>NC_143056.1:36730000-37355000 GCF_052426305.1 Pelodiscus sinensis
GAGCAGGAAGTAGTGTGGTTTGGATGGTCTTTACTTCCAGGGCAGTTCAATCCACAGTCTCACACTCACTCTGGAGAAGGAACTACACAGAGGAACTTTACTCTCATAGTTGAGAGTGCTGTCATCCCGGAGAAGCTTATGCCAGCTACATTTGAGTAATAGGTTTTCAGACCTAGATGTGAAAAGAATTATGCTAATTTTGATTCTAAGGACTCTGAAGGTCTACTTACCATAAGCAGACGTTTTATGTAATATTCAAGTTGATATTATGACATCTTGAAAACACTTACCTTTGTTGTAAAAACCCTAAACTTAGGCTTTTCATAGACAGCAATAGCTAAAATGAGGAGTGATGTAATGGAGTACAAATGAACAGTAAAGTCAACGTAAATCTGCAACAATACCATTTCAGTCCCACCAAATCAGTGACCCAATTTAACTTATACAAAGATTATCAAAGGCAACTTAGTTTGTTGTAACTCCGCCATGAAACCTCTAGAATAGTGAAAGCAAGAGTGAGTTTGAAGACGATGGATAAGATCTGGAAAAGTAAAGCAATTAGATTAGGAACGAAGCCAAGCATCTTGAAAACATGTGTATTAGCAGCATGTTGTATGTATGTGAGACATGGGTGATAATGAAAGATTCAAAGAGAACGATATTGGTGTTTGAGAGAAGCTGTTATAAAAAGATCCTGAGACTAGGATGGATACAGAAGGTCACCAATGAGGAATTATATAGGAAAATACAGCCGAAAGAGAACCTACTGCAGAAGGTTATACAACAGAAGTTACAGCTATTCGGGTATATCGTTCATTCTGCAGATGAGTGAAAAGTTAAGACCCTGGTATTTGGCATAATGGATGGTCCGAATAGGAGAGGCAGACCCCACAGACAATGGGTAGATGATATAGTAGATTGGTGAGGAGCTTGTCTACAGAAACTAAGCCACTCCACCCTGGACAGGAAAAGATGGAAGGAAATGGTGAAGGAAGCATCAGACAACAATGGGCGTTGAGCCCATGGTTGTTGTTGATGATGATGATTAGTTTGTTGTAGGAAGTACTGCTAGTGAGTCAGTAAACTGGTTCTCTTTCTTGTGGGTATGAAACAAATCCTTCATTTTTAAGGGATGGTATGATACTAGAGATGCTATATTTTATACATGGCATAAATTGAGATCATCTCACTTCTTTACCTCTCCCTCTCTGCAGCCAAGATCACCCAGGATAATAGTAAGAAGACAATATGATTTAACATCTATGGACAAAATTTAGGGCTTTCCTGAAGGAAGGATTTACTGCTGTGTCGGCCCCCCCCCCACCCTCCTGACGGGGGTTGCCACCCTTCTCCGGGGCATCATCCAACCAGCTTGGGCCTCGGCCCACAGCGTGGTGCCCCCTTTTGGGAAAATACGGCCTCCCGGCCTAGCCCAAAGTTCACCGCCCCTGCGGTAGGGGAAATACAGCCTCACGGCCTAGTCCAAAGTCCATTGCCCCTGCGATACGGGAAATGCGGCCTCACGGCCTAATCCAAAGTTCCCTGCCTCTGCAATAGGGGAAATATGGCCTTCCGGCCTAGTCCAAAGTTCACTGCCCCTGCAATAGGGGAAATACGGCCTCCCGGTCTAGTCCACAGCTCACAGGCCCAGAGGCCTAGTCCAAAGTCCTTTATCCCAGCCCCCACTCGCCGGGGTCTTGGGCAGCAGGGGTAGGGGGGCCTGGGCCCTCCCTCTCCACCGGGCCCCAACCCAAGGCTCTATTAGTGGCGGGTGGTTCCCACCACTGGCTCGGCGGGGGCTCTTCCCCGCAACACCCCGAGTCCTCAGGGGCTTTTCTAGTTCCCTGCCCTGGGTCACTTCCTACCCCCTGCCACCGGCCCGCCGCGGTCCCACCTGTCGGCATTGGTCGGATGGCTGTACCAGTCACCGTCGGAGTTGGCAGTGTCTGGTCCGGTGCTCGGGTCCCGGGGGGTCGGTCGGCGGCTCCGGCGTTGAGGCCGAGCCCGGCTGAGGTGCGTTCAGCCCTTTTGGCGGCTCCCTCTCTGGCCGGTGGGTGCTAGCTCCAGCTCGGGCCGCAGTCTACCCCTTCTGGGCAGGCCATCAGCCTTTTATACCTGTGCTCCCCTTGGAGCATGCCCAGTAGGGCTGCGTGGGTGGGGCCCTATCCGCCCCCAGCGCCAGGTGGTTTCCCTGGGCTTGAGTGCGGGCGGGGCCACCCCATCACATACTGATTCTGTAGTTAGCTTTCCTATTAGTAGAGCTGGGCAAAATTTCTCAACTTTTCTCTCTATTGGAAAATGATTTGTTGTAATTTACATTCTTTTTTGAAAAACTAAAACAAAAAAGTCCACATTTGAAAGCAAAACATTTTTCCATCTCAAAACAGCAGTTCAAATCATAATATTTAATGATGAAATGACACTTGCAAAAGTCTTGTAAAAAAGATGCCCGATCTTTTTTTATTTTGAGCATTTTCTATTTGCAAAATGAAAAAAGTGTAAAAAGTTTTGAAATTGTTTTGAGATTTTTACTTTTTGTTTTGACTTTGAAAAGAAAACAAAGCTGATGTTTCCCTTGAATGTAAAAGTCAGCATTTCTGCCTACCAGGGATTGGAATAAAAATATTTTTTGCCACTTTTAAGAGATGATGCATCACTTTGAGGAAGCTTCCTCTAATAATGGAGCAGCAGAAGAACCTAGCGATAGTCTTCTGAAAGACAGCCAGTAATAGGGATTAGGATAAGTGGAGTGTTTATTTCCATGTAGAGTTTAAGGCCACAAAGGACCCCGGATCATGTAAAATTCACTTAGGGCTTGCTACACTAGAAAACTATTTTGAAATAACTAAATTTGAAATGATAACTCCTGAAGTAACAAAATTGAACTAGCATGTCCCCACTACGAGGAAACCTCAAAATTAGTCTGAGGTAGGCTCCATTATTGTGGACACGCTACCGCAACTTAGAGCCCCAGGAAACACTGGGGAGCAATTAGTTATTCTGAAAGAGCATTAGTGTGAATGCTCCGCTGCTGCTATTTCAAAAGAACGACTCCCCATAATAATTCAAACTATTTCAAAATAAGCATTATTCCCCAAGGAAAGCAGAAGTACAGATTTAAAAATAACTAGCCTGCTATTTCAAAATAATGGGCTTGGTAGTGTGGATGCTCCGCTTAGTATTTCAAAATAAGGTGGATTATTTTGAAATAACTCCCTAGTGTAGACCAGGGCTTAACTACTAACGACAGTAATATTAGAGGAAAACCAAAACAGGTTGAAAGATCTTCTGGCTTAGTGAAAGACAAATCAGGTGAAGAGCAGAATAATTTTTTTTAAAATATGAGAGGGCATTGGGTTGCCACATTCACATTTATAGCAATCTTAAAAATGCATCTCAATTACAAGCAGAATAAGAAATTTCTGTGGCCCAACATACTGAACACAATCTGGAAAAAGCATGTTATGTCGCATATCCTTAAATACTGCCATTTAACCAAGCCAGAGCCTTGTGCAGGCAATGAATCATTTCCTTTTGTGGTTCTTCTCCATTTTTCCATTACTGCTTTATTTACAGTTGTGATGGAAAAAAGGCTTTCACCATTTTTTCTTCTTTTACTAAGTGAAAAAGGAACAAGAGCAGAAAATGTCTCCTATTTTTCCCTCAATAGAAAATGAGAGACACACAAACTGGATTGGCTTATGGAGAGAAAATAATAACTTATGAAATATTTACATACTGTTAGATTTTTGGAGCTTCACCCCCACATCTTAGCAATGAGCTACAATAGTAGTGGGTAACCTGTGGCCTGCAGGCCAGATGCAACCCATCAGGGTTTTTGTGTGTGGCTTGTGAGACATTTTGTTTACCATTGCCCATGCACAGGGTTGTAAGATTCTGCTGGTTTGCAGCCACATGGCTTTTTTCCTACAAGTGTTACTGAAATGAGGTGCATGTAAAGCAAAGACACAAGAAGTGAAGTGCATGCTGATTGTACATAACATAGATTGGATGCAGAGGGAGTGCATGGCTGCTACAGTCAAAGCACTGCTATAATTGTAAATTCTAGGTATGCAAGCACAGTTAGCAAAATAACTCTATCCTGGGAGATTCTCTTGGTTACAACATCTTGTGACCCACTGAGATGAAAGAGGGCCACTCATGCTGCCCACTCATTAGCCTAGGTTGCCAATTGCTGGGCTATACTGTGGTTCTAACTTCTACAGAGTGGAGCTCCATAAATTGGACTTCCCTCATATGGTAACACCTGTGATATAAGACCATTGGTGCTATGATGCTGGATCATGCACAGGGAAGAGACAGAGCCCTCACACTGAATCACTCACCGCCCGCCCCCTGCCCTACTAGAGTTTCCATGCTACCACAAATAGCTCATTTGCCACATTCAACGTCATGGAGGGACGGGGAGCAGCGGAATCAGAGGGGTGCTTCAGGGAAGGGGCAGGACGGCGGCAGAGCCCTGTGGCTGCAAGGCTGTTACTAGACCCAGGTCACCCGGGGCTCCACTGCCTACCACATGGCTGTAGTCCTAACCCCCCACTGCAGGGCTCCACTACTGCTCTGCCTCTTCCCCCAAATTTCCCCTTCCCTGTCTGTTCTCCTTCAATGCCAACAGCCTATCTGCTGCCACCTGAAGTGCGACCAGCAGCAGAAAAGGTGCCAACACAGCCCTCCCCTTGCCCAGAAAACTCTTTGGTTTGGGACTAGTCAAGTCCTAACCATAGAATCATAGAAGCATAGGGCTGGAAGAGATCTCAGGAGGTCATTGAATCCAACCCTCTGCCCAAACCAGGATCAACCTCAACTAAATCAACCCAGCCAGGGATTTGTCAAGCCAAGACTTAAAAACCTCTAGGGATGGAGATAATAACCTAGTCCACTTCTACACTAGAAGCAGTTATTTTGATATAATATCAAAATCTCTAGAGATGGAGTTTTCACCACCAACCTAGACCTCTCCCACTGTAACTTGAAACCATTGCTCCTTGGTTCTGTCATCCATCACTACTGGGAACAGACTCTCTCCATCCTCTTTGTAAGCTCCCTTCAGGAAGTTGAAGGCTGGTATCAAATCTCCCCTCACTCTTTTCTTCTGCAGACTAAAAAAGCCCAAATCCCTCAGCCTCCCCTGCTAGGTCATGTGCTTCAACCCCCTAATCATTTTGGTTGCCCTCTACTTGACCCTCTCCAATGCGTCCACATCCTTTCTGTAGTGAGGGGCCCAGAATTGGATGCAATACTTGAGATATGGCCTCACCAGTGCCAAATAAAGGGGAATAATCACTTCTATAGATCTGTGGGCAATGTTCCTCCTAATGAACCTTAATATACCATTAGTCTTCTTGGCTAAAGGGCACACTGTTGACTCATATCCAGCTTCTCATCCACTGTAACCCGTAGGTCCTTTTCTGCTGAACTGCTACCTAGCTAGTTGGTCCCCAGCCTGTAAAAATGCTTGGGATTCTTCCATTCCAAGTGCAGGACTCTGCCCTTGTCCTTGTTGAACCTCATCAGATTTCTTTTGGCCCAATCCTCAGATGTGCTAGGTCGCTCTGGACCCTATCTCTGCCCTCCAGTGTATCTACCTCTCCCCCTAGCTTAGTGTCATCTGCAAAGTTGCTGAGGGTACAATCCATCTCCTTGTCCAGGTCATTAATAAAGATGATGAACAAAACTGGCCCTAGAACCGATCCTTGGGGCACTCTTCCTGAAACCAACTACCAACCTGACATCGAGCCATTGATCACTATCTGTTGGGCCTGACAACCTAGCCAGCTTTCTATCCACCTTATAGTCCGTTTATCCAAACCTTACTTCCTTAACTTGCTGGCAAGAAGATTGTGGGAGTCCCAAGGGTGCTGGACCAGGAAGGTTCAAACTGTATTACTTTTCTGGTTTTCTAAATTGCCTATTAAGATTTTATTTTATTTTATTTTATTTTATTTTAGTTTAGTTTAGTTTAGTTTAGTTTATGTGTACTCCTAATACCTTTTGGAAATCTACTCCCCTTTTAGGTTAAAAAAAATGCTATGATGAAAATGAGCATAGGAAACTCCAGGGTGAGAAATAATCACTTTCATTCTACAGAAGGTTATTTTTAAGATGTGGCCAAATTCTATACAGGCTGTAGGGTTGATGGAAATCTTAAAGGAAATTTTGCTACATTCTGGGAATTCCAGGCCTCCAGATTCTATGGAAATGTTTCCAAAATCTGTGTAGATCCCATCACACAGGTCTCACTGAATTTAATGGGATTATATGTCTGTCAGTAGAGAGTGAGTATAGACTACAGATTTTTGAAATCAGGGTGAGATTTTTATAAAATTCATGCATTCAAATACATCTGAAAATATTGCTTAGCATATTAGGGCCAAATCTTCAGCTGACATAAAACAATATAACAACATTGAAGTCAGATGGGATCTTAGGGTCTGATGTCTGGATTCTCTTCTTAACTCTAGCACTGGCATAGGACAAGTCCAAAGTTAAAAAAAAAAAAAAGCTCAACACCATATTTTCAAGTGCTCATGAGCCATAATGAGAACTAGAGCTTCTAAGGAGCTCTGCTCCCATATAGCCCCTTAAATAAAAACTATATTTTCAAAACTACTCAGCACTCAGCAGCTCCCACTCTGACATTTATGGCCACTCAGCATATACATCGTAGATTGTGGGTGTTGAGCACATTTGAAAAGTTGGCTCTTGGGCTCTCTTTGCTTTGATTACCCCTCAGTGAAGCTGATGTATGATTTATCTATGCCATGTATATTTTGTTGAGTAATATTTTTATTGAGTTTAGAGATCCTAAGATGAAAGCACTATAGAAAAAATATTATTACTATTTAGCTGGACAAGAAATAGCATGTCTGAACACTGCCAAATCCATTAGACAGTCTAAATTTCTCTTACAGCCCATTATAAAGTCAAATGTATTTAGACATGGAGGGGTGTGGAATGAGCCATATCACATAACTGGAGAACCTACTTTGAAATAGAACATCATAACCAAAGCATTCAGATTTTTAACAAGTGACCAACTCTATTTCTTTTTAGTGGATACACCACTGAATTCCACTCATTTATAAGTCTTTTAGGTTTTATATTGTGCTGACAGCAGAGACTGTGCTATTAGGTATTGCTTTGCTGTTCACTTGCTTTAATTTGAAATGAGATGTTAAAAAAAAACATTATTTGAGCTGCTTATCTTGTGTAAAAGGAAGGAAAATGGAAGTATAAATTGAAGATTTAGGAGCTATTTCTTAGTTACAAAGCTTATATTCTGTTAAGTAACAAAATTAGGTGAAATGAAAAAAAAATCTTAGTGACTGGTAAAACCTTAGTTGTTCTTAGCTGTAACAGATATATACAACAAGTACCTGGGCTTTTGCAGAAAAAGCTTTAGGTGAAATATATAACATAAGGTTACAGCTATTTTTATGAGAAGTTTTTACACAACAAGGTAGAAATCTACCAAAAGGTGAAAGTGTTTTTGTAGTTTTTTTTGTTACCCTGTTCTAGTCTACTTGTAATGGGATATTAGTCTTATGTTAGGAGCCAATAAACCCAATATGGAGGAGGTACAATCCTAATACACAGAAATGGAAGCATTAAAAACTCAAGTTCTTTTAAAGAGATATTGTCAAATTAATCTGAGAGCCTAAAACTCCTTTTCTCCATAAATCAGAAGTGGGGAACATCTAGTGTTCCAGATGGAGATTATTTGTCAGTGTTAACCCCCCGAAGGTCACCAGATGCTTTGGTTATCTGAACATACGCAAGTATGGTCACTCACAGCTCCCAGTGGCTGCAATTCATCATTCCCAACCAATGGGAGCTGTGAGAGTTAGCACAGGTCAAGCCACAACTAACCTTGACAATCCACATCAGGCCAACAAGCTAGAGGTTCCTCGACTGTGTTATAAAATAAATGGGAGGGGCATGAGGCTCAAGTTAATAGTAATTCAGTGTAAGGCTCTTAATATTTTAATTTCTTGAAGTCTGATCGTTTAATATTGAAACATCAGTGTTGCATGAATGATGGTATTCACATCACAGTAAATTGAATTGTATGGCATTGTTTGAATGTTTGTTCCATTGATGTTTGTGCTCTGTTTGATGATCTGAGCGCTACTTACTGTTGGATCCAAAATCCTAAGAAGATAATGGAGGTCATGCAATTGACTTAATGGACTGGGTCAGGCCCATTGTTTGTACAACATTTTCAATGAGTTAGTCATTGTTATTGCCATAATATGCTGATCACTGATTTTTACCTGTGAGGTATTAATTTAACTGCTTGCTACTAGAAGTGGCAGTTATATCAGTCCATGTGTCATTACATGCTGGTCATGTTGTTTTTCCTAAAGAAACACTACATGTTTCAATCATCAGCTGTCACTTTAAAGGCTTTTGAAATAAAATAAATCAATCTGTTTAGCTGACAAATATTTAATTGCAAAAGCTGCTTAATTCCATCTTGGTGCCTGTTGTTTCCTCTGCTGTTTAATGCTACATCATCTTACTGTAATCTAGGTAATTACTTGGACAGTCAATTATTCACTTGCTGGATGCTGATCTGAAGATTTGTTATATCAGATCCTTATCAGATTGCAGTTTGATGCTGATAACTCCCCATTTTAACAGTGAAGTAGCAATCACACTACAGCAGAACACTTGAAACAGGTGCTGTCAATTTCATGAGAAGGATGGTCTTGACATCAGCAAAACCCCTTGGACAAGGATGAAAGTGTCAGAGTCATACCATGGCTAGTATCAGATGGATGAAACACTGAGGCTGAATTTCTCTTTATTTTAATCCATAAAATAAAAAAATGGAGATAATTTGGCTGGTTCTGTCATGTAACACAGGTTGGAATTTCTTATGTATTCAGTCTTCAGAAAGCTCAAAGAAAATTGATTTGGTACTTCAAAAAAGACGAGTGCTTAACGTGTGTAATGTTAGACAATTAACCAGCTCCCCTGGCTTTGAGCATCTTTCTCACTTCGGACAGAATGTGTATTTCTAGCTCTGTTATTAACAGTTCTTGTGCCTTTTGAAAAGTTGGGTGTATCTATCTGAAGGTTACAGAGAAAGAAAATGTTTTCACTTTGGATGAAATAATGTTTAGGTTTTTTGCTGTGTTACTTATTTTAATTTAAGATCATCATGTTCAGTCTAGAGAAGTCAATAAATAAAGCAAATCCTTTACATAACATTACTTTGTCTATATAACATTAGCTTACAGGGACATAAAAGGATACTACACAGAAACAAGTTTAATTATATTTGCTAGTCAAGGAAGACAGCACAAGAAATAATTGCCTAAACTTTTAGTAAGAAAAATATAAGCTAAATATAGCACAAATCTTTACCATTAGAAGCAGGGTGAAACAATGGTAGAGGTGCTCAATAGAAGCTCCATTATTGCCACTGTTGGAATCAGGCTACAATGGATGATCCTCTAGCAAGACTAATTTAGGGATAATTTTCTCCAATGTTGTCATAATGCAGATGGAGCATAATATCTAAAAGTTGAATTGTGCTGTTAATGCACTGACACATATTGAGTGGAGCAGATCTGTTCTGTCTTGAAGAATCTTGGGATGAGATTTTGCAGAATCCTGCCCTAAGAGGCTCATTGCAAATATACTGAGCAAGCTACACTAGCTCTTCAATCACAGCAAATTAACACTTATGCTTTCCATGTATGTGTCAGGTTTTCTTCAATTTCATATTTTTTCCATTATTAATGATTCAAGATTTGGAGCATCTACCATGTTACTTGAGAGACTATTATGCTGCAGTGTAGTAGATTTTTCCAATTCAAATGCTTATGGATATTTAGCTGTACTGTGGGCCCAGTTCCACAGTCATTAAAGGTAATAACCAAACTCACATTTTATTTAATAGATACAACTGATTCTGCTCCACAATTAGATATATTGAATAATACTAGTAGTTATTTATGAGTTTATAGTCTGAGACATATTGAGGAAGCTTTTAAGGAATACATTTTGCAAAATCTCTGGGAATGGGAACTAGTTCAGGAATTTGGTGGCGAAACATCAGGAATTCATCATTTCGCATGCTAGTTACAATGCTCTATTCTGCATATTCTGCAGAATAGTGAGAAAAGTTCATAGGATGAATTCACATTACTGAACTTATTGGAAAATTGTTTTGGGGCACTGAACGCCAACTAAAATATCGTATCACCAATTACACATTCAAACCACCATCAATAACGTCACTTAATTGCATGCTGGAATATTTAATTCAATCCAAATGGTAAGATGTGCATTTGAGTTTGATCAGTTTATTACATAAATGCAGTAGCTGGTTACTTAAAATTGATTGGTAACATTTAAGTTTTGTTCAAGAAATTGCCATGTTAATCCAAGCACTTCTCTCTTTATTCTCCAATTACACAAAAAAGCTGCACATGGCCCTGCAACTAGAAACAGAAATTACATTGACCTCGACCAGAGCTTTGACTCATCAATTATAAGAGAGCAAAGATGAGGTATTATATGAATCAAAAGTTCAACTGTTTGCTTTACTATGCATACAGAGGCTGCACACAGATTTCATTCCCACTCACAAAAGTAGAGCATCACCAGGCCCCTTCTCTGTTCTTTTCACTGGCCTCCTATCCATCTAACCTCCTAATGCATTCATGTCAAAACAGCTTCCCTAGTTTACAAAGGCTGATCCTCACCCGAAGAAAATTGGCATAGCTCCATTAACTCTCTTGAAGCTATGTTGATTTACACCAGTTGAGGATCTGGCCCCAAGACATTCTGGATTTTCTTCACTCTATCATGCTAATATTGTATGCAAAGTACAAATTATTTAATTTGATCAGAATCTCATGAAGTATCTTAATTTCTTTTCAAGAACAGAGAGACGAAGCTACAGTTCTCTCTCTCTCTCAATATACTTACAATGGTCCCCATTGTTATAGTATCTGAGCACATCACAAATATTAATCAATCACCTTACTACACCCTTGTGACATTATTATTCCTTAAGACCTGGTCTATACAAGACCAGGAAGTTTGGCTTAAGGTGTGCAACTCTAGTTAGAATCAGCTTACCTTAAGACGAGCTTTGGCGATGTCTACACAGAGAGAGGCCAACGAGATCTTTTGCTCTGTTGGCTTTCCTTATTCCTCACAAAAGGAAGAGTACCAAATGCCAGCGGGGGAAGCCCTCAATGTTCAATTTACGAGTCTATACTAGACCCTCTAAATCGAATGCTAGAAGATCGATCTTCCGAGCGTTGATCTTTCAATAAGTATAAACATTCCCTAAGAGAGTTAGTGGACTAAAAAACAGCAGAATTAAAGGCAAATAGCAATTGAAGGCAAAGGATATTGGATTAGACTCTCTTGATGTACCCAAAGTCACACAGGAAACCTTTGTAGGAACTGAAAAGTGAGACAAGCTCATAAATCCAAGTCTAATGCATTAACCAGTAGGCCATCCCTTACTTGGAAGGCCTTATGCTAAATATAATTTGGCAATAATAATCTCAATAATTAAATATGGGGTTTTTTTGTGTGTTCCTGCTCCATTAGTGTTTTCTTTCCACAGATTTTCTAGCAAATGAATCTACTCATAGAATGTGGCCCATTTTGAATGAATATAGCAGAATATTCAGGGAAACACATTCTGATTTCATGCTCATGAGTGTTTGTACAAACCACCTAATTCTAACAGTTGTGTCCATCAACCCTGCCACAGAAATATATAGAGGGATCTAAATGTCCAGTTAAAATAGAACACCACAATATCATCATGTAGGCCAAAAAAATCTTCCCTACAATTCTGCAAATAATTAAGAGTGATGTATACATTAAAATTATCATAATTTGCCCACAGGATAATAGAAAAAAATAAATTCAAAATTAGTTGACAAAATTATAACTTACAAATTATTTCCCTGGCTATAGCATTTGGTATTTAGAAGTCAATAATCTCTGGAAAACTAAAGAGAACAAAACATTGTAATTTAAATCACAGAGTTTTTCAAAATGAAGTATATTTCTGAGAACAGTTGTTACCTATCCTGTGAATATGTGGGAAGTGGTGAGTTTTTGCCTTTGAATTTATTTTTAAGTGAAAAGCAACCAGCTAGTTGTAATGGACGGTGTAAAAGTTTAAAATAACCAATTTTGTTTGTATAGCCATAAGACATATTCCTATTGATTTACTCCAGCCTCACAGCTGTGAATTTTCTCTGTGTTTAACAGTGCTTGCCAGTCCTATGGCAAGATAAGTTCTGAAATGGGGATTTATTTCTGTAACATTTTGGTGTTCTACTAAATTATTAAAAACACTCGTAGAATGTTTTATATTTTGTGTATTGTAGGGCACCTACACTATTCCTTAAGGAGGCTCCTGTGTCTGTTCATTACTGAATATTCAGCTCTGCTGACTGCATTCACAATGAATTCCAATAGATTCCAGTAATGAATCATAGAAAATAATCATTTACCAAACTTCTTTGGCTGGTCAAGACTTTAAAATTTAAGCTTTTTTTAATGGCTTTTAAATTTCTCAAAGTTTAGAAATATTGTTATTAAAAAGTAACCATCATCATACCTGTTAAACCCCTAACCCACTCTGTCGGAATAAGTGGTAGAACTTGATAGAGTTGGTGTAACTATTACTTAATAGTCTGTTACTTATTTAATTCGCCTTTTGACAAGTGAATCATTGATGGGGACTGATCCTAATTTTCTTTGCAAGTCTTTGTTACTCATAAGAATTTGACAATTAGTTCAGTGTCATAATTTTCAGTCCATAAATTGTTCAAAAATTGCCCATCTTATTGACTTCTGACTACTAGCATTATGTTGTTGTAGCTTAATTAACACAGAGCTAGATTGTGCCTTTAGGCATAATTATAAGGAAACTTTGGCACTTCAGTCACAGTAACCCAGAAGTACTTCTTGGAAGCATCATTCAGTTGTAGTAGGAAGAGTTTTGGAAAATATAAGCCATGGCTGTGTGTGAGATTCAAAAAAAAAAAAAAAAAAAAAAAAAAGCATACTTCACTTCCACCATTCCACCTCCAACGTACGCAAAGGTGAAACTCTTCAGGATGTTGGACAAGAGGGTTAATCCTTGCTGTTTCTAACCCAAGGCAATTTCTTTCTCTTTTTGGAATTTTTGTATTACTTGAAAATAAGCTTGATTCACAGATTCCTATATTTTAAGAAAAAATCACTGTGCTGCTCTAGTCTGTATGGCCATGTCTACACTAAGAAACTATTTTGAAATTAGTAAATTCGACTTAATTCCTGATGTTACAAAATCAAAATAACATGTCACCACTATGGGGAAGCCTTGAATTTAGTCCAAGGCTGGCTCTGTTAATGTAGATGTGCTATCTCAACTTAGAGCCCCAGGAAGCACTGGGGAGAAACTAGTTTGAATTACTCTGTGGAAAAAGCGGCACTGGAACATCCACACTAACACTATTTTGAAGTAACACTAATTTTGATATAGTTATTTCAAAATAGTGTTAGTGTGGATTACTATTTCAAAATTAGTGTTATTTCAAAATAAGGGATGGCTTATTTTGAAATCTGTACTCCTGCTTTTCTCGGGGAATAACAGGCTTGGTAGTGTGGATGCCCTGCATATAAATTGGACCTAAAGGGGGTTATTTGAAATAAAGCCCTAGTGTAGACCAGGGCTATAACATAGATCACATTTCTATGAAATAATTCCTGGTTGAGTTAGAGAACACCTTTAGGAGGAAAAAAACACTTTAAAAATTTGCAGTGATGGACAATCCAGCACAAATCTTGGAAAATTGTTGCAATGGGTAATGAACTTCACCGTTAGAAATGTATGCCTTATTTCTAAGCTGAATGTGTCTAGCTTAATCTTCAAGCTATTGGATCATGTTATACCTACGTTTGCTTGACTAAGGATGCCTTTGTTACCACTTTTCTGTTTCCTAATTATGAATTATGCACTTGATCACTACTATTTGACCCATTGATTAGAAAGGCAAGACATGTTCAGGTATGGGAGAACTGAATGCAGAGGCACTGACACCATGAGTACTCTGGGACTGAAGCATCTATGGGGAAAAATGAGTGAGCGCAGCACATCCACCCTCACCATACTCCCCTCCTGGCCCTTTCCTACCTTGCCTTTCATACAGCAGTGGCCTCGCTGACCAACTCCTGCCTATCCCTCCCAATTCTTCCAGACCGTAGCAAACATGTGATTCATAGTACCATATTTTCCGGCATATAAGGCGACTGGGCGTATAAGACGACCCCCTAATTTTCTAGTTAAAAAATAGGTTTTCATCTTATACTCACCTTATAAGACTACCCCCCCTTAAGAGGCCAACTGGCAGCACCCCAGCGCCCCTCCGCCTCCCCGGCTTTGCTCCCGGTGTCCCTGGTCTGCTGGAGACGGTCCCGAGCAGACTAGGGGCACCGGGAGCAAAGCCGCAGCCATGGCGGGGTCCCACGCCTCTGAGGCTTTGCCAGAGCAAAGCCTCAGAGGTGCGGGACCCCTCCGCCTCCCCGGCTTTGCTCCTGGTGCCTCTGGTCTGCTGTAGACGGTCCCCAGCAGACCGGGGCACTGGGAGCAAAGTTGCAGCCGTGGCGGGGTCCCGCGCCTCTGAGGCTTTGCCAGAGCAAAGCCTCAGAAGCACGGCACCCCACCGCCGCTTCGGCTTTGCTCCCGGTGTCTCTGGTCTGCTGGGGACCGTCTCCAGCAGACCAGGGACACCGGGAGCAAAGCCTCTGAGGACACCGGCAGCGGGGCAGCCCAGGCGCTCCTGGGCTGCCCCGCTGCCGGCTTCCCCCGAGGCTTTGCTCCTGGGCTGCCCCGCTGCTGGAGCCCCTCCGCGGCTTTGCTCCGCGTCTCCTGGTCTGCAGACCAGGGAGACGCGGAGCAGCTTTTCTCGCCCCGGAGTACACGTGCGGCGGGACCGCGAGGTCCCGCAGTCCGTGTCCTCTGGGGCGAGAAAAGCCCCGTTAGTACCTGGAAGTCGGGGACTGCCTGTATACCCGGCGTATAAAACAACCCCTGATTTTTTGGGGATGTTTTTTAGTATAAAAAGTCATCTTATACACCGGAAAATACAGTATTCAGTCTCCATAAGGGAGGGGGAAGAGTGAGAATCGCATGTGCTTGGGGGAAGAGGAACGGAGAGGTGGAGGAAGGGAGGAGCAAGGGCAGGAAGAGGTGTTGCAGGGGAAGGGATCTAGTGGAATGGATGGAGTGGTTGCGGTGCCTGGAGTGGTGGCAGGAGGGCGGAGTCTAGCAGCCCCCAACAAGAAGAGAAGTCAGCACCTATGACTGAATGCATTGGATTACAGATGAGGCCAAGGTAGAAAGGATTCTTGAAGAAGTGTTTTTAAGAAGTTTTGATGGAAAACAGAAAGTGATTGAAAAACAAGGAGGGAAATTCCACTCAAATTATAGGGACATCCTGATATGTTAAGAACTGGAGAGGGAGATGAAATGAGAAGTAAGAAGAGCAGACTGAGAGGAGTACAGGGTACAAGAGGAGAAGAAGAAAGGGGAATAGCAAACTCTTATTTATAGCCACATCTGTGGAAACACAACATGTAGACTTAAAAGACCCCACCATTGGTAACCGTCAAACTGTAAGAAGCATAGCTGTTGCTATCATTTGACAGATGTATATTTAATTGATTACCTTTGTTCAATTTCATGTAACCAAATGCCTGTATCTCAAACTCATGATCACAAATGTTTCCAAATTTCATTATGGATGGTTCCCACAAGGGAAATAAACACCATAGATAGGAAGGACAATGAAACCTCAACCTCTTCTGACCTTAGACACGTCCCCCTAGTGCAGCTGTGACGGTCAATGGCAAGTCATTGTATATGTGGAAAGCTTTCAGTGCCTCTGACTTGCCTGTAGCTGTTCTGTGGTTAACTGCTTCTGTTGCCGGGGCTGTCAGCCTAGCACCTTTCACAAGCATTACCTTCACTTAGGGGGAGAAGTACAGTACTGGTTTGAGATTATGAAAAGGATGATTGTAAGCTTAAACGGTGTGTAATAATTGTGAACCAAGCCGCAGAATGCTTAAATCAGAGAGAAGCTGAGGGCTATCTTAGAGAGCCCTATAGAATATATCAATTTTACAGCACTAATTTATGTAAATAAATAAGAGAGCTCTTTCTAAATTGTGGAAGACATGTGGCTATTTTAAATAAACACATAAATGTAATGCTGTTACAAAGAAGGACCGGTTGTGTGCCACGACAATAAAAAGAGCTTGAAGCATTCGTTGTACAAAAGCAATGTGGGTATTAATTTCTTCACTTCTGAATTAAGACATGTGGTGCCTCTTGATAACTCACACTCTACCTGCTGAAGACTTCCTTAATCTCAATACATCTTAAAGAGCAACAAGGTCTTGAACAACTTCTCTTTGTTTTTCTGTACAGCACAATATAGTTTTGTTAATTGCAAGATGGAGACTAGAATAAAAACCAGTTCTATTCCAGGGCCAGATTCTGCCACTTTTATTCATGTTGTGTGGTACCTTATCCTGCAGATAATCCCAGTGGAATCTGTGAATGATGCACTAAAGTAAATGGCAAAATTCCCACAGACTTCAGTTGCTCTCAGATTTCACCCAATGGACGTTTCTTAGAGTAAGTCAAAACTGAGTAACTATGATGCTTATTTGTATATTTAGTTTTCACATAGTTTATTACTTTTTTCACAACTCAGGTAATTTTTCCTTTAGAATATTAATTGTAAAGAGAAAACCACTACATTTTCTAAACTGAAGAGTATAATAGAGATATTCCCAAATACAGCTGATCATAGAATCATAGAATACCAAGACTGGAAGGGACCTCGAGAGGTCATCGAGTCCAGTCATGCACTCATGGCAGGACCAAATACTGTCTAGACCATCCCTGATAGACATTTATCTAACCTACTCTTAAATATCTCCAGAGATGGGGATTCCACAACCTCCCTGGGCAATTTATTCCAGTGTTTGACCACCCTGACAGTTAGGAACTTTTTCCTAATGTCCAACCTAAACCTCCCTTGCTGCAGTTTAAGCCCATTGCTTCTTGTTCTAACCTCAGAGGTCAAGATGAACAAGTTTTCTCCCTCCTCCTTATAACACCCTTTTAGATATCTGAAAACTGCTATCATGTCCCCCCCTCAATCTTCTCTTTTATAAACTAAACAAACCCAATTCCTTTAGCCTTCCCTCATAGGTCATGTTCTCTAGACCTTTAATCATTCCCGTTGCTCTTCTCTGGACTCTCTCCAATTTTTCCACATCTTTCTTGAAATGCGGTGCCCAGAACTGGACACAATACTCCAATTGAGACCTAACCAGCACAGAGTAGAGCGGAAGAATGACTTCTCATGTCTTGCTCACAACACACCTGCTAATACATCCCAGAATCATTTTTGCTTTCTTTGCAACAGCATCACACTGCTGACTCACATTTAACATGTGGTCCACTATAACCCCTAGAATCCTTTCTGCCATACTCCTTCCCAAATTGTCGCTTCTCATTCTGTATATGTGAAACTGATTGTTCCTTCCTAAGTGGAGCACTTTGCATTTGTCTTTATTAAACTTCATCCTATTTACCTCAGACCATTTCTCCAATTTGTCCAGGTCATTTTGAATTATGACCCTATCCTCCAGATTAGTCGCAATCCCTCCCGGTATCATCTGCAAATTTAAGAAGTATACTTTATATACCAATATCTAAATCGTTGATGAAGATATTGAACAGAGCCGGTCCCAAAACAGACCCCTGTGAAACCCCACTTGTTATGCCTTTCCAGCAGGATTGTGAACCATTAATAACTACTCTCTGAGTACGGTTATCCAGTCAGTTATGCACCCACCTTATAGTATAGAATGAAAACATTCAGAATATATGTAACAAAATACACATTGTTTTTTCAACTGAGGTCTAGTGAGGTTAAGTGACTTTCTCAAAGTCACAGAGTGCGTCAGTGGCAGAGCAGATCCTTGCTCCAACCAATAACAGAGATTTCCCCTCCTGAAGTTGAGTATTTCAATATGTGATGCTTTCAAATATGATCAGTTTTTGTCACTATAACCTCTCCCCTTTAAGCAACCTAAAGAGGAACAAGTCGGAAAAAGATTTCTTATGATTCCTGGAATGGAATCCTGACATTTTGTCAAAGGCTTAATGGTTTTCAAAGACCTCAGAAGAAGAGATCCAACTACCCTGAAATTTTCCTCCACAGAAAAAAAAAACATTGTGAAGCCAGATAGAAAGTGGAGGAGCAACGTTGCCTTTTGATGAAAATATTACACACAAGATATCTTAGCTTGTCAATTGCATCCAGATGAGTACAGCTACTTGCCAGGGAAGAATATTTTTTCAAGGGTAAAATAGTGACAGTTGAACTCTGGTTTTATGTGGCTGTTAACACACGGTAAAATAACATGGCTCACCCTGCCTCCATTATGAAATTGAGCATGGTTTACCACAGTAGAGTTGGGTTTAGTAAATTAGACCAACTAACTTTCAACCACGTTCTTAGCAAATACTGACATATCATTAGAACAAAGTAGATCTGGAGTGTTGTTTATACAGGAGGTTTCTCCACATTTAACTAGCATTGAACTGTGCTTGAAGGAAACCAGGCTGTGCAACTGCTGCAAAACAAGGAACTCAACTGTTATTTGGGAACATATGAGCAACTAAGAGACAAGACTATGGTAGAAACTTAAGTGACCCATTTGAGATCTTAGAATTTTTCAAGATGAACAGTATTCCTCAGTGCTTTTGCAGCTTTGATGTGGGAGTATGTATGTATTTTACATTCTTCAGGAAAGCCCAATAGACCCAACTTTGCAGCCAGCCTTGCAAATATCCTATATATATAACTATACTGTCCCAAAACCAAAAACATTTTTGGGAGGAGTAAGGAGTGAAAAGTGGGAAGAGTCATGTTGTATTTGTTTTCTTAGTTTTATTTTTAGGACTGGTGAAAGATTCTGCAGAGACAGCTCTAGAGTGTGAAGTCTTATGTTTATGCATAGAACAGAAACAACATAGGCCGCAGCACCGTGAGCTTCCAGCATGCTGCTTTCTACTAATATTGAACTAGATTTTCAGAGGGTGGATTATTTCCCATGACTCATTCAGCTCTTGGCTTCTCTGCTGAAATTGCAAACAACTGTGCCACTGAATGCAGTGAATTTTGGGCTTTGAGCAGTGAAAATAAGGAAGATGTTTTAATAGTAGACACTTAAATTCCAAAGAATATTTGTTTTGGGGCACTATCAATTTTGCTTTATCTCAATTTGGGTCAAATGAACTGATAAATAAATACCAGGATTGAGATAGAGGAACTGTGTATCTGTGAACTGGGGTATTCTGCAGCAGATGAAACATTTAGAGTGGGTTCAGTGTGATTGATAAAAGATGCTATCCACTGACAGTTGACTTCACAGAACAAGTTCAAACTATCCTTCTCTGTCTAGATGAGAGATCAACCCAAACAATCATCTTGACATTCCCCAAACAATCATCCTGACATTCCAAGTCAGATTTCAGTTTGGCAGCTGAACCCTTCCTTGTAATGGGCTACCCTATACAATCCCAGATCTGACACTGCCTCAAAAATATTGGATCTGTTTTTTCTGTACCATTGTTTAATGCCACCTGTAGCACAGGCTGTGTCCTCCACCATCCCTGCAACCCTGTCTCACCATAATTTAAATGAGAGGAGGGATGGTTATACTATAGGTGCATGTCTACACTAGGAAATTATTTCAAAATTACTATGATCAAAATAATAACTCCCTAAATAACAACAGTGAAATAGTGTGTCCCCACTATGGGGCAGCATTAAAATTAATCAGAACTATTTCAAAATAGTGTGTCAACACTGATTGAAGCCAGCCTCTGATGTAGAGCTTTCGGAAGCACTCTGGGGAGGGCATTCCCTGTGGCTGCTTGGTCAGGCAAGCTGAGATGTGTGCTTTCAAGGGCTCCTCTCTACCATTGTGTGTCACACGCCACGCCTCCACTGACTCCCCCCTTGCAGGACACAAAAGGGGCATGTGCCTTCTTGTTCTCTGTTTGCCCTTCCAGACACCACAGAATTCACAACATTGAGCTAGAGCTGCTGCAAAGCTGTGCCAGGCTCACGGGCCATGTGCTGCATGGCATAGTACCTTATGCACCTCATGGCATAGTACTTCTACACTGACTGCATGCTGCTCCAACAGGACGAGGACCAACTTGGACTGCAGGCCCTCCTCAGCCGGGTCCTGACACTCCTGCTGCTGCAAATGTCCATCAGTCCCCAGGATACCATAGATTACCGCTTCTGGCAGAGAGAGACCAGTTTGGCCTGGTAGGACTGCATTATCCTGCAGCTATGGGATGACCAGAAAGAACTTCTTCATGTGGAAGGCGACGTTCCTGGAGTTCTGTATGTGTCTCATCTTTGCCCTTAGGTGACAGGATACCTGACTGAGACCCACCATCCCCTTGCAGAAGTGCGTCACCATTGCCCTTAGGAAGTTCACCACAGTGGACAGCTACTGCTCCATTGGGAACCATTTTGGTGTGGGAAAATCCACAGTTGGGACCATGCTCCTGGAAGTAGCCAAGGACATCAACCAGGTGCTGCTACAGAAGGTCATCACTCTGGAGAACATGGACACTATCGTCGATGGCTTTGCTACCATGGGCTTCCCCAACTGTGGGGAGAGTACAGCATAGACAGCACTCACACCCCCATCCTGGCTCCCAACTACTAGGCCTCAGACTACAATAAACAGAAAGGGGTAGTCCTCCATGATGCTGCAGGCCCTCATGGATCACAAGGAACGCTTCCCTGACATCAGCATCAGGTAATCGGGGAAAGCACACAACACCCACATCTTCCAAACTCCTTTCTGTTCCAAAAGATGTGTTCCAGCACGATTTTCCCTGACCAAACCATCAGAATTGGGGATGTGGACATGCCCATCTTCAGCCTACCCCTTGCTCCCCGGCTCATGAAGCCCTACATAGGCAGTGTGGGCTCCACTAAGAAGCACTTAAATGCCAGGCTGAGCAGGTGCTGTATGGTCATTGAACAAGTGTTTGACCACTTAAAGGGGAGATTCAGGAGTCTCTTAACTCATCTGGACCTCAGAGAGCACAACATCCCCTTCATGGTGGCAGCCTGCTGTGTGCTCCGCAACCTGTGTGAGAGCAAGGGGGAGACTTTCTTGACAGGGTGGGGGGCAGAGGCTGAAGGGCTGGCCAGGGTATATGAGCAGCCAGACACCAGTGCCATTCAGTGAGCACATTAAAGGGCTGTGCTCAGCAGAGGTGTTGAATGAGTTTCCCCAGTGCCTCTTCCCCAGGTGCCCCGGAATTCCCTCTGTGTGCCTTTCCTCCACTATCGCTCCCTTTCCTGAGGAAAGCAGGAGAAAGTGTTATTCCCTGAGGAAAGCACAAGTACAGATATAGAAATATCCAGCCGTTTTTTCTAAATAATGGGTTTGGTAGTGTGGACACTCCCCTTATTATCTGGAAATAAGGGGGGTTATTTCAAAATAACTCCCTCGTATAGACCAGGTGTATGGGCTTTCATCCAATACCAATTCCCAAAGCAGTCCAGGTGGAATCAGGGCCGGATTAAAGGGGGTGGGCTAGCTGGGCAGCTGCCCAGGGCGCCAACCTATGGGGGGCACCTGATGGCAGTTGTAAGGGGTGCTCTGTGACCTGGCGTACGGCGCCCCTTAGAGCTGCCATCAGGCACTGCACGGCTGGGGCCGGGGGCCACACGGCACCCCTTACAGTTGCAATCAGGCACCGCATGCCTGACTGCAGCTGTAAGGTGCGCAGCGTGTCAGGGGGCAGGGCTGCGTATGCGCCGTGTGCCTGGAAGCAGAGCTGCACATGCGTTGTGCGCCCGCTGCCCGGGGTGCAAGAATGGCTTGAGCCAGCCCTGGGTGGAATCAGGGATGGGGCAGTGACCCGCGAGCATCTCCTGTCTTGATGCTGCAGTAAGGGGAGATTTAGTAGCAAGATGATCACCCTTCTAGTTTCACTGGAAGAGTTAAGGGGACAATAGATCAAATGAGTACTATGTAATGGCTTTCAAAACCATTTGAACAATATGATTCCCGGGAGTGGGAGAAAAGGATAAAAATAAGAAAACTGAATAAACAAAATGTTTCCCCCGTGTTTCAAAAATAATTATAGTCACCAGGTTGATAGCGTTGTGAGGAGCAAGCAGATCATAAAAACAAGTGATGGACACGACACACCAAATGAGAAACAGACATGGAATAAGGTACTTCACATGTAAGTGAAGGAGTCCTTTCTTTCATTAATGTTCAGTCAGAGCAAGGGCCTCCTTTAACATATCTTTATGGGGTGAGAGGAGCCGGAGATAAGAGAGAAAGAGAAAGAGAAAGAGAAAGAGAAAGAGAAAGAGAACAAGTCTGAATTAAGATTGCATCTTTCAGTGACAAAGCCACAGTGTCTGAAAAAACAGCCATCCTTATGAAGTTTGTTCATTTTATTATTAGAGCGTTTAGTGTTAGTGATTGATGGTACTGGATACTGAAGCCATTTATGTGTCTGCAGTAATACAGTGCAGGCAAATGCAGGGCAAGCCTCTCCTGAACTGGTCCATCAATTTGTATTAGCCGAGATGTGACATGGGGAGTTCAGTTTTCATGATCCATTTACTGTCATTTGAGACTGTTAGCGAGGGTGCCAGATAATATCAATTGTACTGGTAAGATGTAAGATGCAGATACCTTTACATTCACTCCTATGGACCTTGGCAATGAACTATATGATAAGCATCAAAGCCACTGCCTCAGTATCCTTCACTCCTCTGTGTTTTAGGTTTCTTGAGGTATTTCTTAGAAAATCAGATACATTTAAATAAATAGACATGTTTCAAGTGAGACTCCCAAGTTTTTTTTGTTTGTTTTTGTTTACTGAAAATGTTTCCTAACTGGATTGCAGTTCACAGGCATTAGATCTGTACTACAGTATGTCTTCCCTGGAGATATCACAAAGCATTGCTTCTTTTGCTTATCAGCAGAAGTGGATTGTTGTTACTACTACAGTTCAGTAAATCAGGATGTCTTATAAAATCTCTCTCCCTTCCCCCCACCCCCACAGTGTGTCAGATAAGAGTGCCTCTGGAAAATCTAGGAGGTTCTATTCTAGTTTTAGATCACATGTCTCATCAGCAACATTTCAGCATGTCTAAAACCAGGTGTAGGCCCTGTCATGTGACCTTAGCCAAATGAAAACACAATTGAAGCCCCTCTACCCTATCAAATATGATTCAATAGACTCCTTTGCGCTTTTGGAATGTTCAGGGTGTCTCACGATATCCTGATAAAACACTGCAGTGTGTGTGTTTCAGTGCATTCCATAACTGCATTCCACAGAGTTAAAAAAATCAGCTGCTACAACACTCCCCCAAATACAGGCTCAAACAGTCAAGTGTTGATACCTCACACTAAGTTTCTAATTTGATGTTGCAAATTCAAAATAAAAAAGGTGCATCTACAGAGATGATGAGCACTTCCAGTTTCCATTTACTTGAGACTTGTATAAAAGTGTTTTTCTTCATTGTTATTTATTTTATGCATAAAGTCAAAACATGTTCTCTTTTTGTTCAAAAAAATTCAAAATATAAACTTTCAGACCAGTTTTTAATTTTATGTAACTATAAATTACTATCTTATCAGTACACACATATAATAGAAATATAAATAGATTATAAAATAAATGAGTAGTGGGGTTAAGCAAAATTTGCTTTTAACTCATGCAGTTGCAAAGAATAAATCTAGGCACTATTATATAAAGGAAGACAGTACTTTTTATCATTTGTTGCCTGAACAATAGCAGATAAATTACAATACCAGATAATTGAAAATGCTGTAAGACGGTTGTCTGACAGATTTATTTACACTCTCTAATCTTGAATGTTTTTCCCTTTTGGTTTGTAAGGCTTGTGATAAAACCAGCCCTTTCCCAGGAGATTTCCACTTCACTTGGTGGACCACAGAGCTTTGGATAAGGTTCATAATTGCATGCAAATTAAACCTCGAAAACATCTATCCCCCCCCAAATACACACACTCTAACTGCACTAGATATACTGCAGCGAGATATACTGCAGGCAAGTGTTATTCAAGACAACACATCTATATGGGAATAATACTGGGGTCACTTCAGGTGAGGACTTTGAAGGAATCAGTCTGACATGAAGAACCTGGGGCATTTGGGGGTGCCATTTTTTATCTCTGGGGCTTTCATGCTTCTTGTGTCTACCAAGATGAAAAAGAGGTGAACTATTCCGCAACATCACAGTGTTTCACAATCATCTTTATTAAAGTGTATAATATATTCCTCCAAAAGTTATGGATAATAATACAAAGTCTTTCTTGGACAGAGGCATAGAGTAAACTGTCAGGCACATTGTTGAAAATAGATATTTTGCATTGCAAGTGCAATATTGGTTAATTACATTTTCAAACTTTATTTATTTTACTCTTAGTGCTGCTATATGAATAACAAAGCGTGTCATGTCACTATGTATCAAAGACACATTCTCTTTTTTAATTTTCTCATGGTATGTCTATGCTATGGGACATAGTCAAATTAAGATATGCAACTTCAACTACATTAATTGCATAGCTGAAGTTGAAGTAGCTTAACTCAGCTTTTGGCACTGTGTACACTGCAGAAAGTTGAAGGAAGAACACTCTTCTTTCGATTTCCCTTAGTCCTCGTGGAAGCAGAGTTACTGGTACTGACTGAAGCCCCTCTCTCACTTCAAATGTGCTGTGTTAACTAGACCTCTAATTTGAACCATGGAACAGTGTTCCCTCTAATGTGCATGGTAGCACAGCTTCACAGTAATTGATCAGGTCCTCCCAGTCAGAGGCTCAGAGCTCCATGAATGGAGCTGACTTACTGGGTGAGGTTGATTAATCATTGTGAAGCTGTACTACCATGCAGCTTAGAGGGAACACTGCCCTGGAAGATTGACAGCAGCAACTTTGATCTTCCTCTGCAGTATAGCCGTACCTGTAGTGCCATTGCCAGTGTATAGACTCAACTAGTATAGAAAATATGTCTGGAGATCAACATAATCTATTGGCTCTTTTTGCAAGATTTACCCTGATGATTTGCAAATACTAATAACTCTAATATAATACTGTCCTTGTCTCACATTTAAAATTTACCTTTCTACTTTATAGTTTCTCTTTCTCTCTCTCACGCACACATGCACAAATGTGCACATACGCAGAAGAATCACTGCACTTGGTCGTGAAGTGGTGTCACTTCTGGGATGCAATGTGGTAGTTCTCTAAGAGTACACAGTAATTTTCCAACACAGTTTATATACCAGAGAAATCAGTTCTGACATTATATATCACATCTTATTTATTTTTTGAGTTGCCAGTGCTCACCTTCAGTCTGTCAATCATGTCATCCTCCACTGCTCACTTGTTAATTTTTCAAAAACACTCCCTTCGGATTTATCCCATTCTACCTCACATGCTTAAGAAGTACCCCCAGTTAATATCCACAAAGCTACTTCATTAGACATCTGCAAAGCCCACCACAAAACTGGTGGCTTCCTAAAGCTTGCCTGATAGTATGAAGAAACCACTGCTGAGGATGCTGATCAATATTATTTCATTGTTTTCTTCTATTACCCTGTCTGACCGTATCCTTTTTTCTTTTGTCTCATTCTTAGATTGTAAACCCCTTTGGGTAGGGGCTATTTTTAAAATCTGTTTTAATAAATCTAGCACAACGTGGGCCTGGTTTTTACTGGGGCTCCTACCCACTACTGTAAAATAAAAAAACTAAATAATAATCAATAATGACAGTTTCGGACACGAAGCGAGGAATATAATTGATACTCAAACAGGAATTTTAGGAAGGCAGAATGTAATTATCAAAATTAGAATTTCACCAAGACACTGGGGTTAATAATAACATCTCTGCTTTTTTGTCATGGGGGCTTTAATAAGCTCAGCTAGTCAGGATCACAGTGCTAGGTCCTGGCTAAATGACAGCTCTTCTTAGAGCAATGAAATGATTAAAAGTGGATTATCTTAATTAGGTGCATACTACAAAAAGATCAGGAAAGACTTGCAATTATCTTTAGCAGATTGTTAGGAAATGCAAAATTAAAAGAAGCAAGAGCTTTGGGGTAAAAATCTATGATCCCCCAAGAAACCCTTTTAAAGTGTCACATAATGAAAATGTCTGGTCATATAGGTCAAGCCACAAGAGACAGGTGCATCTTTTTAGGCAATGACCCCAGTACTGCAGGCAGACTGATGGTCCAAGTGCAAGGATGGGGTCAGAGCTCGTGTTTGGAGCTTCATGTCAGGGGGATTTAAATTTACCATTAGGGGATTGTTTTCCCTCATTGTCTTTGAATCCTACCTATAATTAAACAAAAAGAAATTGCATGGCTCCTTTGGGGAGGATTAGTCTTTCACCCATCACTATTGTGACACTAACATGTTAGACAAATGGCTGAGAGGGGAAGAACAGTGAGTAAAATGTGTAGGGTGGTCGCTTCTGCACAACCAGAGCTGATGAACTTTTAATAATTAGCCTTCCAGGTGAAGCTAGAATTTGAAAGCAAAGTATGTGACTTGTCTGTTTTTAGGCTGTGCTACTCTTACCTTGTGATTACAGTATGGATAGACACACAAAGATCTGACAAAAGGCTCAGAACAATTTTTCCCCAACAAGTACTTATTTAATTGTTATTACTGTAATTGCAGGATGGTGAGTGTGTTCTGCAGTACACAAACATAACTGAAGACATCCCACCAAATCCTTGCTCATGGTCTGATTTGATGCTAACAATATACAGGAGACTTCTGATAATCCAGAACCTATGGGACCTAGGTGGTGCCGGATTATCAGATATGTCGGAGTATCAGGAGGTACTATAAGCTGGTTATGTATATACTGTATTCAGTATATACTGTATATAAAGTGTTCTTAACCCTTTTTATTGTACATACTGTATACAGTATACTGTAATGTTTTCGTTTTTTTAACCCTTTTTTACCCTTTTCACTCAGTTCAGCTGCTGCCGCTGTTACCTTGTGACTCATTTTTTGCTGAAGCTCATTCACTAGGCTCTTGCCATTTTGGTGCCAGACTATCAGCAGTGCCGGACTATTGGATGCCGGACTATTGGAATTTTACTGTAGATGAAATCCATGTAATATACTGGATAAAGTTATGAGCCTTGAAGAAGGGTGGAGATAGTTCAAATGCACAAGCAGAATTGTTTTTAAACACTCTTATTTAGCTTCTATGTATTCGTCCTCATCGAGTGAGTAGTGAAGAGACTCCCATAGGAAAAATAAAGAGCATCAGGCAGAGTTTAAAAATATATAAAGCAAGAATCGTAGGCATTGACTATAAGGCCCAAAGGCACTTAGGGTTGCCAGGTATCCAGTTTTCACCCGAACAGTCCAGTATTTAGGGGCTCCGTCCGTTAAAAAAATCAGGAAATATTGGACTTGTGCAATGTCCGGTATTTCCTGTTTCCCTGGGATGGAAGCCCGGTGGGGACAATTTTCCGCTGACGCGTCTGTCTGGCTTGGACGGGTGAGTGAGGAGAATGGCAGAGTCTAGCGAAGGGGGGGCAGTGGGAGCAATTGCTGGGCACTATGCCAGGGGGCGCCGGGCTGGGGTGGGAGCAGAGTACATGCTGCTCCGGTTCACATGACCAGCAGAGTCCGGGTGCTGGCCACGTGATGCCTCTCTCGCTCTACAATGTGAGCCGAGACAGCTGGGCTGGGCGGCAGGAGCAGCCACTTTAAAAGTAAGATTGTTCCTCCATGCCTGGTTCTGCGGTGGGAGGGAGGAGATTTGACTGGAGCGGGGGCTCCCGACGCTGGGGATGCCTGCCTCAGCGGGAGGGAGGGAGTGCCCTGGGATGGGGGGCACTAGGGAGGTCTGGTTCTGAGGCAGGGGTGAGTGCATTAGGATGGGGGGGCATTAGGGGAGCCTAGGTCTGAGGCAGGGATGAGTGCATTGGGATGGGGAGATGGGGGAGCCTGGCTCAGGGGGAGGGGTGGGTGCATTGGTGGCTAGTGTGTGGTCCCAAACTGAAGAGAGTGGTGCGACTTTTGTTTAACAACTTTGGCTCCCCCCCCCCTTTTTTTTCTGAACAATTTTGATTTCACCATTTTTTTTTCCTCGACAGAATTTTTTCCCGGTGCTTTTTTTTTTTTGGCAGGCGGTGTTCAGTATTTTTTGCTAAACCATCTGGCAACCCTAAAAGGCACTCTTGTGGTGGGCTGCCTCAGGGCAAGCCAAGTTGTGTAAACATTAATTCCTGGTGGGAAACTATATTGTGTTCCCCTCATTCTAACATAAAAATCATGACCTGCAGCTTTGTGATAATAAATGTAGCACACTGTAGTTACTGACTTTCCAAATTAGTCATGCATAATAATCAGTATAAGGGATCGCTCTCATGATGATGCAGACACATTTAGGATCTGAACGCTCAAAGTTCATAGGCTTCATTTTGCTTTGTATCTAAGGGTATGTCTACGCTACCCTCCTAGTTCAAACTAGGAGGGTAATGTAGGCATACCGCACTTGCAAATGAAGCCCAGGATTTGAATTTCCTGGGCTTCATTTGCATAAGCGGGGCGCCGCCATTTTTAAAACCCTGCTCGTTCGAACCCCGTGCAGCGCGGCTACATGCGGCACAAACTAGGTAGTTCGAACTAGGCTTCCTAGTTCGAACTACCGTTACTCCTCATGGAAATTCAAATCCCAGGCTTCATTTGCAAGTGCGGTATGCCTACATTACCCCGCTAGTTCGAACTAGCGGGGTAGTGTAGACATACCCTAATAGACATGTAGTTTAAGCTTATTCTGGATTCCTGATGAACAGAGGCTGCAGCATACTCTCACAGAAAACACTCTTAGTTGCTGGACCAGCCTAGAAAGCATGTCAGTGTGAGGAAACAACATGTTCTATTTCATACAACCAAGAAATGTATCTGTCTATCAGGTGCAGAATGAGGCAATGTGGCTATTGCTCAAAATGGCAGAAGGACATTTTGTTTTGTTTTGTTTTATGAATTGTCTGGGGAGTTGTGGCATGGCTTTTGGGTGTTTAACTTTAATAGTCACTAGCTCCACTTCTTCACTTGTGCCACTGATTCACTAGTTGCCACCTTAAATTTTCGGGAGCATGGTTGTGAGTAGTGTTGTCCAGGCCTTCTGTATAATTGTTACTTCAGCACTGGATTCCAGCATTCTCCTGCCTTTGCTTGGGAAAAGCTCTGGACTTTTTAATCACATGGGGTCTTATCCTCAAATTTTGTAAACTGCCATAGCTCCCCTGAAATCATTAGAGCTACACCTATGTATAATGGTGGAGTTCTAGTCCATTAGGCATCAGGAAGAGAAGGGGCATTACATTTACAGCTACACTTTTGAATGCTTGTTTACTTTTGTGTAGGTATTAGGATAGATTCTTCAAAGACACACATGGCAGTTGTCACCTAACTCCTCACATTTAAAGTCACTGGCATATAGGCACCTAATAGCCTATTTGCTTTAGAAAAATCTCCTGTTTTATCTTTGCGCCTTCAATTGTTTAAGAACATTTGTGTGACACCATCTTTGTGGACTCACAATCTCACATTTAAACGATTGTTTGAAAAACTGAATGCATAAATTGAGAGTGTAGTTTAAAGCTCAACTTTAAAACTTAGCTCCAAGTACACTAAGCTGATCTTCCAAAACTGCAGGAGAAACTTTCTATGATCAAATTGCAGGTGCAAAACCAAAAAATCATTTGTCTGCAAGAAACTGATAATTTGAGTTTTTGAAATATTCAGCAATCTAGACTTCACTTCTCCGAGCTCCTATGGCAATTAAAGACATTCAGCACCCCGCAGAATCAATCCTTGAGACATCAGTTTCACAGGGTGGCTTTGGAAAATTTGACTAGAGAATTTTGATACTCTGCTAGGTGTGAGGGATAATATCAGTTTAGTAATTTTAAAGAAATTTTAGCTGTGATTGAGCTGCGATTGAGCTCAGCTGCATTTTATGTGGATAATACCTGGACACTTTTGTGGAAATGGAAAGTACTATATGATGATGATTATTATTACTACAATTTGTCACTGCTATAAAAGGAAGAAACAGATTCCATTCAAGACTGAAAAAAGCTTGAAAAGGCATGGAAACATTTTGAACAAAGCATGCTGTTATTCTTAATCAGAAAGAAAACATATAAACTGACACAGGTAAAACTCTGTGTGTGTATTTGTGTATATATGTGCACACACACACTCACTCATCATGGAAATGTCAACAGTCATTAGCATAGAATAAGTTATATTTATTAAAATCCATTTAAAACTATTTCTTTTTAAAGAAAGCCATTTCTAAGTTATGACTTTTGTGTGAAAAAATAAACCTACCCTTGGACAAATCTTTGCACTGGGCAATACTTTGTGTAGCCTACTAACCCGATGATGACATAGATTCAAGACTTGGGAAAAGGGGGAGTGTTCAAAGTAACTGTTTATGTGCTAACAAATCAGGTATGTTATTGATTTTGTGAACTGATTGTACAACACAAAGTATATCTGGAAAATCAGAAGCTTGGATTATCCAGAGATAAAATACAGGGAATCATTTGATTATGGACACACAGAGATTTTGTGATGGGCTTCACTCAACTCCACTTCTGAATAAATGTGTAATTCTCTCTAAAAGTAATGATTTGCTTCTCGGCAAGGATTGGCTTGACCCGTTGCCTTCTCTCAAAGTTTCTAGTAGTGAGGGAAACTTTAGTTGCTACTGGGAGTTCCATAATATATTGTCAATAAAAATAGCAGTGGGGTTTGGACACTTTTCTTTTGCAACCAAAAGTGTCTCAAAATATCCTCTGAAACAAAAACAATTCCAGTACTTTTGCATCATAAACTATTAAAAGAATAGAAGTATTTTTCAATTAATGTAATGTGGCAATTCAGATTCAATTTTAATTTTGATGTTTCAACTTGGTAGAAGTGTAAACATGGCCCTCTAGAGATTATTTTTGCAGTTGGGTGGGGAAAGGAAGAGTGGGTGGTCCATCCATTCCAGATACACACGCTAACTCTCAACCCCTCCAAAAACACCCAAACAAACACAGAAACACAATATCAAAAATATAATCACCATGAACAATGAAAGGGTAAGAGATAAGCAGGTGAAGTGGTGTCAATGGAAGGGGAGGATAATATGGAGGACATATGAGTTTAATGAAAAGACAGGTAAAGAACTTCAGTGCTCAGTAACAAGAAATACCAGCCTCATAACTTTCTTCCCTCCCATCAAAGATGGGGCTGATGAGTAATATAATCTCTGGCTGCAGTAGAGGGACATCAGATAGCTGATGATCCATCCACTTGCCCAGAATATCTGTATAAGACTACGTTCAATCAAAGAGCTGCAAATTTCAGTGGTCAGTGAGATGAATACTAGTCCCATATCCATTCCCTCTCCTCAACTATTGAAGTGGAGGGAGTGTTAAGGTTCAGCTGTCCCATAGCACACCTGTCAGGCAAATAGCCAGTCATACAATCTATCTGAGCTTACCTCCAAACACCAGCATAAATAGAGCATCAGTTCAACCTTTGTGATGTGGATCAACTGAACTGATCACACCCTTGTACAATATGGCTACACTCATGAAATCACAGAATACCACATAGCAACACGTAACAAAATGTGGTGACCAGTCACAAGTTAGAGTCTCAACATGATTTTTGGTGAAAATTTAAAAAACGGACAAAAAATCAGGATGTTCTATTTGATTTTGATGATGATGGTGAACTATAGGAATTTTTAAAAAATGTTCTCTTAAAACTGTTTTCTTTCCTTGAAATTGAATGTTTAGAGACATTCTTTTCCCATTAGGAAAAATTGTGATTACCTCTATCAATTCTGTCCTGGAACAAAACACGGGAAACTACAACCATCATAACAAAAGAGAATTGACTACAAGGATAAAATTTAGTATCTTTTAAAATGATGTTTATTTTTCAGACATTTTAGATGGGGAAAAAAGCTTTCTAGTGTCAAAATTAGCATCTTCATCGTGTTAGCTAGACATACTGGAGTATGGGGAGAAATTCTGGAAGCACAGAAAAATGGATTTGCCTTGAAATAATATTGTTTGTGATTTCAAATAGAGAAAATTAGTATACAATTTATCTGAGCCCCTTGGGAAACTGCTCACATGTCTATATAATTGGAAGTTCTGGACTATCAGAACTATCATTATACATTAAGTCAGTAGAACACAGTTTTGTGGCAATGTATTAGAAAGAAAAACTGTATTTTAAAAAAGCCTTATTGAGGGTGCAGGAATAAATCATCCCAATGTGCAGAAAATATAGCAAATATGGCAGGTGACCAGCTTGGCTTAACAGAAATCTTCTGTGAGCTTAAATACAAAAAATGAAGCTTCCAAGTAGTGGAAACTGGGACAGATGACTAAGTAGGAGTATAAAGTATAAAGTATTTGAAAGATAACAAGAAGGGTTTCTATATGTATGTTAACAAGAAGAAGGTCAGGGAAGTGTGGGGAAGGCAACCTAGTGCAACCTAGTGACTGAAGATGTGGAAAAAACGTGTCTTCACAGAGGAGAAGGTTAGCAGCTCGCAGAAGTGAAAGAACAGGTTTAGAACTATTTAGAAAAGTTGGACATGTATGAATCCATGGGACTGTGTCAAATGCATCTGATGGTGCTGAGAGAGTTGGCTGATGTGATTGCAGAGCCATTGGCCATTATATTTGAAAACTTGAGATTGGTGGAGGACCACGATGATTGGAGAAAGGCAAATATAATGCCCATTTTTTAGAAAGGGAAGAAGGAGAATCTGGGGTATTACAGACCAGTCAACCTCACCTTTGTCTCTAGGGGTATGTCTACAGTACAAAGTTAATTCTAACTAACAGACATTAGTTTGAATTAACTTTCACAGGCGCTACACAGACAAACTGCTAGTTCGAACTTAATTCGAACTAGCGGAGCGCTTAATTCGAACTAGGTAAACCTCATTCTACGAGGACTAATGCCTAGTTCGGATTAAGAAGTTTGAATTAAGGGCTGTGTAGCCACTTAACTCAACCTAGTGGGAGGCTAGTCCTTCCCAGCTTGCCCTGGTGGCCACTCTGGGCACAACCAGGGAAACTCGTCTGCCCCCCCTCCCGGCCCCAGAGCCTTTAAAGGGGCACCATGCCAGGTGTAAGCCTGCCAGCACCCAGCCAGCAGACCCTGCACCTGGCAAAGCACGAGCCAGCCACACGCTGCCACCCAGCCCTCCGCCTCTTCCCGGGACCAGGATGGCGGCTCCCAGGAGCCTGCCCGGGGCTGCAAGAGGCAGGCGCCCGCCTGGTCTAGTGCGGAGATCGTGGACCTCATCCAGGTTTGGATGGAGGCCTCCAACGACCATGACCTCCGCACTAGGCACAGTACAGTGGCCATCTAGGATAGGATAGCTGCCATCCTGGCCACCAAAGGCCACATGCAAACCCAGGAGCAGGTTTGCATGATAATCAAGGTGGTCCGGTGAGACCCCCAACCCTGAGCCCTGAGTTTAGAACATAAGAATGGCCATACTGGGTCAGACCAAAGGTCCATCTAGCCCAGTAGCCTGTCTGCCAACAGCGACCAACACTAGGTACCCTCGTGCCAGCCATCTCCAGCCTTCCACAAACAGAGGCCAGGGACACCATTTCTACCCGCTGGCTAATACCACTCCATGTACCCAACCTCCATGATTTTATCTAACTTCTCTTTAAACTCTGTTATAGTTCTTGCCTTCACAGCCTCCTGTGGCAAGGAGTTCCACAGGTTGACTATTTGCTCTGTGAAAAAGAACTTTCTTGTATTAGTTTGAAGCCTGCTACCCATTAATTTCATTTGGTGTCCTCTAATCCTCATATTATGGAAACTAATGAAGAACTTTTCTTTATGCACCCTCTCTACACCACTCATGATTTTATAGACCTCTATCATATCCCCCCTCAGTGTCCTCTTTTCTAAGCTGAAAATTCCCAGTCTCTTTAGCCTGTCTTCATATGGGACCTGTTCCAAACCCCTTATCATTTTAGTTGCCCCTTTTGGAACCCTTTCCAAGGCCAAAATATCTTTTCTGGGGTGAGGAGATCACATCTGTACACAGCACTGAAGATTTGGTGTACCATAGTTTAATACTTCCCCTCCTCCTTCTTCTCCTGGCTTCCCCCTGCTAAGCAGCAGTTCCACAGAAAAGGAATTGGGGATTACAATGGATGAGAAGCTGGATATGTGCCAGGAAGAGCAATGCCAACTGATCACAGGAAGTGATTATTATCCTCTATTTGGCAATGGTAGGACTACATCTGGAATACTGCATCCAGATTTGGGCCCCTTGCTACAGAAAGAATGTGGGCAAATTGGAGAAAGTCCAAACAAAAATGATTAGAGGTTGGGGCAAGTGACTTAAGAGGAGAGGCGGAGGGAACTGGTCTTATGTAGTCTGCAGAAGAGAAGAGTAGGAGAGGGAGAGGGGGTGGATTTGCTTACAGCTTTCATCTACCTCTAAGGTATGTTCAAAGAGGATGGACAGATAGGTGACAGAAAAAGAAGCAGTGATCTCAATTTGCAGTAGGGAAGGTCTAGGTTGCATATTAGGAAAACTATTTTACTAGGAGGGTGGTGAAGCACTGGAATAGGTTTCCTGGTGAGGCGGTGGAATCTCCATCCTTAGAGGTTTTAAGGCCAGGGTTGACAAATGTAGTTGGTCCTGCTTTGAGCTGGGGTTTGGACTAGATGACCTCCTGAGGTCTCTTCCAACCCTACTCTTCTATGGTTCTATGTAAGCTTAGGATGTGTATTTTCAAGCTGGTTCACTCTCTATCTCCTTCTCCCTGTCTTCCTGTTGAAAACAGAAGTCACTCTTTCATGATGACTTTAGGGAAAAGTAAGTCAGTGATGGTGATGGTTAATCAGTCCCAGTTAATCTATTTGTGGTTCCCTTTCAGAAGGGACAGAGGAGTCTGTGCTAATTATAGCGAATAGCATTAAGACTTCAGGCTTTTCTTTTTATCTCCTCAACTGAGCAGAGAAAACATAGAAAATGTAATGGAGAAAACCGCCTACTATTTTGAAATGAATTCAGAAGACTTTGTTGTGTGGTAAAGTCCCAAAAGCTAGTTATATGCAGATTTAGTTTTAAAAAAACAAATCATTACTCTGTCAAATACAGACTTAGCCTTTAAGGAATTACTTCATAAACTTAATTAAAGGCATTAATCCTTTAAAAGGCAAATTAATGTTCTAAGTGATTGGTACAGCCAAGAGATTTAAACTATAAATTTTGCTAAGCAGGTGTATTCCATCTTTCATTTCTTCTCCTTTTCTAATTACCATGTTTTGACTCATATTTTCTTTGGCATTTAAAATACAGCAAGTACCGATGTATTGGCAAGAGGAGTTTCTGATTACTCTTCCTATTTTTTTAAAAAAAGGGAGATCAGCCTCAAAATTATTTGGGATCTCAATGGTTTCTTGTATTTGAGGTGTATATGTAAATAAATAATTAAATAAAGAAAGAACGTTGTCCCATTGTCCTCCTCATTCTCAGATGCTGTGTAGACACACACTTAGGCTACATATACACTGCAGGCTTTTTGTGCAAGAACTGTTTTGCATAAGAGTTCTTGCACAAAAGGTCTTGTGCAAGAGCACATCCACACTGCCATGTGTTTTTGTGCAAGAGATGTGCTTTTGCACATGAGCATCCATGGCAGTGTGGGCGCTCTCTTGCACAAGAAAGCTCTGATGGCCATTTTAGCCATAGGGATTTCTTGCGCAAGAAACCCCTGTTGCCCATTCACACTGCTTTCTTGATCAAGAGCTCTTGCGCAAGAGGGCTTATTCCTTGTGGGGAGAGGAATAACTCTTGTGCAAGAAGCCCTCTGTTCCGATGCTTTACTGTAAATTTACTTGCGCAAGAACACACATGCAGTGTAGACACTATGCAAGTTTTTGTGCAAGAACAGCCGTTCTGCGCAAAAAGCCTGCAGTGTAGACATAGCCTATGTGTGGTGCTTGAGTTACCTGTGTTCTTATATGAAACTTTATTTCTTCTTTCTGTCAATTCCTTCCTAATTGAGCTATCCTGTAGAATGTAGGTTCCCCAGAACTGGGTTCTTTCCCCCCTAGAATCAGATGAATATACGTGTTCTCACACCCACTACCAGAGCATATCTGAGCGGACTCGTTAATCAGCACTCATAATCTATCCCCTTTTATATATATTCCTGGTAGGCTGGGTTTTACAGCAATGCAAAGCTGTGACCCTCATGTGCCCTTGGACTCAGTGGGAGTGCTGTTCTTCATTTTGTATGCTAATGGAGATGTCTTTTTGTCATATCTTCAATGCAGATGAGGCTAGGAGTGTTTCCTTAATCCTTGTCCAGAGAGGTTTAGGTATCTTCCCCTACCTCTTGATTGCTTTTCTTATACCAGCTTTGTTTTAAGCAGAGGCCATGACTGTGGAGAGGGGGAATTTTCCATGAGTATTATGCCCTGATTCCAAAAGAACACAGAGCTGGTAGGTAACAATAGCCACTCGTTACGGCTAAATTTAGTGCCTTGCATGGTGACAAGTATCAGAGGAGTAGCTGTGTTAGTCTGAATCTGCATAATTCAGATATATATATGCAGATTCAGACTAACACTGCTACTCCTCTGATAATAGTCACTCAGGAACTGCCAGACTGGATCAGACCCAAGAAGATGCCTCGAATACAAGGTAACTATTCCTTCTAAGTTGTATAGCCATTCACTGTGATAACTCTGGATACTCTTGATAGCCATATAAATATCCAATCCTTTCTTGATTCTTGATGTGTTCCTCAGTGATGCCCTGTAGCAATGAGTTTCATAGCTGAATCCCACATTGTATTAAAAAGGTTTTCTTTCTGGGAAATTTAAGCCTACAAATTAGGTTCAACTCTTTTTTTCTTCGGCTGTTACTATGGTAAAAAAAAAATTGAAAATGCAAACTTTAGTTCTCCTGGAATCAGATTTGTATCCCCTTAGGTTGGATTGGTAGCCATTTATTTCATGAGTAGTCCCATTAGTAATGATTGTAGCTGGAACTGTGGTCATGTAGATATCATGGGTGCCATTTCAGAAGGGTCAGGGCAGCAGCCATGCATTCCAGGACCCAGCTTGCTTTTCATCCCATTCCCCAGATGCTATGGGAGTGAGGGAAAAGTGCTTGCATTCCATGCTTGCATCTCAAACCTGGCTGGTGAGCTCCCTTTAACAGCCAGGTGTGAGAGGCAGGCACAGAATGCAAGCACTTTCCCCTCACTCCCTGATAGTCTGGGGAATGGGATGAAAAGCAAGCTGCGTCCCAGAGTGCACGGCTGCTTCCCTCCACACCCTCCTGAAATGGCGTCCTTGGTAGACACCACTGTATCAGAGTCACAGGTATTTTCAGGTACCCAAATGATATCAGTGGTTCTTACAAGTATCTGAAGGGCCTGTAATATTTTATAGCTGTAAAAAACAAAACAAAACAAAAACCCTGTATGTGCACAGAGCCAGATGATTTGAAACCCTTTGAATAAATAGTAAACTGGACAATGTTTCAACACTTGAAATTAATCAAAATAAATGTGTTTGGGCTCAATGGTGCTGCTATCACAAGCCTGACGCAAGGCACAATACATTGCTTTTCTGCCCCCGCAGTGGCCAGATGGAAGACCCAGATGCACTCCCCGATCTCCCTGCTTCTCCAGAGAGGCATTAAACCACAGTAATTAATGCCTGGTGCAGCATTTGCACTAGCACAGCTATGCTACCAGGCCCATTGAGTAAGGGGCCGGGAGGTCAGATTCGACCTATTCCCTGCCAGCTGTGTGGGGTAGCTCTTTATCTCTTCACCTGTTATTACCTGCAATGCAGATAGCTGGCTCTGCACTCTCTAACAAGGCTGTGATTTGGCCCTGTAGTAATAAAACACTGTTACTCAGGCTCCTGATAACACATTCGCTTACTAATCAACATTAAAAAAGGTTTAGAAAACTATTGTACCTTTGGTTTGCTCCTTTCATAATTGAAATGCAAAATGTAAGTTTGTCAAATCTTAGTTAAGTTTGTTTTTCATCTCTGTTGTCCTTTGGGATCACAACAAAACAGTAAAATGTTTAGGGGAAGAAGATGGATTTCACTGATATTTATAGAAATCATGAAACATTTCTATTTATATTAGGCTTCTGAAAAAGACAGCTCAGAATTTGGGACCTAAAGCTAGCTGATACTGTCCCCTCTGGAAATTGTGTGGTATCATTAATTTTTAATCCAGCATATATTCAGTATTTGTACTTTGTACCTTTTATTTTGTGGTATGATCCTTGCCCTTTGTGTGCATTTTAAGTACACAAAGTACAGATACTGTCAGTACAGTGTGCAGAGAAATCTTAAGTTAAATCGCTTTCTTGAAACATTAATGTGAATACAGGAACTAGATGACATAGGATGTTAATGTATTAATCTTGACTTTATTCCATGGAGACCTAACTCCTTATTTTATTAGCTTGCCAGTTATGAATTAGTTTATTCACTGGTCTTTAGAGTAAATCCAGCTCCCACATTCATCACCACCACCATTGGAATTAGACAGGCAGTTAAACTGATGATAGTTTGTTGTCCAAGAGAGAAAACTCTCCACATTGCCAAGGGGTAGGTATCTGCGATAGACTGGGTCAAGGGTGGGCTGATGGAGTCAAAAAGGCAGTCATGGCCTCTTCTGACATGGTGGGTTCACAGAGCTTCTTCAGCAATGGGACTGAAGAAATGTCCATGAAGTGGCTCTGCAACCATGTGGTTGGTTTGGAATAGAATATTTCCCCACATGTACTTCTCCAGAGTCCAACCCAGTCACACAGGCTGTATGCTGTTTCATAGGGCCTAGTAAATGTTTGTCTATATTACAAGTTCACAATATTGAGTAGCACAGTAGTTAGAGAAGAATTAGACAGGGAATACTAAGGACTTCACAAGTCACTGCTAAGATTCCTTGTTAGACCTATTTGTTTAAGGAATAGGAATTGTTCTATGGTTCATAGCACCTACCTTTAGCCAGTAACATCTGTCCTTTATTTTACATGAGCACCAAAGTCAGGAGCACCACAGCAAAAACTATTTTTAAGCAAATACATGCTTTAAAAAACCCCAAACATGTAGTATTTTGGAACATTTTATTCCTCTACATCTTTGATTTTTGGCATGGATTTGAGCATAGCTATTCAGACAACAGGAAAAGAGTTGGTTTTGTGATGCTTTACATTGTGACATCACCCCATTACATTGCATTCATCATGACAGGCCTTTAATATTTTCATTTTTGCTCTATAACCTGTTAGGAGAGTTTGCAAGACATGTGATGACCTTATCAAAATTAGCATAGTTGTGAAGAAACTGCTCTTGGTAGCATCCTGATTGTTGTAGTGATTTAATTACAGATATAATACATGATTCTGAACTAAACAGGTTGAATACAAAAGGGGAAATATTTTTGAACTTTAGTCTGAAAATTTTCTTCCTTTTTTGAAAAAAAAATCAACAAGCATTATAGCCTCCAAAAAGTATGTAAATATTGTCCAAAATTCCTTTTTCCACTAGGAGTCCACTGACCACAGGTTGGGAACCACTGCTTTAGGGTATGCTTGGATCATATTTTCAAGCTTTTTTCTTTTGCAACATTGGAGCGACAAATACACTTTATAGAAACTGAAAAATAAGATTACCTAATCCCATGACTCTAGGATGTGAAGCTTTAAGAAAAACCATAAATTATTGTGAGACATGACCAGATTCAATTAGTAATTCTGCATCAGCAATGTAAGATTGTGCCCAGGAAAATAAAAACTGCATACAACTAGAAAATGTGTCTCTTCTGCGGTCCACTAGGGATCTAAGGAGGTATGGTCACCAGTGTAATGTCGCTGACTTCCTTGGAGCTCTCCAGAGATGAATTTGGCCTGAATATTTTAACATGCTTTCTGTTGCTTTCCTTCAGTTTCAACAAAATATACTTTGCAGTACCATCAGAATAAATAAATCCTGAACTCCTTGATGAATAGATCCCCATATGTCATATGTTAAAGATTGAAAAAAAGGTAAAATCAGGGTATTCAAAATGTCTGTTCTTAGTAATTCAGTGTAGTTTACCAGATATTGCCATTTTCCACTAAGGTGAAAATTTAAGGTACGTTTTCTTTTACTTCTAAACCTCTACTAATAAACACAGTAATACAATCTCCTTTACATCTCAATAATTGCCAGGGTAAATTAACAGACTCTAATGTTTTGATTTATGAATTGGAGGCCCACTCTCTGTGCTGGAATTCAAGAAGATTGAGCTGTCTCCCATGTTCACTGAAAGTAAGTAAATGACTGTTTATTCATTCCCTTGATTAGAAGGCTGCCCTGAAGCCAGATGCAAGAGAGTCCATAATAAATGTGAGACTCCCTATGCTTTGTTTTCCTTTCTGGATTTAGTGCTAAACATTAAAAGGAATTGGAGATTGATTTTGTGTAAGGAGCAGTGCCAGATAAAACAGGCAAATAAGCAGCCTTGTTCATAGAAACAAGCTTTGTTATCATGAGAGGACAGGGATATATTTGAGCATTAATGTTGGTGCTACTGAGCTGTTGAGAGGATTTTTCAAAAGTGTCATCAGCTATTGAATTTTTAGCCTTATAGGGTAACCACTTGGGTCAAATATCATCAGTACTTAAGTGACCTTATACAATTATAATCACACTCCTGTTTCCATATATTGACAAATTAAATACTAAGTGCCCAATTGCATTTGCCTTTGCAAGACCATTGGTAAAGGAGTACAAGAGAAAGGAAAAGGAATAAATTTGTTAATACAATATGGATTTTGTTTCCCTGTCTGAGGCTTGGTGTCCTTTCCACATTTCATAACCTGGTGATTTGGAGATATATCACAAACCAATTACTCTCCGATTGTGCCTCCTTTTCCTTTTTTCTTCTGAGGGATGCTCCCATAACTTCTTGAGTTGGCAAAACAAGTGAGTAGTTTCAACTACAGTTGACAAATAGGCTAATAATGTGGGTAATAAATGCAGCAGTCACTTGCCTACTGAGGTCAATTTACATGTCAAGTTTAAAGAGTCTCTTCTCCTGAATTCTAGGATTCAGAAAAACATCTAGTGACATTTGATAATGTGGCTTTCACTGAAAAGTACCCAAAGTTGATTAAATTTAAAAATTAAATTTTCCTTGCTACCAGTAATACTTGAACCTAAACTGAGGAATCAGCCTTTTCTTTTAATAAAAGGGACTGGACTCTCCACTAAAATTCCTGTGTGGCACTCTATCATCTGTATGGCAGACTTAGCTTCATGGGGAGTGTGACTTTAGGGACTGACTTCCAATACTGTATGAAAGATAAGCATAGAAATTAGGCAAGGAAATGATAGAGACAGACAAAAAAGAGTTAGTGAAGACTTATTTGTGAATGCCATCATTGTAGGGAGAAGAGAGACTGAATCCATTAGTCCCAAATTTTCAATATAGAGCACATGTACACTTTGTATATTTCCAACTTGTGGTCTCAGTATCCAAAAACACATATGCAAGTAGGATTGTGTACATCAATACAAACATGCCCTGATGGTTCCTCCATGATTTATGAAAACTAGCTTATTAATATAAATATGCATAATTCAGAGATGCATTGGACAAAATGCCTCATGTAACCTATCAGTTTTAATATTACAATCAGCTAGATCTATATATCCCATTTTTGTGAATGTATCATTTTTGTTTGTGAACTTAGAGATATGAATTATGAAGCTGTTTCTAATTTTAAATGTGATTAGAGCCATTACAGGTTCCTCCCTCTCCCCCTACCCCAGCCTTAATGACTTGGTGATCAGCTTAACAACTTGTAAACAGCTTTGTCTGTCTAAATCCAGAAGGTGGCTGGTCCTAAGAAAACTTGTGACCATTCCACTTGGGATCCATTTTTGAATCTGGTATTTTTTCATCGAAGGAGGGGAGGTGGATTTTCCCACCCTGGGTAAGAGTCTATTTAAGCAATGAAAGAACGTGTGTCACTAAAGAATGCAAGGTTTAATTTTCATTTATATGTTTTATATGAATAACTTTAATCCTTGTGGTAGTGACGGTAACCTTCCAGATCAGATCCAATCCATTACTGTCCATCTGCAGGCAGTCTAAAACAGCCCTGAGAGAGGTAAAGTACCTCATTTCTGCTTAAGGATTATTAAATCTGGTACCTGAAAGCCTCTCTTCTGGAAGTGGGTGGCAGGGGAGGGATCACATGAGAATTACCTGTTGTGATGCCTCCCTCGGGGGCATATGGTGTTGACGACTGTCGGCAGACAGGATACTGGGTTAGATGGACCTTTGGTCTGACCCAGTATGGTCTTTTTATGTTCTTAAATCTCAGACAGTCAAATTACAGAAAAAACAACCTTAAGGATTACTGACTTGGAAGTCTAACATGTGCTGCAAAATTGATCCAAAGAGCATGATGGTTCTTTGTCAAGAGTGGATTTTGCTTCAAAAAAGGGGGCACATATGAATTCTGATCATGCCTTCTTTAAGCTGCTAGTGGTGTTAAAGAGAAACCCCAGCACAGTTAATTTTTTACAACACTAATTCTGGAGAATTCTGTGCTAACAAGCTTTGTTAGTAATGAATCAGGCCTAGTGTAGAAATGTCCACAAAAAGATTATCTTAAAACTTTGTACTGCAACATGTTCCATTATTGTTCATTTAGAGCATCTTCCACACAAAGCATTTTGGTAATATCAGCACCCTTAGTTGCTCCTCCCAGAAAAATGAAAGCATGAACCATTTAAAACCCTAAACCTTACCCTAATTCAGGGGTGGGCAAAAAGGCTTCCATGGGCTGGATCTGGCCCAAGTGGGTGGATCCAGCCCACGGATGCCCTGCCATGCCCCACACCAAGACAATCAGAATCTGGTGGCAGAAGGAGCGTGCAAAGTTTCTAGCTCTCTGTCCCCACCCCGCAAGCGCCGCATGCCTCTTGCAGGGTAGGAGCTGGGTGCGAGCGACTTTGTGTGCTTCTCCCGCCCCCGGCCCTGATTGGACTGGAGGTGAGGGAGCACATGAAGTCTTCTGCCATGCCAGGGGTGCATGGTGCTTAGAGTAAAAGTGCTGCGCGCTCCTTGCAGGGTGGGAGCAGGAAGCATGTGAGGTCTTCTTCCACCCTGCAAGGGGTGTGCAGTGCTTTCACTCTTAGTGCTGCGTGCCCACTGCAGGGCGTGGGCAGGGAGCAAGAGACTTTGTGTGCTCCTCCCACTCCCAGGCCCTGATTGGCCTGGGGTTGTGGGAAGCTCACAAAGTCTCCTCCTGCTCTGCAAGGGGGCAGTTCAGAACAGCTGGCAGTTCTCTCTAGGTGGGGGGATGGTGGGTGCAAAGACTTCATGTGCTCCCTCACCCAAAGGCCAATCAGGGTCTGTGGAAGAGGGAACACAGAAGTGTCCTGACCTGCCCCTTCTGCCGGAGGCCCCGCCTCTTCTGTGCTGGCCCAAGGCCACTTCAAAAATTATTGCCCATCCCTGCCCTAACTGTTCTTATGAATACAGTCAGTTCAAGGAGTAGCAAAAAAACCCAGAGCCTTTCAAGCGAAGCACACAATCTGAATCTATATTAAATAAATGAGGGAAGGGGGGAAGGTGTCTGTTTGACAGGGCTGTTGTTTTTTTTTATAGTAACAAACTTAGTTTTATACAAATTGGAAAAAAAAACTCTAAAAAGCTATTTATAAGCTTTATACAGAAAGTAAAGTGTGCTTGGATTAAAATATGACCTTCTTAATGTTTCCTCTAGAAAATTTTCCTTTACAAAGCATGGATTTACCTTAAATTAACCTACTTAAGATTTCCCATGTGCCCTTAGTTTTACATTTGGAATTGTGCTACTGGCCAGCCCGGAATTTCATTTTTTAATGGAAGTGTGATTCATTCCAGACTAGCTTTTGTTTCTAAAACCACAAATGGCGTAGGTTTTAGCCTATTTTGTGGTTTTTAAAAGGGGAATTCTCTTTCTTGTCAGCATGCTTTTTCATTTCAAAGAAAGGTTTTGTGAGAGGGCATCTGCTCTGCACTGGGCCTTAAAAGGCAAAACCTAGCCCTAAGCAAAGGCTGAATGAAGACCCAGCTGAGGCAGTTATTGCTAATTAGGGCCCAGATGGGGGCTATATAAAGATGGGCTCGCAGAGGGAGCAAGTAGGATTTACTCTTGCTCTGTCTGGAGAACAGGCGGGACCTGGCAGTGGCAGCAAGCTTCTTGGAGGCAGAGCAGTACTGGGGAAGGAAGTCAGAGCAGGAGAAGCTCTGGCCAGGCAAGCTCCCAGGCTGCAGGGCCTGAGGCCAGACCCAAGTGCAGGAGGGCTGCAGAGAGCTAGCCAGGGTAGGCAGAGGCAGCATGTCCACATACCCTTGCCAATGATGAATGGTCATTTCATATTGCAATTTGCCCCTGAGGCAAGGTCTAGATGAAGACTAGCAGTGGGTCACTGAGGCAAGGAGGGTATACTGGAACTGTGTGCCCCCTAGAGGGGAACTGGGTGTTCCCTGGGAAGGGAGGATCTTGGGGTGCAGAGACTGATAACCCCACAGTCCAAGAGTGATGCAAGGTCTGGACCGGAGAGAGGGGTAAGGACAGAGGGAGATGTCCAGCAACCAGAGAAAAGCTCAGGGCCAGTGCCACTAGCTGTAAGTGCCATGGCAGTGAGTCTGCACCGTGACGAGTTTCCACACGGAGACCTTAGCTGTTGAAGAGTTGACCTAAGATACAGGGACTGACAGAACTGCAATTGAACACTTTGGAAAGGTATCTTGGACTTCCTACATTACTGTTTTTCTGAAGTATGGAATTCAAGTTCTTTAATAAAGACACAACAATTGCATGCTAATTTGCATCTCAGCTCTGTCCTAATTCTCATCACTAAGTCCTATATCCAGTGCTCCTTTTATGGAATTTATCCCATGTACCTCTCAACATATGCCTTTGTTAATCAAAACTTTCCACTCATGGGCTACATCTAGACTGGCATGATTTTCCGCAAATGCTTTTAACGGAAAAAGTTTTTCAGTTAAAAGCATTTTTGGAACAGAGCATCTAGATTGGCACAGACGCTTTTCCGCAAAAGCACTTTTTGCAGAAAAGCATCCATGCCAATCTAGACAAGGTTTTGCACAAGAAAGCCCCAATCGCCATTTTCGCCATCGGGGCTTTTTTGCACAAAACAGTCCTGAGCTGTCTACACTAATACGTTTGCGCAAGAGTGCTTTTTCCCCGAACAGGAGCATCGTAGTATTTGCGGAAGAACACTGACAATCTTACATGAGATCGTCAGTGTTCTTGTGCAAATTCAAGCGGCCAATGTAGACAGCTGGCAAGTTTTTCCGCAAAAGCAATTGCTTTTGCGGAAAAACTTGCCAGTCTAGATGCAGCCATGAACTGAAAGTAGTTTCTGTTGTCTTCATGAAAGCTGTTCATTTCTGAAACAGAGGAACATAAGTATGCAAAATACACCAGACTAGCTGACTCTAACAAATATAAATAGCAAATAGATGATATATACTAAAGGGCTACGTCTAGACTGTCATGATTTTTTGGAAATGCTTTTAATGGAAAAGTTTTCCATTAAAAGCATTTTCGGAACAGAGCGTCTAGATTGGCACGGACACTTTTCTGCAAAAGCACTTTTTGCGGGCCCTTTTGTGCAAAAGTTTTGCTCAAAAGGGACTTTTGCCCGAATGGGAGCAGCATAGTATTTCTGCAAAAAGCACTGATTTTTTACAGTAGGAAGTCAGTGCTTTTGCGGAAATTCAAGCAGCCAGTGTAGACAGCTGGCAAGTTTTTCCGGAAAAGTGGCTGATTTTCTGGAAAAACTGGCCAGTCTAGACACAGCCAAGATGAAGTAGTGCGGGTGAAATAGATTGTTTGGCCATAAAGACACTGTAGTCCTGAGCTTAAGAACAGATCAGATACCATATGCCTCTATCCACTCAAGATGGATCATCTCTCAGGCCAGAGATGTGTAGTTCAGTCTCTGGTAGTGATAATTCATAGGCCACACTGCCAAGAAGACCAGTGTCACAGTTTTTTTGTGATCTGGATGTTTGTACACAGATGGCATCAGCTTTCTTTCATTTTCCACTTGGCTACATTCATTTGAACTCACATCACACCCATTTGTGGCACGTTCAAATGAGAGGTTCAAATCCCTGACAGGGTGGAGTCACATTGGTGGAATGGCATGAAGGGGGAGCTTGAACTGCTTGCCCATTGATAAATTTGAAGGCTGTTGATTGGATATCATTTGTCTACATTAAATGAAAAATATCTAAGATTTGTTATTAAGTAGAAAGATTCTAGAACCTGTGCCCAAGTATCTCATCTCCAGCACCCATCACACTGATGATTATTAAATGCAAACATCATATTACATGCTCACAATGGGATTCTTTTGTTACCTGTTCAGGCCATCTCTGATAAATCACTCAGTGTTGCTTGCTGATCCTTCAAAAGGAACTAACAACTGTTTTGGTTTCTGTGTTTAAACAGCTGTTGGTAACAAGATAAATGCTGCTGAGTTACTAAATGAACCAAGGAGTGGAGAATGGGAAATGGGATACAGAGCCTTTGACCCTTAGGATTCTGCTTCAAATCCAACCTCAGATAGTAGTGACTGAAAGTCATTATCATCTGATGACCATTTGACCTTTGTAAACTGAGCTGTGGATCTCAGTACAACTCCTATTGTACAATTTGCTGCAGAAGAATTAGCCCTCTTGTTGGCACACTCAACAAAGGCCACACTCTAAAATGACTAGGAAAATATACTTCCCATAGGCTGATTCTTCACATTGGGCACATTGAACAGTCCTTGAATGTTGCAAGCAATAAGGAGCAAGCTTATGCTGATATTTTCTTGGTAAACTTACTAGAGGCTTTCAGTTCTTTGGATTGTCAGTCCAATGCCCCTCAGCATGCACTACATTGACTCAATAAAAATAATTATAATTGTAAAGAACTAATGAGTTATGGTACTTATACATTTTTAGATTATATCTGACAGCAACAAAAGTTCTTTTAATATTTAATGTTTATATAGAAAAGTATTGCGTAGAGGACCTAACCAAAATCAGAGTTTTATTGTGCGATGCATGGTATTAACACAAAGGGTACATCTACACAGCAGTGTTATTCTGGAATAACTGAAATAACATAGTCCGTGTCTACACTACAAACAGATATTTCGACATAATGTCAAGTGGAAAACTTCTCACTCTTACTCCTGTAACCTTATTTCACAAAGAAAAAGGGAAGTCAGAGGGAGAGTGCTCTATCTCGGACTTCCTGCTGTGTAGACAGTACCAAAAACTAAAATAAACTATTTTGACTTAAGCTACGCAATTGTCATAGCTCAAGTTGTGTAGCTTATTTCAGCTTTAGCCCTGCTATGTAGATATGATCACAGTAAGAGACTGTCACCACCCTGTGTGGTTATAATTTATACAGAGAGCAGTTTGGAGGGTAGACTGAAGCCAAGAATGGTGCAGCAATTTGCCTCAAGACAAAGAGCAGGGGAGTGAAAGAGTCAGTAACAGAACCCACTCTCTTGAATTGCAGTCCAGTGCTTTATCCATGAAACTTGTCCCTCTCTCTGCATGGTCTCACTAGAAAAGCTGCTAATTTAAAAACTATATTTCTATATAGACACCAATGGGCAGTCTTTGTCCTAAGTTTCTCTTCCCTCAGGAGAACCCATGATTTGTGCAATTAATTTAACTCAACTGGATGTCCTTTAGTAAGAGTCGTAACATGGACATAGCCTTGGCTTACACAGGGAAAAGCTGCATTTGGAATGCTTGTGACCCATTTATTTTAATACCCTGCTATATAGGTCCCTAAAGGACTATTTTGGTTAACTGTTATTATAGAATGTGTTTTACTGTTGCTGAAGGTTGTTTTAAAGTGTATTTTTTTTGCTGTTGGACATAAGCATGTTTTTGAAGTAGTCTGCTTTACTGATGTGTGAGTGTCATAACAGTTGAGAATTTTACAGTACATTGCACCCATAAACAATATTTCTTATCAAACGTCATTGCACATTAAGGTTATGGTCCTGGGAACTGCCTAAAAGTTAACTGAAAGCAATGTCTGTTAACTGAGCCTGTTTTTATAACTTACACTCAATATATTATTCCATGAATTTATCCAGGTCTTTACTGGACAAAGGCCTCTAGAGCTCTCAAATTGCCAATTCACCCTCAATCTGGTTCAGAGAGTTAATTCTTCCATTGCTTCTATAAAAGCAAGGCAGCCACAATTTGTTTACCAGAAACGTAGTATTGTCAAAATCTTGTTACAAACATTTCAGAACATTCTAAAAAAAATGTTATTTGGACCTCATTTGTATCCATTAATTTTTCATAGTCATAAAGATTTCGTCAAAGGGATGGTCTTCAAAAGTAAATTTGGAGCCCTACCTGAGATTCATTTAATCATGAAACCAAACCTGTCTCATTACCCAGGAACATTGCCTCTAAAGGAAGTAGTTTACAAGGGCTAGGTGACTGGAACTTTATTATGTGACTCCAGTGATCTGTCCTACAGCCCAAATATTGAATAACAAATATAAAATATTCTGTTTAATTTCCTGCTTGTCTGTCTGCCCACCTATCTCATATACTTTTAGGTACCTATCACGGTGTTGAGTGTCCAATTCTCTTGTCTTGCTATGTCTACACTGCAGGATTTTTGTGCAATTGTTCTTGTGCAAAAAGTTGCGGAGCGTCCTGCTTTCCATGAGGAATACCACTTATTTAAAAATAGTTATTTCAAAATAGTTGTAGTGTGGACTCTCCATTGCTGCTATTTCAAAATAGCTCCTCCCCAAGGCCATTCAAAGTTATTACTCTTTAGTGCTTCCTGAGGCTCTAAATCAAGGTAGTGCATCCACATTAAGGAAGCCTACCTCAGACTACTATTGAGACTTCCCTGTAGTGTACATGTGCTATTTCAAAATAAGCTATTTTGGAGTATTTCTTCCTGAATAGCTTATTCTGAAATAAGTGTGCAGTGTAGATGTACTTTAACAGATTTATTAGGACATATATTTATTTCCTAATAAATCTGTTAATCTCTAAGATGCCACAGGACTCCTCATTTTTTTAAGGTTGTATGATCAGTCATGGTGGAGCCAAGGACAGATCAGAATCCCTGACTCCTGATCTTTTGTTCTAGTCACATTAGATCACACTCTCTACCTTTGTTCATGAAAAATCATGAGCAATACCAAAGGTACATATTTCCCAATGAAATAAATTCATGTCTGAATTTATGTCTCAGAATCTCCCCCATCTATTGCACTGTGGGTACATGCAATGTTTTCATATTCTCTGGATGCTTTTTATATAAGATAATTGTTTATCTCTTTATGTTAGTACACCTGTTTTCCCCTTAGGAGGCAACTGCTAATTTATATAAGAATCTTTCTTTGGGGTATATATTGGCTGTTTAAAAAGCTGAGATCTGAAGGACACAGCACAAGAAACAAAATGAAAGATGCACACATTCCAGTATCAGATATAGCTCCAGGATATCAACTGTTTACTGCTAGGGAGGAGAGATATGAGCAATCAGTGCTTCCCCTGCATATGCACTCTGTATTCTGCAAGCACTGATAATGGAAGAAAGGCAGGAGGTGAGCTTGCCAAGGGAAAGGCTGTTCTCTACATAAGAGCAGGGGGGGTATATGGAGGAGGAGAGCCACAGCAAAGTATTGGTTAACTGCTCAATAAATGGAGGAAAAAAAACACCACCACCAAAGATAATGCTGCAGTTTTGAGTCCTGGGGGCAAATCCAGTCCTATTGCGAGAGGATGGATCTGTACTGAAGTCAATGCTAAGACCAGGACAGAATTTATTTCTTTGCATCTTTTTTATTCTTCTATCCTGTTTGCTCACCCCACAAAGCAGGCATTTTACTGGAGAGATAAAAATATAATATTATTTATAAAACCACCTCCATAGGAATGTTCTTTGACAATGATTAATAGGAAGACAGACTGACACCTTAGGCAAGAAGGCAAATGCCCTGATTTTGAAGACTAAAAAGTTCATGCTCCTGCTGAATTCTAAGTTTCCTGGTTTCTATTACATTTTTTATTATTATAATTTTTGCATGACTGTAGCTGGACCTCTCCTAACCTCACCATTTTGAAAGCTGAAGGAAAAGTTGCTTGCTGCAGTCAGACAGGAAACCCTCTCCCCCCTCCAAACCCAACAACGCCTCATAAAAATATCAGATCACAGATTAAAACAGAATGACTTGAAAGCTCAGAAATAACAAGTCTCCCTCAGTATGTCTGCTATTAAAAACTGCTTTTAACTTATTGACGATGGAAAACTCAAGAGATAGACCAGAATAATAATATTACTATGAGCAAGTTCTTGCAGTCTCTTTTTTATTTAAATGTGGAAAATTGACTTTTAAATTTTTAAACTTTTACTAAAAACAACTAAACCATGACTAATTGGGCTCTGCAGCCAACCATTTTAAACTGCAATGATAAGAAAGAAAGAAAGAAAGAAAGAAAGAAAGAAAGAAAGAAAGAAAGAAAGAAAGAAAGAAAGAAAGAAAGAAAGAATTCTTCAAACATTTGATGACATTTTCAGTGTTTCTTTTTTTCTGCTTGTCTTCAGATTTGAATTTCTTCATCACAGATTCCAGCTTCTGTCTTTCTTTTTCAACGAAGTCCTCTCAGGCCCCAATTTGGAATGTTACCAAAGCAAGTCCCATTGAAGTCAATGGAGCTATGTATGCACTTAAAAATAGACACATTCTTAAGCACCTTCCTCAGTTAAAACCTTAAGTATCAGGTCTGCTGTTCAAATGTACAGAGAAACCCTATTATGTGTATCAAAAGCCTCTTTATAAACAATTTGATGACACTGAACACAATATGATGGAGCTGCAAAACAGCCAACTTCTATGTGAGGGGGGAAAAAATAAAAAGACATATGACCAAATTCAGTGTTTTAACTGAATCACTCTCCTTAGTAAAGCAGGGTGTGAATAATTGACACTAGGAAATATATTAATCATATTTAGTCTCTCTTCTTCTTTGCCAATTGTTCACAAACTGATTGATTTTTTTTCACTTTTATCCACGATTCAGATCTGCTCAGGTCAGGTTGTGTATGAATTTCCTTGGAAAGAATTCTTCAAGCACTTGCTATTTTCAAAGCAATATTCAAGCCATGTGCCTTGTCACCTAAGTTACAAGTCTATGAGCCTTGTAACATCAGATTCATAAGGTTCTTTTCTTTAAATCAAATTTGACTAGGTCACCAAATAAAATTCTATGCACTGATTAACTGATTCACACCTACGGACCAACATTTGTATTTGCGTGAATATGGTTGACCATAACTTCACTGGCTTGAACATTCAGAAAGAAGGGATGAAAGCATGTAAATGTGAAATCCTATTTTAAAATGGCAAAAATGTTTGTGAATGATTATTCTGACTGCTCTAACCCTGAGCTCCTTTCTTCTTCCCATGGCTGAATGGTCTTAATGTGATACAGTAATTACTCATTTAACACGTGCCCGCTTAACACGTTTTCACGATAGCACGCTTTTTTTTTTAGGGAACATTTTTGAATAACACGACCGTCACTGAAATAACATGGTTTCCCCAACTGGCCTGTTGCTGGTGGCTGTGCAGGGCTTCCCCCGTCTCCTTGCAAAGCTGCGGAAGTTCACTGCTCACTGCGCTGTTCCCCGCTGATCTCCCCCCCATTGCTGCACGCATTGCTGGATGCCTCGCCACCTCTCCTCTGCCCCCGCTTGGAGGCTGGTGGCTGAGTTTTCCCAGCCGGTCCATCGCTGGCGGCTGCATGGGGCTTCCGCCATCTTCCTACAAAGTGGCAGAGGGTTCACAGCTTGCCGCGCTGTTTCCTGCCAACCCCCCCCTAGCCGGACACAGATCTGTCACAGGGGCATAGTCCCAACCAAATCCCCCTTCCCTTCCTCCCCTTCCCTTTCCCCAGAGCCAAACACCTCCCCTCCCTGCTGTAACCCAGTCTCCTTACTCCCCCAACCATATGTCCCGGTCCCCAGGCAGCTGCCTGTGCTCAGCAGCCGGCTGGTAGCAAGTACAGACTGGAGCCACGAGTGCACGTACACTTGAAATGCAACCCCTACCTTTTCCATTATTTTCAATGGGAAAATTGACCCCGCATAATACATTTTTGCTTAGCAGGATCATTTTCTGAAACATATCTACTGTGTTAAATGAGGAATTACTGTACTATATTTATCTCCTACTCGTCTGATATCTGTAGTATCACTTGCAGTAGCATAACAAGGTGAATCTCAGACCAAAGAGAATTCCTTCAGTCTAGTCAAACACACACTAGAGAGACTTGCAGGAGAAATGTCTGTAAGAATTTGACTATAGAATATAAGTTAGCATGAGTGTTAACTCTTTAGAGACAGTCAGCTGCCTTGCACTGCAAAGGTGAGTAAAATCAGTGTTAAAGACTTACTAGATTAGAATGGTAGTATTTCACATGTGGTGTATGTTTATTTTCTCAGGGGAAAAAGTCATAGAGGACATGGAAGCTAACTCTTCTCTCTCTTTCATATATGTAACTGTGCAGACTACAACAGCATTTCAGCAACTGCAAGTCAGAATAAGGCTACACTCTTTTGGAGAGTGTACATGTATTTCATGCAGTATATACTAAGCATTCAACATTCTGAATGACAGGAAAACCATTGAGTTCTCTCTTAAGATGTAGGACTGTTTTATATACTGTTGTATACAGTAGGAACTGGTCTTTCTAATGAGTTCAATGGGATTGGGTCTGACCTTGGGTGCATTGTCAAGGACACGTTAGATATGACATTAAGTTTCCAATTCAGCAATGTACTTATCAGTCATAAATTGATGTATCTTGTTGAATCAGGACCTAACTGGACAGCTCACCTAATGACAACCTTCCCATCTTTTTGAATTGGCATGGGGCTCTCAGTTTTAGTCAGGAGATTAGACACATTGCAAAAGAGAAATTAAAGCAAGTAAAGAAACAGAAAAGATGTAGGAAAGTGTGGAAGTAAAGGTGGTCAAGGCTGCACTGCAACATATTTTCTAAGAAGTTTGTAGGGGCCTTCAAGGGTGAGAGAGTTGAGTTATGTACTTCCTGCTACACATAAATCTATTTCTGAAAAATTGAACAGGATTGCAAGGAGGATTGGTTTATCATCATCTTTCTAGGGAAAACCAATCCCTCATAGCACCAGCCAACCAAACTCCTTGAAGAAATCAATTCAAATACTTGAGATTAACTCCTAAATTTATGAAATCAGTATAATTTAACCACAAACATCTTCTACAAGACACCACCCACAACAACTCCTTCATTTTGTTGGTAAGACAGTCCATGTGTTTTACAGTATTTTGAGCATGGCTAGCAACCTTGGGATCCTGTGTCAAACAAACCCATTTGGGCCTTTGCCACCTCTATCAGTGATGGGCTAGACAGATGCAACAGTCTGACATAACTGTTAGTCCATTCGTAGCATGAAGTCCCCCTTCTTCCCCCCCATGTTTGTCTGCTGGAGAAGAGGAATACTTTCCTCATTAACATGGAGGAAAGCTGAATTGTGTTTTTGGCTCTGCCACTGACTCACTGTTTCACTTCATCCTCGCCTGCAACCATTTCTGATTTGGGGGCTATTTATACCTTCAAGTCAATGGCATTGCTACGGGTACCTGCATGGCCCCATAATATGCCAACATTTTTCTGTCTGACCTAGAACTATGTTTCTTCAGCTCCTATCCCCTATCATTCCCCCTTTTACTTATGCTGCATTGATGACATCTTCATCATATGGGCCCACATGAAGGAGGCCCTTGAAGAACTCCGCAGGGATTTTAACAATTTTCACTCCACTATCAACTTCAGCCTAGAGTAATCCACACAAGAGATCCATTTCCTGGACAATACAGTACAAATAAATGAGAGTCACATAAACACCACCTTTGCCAAAAATCTACTGACCGTTGTTCTTACCTACATGCCTCTAGCTTCCATCAAGGACTCATCACACGGTCCATTATCTACAGCTAAGGTTGCCAGATGGTTTCCCAAAAAATACCGAACACATGGGCTAAAAATTTGTTGAGAACAAAAGCCACCCACACCGAACACACATCCTATGTTTAATACTTATTATAAACAATCAACAGTCTACATCCTACATCATATATTTTGCATTAGATTATACATCTTTTATCAATTTCTTATTTTTCAAAAACTCTTCTTTGACTTCCAGACAAGTAAAAAGTATATTAAAAAAAAACCACAACAGGACAGGGCTTCTTCACCTCCCTAAGGCGTTACTCCTCCTCAGACACAATCAGCTGAGGGCTCCCAGTGCTAATTGTGCCCCACCTCCCAGCCACTTCTGCTGCCCCCGCCCAGCTTCTACATGCAACCAGAGGCTCCCAGCACCAATTATGGCCCCGCCTCCCAGCCTGGGACTCCCTCCGGTTGTGTGCAGAAGCCTGGCTGGGACTCCCAGCCACTCCCCCAGCTCGGCTTCTGCATGCAACCACAGGCTCCCAGCACTGATCATGGCCCTGCCTCCCAGCCACTCTCCCTGCCCCCACCAGAAAACACTGGACATTGCACATGTCTGGTATTTTCTGAATTTTTTTTACCAGGCAGAGGGCACAAAAACCAGACTGTCCGGTAGAATACCAGACACCTGGTAAGCTTATCTATAGCTAAGACCTGAGTGATATAATTGGATCTGCTCCAATCCCACAGACAGAGACAAACACCTTCTACAGGATCTTTATCAAGCCAAAAAAATACCTAGAAGTACCCAGAAGTCACCTTCTTCAGAACAGCCCCAACAAGGTAAATAACACAGTTGGTTATCACCTACAACCCCCAAGTACAAACCCTCCAACACATCATTGACAATCTACAACCAGTCCTGGAAACCGATCCCTCACTATCACAGACCTTGGGCAATGGGCCAGTCCTCACTTACAAACTATTCCTCAACCCAAGATGAAAATTTATCAGCAGCCACAGATACACTCACCCAGGTACCTACCCCTGCAACAAAACCCATTGCCAACTCTGTTCACATATCTATGCAATTGATGTTGTCTATGCCAAAAAGATAAATAGTAACACGCAAAAACCTCTAAGGGAATACTTTAACCTCCCTGGCCATTCAGTAATAGATTTGAAAGGAGTTATCTTCCACAAAAGAATTTCAAAACTCAATTACAAAAGGAAACAGCCAAACTGGAATTCCATTGCAAATTCAACACTATCATTTCAGGACTGAATAAGAATCTCAAGTGGTTAATGCATTACAAAAGCAATTTTCCCTCTCTGGATATTTACATCTCCAGAACAAATGAGGTGAATGATCCACTTCTCCCAACTTCTTCCTTCCTGCTTGTGTAACTTCCAATCCAATTCATCTGATGATCAATTCTGTGAGGAACAGAACCATCCACAATTGCAGACATGTGTGCAGGATTTGGCCTTTAATCTTTTTGTTTCAGTTTCCCCATCTACAAAAACTGGTGTAACCAATGGGATATTGTGAGCTTAAACTAACTAGATGATTGTAAGCTTCTTTGAGATTCTCCTTGGGAAAGGTTTTAGGAATGAAAAATGTCTCTATTTATGTATTATTCTAACCACCAGTTCCAATTTTGTTTTCCTATAGTTTCAGGGTTTTTGTGTGGGGAAGGCAGGGGGGCCTTTTCCCCCTCTGCTACATGTGGACACCACATAATGGATATGGATATTTTCCTGGAGAAGCCGATGTTGAGGGTCACCATAATGAGTCACTGCTTCTTCCCTCCCAAAGAGAGTTCAAGATTTACTCAGTGAGAGGAGAGACATGTGTCCTTGGTGTATCATAAAAACTGCTTATTTATCTTTTGTAAATCAGATAATCCTCCTTCTAACCTTGAACTTTCCTGGGTCTTGACCTAGCTGGTCTTGCAAAAATAGGCCAGTCAATCATAATCCTCATCTCATTGTTGCATGGGGAAGGGGAATAGTGAGAGAAAAGAAAATAATTCTGTCAGTAATTCCTTTCCACCCACAGGCAAAACCTCTTCACCCAATTAACTAACACCAGGTGCACACTTGAATGCATCTGAGGTATGCAGTGTACTCACAAGCTCTGCTTTTAACTTGGCAAACAGACATAGAACCTGCCCCTGATTAGCTTACTTTGCTGGGACTGCAAAAAGTTAGTAAGTGAAAGACCCCTGAAAACCAGAAAAAGATCATAGGTTTTTTCAATGTAAATAACAACTATCCTGACCAAGCGAAAACCAGAGTGCTCTGTACATTAAGAGAACCATTCTTTATATGGACCAATTTATCAAGATAGACAAGTGGCAGCAATTCAGAACAAATCAGCACACATTACAGTGCTTGAGCAGCATTTTGTGCTAATGCTACACAGAAGCAAGTAATAATCCCTCCTGCAGATGCACCAGGATGTCTATCAATAACTAAAACAGCATGATTGTAGAGGCATTTGAAATGGTCTGGTTTCTTCCCCTTCCTGAAAGCTCTGTCCCCCCCCCCCTTCCACCTTCTCTGCCTGTCTCTTCGGCAAGTTTTAGTTAGTGCAGCTCAATGTTTTAAAACTAGCTCAGTAAAGCTTTTCTTCGGCATCTAAGTAAAAGCAGACTGACTTTTAGAAGTGTCAAATCCCAGCAACTCTAAGTGAAGTCAAAACGGGCTGAAAGTTCTCAGAATTTCTGAAAATCTGTCTCTAGGTAGCTTAAGACAACAAAATCAAGGCACCCAGAATTAATGAATCATTTTGAATATTTTTGCCCGGGGTTTGTTCTTGCTTCCTTCTCAATATTCTGTGAACAAGGGCAATTAGAGACAAAGCCCTGCTAGCATGATCCTGTCTCCTCAAACTCGGAGATTCGCTGTACATTTAGGCTGTGTCTACACTACAGCCCTTTTCCGGAAAAGGGATACAGATTAGACCAGTCGGAATTGCAAATCCGCGGGGGATTTAAATATCCCCCGCGGCATTTGCATTTACATGGCTGCCGCTTTTTTCCGGCTTGGGGATAAGCCGGAGAAAAGCGCCAGTCTAGACGTGATTCTCTGGAAGATAAACCGGAATTAAAGATCCTCCGGAAAAGGGTTTATTTTCCGGAGAATTACGTCTAGACTGGCACTTTTCTCCGGTTTTTCTCCACTTTTCTCTGGCTTATCCCCAAGCCGGAAAAAAGCGGCAGCCATGTAAATGCAAATCCCGCGGGGGATATTTTAATCCCCCGCGGATTTTCAATTGCGATGTGTCTCATTTCCGGAAAGGGATGCCAATGTAGACACAGCCTTATTGTGTACACATACCTCTAGTGTCAAGGGATGTCTTCTAGAGCAATGGCCTAACATTTTACTTTCTATATATTCTATATATATTCTAGCCCTCACTGTGGCCATTTTGTACTGGCTTATTGGTTTATTTGGCCAGATGAAGAACATACTGACATGAAGAAATCCACCTATCATACAAAACGACTCTCAAAAGAAATTGGAAGGAACCATTGGAGCAGTACTGCTGCTCTGATAAACCCTGGCTCCCTGAATCATCCAATGTTGGGGCCATTGAAAGAGAGATAAATTTGAATATCTCCAGAGCTGCTCTAAGAAGTCTCTGTAGACCGGGCCAATCACAGGCAGCCCAACTTGCCCCTTTGCATAGGCTGTTCCAGCTGCCAAATGGCTAGTCCCAAGGATCTAAGCAAAAAGTCTTCATACTGGACTTTAACTGAGAGGGATGTGGGTCTATATCTGCAAATGACAGTCTACTAGAATACTTACTTAGCATTGCTCCAAGGGTCGGGGGAGGGACGTAAGAGAGGCAGCACAGGCCAGCTGCTCATGGCCACGCCGGGCAGCCTAGTGGTGCTAGGGAGGACAGCCTGTGGCTTCTGAAGAGGGTCCTGGCCTGCACTGTCCACCCCTGCAGTGTTCCAGGGGGTACTGTAGTGGGGCTGGTGGGGCTTTTCTCCTTCCCCCCTCCAGTCCAACACTGGGGATGAGGGCTGGGGGGGGGGAGGGTTTGGGGCAGGGAGACCATTTACCTGGAATTTTGTCCAGCAAGAACTGAAGCCCCATTTCCAGTCAGTCACTCCCTTCCTAGTTCATTTACCACTAGTGATCGTTCTGCAGTATAGCTGTCCCCTGCACTTGCTACCCCCAGTGGTCACTCTGCAGTAGTGCATCCCTCCAATTTGTCTTCTCCCTTTCCATGATATAGGGAAAAAATGATTTTCAGGCACATCCTGTTTTCCTGGCACAATCAAACACTGACTTTGCTTTTATATAGGATAAGAGAAAGCTGCATGCCAAATTTGGTGGTTCTATGTGATACCATGTAGGAGTTCTTGAACAAAAGGACTCAGAATCAGATGCACAAATATCTCTATCTCTCTCATATATATATATATAGAGAGAGAGAGAGAAAAAATTCCTCAAACATTTCAAGAACTGCATTCAGCTGTACTGGTTGGAATTCAAGCACAGAGACTCACAAGTATTCCCATCTCACATGGATCTGTCCTTATATGGACTTGAAAGTCAAGTCCAAATCTGAATGATTTGATCTGAGAAGTGAGCAGAAAATTCATTACAAAATACTTGGTTCTGTATCCAAATGAATACATTCCAGTTGAACTACACTAGGGCTGTGTCTACACTGCACCCCTTTTCCGGAAAAGGGATGCAGATTAGACACTTTGGAATAGGCAAATCCGCGGGGGATTTAAATATCCCCCACGGTATTTGCATTAACATGGCTGCCGCTTTTTTCCGGCTTGGGGATAAGCCAGAGAAAAGCACCAGTCTAGACGTGATTCTCTGGAAAATAAACCCTTTTCCGGAGGATCTTTTATTCCGGTTTATTTTCCGGAGAATCACGTCTAGACTGGCGCTTTTCTCCGGCTTATCCCCAAGCCGGAAAAAAGCGGCAGCCATGTAAATGCAAATCCCGCTGGGGATATTTAAATCCCCCGCAGAATTTGCAATTGTGATGTGCTACATTAGCATCACTTTTCCGGAAGGGATGCCAGTGTAGATACAGCCTATGTTTTTATCAACCAGAATAGTACCACCAACTGAAACTTTTCAGGTACTTCAGTAGCTTAAATAAATCCTTCTCCTTCACTGCCCCAGCACAAGACCTGTTTTTTTATTTGTGCTGCCAATTTATTCAGACTCAAACTGAGACTCCTGCCAGTGATGCTCTGACCACCATCCTTCTTGATAAGGAACTGAGTGAAAACTTACTTCTCCTATCTCTTCTAGCTCTTCCCACCTATAGAACCTCACCTCAGCCCACAGCATTCTTACAGTGATATTTATATTCCTTCCTACATTTATACTTCCTTCTGAACCAAGGCATGTGGGAGTCAGTGCTGAAATCCTAGTTTATCCTTACAAAAACAAGCTTCTCATTGGGGTAGCTCACAGGTTAAGAGTTTTATCTGTATAAAGATTTAGTATGGACTAGGCAATGCTTACCTGGAGGAGTACAAGAGCTTGGCTTTTCTCTGAAACCATACGAGACATGGCACTTTTCCAATTATCAGTGGTCAATCTGAGAGCCAGTATTATGATGGCTACACAGAGAGTGAATTTTCTGATTCACTTTACATGATGATTCCAGTTATCAGTGAATGAAATAATGAGCATTGACATTAAAGACAGCCAAAAGGATATTGTTGGTAGATAGCTAAACAGATATAATGGGCTTCTGATGGACTGGCCCTCCATAATGATGTTCTGGGAATAACATACTTCTACAGCAAATACCAATAGAAATGTTTTTGTACAGATGCTCAGATGGTGAAAACTGGCATAGTTCCATTGCAACTTGGTCAGTTTACACCACCTAAGGTTCTGGCCATTAGGAATGGGAGTGAGTATCAACCTTTTCCACATCTCACCTCCCACTTCAGTAATACCTAACATGTAGCTTTCTGTGTTTTCCGTATTGTTGACAAACTCCATGTAGTACTTTTATCCTCGTACCCAACAATAAAATCATAAAGCCAAATACCCATCATGGGGTATTTGCTGTTTTGTGGTCAGTATGTTTAAGTTCTGTGTATAAAATAACATAGATTTATAATATCATGGTTTTTTGAAAAGTCAAAACAGAAGTAGCTGGAAAAATAACTGGAGGCCACTCTTTGCCATGCATATTTCCACTGTTCAGCAGCTTCTAACAACTCATCTCTGGGTCTCTTGGCTCCAATTACATACACAGCATGTTTACAGGGCTGTTCACTCAAAAATGATTCTCATCTGAGAATGTTATCTTGTGTGTGTAAAATCCTTTCTAACTCTACAGGATCCATCCTGAAGGGTATGAGGCACAGACATCTGAGAGGCAAAGACACTTAATTCCCATAGATTTCTGAGGAAATTAAAGACAGGACTGACCTCTATAAGTGTCAAAGCACAAAAGACCAAGCTCAGGTGGAGTGTAAATCAATGGTCTCTTACAGTAACTCATATAATACTGATCTTCACTACAGTAACTCATATAAGCCTGATCTAAATTTGACCTTAGATGTTTTATAGTTTCATAGTGAGTTTTAATTGTTTTCATAATAATAATGTTTAGTACATAGGGGTTCAGAGAACCAAAATATGTATTCCTGATGGCCATTATTTTCTGCCCATTGTAAGTGGTGACCTCAGAGTAACAGAGGGTATGTCTAGACTACATGCCTCTGCCGACAGAGGCATGTAAAATAGGCTACTCGAGATAGTCAATGAAGCGGGGATTTAAATATCCCCGGCTTCATTAAAATAAAAATGGCTGCCACGCTGTGCCGGCTCAGCTGATTGTCGGCACAGTGTGGCAGTCAAGATGCAGATCGTTTGACAGGGGAAGCCTTTGTCGACCGCTCCCTTATGCCTCGTGAAACGAGGTTTACAGGAGCGGTCGACAGAGGCTTCCCCTGTCGACCGATCCACGTCCTGACTGCCACGCTGTGCCGACAATCAGCTAAGCCAGCACAGCGTGGCGGCCATTTTTATTTTATTGAAGCTGGGGATATTTAAATCCCTGCTTCATTGACTATATTGGGTAGCCTATTTTACATGCCTCTGCCGGCAGAGGTATTTAGTCTAGACATACCCAGAGAGAAGAACCAAGTGCAGGAATAGTGCTCCTAAAGGTACAATCTGGCTTCTATTTAAGTCAATGGCAATGCTACCATTGATTTCAATAAGAGGTGGCTTCCTTTTCTCTCCTCTTTTCTCTCTTGTTTTAAAATGTCATTTACTATGTAAACCCTGCTGCTTATCGAGAGTAAAAAATAGTACAGTAACTTACAATTTTCCTCTAATTTTATTTCACTGGGTAAAAGACTGTCTCTATCAGCATCACTAGGCATCAATGAAAGGAAGAGAGCTAGGCAAGTTGAACATATGCACACAAAGCCATTTTCCTACAACTGAGATAATGTGAAAACAAGACGGAACATTTCTTTCTTGGTTTACATGACATTTCTTTTCTCTTGCAAAGCCAAACAGGTATTTATTTTCTGAAACATCCTCACACACAAACAGCTTCCCATTATGCTTTATGCAGCTACATAGGGATAAATAGTAAGGCAAGAGTTGAATTAAGATGCAGGGCAAAGGAGGGAATTTAATATTCTCTGATGCAATCTGAAACTAAATAGAAAGTTAATGAGGTAGATGTATAAAGAAAGGCTGGAGCTTCAGGGGATAAAGTTCTTGTTGCACCTAGGGTGGCCAAATTGTGTGAGAAGACATGAAGGAGACAGGTGCTAAGTGAGCAGAGAGAAAAGAAAGGTTAAAGTCAATGAGGTAGATTGGCTTCAGTCTGTGGAGGACTGTTGAACTAAAAACTGAAATGGATGAGGAAGTCAGCAGCAAGATCAAGGGGAATGTTGTGATGCATTCATGCACTGTGTAGTTAACTGGGATCTTAGACAGGCTTTTGGATGGTTTGGCTTTTTACACCTACAACCTGATGTAATATAGTTTATCCATCCTGTGAAAATTATTAAGATTCAGACATTTTTACATATTCCAAATCAGCACAAAATTGTAAATCTGAAAAAAATTCTGTTAACTGAAAATTAAATTAAAAGAAGGTTGCAATCCAAATATTTTCTTTTGAGTCCACGCATTTTTATTTAAAAATCCAAAATGAAAACTATAGCTAGCTTAAGTTATGACATTACAATTCATTTATTGACCTGGAAAAAAACCCCTCTCTTTTGTTTCAAAGTTTGTTGGATCAAGACATTCATTGAATCTGTTTCTATGGAAGTTTCTGTTTCAGCAAATCAGCATTTTGCACTGAAAAACTCCTGCCTGGCTGTATATACTAGCCTTCCACCTTCTTGTGGGAAAAAACAAATACAAAAAAGCCACAAAACTGTCAGTGCATGAACAAGCTGGGGAGGAAACCTTTGTCTTCTTAGTACCCTCTCAGCTCAATCTTTAAAAGCACCAAAAGTTTTAGTTTGTTTTGGAAAAGTTTTTTCTGGAGATTGCCCTAACATCTCAGGTCTATAGGTGGGAGTTAGGAATCTTGTGGGGATAGGACAACATGAAAAACAACACAAAAGAAAATGTAAGCTTTGTCTCCAAAAAAGGTCTAATTTGCGATTTGAGCAAAGGCTCCAGGTGGGGCAGGGTGGGTCTTCAAGTTGTTATTAAATGAAAACTGATTTGCCCATCTCTACTCTGAAACATCCAATCTTTGCCATTTGCCCAACAGCTGTGCTATTTGGTAAACACATGAATTTTCACTGAGGATGTCAGGCTCAGCAAAACTACAGAAAACAAACAATTTAAAACAAAGCTTGATTAGCTGAAGAAAACATCTGCAGATTTTAGCCAGAAACCCCAGCAAACCTTCATCTTTTGTAAGCCTCGGACAATTGCTTACACCCAGTGATTGCCTACTGTTTAGCAACAACAGAAGCGTTCTGATTGCAGATACTTTTCATGCAAAGCCTTGAGCATAAGTTGCTTTAAAAAATTGGACAAGAAGGTATAAAACCCACCAGGATATGCTGCTGATACGTGCACTATTACCATTGATTGGTCCAGGTGCACTTGGAGTGGTGTTTTTGTTGATTTTCTCTCTAAGAAATGTTTACTTTTCCATGTGGTTTTACTTTATTTGCAAATTTGTCAAAACACTTCCAAACAGGAATTGTTCCAGGATAAATGTTTCAGTTTAGTGACTGGAGAGGAAACAGTTATGGACTGGAATGAAATTCAGAAGATTTAAATTCTGTTCCCAGATTTGCTACTGATGCAGTGTGAGTTTAATTAAATTAATTCACCTCATTGTGTCTCCATTTCCCTGCCCATTGTTGCCTAGGAAATGCAATCTAGATGAGGCTACTATAAGGTGGGTGCATAACTGGCTGGATAACCATTCTCAAAGAGTAATTATTAATGGTTCACAATCATTCTGGAAGGGTATAACAAGTGGAGTTCTGCATAGGTCTGTTTTGGGACTGATTCTGTTCAATATCTTCATTAACAATTTAGATGATGGCTTCGTGAATACAATTATTGAATTTGCACAGGATACCAACCTGGCAGGGGTTTCACATGCTTTGAAGGCTAGAGTAAAAAATCAAAATGATCTGGACGAACTAGAGAAATGGTCTGAGGTAAACAGGATGAAGATTAATAAGGACAAATACAAAGTACTCCACTTAGGAAAGAACATTCAGTTTCATACATACAGACTGGGAAGTATTTAAAAAACAACAAATAGTCTGATAGCACTTTAAAGACTAACAAAACATGTAGGTGTCTAGGAAGGAGTACGGTTTAAATGGTTTTAGGGATCATAGTGGACAACAAGTTAAACATGAGTCAACAAACAGTATGACACAGTTGCAAAAAAAGCAAATGTGTCTGTGATGCATTAACAGCAGTGTTGTGAGCAAGATACGAGAAGTCATTCTTCTGCTCTACTCTGCACTGATTAGGCCTCAGCTGGGGTATGTCTACACTTGCAGCCTATAGGGCTGCAAATGTAGGCATTCGGAATTGTAAATCAAGCCCGGGATTTAAATATCTAGGGCTTGATTTGCATCTTCCTGGCCAGGCGCCATTTTTGAAATTTACAAGCCTGGAATAACTGCCCACATCTACACACAGCAGTGAAACGGGCGTTTGAAATAAAACCCTATTTTGAACTACCTGTTAAACCTCATTGCAGGAAGAATAACAGATAGTTCAAAATAGGGCTTTATTTCAAACGCCCATTTCACTGCCACGGATAGACGCGGGCAATTATTCCGGGCTTGTAAATTGCAAAAATGGCGCCTGGCTGGGAAGATGCAAATCAAGCATGGGATATTTGAATCCTGGACTTGATTTGCAATTCTGAATGCCTACATTTGCAGCCCTACTCCGAATGCCTACATTTGCAGCACTACATTTCAAGAAAGATGTGGAAAAATTGGAGAAGGTCCAGATAAGTGCCACAAAAATGATTAAAGGTCTAGAAAACATGACCTATGAAGGACTGAAAGAATTGGGATTGTTTAGTTTAGAGAAGAGAAGACTAAAAAGGAACATGATAGCAATTTTCTAGTATCTAAAAGGGTGTTTTAAGGAGGAGGGAGAAAAATTGTTCTCCTTGGCCTCTGAGGATAGGACAAGAAGCAATGGGCTTCAATTGCAGCAAGGGAGGTTTAGGTTGGACATTAGGAAAAACTTCCTAACCGTCAAGGTGGTTGTGGAATCTCCATCACTGGAGATATTTAAGAGCAGGTTACACAGAGACCCCTCACGGATGATCTAGACAGTGCTTGGTCCTGCTGTGATGGCAGGGGACTGGTATTGATGACATCTCGAGGTCCCTTCCAGTTCTGTGATTCTATAATTAATACCTTCTCTAATAAATTAAGCACTCTTCCCATTTGCTACATTTTCATGAACTTGCTCCAAGTTCTGTGACTGTTTCTGAGCAGTTCAAATAATTATAAGCCTCTGGAATGTTGGTGAATTATTGTCTATTTGTGCAATGGGTCACCTGGTACAATTTCCATTTCACTGACTGAGTGACTGAGGGTACATCTAGACTGGTTGGATTTTTGGGGATACCAGAGGATACCAAATGCACTCTTTCAGGGAGCCCTGTATACCTTGTTCTATGAGGCATAAGGGTTCTGCCAAAAGAAGAGGCTTTCTGCAATTTGGCCCCATCTAGATGGTGCCAAATGATGGAAAAGCCTCTTCTGGAAAAGCAATCAGAAAAAGCTACTCAAATTGCTCTCGATAAAAGAGTGTAGGCTAGAACTAGCCAGAAACATTTTTAATTGAGAGAATAGTAAATTACATGCAATGGCTGATAAATACTCCTGTTGAAGAGACCAGGTGGGTAAGGTAATATCTTTTTATTGGAGCAGTATCTGTTGGTGAAAGAGACAAACTTTCAAGCTATACAGAGAGCTTCCTGAGGTAGAGAGCTCAGTGTAGATTGAAAGTTTGTCTCTCTCATCAATAGTTGTTTGTTCAATAAAATGCATTACATCTAATATCTTGGGGCCGTTGCAGCTACAACACTGCAGAATATTTCTGTTGTCACATGGATAGTTATTCCGCAGATATTTATAAGAATAATAACAAACCATTTGGACAGATGTGTGGTAAGAACCAATAAAAAGAGACAGAAATGTAGTTGAACTAAAAAGGTATTCAGAATTTCAATGAACACTGTTTTTGCAGTGTTCAACCAGCTTTCCTTGAACAAGATGTAAATTTATGAAGTGTTCCTACATTTCCTGACACTCATCAGTTACTAATCTATCGGATTAACACTGAGTTTGTTGTGGCCTGGAAGTTCCAAATACTCTGTACCGCCATCCACTGGGAGTATTAGCCTTTTAGGAAGTCCGATCAAAATATTTCACATGTTCTAAAAATGTGGAGGTGAAAAGAGACCTGTCCATTACACAAAAGGTGTTAGATGATTTGTACAAAAATAATCTCACTACCAAAAGCCATGGCTTTACGTTCATAGTTTCAGAACTGTGAATAAAAATGCACACCTACCAAGACCTGAACCAAAATCAGAAACTTTATCTAGAGAGGCAACAAGTTTGGGTAAAGAAGAAAAATGGAAATGGTAAGGGGATTTAATAGGTACTCCAAAGAAGGGGGAAAATTTTTTTTGACAGCTTGAAAAAGAAACCCAGTCCCAAAAGCATTTCTAACCAGGTAAGTCTTTTCACACCATCCTTAGGTATGTGTTTTCTCAACTTGCTGCTGATTCTTTGGAGGAAAGGAAACAAATAGGAATCCTGAGTGTTAAATTAACCACTACAGGCACTTGCTACAGTCCCACATGCCCATTCAAATCATCAGTACACACTATTAAGTTGCCCTGGGGCATGATATAAAGTTGTAAGGAATTTGTCCTATCTACTTGATCGAAAGCAAATGGAAAGACGTGTTCACAGTTGACTATTTTCTACATCAGCATTCCTGTGTCACTGACTCCTAGAAATCTGACACAGAGAACTTTCCTCTTTCTCCAGGTAATACAATATTCAGCCATAGACTAAATACCTATGTGTTTTGCCATGTGTAATTAGAAATGATTCAAGTGATGAGGTTAGAAATGACTTGGGTGATAACTAAACCCTGATATAAAGTTAAAATTTAAATTTATCTTGCAACATCACTCAGAGTGCTGTAGTTAAAACAGTCTAATTCCCCCAGTAGACATGACTAGGTCAATGAAGCAGGCCTGCATCTACCTAGTTACTAGCCCTTGGGGAAGCAGATTATCTATATCACTGGAAAAATGCTGTCAGTCTCTGTGGGTCTTGAGTCTGCATAGGAAACATGTACACTACAGCACTCATACTAACACATGGCCTAATAGGCCATAAGTGGGATTTTCAAAAGTGCCAAAAGGAATTAAGGTGCTGAACTGCCATTGAAATAGGCTTCTTTGCAAATTCCAGCCCATGTCTACAATAGGGATTGTTACAGAAAAATTCCCACTGGTGCTAAAACTAGTTAATCTGACCCAATGTTAGCACTAGTGAGCACCATGGGATTTTTGCTGTCATGTCAGTTAAAACTGTTGAGTGTAGATTCAGATGACATGGTGATAAAAATAGGTCTGACTATGGGCACCTTGCTCACATTAGGGCTCTAATTTATGCTACCATAATTTCAATTATTATTTTACTGTCTGAGGGTATGTCTACATAGCAATATTCTTCTGAAATACTTAGCATTATTTCAAAATAACTTAGTCCGAGTCTATACAGCAGGCAGTTATTTTGAAATAATATTAAAATAATGTCTAGCTGGAGGACGACTTACTCTGACTCCTGTAACTCTCATTGTACAAGGAGTAAGTGAAATCAGAGGAAGAGTGCTCTGTTTTGAAATAAGTGCTCTGTAGGCACTCTCAATTTCAAAATAAGCAGTTTCAAAATGAGCTATGCAATTGAGGCATTATATTTAGCTGTTTGTATATTATGCTCTTCTTATATATCTCTTCTTTGAATCTTAAATGACTGTGCTGTAGTGAAATGGATAGCCATTTTGCATTTATTTGAATTAGATGCCCAACTCCCATTCAAAGTAAGTGGAATTTAGGCACCTAACTCCTTTTGCCAATCATGTTTGACAATTATTCAGCCAACCTTTACCACTAGAGTGTTAAAGAAACCCAAAAGAATAAGCTGTCACTTTCTAGATTGTTTCTGTACACAAGAGAAGCCAAATTCATATCGATCAAAGTGACATGTTTGCAGAGCAAAATAAACTGAAGCATCTATATAATTTATGGCTTGTTATGTTTGGTGATAAACAGATGCTTTAATTAAGTTTGACTTTAGGGCCTTTAAAACCCTCTGCCTGAGTTTTATCACCTACAGTAAACAGGGCTTTAGAAAAGGAATAGATAAGCAGGTGTATTGATCTTGGATACAGATAAGAGGCTAGGGACCAGGTATTTTCCTTGTTGCTGTGTGAGGCCCCTCATATAAAAATATGTCTGTCTGATCATAGAGTATGCACCTGTGGAAAACCAGATGGTATATGTGATGCAGTGTTTAGAGAAAATGAGAGAGCACAGCAGTTCAGCCTGGAACAAATTTCAGAATGAGAAGTTTAAGGAGCAGAGGACTACAGGACACCTAACTTTGTGATTCAAGAAATTATGGTGGAAATAATTGTATTCCCCTTACTAAAGGTGCCTCTGACTTTTTCTGGGAGGATCCTGTGTGTTGCAATCTAGCTCTAGAAGCTACAACTCCCATGAGCCCTTGAAGAAACCAGGAAGAGAGGGTTTGTCCGGGCATGTTGAGAGAGGGTCTCAGCAGTCTCGGACTCTCCATTTTGGGAGAGGGGAGCCAGACTGCTGTGGAAGAGCTGTATATCCAGCCCAGGATCTGTTGTGTTGTGGCTACAGCCTGGGACTGAAAGTCTGCGGTGCTTGGATACAGCAGGTTGCTGAGTTCCCTAGAGGTGAGAGACTCTGACTGAGCCTGTGGCTGAAGAGAACTACACAAAAACCAGCACACAAGAGGATGCTGTAAGTAAATAGGCTCTTTGGGAAAGTTCTGCCTTGGAAAGACCTCAGAGATACAGACTAACTCTGGGTCCAAAGAGAGGTAGGGTGCCCAGCCCAGTGAACCAGTGCTGCTGGCATTTGGTGGAGCCTGCTCCAGTGGTAGAGAGAGTTTGCAGCTGGCTGTACAGCTTGGACTAACACACACACAACCTACAGGGAACCTCCACCCCAGCTTCAGATCTTTAAGCGCACCCACATAAGCAAGTGTCTGAGACTCTGAGTCCAGAGGAGTGCACGCTCTGGGGTGGGATAGATGGTGGAAGTGCAAATGCCAGATAGGTAAATTCCTATTATTTCTGTGTACTTCGTTAATTTTATTCACTGTTAATCTCTTAAACCCTGTTCCTTTAAGTTGTTAAATAAAGGAGTGTTCATTCTAATGTAATCAATTAGATGTATATTATTTATAATTGTCCTGGAGTTAGATCCAGATTATTGTTGGAATAATTTTATTCCCGGAAGCTCCGAAGGCACACCACTAAGTGTGTACAGGGTCAGCCAGGTGGAGGCACCGCCATCGCATATTCTTTATGAGCCAGGGTCTGCAGCAAGGGAATGGATAAGGAAACCCCAACTTAACACCATCACCATTAGGATACTTAGGATCTCCTTTTATGTTAAAACCATCAGGCACCCAAGCACACCTGTGAGTGTGACCTGCTCCCAAGTAATCCGGGGAGGAAAAGGGGGGTTACATAATGTTTTGCTGATCTTCTGTGAATATTCCAGACAAGTTACTGGGAGATTTAGTAATTGGCTACTGGGCTGCGGGGATACGAGTGGTATGTAGTGCAGCAGAAAAATAATAGTAATATGCTGCTGATGAGTATTCAACTCCCACTACATCCTCTGAGAACTCCCACTACATGCAATTCAGCATTTCACAAGGAGGATTAGATCTTTTTTTCTTTTTTTTCTATTGAGTCTCTCAAACCACTGTTATAATCATTATTTTCCTCTAAGATACGGGTACCTATTGTTGTTTCGTTTTACATATAGGGAATCTCAGGCACAAAACAGTTACAAAAATTGCCTGAGGTCGCATAATGAGTCAGTGGACCACCTGGTCATAGAATCCAGGACTCTGGACTGGGCTTTGGGGTACATCTACACAGCAACATTATTTTGAAATAATGTTGAAATACTGTCAAGCTGCAGGATTTCTTACTTCAATTCTCATAACCGTCATTGTATGAGGAGTAAGGGAGGCCAGAGGAAGAATGCTCTATTTTGAAATAAGTGCTGTGTAGACTCTCCCAGTTTCAAAAAAAAGCTATTTCAAAATAAACTACGCAATTGATGTAGTTCAATTTGTGTAACTTATTTTAAGTTAAGTCCTGCTGCATAGATGTACCCTGACTCCTGTAACCTTTAGACTACAGCTACACTATGGCTTTTGCTGGAAGAGGCTTTGCTGGAAGAGGCAATGGAAACAAAGCGCGGATTAGCATAATCTCTTCTGGTCTGTTTTTGCGCAAGAGGTCTTTTGTGCAAGAGCCACCTGGGGAGAAGCATAAAGGATCTTGCACATAAAGGGGTTTTGGGGCAAAAAGGAAACATTCACACTGCTTGTTTTTGCACAAAAACCTCTTGCGCAAAAATGGACCGGAAGAGATTATGCAAATGAAGTGCAAGAAAATGCTAATCCACACTTCATTTACATTGCTTCTTCTGGCAAAAGCCACAGTGTAGCCATAGCCTTATTATATGAGAAGTAAGGGAAGTCAGAGGAAGAGTGCTCTATTTTGAAATAAGTGCTGTGTAGACGGTCCCATTTTCAAAATAAACTGTGCAATTGACGTAGCTCAATTTGCATATCTTATTTCGAGTTGAGTGCCCCTGATGCATAGACGCACCCTTTTTTACCATTTATTTCTCAGGTGATGATAACCTTTTGTCGTTTCTTTATCTCATTCTTGGCTTAGATGCCTATCAGCTCAAAGATATTAGAATACTTAGTATCTAATGAAAATGTGTCAGTTTATATAGGCTTCTGCATTGTTAGCCAAATATTACATTTCATATTTTATTTTAACATTAGTGATTTTAAAAGTGTAACTGATTTTATGGATGAGCTAATCCCGCGTTTTTAAAATTTGTATTTTTTTCTCCAGTGTTATCAGTTTAAAATGTGTATGATGTGTTGTGGCCTATAGAAAAGACACTATAATAATAAACTAAATAAAAAGTTGTGTAATGGAACCTAGACCACCAATCATTTGAATTGTCACCAAAATCCCAATCATGTCAGAATTCACTTTTTCTTCTGTGTAATATCCATGTTTGAAATAATAATAAAAAGAAATAGTCTATGATGCAGTAGAAATGGTGAATCCCCATAAGTTTTATACATTGCAAAGTCTGACTTCCAAAGTTTTTATCCAGCTTTGTATCTTTTGAATTGTTCAATTCCTGTACTGTCTCATGCCTAATTGTGTACAAGCGCAGTGGAGTATTTCAGGAGGTGGAATAATTGCACGCTTACCAACACAGGGTATGGAGGGAAAAGGAGGAAATGGCTCAGAGGCCCAGAGGATTTAATTGTGCCCAAGGGTCCCAGCCATCACTGCCACTGGCAGCACAATAGCGCTAAGGCAGACAGGTTTCTTGCCTGTCCTTGCTCTACACCACTCCTGCAAGTGGCTGGTACTGTTTCTGTGGCCCCTGAGGGCGTCTCCGCACATTGCCCTCATCCTGAGCACTGAATGAAACTGCAGCCAATAGGAGCTTCAGAGGTAGTGCCTGAAGGCAGCATGTGCAGAGATCTCCACACGAGTGTGTTGCTCACTTTCAGGAGACTCCCAAGGTAAGCATCATCCCTTTTTCCCCCTCACACACCCCAAACCCTGCCAGGCTACAGCCTACACCCCAACTCCCTCCCAGAGACTGTGCCTCACATTCCCTCTCACACTTTATATCTCTACCCTAAATGGTGAAAGTGAGTGAGGGTTGGAGAGAGCGAATGCCTAGGAAAAAGGGTGGGCCAAGGCTGTGACCTCAGAGAAGGGAGACAGTTGGCTACCCTAGCAGGTGAGCATGTGGGAGCTCTAGGCATGCCAAAAGAGTTTGCCCAGCAGCACTGCTGGCAGCTTGCTGGGTGCCAGCCAGTGCAAACACCGCACTGCCCAGATGTCAGGTGGACCATGTCTTCATGAGTGAAACTCCTATGTACTTGGGGATCCATTGACTGTTCTTCCCTGGGGCCTGGAATTGCCATCGGTGAGCCCGAGTAATTGTTATTTAAGTATCCAATTGGGCTGAATGTATTTAAGAGAGGTGATAGTTAACAGAATCTTAGTGTATTAGATACAAGGTCCCAGAGGTCTGGGACACAACTCAATCATTCATCCATTCTGCATTGAGATCCTTTTATTAACAGCTTTGCAGATATTGATTAAAAAGGTAAACATCTCTTAATTAACTGTGACCACTCGGGAAAAAGACAAAGAGGCATCAATGTGGAGAATTCAAAGAGACTCTCTGTTCAATGCATCGCAGTAGGCAAAAACAGAGACAAAACTGATAGGATGCATACAGATTGGGATAGAAAAAAGCAATACTGAGAATATTTTAGTGCCATTATATAAATTGTTGATATGCCCTCACTTAGAATATTGTGTTCAGTTGGTCTTCCCGTCCCAAAAACAATAGCAGAAACTGAATGGGTTTAGAGAAATGCTAGAAAAAATATTAATGGTCTGGAAAAAAATTATGATGATTGAAATGATTGACACTGCTTTGTTGAGAGAGGAGGTAAATAAGACAGAAAAATAATGATTTAGGGAAGACAAATTGGATGATCTTACTTACCCTTTCTTAAAATGAAAAACAACAAGGGGATTCATAATATAAGTGAAGAACAACATATTTTATAAATCATACAATGAAATACTTTTAATGCTTTGCATAATTTAACCTGTGGAACTCATTACCACATGCCATCACAGTATCCAATTGCTAATCAGGATTTTAAAAAATAATTACATATTATTTTAAACATTCAGGGTATGTCTACACAGCAAAGTTATTTTGAAATAACAGCCGTTATTTTGAAATAACTTTCCTAGCGTCTCCACAAGTGAATTGCTATTTTGAAATTAATTTGAAAGAGCTGAGGGCTTATTTCAAAATTGGTAAACCTCATTCCACAAGGAATAGCACCAATTTCAAAATTGCTACTTCAAAATAAGCGCGTTGTAGATGCTTATTATGAAATAGGGGGCCTCCAGCCCTTCCCAGGGTGCCGTGCTGGCCATTCTGGACGCAAGGTAACTTCTGACCTGATGCCCTACTGGAACTAAGTTCCAGCTGGCCTTAAATGCGAGTCAGTATCCAATTAGTGTGGATGTGCTATTTCAAAATAGCAAAAAGCTATTTCAAAATGCATTTTGAGTGTAGATGCGTTATTTTGAAATAAGATATTTCAAAATAACTATTTCAAAATTAGATATTTTGAAATGACGCTGTAGTGTAGATATACCCTCAGGGTACATCTACCCTACAGCATTAATTCAAGTTAACTTAATTCAAAATAGTTAAATTGAATTAAGCTAATTCAAATTAACGCATGTACACACAAAACCTATTTCGAAATAGCATTTTGCTATTTGGAAATAGCGCGTCCACACTGAGTGGCCCTGAACCGAAGTTAAGGCTGGCCGGAACCAGTGCCAGCAGGGCATCAGGTTAGGACTTAGTATGTGGGGCTGCTGCCTGAGCTCCGTGCTTAAAGGGGCCCTACCCCCACTCCGGACAGACAGTTCTCAGGGTTCCCTGCTTGCTTGACTACCTCGATGAGGGACAGCAAAGCAGTCCTGTCTTGGAGTGCCCTGAGTGCCCGCACTCGGGACACCACAGTACTTGGCCATATGGAGCCAGAGCTGCCCCTGGGCACACTGGTTCATCTCGTGGAGTTGTTACCATCAGCTTGGCTGCACTTGCTGCAAGCTTCCATCCGAGGAGGTCCACTGGGGGGCTGTCACGGTCCAGGAGGCCCTGCGGGAGAGCATCCACCCCTCAGAGCCCTCAGAGCCACCCTGGTTCTCCCCACCGGTGGCTTGTCCTCCATCATGTCTTTCCACTTACCCCTCCCTAGCCCCCCTTCCTGATGTCAAACAAAAGACACATATGTTCAAAAACAGAAACTGGGTTTATTAAACAAAACTGAGGGGGTGGGGGATAAACCTCTGGGGAGACTGGGAAAAGGAGGTGGGAGAGGGGAAGAGAGAGGATGGGAGAGGGGAGGGGGAAAACTGGGAGGAGGGAGCTGGAAGGGGGAAGCAAGGGGAAAAAGATGGAGGGAAAACTCAGGGCTCAGGGTTGGGGGGTCTCGCCGAACCAATTTGATTTTCATGCAAACTTGCTCCTGGGTTTGCATGTGGCCTTTGGTGGCAAGGCTGGCAGGTATCCTGCCATAGACAGCCGCATTCCTCTATCTAGTGCAGAGATCATGGACGTTGGGGGCATCCCCCCCAAACCTGAATAAGGTCCATGATCTCCACCCTGGACCAGGAAGGCGCCCACCTTCTCCAGCTCCTATCAGGCTCCTGGGAGCTGACAGACTGCTCTTAGGGAGCGGTGGAGAGCTGGCTGCCAGTGGCTTGCTGGCTCATGTTTTGGGGCCACTGGGTCAAGGGCTCCAGTGGCCACAGCTGGCTCTGGGCTGGCAGGCTTGGAGCTGGCACAGGCACTGTGGCCAGGGTCTACCACTTTAATGGCTCTGGGGCTGGAGGAGAGGAGAGGAGAGTAAGTTTTCCTGGTTGTGCCCAGAGTGGGAAGGGCTGGAGGTCCCCTATTTCGAATTAAGTGTCTATTTTGAATTTGGTGTTACTCCTCATAGAATGAGGTTTACCAAATTCGAATTAAGCGCTCTGCTATTTCAAATTAATTTCGAAATAGCGGTTTGGGTGTGTAGACGCTATTAAAGTTAATTTGAAATAACGTCTCAGAGAATAAGGTTGCCAGATGTCTGGAATTGACCTGGACAGTCCGGTATTTTCACCTCCTGTCCGTTAAAAAAAATCAGAAAATACCGGACACCTAAAATGTCCGGTATTTTCTGATTTTTTCCCCTGTCAGGAGGCGAAAATACCGGACACCTGGCAACCCTACGACACATTCAGCAACAGGGCCCAACCCCTGACCCTCCCCCCCCCAGCCCCTTTGCCTGGACCCCCCGGACGCTCCCCCCACGTCTTCGCTTACCTAGTTTCACAGGGGATTGTCTTGGGGCCGGAACAGAAAAACAAAAATGGCTGCTGGCAAAAAAACTACTTCTTTTTTTTTTGCTCAACAACTTTGGTCTCCCCCTTTTTTTCCTCAACAGAATTTTTTTCATGGGTTTTTTTTTCGGGTGAGGGGTATTCAGTATTTTTGGTTGACCATCTGGCAACCCTATCAGAAAACCATGGACTCATAGAATTGTAGAATGCTAGAACTGGAAGGAACCATGAGAGATCATCAAGTCTAGTCCCCTGCCCTCACAGCAGGACTAAGCACTGTCTAGATCATCCCTGATAGATGTCTATCCAACATCCAAGATGCTCTTAAATATCTCCAGTGATGGAGATTCTACTACCTTCCTAGGTAACTTATTCCAGTGTTTAACCACCCTGACAGGAAGTTTTTCATAATATCCAATCTCAACCTCCCTTGCTGCCATTTAAGCTCATTGCTTCTTGTCCTATCATCAGAGAAGAACAATTTTTCTCCCTCCTCCTTGTAACACCCCTTTAAATACTTAAAAACTGATGTCATGTTCCCTCTCAGTCTTCTCCTTTCCAAACTAAACAAGCCCAGTTCTTTCAGTCTTCCCTCATAGGTCATATTTTCTAGACCGTTAATCATTTTTGTTGCTCTTCTCTGGACCTTCTCCAATTTTTCCACATCTTTCTTGAAATGTGGTGCCCAGAACTGGACACAATATTCCAACTGAAGACTTATCAGTGCAGCATAGAGCGGAAGAATGGCTTCTCGTGTCTTGCTCACAACACTCCTATTAATGCATTCCAGAATCGTGTTTGCCTTTTTTGCACCTGTGTTACACTGTTGACTCATATGTAACCTGTGGTCCACTATGACTCCTAAATCCCTTTCTGCAGTACTCCTTCCTAGACAGTTGCTTCCCATTCTGTATATGTGAAATTGATTGTTCCTTCCTAAATTGAGTATTTTGCATTTCTCCTTATTAAACTTCATCCTATTTACCAAAGACCATTTCTCTAGTTTGTCCAGATCATTTTGAATTATGACCGTAACCTCCAAAGCACTTGCAACCCCTCCCAGCTTGATATCATCTGCAAACTTAATGAGCGTACTCTCTGTGCCAATATCTAAATTGTTGATGAAGATATTGAATAGAAACAGTCCCAACACAGACTCCTGTGACTATCTTTTCTAAGTTTTGCACTACTAGTGGCAGAAGCTCAGCTGGTGGTGAAAAATCAGTCTAGCTCCACTGAAGTCAATGAGCTATGACAATTTATATCAGCTGTAGATCTGACCTCTGGAAGTGCAAAGCTGCTGTAGTATGTCAGAGATCTGGCCCCAGATATTAAAGTCATAGCTCAACTGACAGTGGCCTCTCAGCAGAACACATTTTTAAAAGGAGATTATTGTGGCTCAGCTGTGGGATTCAGAAGATTGAGCCATTCTGACTCTACAAATGCCAATGAAAAGAAATAGTTTTGTTGCTCAAGAGCTGTCTGCTGTTTGGTTTATTTTTACTTTTACAGTTGACATGTTTCGCCTCTCTGAAACAGTGGGCAAAATAGACTAAGAGGGTTGAGCCAAAGGCTTTGTTTTGACGCATGAGTCACTGAGCAGTTAAAAAAAAATGTTGGATCTGTTGTCTGGAAAAATATTCCAAACTAGATGTCAAGGACGTTTTGCCATGAGTGTTAGTGTGGTCAAAGAGAGTATTAACAATTATGTTTTCATCTTTTTCCCTCTTTTTCCTTTTTGGATACAATATTCTAGAGTGAAAACTTAACACAGGCTTTTTCTTTTTGACAAAAGAGACACTCTAAAGAGTTGTGGTAGTTAGCTCAAAAGGGGGCTGGCTCCTTCTATACAGCTGCCACTATATCCATTTAAAATTAAAATAGAAGCCATGAAGAGGGCAGGGAGAAAAGGAAGCTCCTTCACATTGGCTAAGTCTGGGTGATTGATATGTCAACCACTATGTGTTGTCAGCCACTGGCAGGCAGTGAGCTTTGAAGCAGGATGATATTTAGGTGGAAGAGTGTTAAATAAAATGCAACTTTTTTTAATCAAACCACTCAAAGAACTAGCAAACAAGTTTTGCTTCATTTTCACTGGCAAATTACCTCCATCGGTCAACCATTAAGATGGTCTAGTGTATGTGACAATTTGCAGAAGAACCAGAGTACATTAAAGTCAATCCAATTTGTTCTTGGTAGAAAAAGCCACATGCAATGACAGGTCATATGGTTTGCTTTTGATTAAGACGGGGCCAACAGCCACCACAGACTCAGGAGCATGGTGCAGGGGAAGGCGCGCCTCCATGCTCCTAGAGGGGACTGGGCCCTTAGCATCACCACAGGATATAGCACTGTCAACACCCTGCCCTCAAAGCTATGCAGGGTACCCAGCATGGTGCTTTAGTGGCAATTCAAAGCAGCTGGGGCTCCAGCTACCACCACTGCCAACGTAGCAGCATTGTTGTCCAGGAACTCCGTGCCCCTTTGAAACATCGGGCCTGGGAAAATTGCCTTTTTTGCTTGTTTCTGCATTGCTCTGGAAATTATAAAGTCTTTAACACCAATACAAATTGTCTTCAAAATATTTCACATCACAATAGTTTTACACTGAATTTTACATCAAATCTGCACGTACTTTGTTCTGATGTAAAAAACAGATAAGGTGCTGGACCACAGAAAGAGCACAGTGGAGGTGTAATCTGCATGATGTAACAAGTGAAAAATCAATGGTTGTCTTTACTGGATAATTCACAATAGATACCCATCTACATCACAATTGCATTATTCAGCAAGTATGGGCATTCATGCTATTGTAAAGACTATCCAGCTGGTAACTTAGCTTTGAATTTAGTGCTGAAGAACTGAAAGTGTTCTGAGCCTCATACATTTCAACTCCCTCCAAGGATTTGACTCTTTTTAAAAGTGTAGGATAAGGAGGTAAATAACTGATAAATAAACTTGCCCAGGATGTTTTCCACTGATGGACAATGAAGTTTCTGTAAAATTTCTGTTTTGCTCAAAATTTTCTATTTTCTACTGGGAAAATCAAAATGAAATATCTCCATTCCAGCCAGTTTAACCCAAATTGGATATATTTCATCTTTTTCACTAATCCAAAATGTTTTATTTCAAATCAGTTTGACACAACATTAAACTTAATTTCTCTATTGTGGTGTATTGCTTCATGAGTGTTGTAGCTTATGACTTCATGAGCTCCCCTAAATGACTATGTCTTCCATGATGCAATGAGGACTCCCTTCTAACCAAGCTGTGTGATGCATGATGGGAGTCACATGAGGGTGGGCACATCCTAGGAGATGTAATTTAACCAGCGGTCCTGGCCCATATTAGAGAATGGGGTCAGCAAACTCCTAAACTAAAGCTCCCTTAAGGCAATGCACCATAACAAGCTGGTTTAATACTGAACTGACTCAAAACTGGTTCTACTGGGAAATGTCAAAACATTTCATTTTGGCATTTTTGATCAACAATATCTAGGGACAGTTGAAATATTCTCCTTCTGTCAAAAATGTGAACATAAAATGTTTTGACATTTATTAATTGAAGGTTTTTTGGAATATTTTGTTCCAGGAACAGTTTTAGTATTTTAACTTTTCATCTTGATGTAGCATGAAAACAAATGCTGAAATACTAGAATTTCTCTCAGAATGAAAATTCATAAATCTACTCAGCTCCAGTGACAAACTGTTTTCTCTACCATCCATCTTATCCATGACATTTTCACTTTTAAGTTCCAAATCTTTTACTCAACCAATAGGATGTATCTAAATTTAAATAGAACCTAACAGGGCACAGGCTCTGAGGACATAGTGCTCAATCTCTGACTCTTTGGGAGATTCTGAAGTGTTCTTTTCTATAAAAAGAAAACAAAAACTTTGATGTTTTAAAGAGAATATCCGGTCTTATTTCATCTAAAATTGGTTAACTCTTCATTGCATTTTACCTAGAATATGTCTACACTATCCCCCTAGTTTGAATTAGGGAGGCTAATGAGGGCGACCAAAATTGCTAATGAAGTGTGGGATTTAAATATCCCATGCTTGATTAGCATATTCCTGGCCAGTTGCCATTTTGGAAACTGACTAGCCCAAAGTAACTGCCCGCGTCTACACACAGCTGATAAGCAGGATTCCGAGATAAACCCCTTAGTTCAAATTAAGTGTTAAACCTCATTCCATGAGGTTGAATGACTGAATGAAAGTTCTAACTAATTATACTTTCAGATTAATTGTTTAGTATCTTGGTAGGTTCAGAAAGATCCAGGCATGTACCAAAATAGGGAAAGGAAATAGAACTACTGTAGATCTGACTATTTACTTAAGTACTGTATGGTATTCATACTAATTTTCCATCTGGCCAGAACCAGCAAGTGCAGATGTGTGCTAGAAAGAGAGAAAGTTACCGGAAATGTAAGATACCTCAGAAGAAGTACAGTACATGTTCAGTTCAAAGGATGAGAAAAGGTTTAGGTCTCTTAAATTCTATAAGCTAGTTCCCCTCCCTGATTATCACTGAATGTTGTCAATGGCACTCTCAATAGGTCACTGCACACCCACATCAACACATGTTTAAGAATGGTGAGGAGAAAAGCACAAGAAGTGAGGAGCGAGATAGTTTGGCTTATATACACAAGAAGAATAAAAAATATTCAAATAGATCTTTGAATCTATATAGTGAATAAATCATGGTAGAAATTTCTCATCAAGAGACTTTAGTGAAAACCTTTCAATACTCTCTGGGTTTGGCTGAGCTGGGATCATAGTGACAGTATTTCAGAGAACTTGCTGGTGTGGGAATATTGCCCTCTACTGATGGAGTCAGAGCTGATCAGATATATGCTATAGACATCATACTGCCAATAACTGGAGAAGATTCAGTTTCAGGTAAAGTTATACGTTCCCTGTGCTTTTGGAGCAGGAGTCCTATAGTGACTTGTATGAAGAAGCTGAGTGACTCATGTCTGAGTGTAGAGCATAAAATAAAATCATAGTAGTCCTTAGATTTGTTTTGTTTTTCCTAAGAGAGTTTTGTATTTCTAAACATTGTCCCAGCTGATAGCAAAAAGCGTGGAAGATTTTTTAACCCAACTTTTCTCAAATGCTTAATCCTACATTATAATCTACACAACTATCGAGAACACTAAAAGTATCATATTGGGCCAAGCTCACTAATGTTAATAGAGCTAACCGGGTAGAATTTGACCCATTTTGTTTAAAACAAGGGTACGTCTGCACATCAGCGTTATTTTGGAATAACTGACATTCTGAAATAGCAAAGAGCACATCTACACTGTAAGCCTTTATTTCAGAATGATGTCAAACTGGAGGGCTTCTTACTCTGACTCCTAAAACCTTCATATTATGACAAGTAAGGGAAGTTGAAAGAAGAGTATTGTTCCTTTGATTTCCTGCTGTGTAGACAGCTCCTAAAACCGAGTTGAGCTATTTTGACTTAAGTTACACAATTGATGTAGCTGAAGTTGCGTAGCTTAATTCGACTTTAGCTCTGCTGTGTAGACATACCCTAAATGATTTTAACTTGGAAGACCTGATTCAATATCTCATTACACCAGTTGTATATCAGTGTAACTTCTCTACATTCATTTCAAATCAGTGGAGTGGAGTGGAGAATCAGACCTAGATTGTAGATTTCTATTCTGAGCCAGGCTATGTTATCAATTTTTCTTTGGTAAGCCTTATAATTTTAGCTTTTCATTAGGACAATGCAGGAGAACAAGAGGAGCTGCCTTACTCTATTTGTGGTGAATGTGTGTAAGTCAAAATTACTGGCACAATCATTAAAAGCTGTTTAAAATCAATGAACTCTATATTAGACAGATGGCCAAAGAATTAAAATTTACAAGACAAAGCAATCTTTAGTTTTTTATATACTCCCATTTCTGTGACTGTAGCACAACTTTTTAAATAAATCTTCCTTCTCCGATTAATCTTTAATCCTTTTATACTTTTTTTAACATGCCTTTATTACTACTTCGGAAACCTACAGCATCTAAATGAAAAAAATACGACTCTTTCAAAGCATAGCAGTCTTACAGGTTTTACAAGAAGTTGATTTAACCTTTGAAAATACTTAACCATGAATGCATTTGAGATGATTTGGTTGTTCAGTAGGTTACTGAATTTGACTAGGATCTCTGGAAATGGAGTTTTGAATTCTTGCTGTGGGAAAAATAGGGATAAAGTTTTTAGTGGGCTGCTAATACACAGTTATGCCCCTACAACAAAACCATACAGTCCAACTAGCTTGCCTGCCTCAATGTGCCAGTCCTCTATTTAGCAGAGGCCCTGCACATGACTTAATAAAGGCTGCTGCAGAAAAGATTGGAGATATACTTACAGTTGTTTGAACATTAAGACTTGGAATACAGAGGTCTATTTCAAATAGTGTTTGCACTGGAAATAGAAACAGGATTGACACAGCAGAAGGTGCTGCAGGTTAGACCTGGCAGGGAAACTTCCTTGTCACCATCACCAACAATGTCTGGATCAACCCAGCACTATCAGTCCCCAGACAAATATGACATGTAATTAATTCAAAATTACTGACAAAAATGTTCCATGACTCAGAATGACATGGGAGGTTCTAAAGAATCCTCTGCTTTCTCTTTCAAGTGCAATCACAAGCATCCATTCCCTGCTTTTAAAAGCCTGGTACTTGGGAGACCTGAGTTCAACTCCTTACCATATAGCAAACTTCCTAGAACACTTTGGGCAAGTTACTCAGGGTATGTCTACACTACAGAGATGATCGAAGCTGCCACTGTCAACCTTCCAAGGTTCAAATTAGTGAGTATAGTGAAGACACCTTAATTCGAACTGAGAGGGGCACATTGGTTGATTTCCGTAGTCCTGCTTCCATGAGGAGTTAGAGGAAATCAAAGGGAGGTGCTCTCCCTTTGACTTCCTGCAGTGTGGACAGTGACAAAAGTCAAGTTAAGGTACTTTGATTTCAGCTATGCAATTAACATAGTTGCATATCTTAGTTTGATCTTATCCTGTAGTGCAGACATACTCTTAGAGCTTGGCTAAGTGGCTCAGCAAACAACACTGCGATTTGTAGAATCCTCTATCTAAACCCTTTACAATCTCATCTATATTTTACTATATGAATTCATCTTCCTGGAATAACTTCATGTAGAGTAAACTGAGGCAGTCCATGGTATCTTGCTGAGAACTGACAAATCAAATCCGAAATTATTAGGCCAGGCCTGGGGAAGCACACAGACAGCAGTTACCGTGACTCTGGTTCCCCTGGCAACTACATTCCAAAGGGACCTCACTCTGATAAGGCTTGGCTGGTACCAGCCAGGCTGCATGGTTTTCTCACTGTTTCCTTTAATTTCAGATTAATCAGCTTGGATCCCAAGGACTGTGCCAACACAAGGAAGGAATCATCTCACAGTAGACATCACAATTTTAGCAACATAAATTAACATTAACATGTCCATTTTGGGGCTTCCATCCTGTTTATGTTAGCTCATTTAGCTTATTAGGAATAACTACCTGTATTAGTGATAACATGTTTAATTGGCAATGGGTGGAGATACTGTGTAACTCTCTAGTTCATTAGCTTATGTGCATATCTCACTTCCGCTGCTAGACCTACCAAATCACTTCTCCTCTGTCCATCTGCTACCTATATAATCTAATGTATGTTTTGGTTAAGTTAGTGCTCACCAGGCTAACCACCTGCTAGGTACTCCACCAGCTGTGTGAACTAATAAATCCTCTGCTTGTTTTCACCTGCACCCAGTGTGTCTGGTATCTTTCCTTACACTTAACATTCTATATTTATGAATGTTTAGGTGCACCAGTAATATCTTTAAAATCAAATCAACCAATTACTTACCTAAAAATGTTTCCTTCCTATGTTCCCATTTTTTTATTCTATCTTTTAATTCTATCTTCACGCCCTCCCTAACCTCCTTCCTCCAGTTTTTTTAACCGTAGTCTGCAGTCTAAAAGGGTAATATTCAGTCCTGTACCTATAACATGTTCAAGGTCTGGTACTTTGTGATCTAGTATATTGAAATGGGAGTATATGTTTAGAAAAGGGAGCTTTCACTCATTCCCAAAAGGCTTCAAACACACCCAATGTTATTCTGTACAGAAAAGTATTTGAGGGTTTTTTAAGAACATTCTTAGAAATTATTAGTTAAAATTTTCTGTTCCTCTAGAGCCAATGGACTCCCAACCTTATAGACAGAGGGATATGAAATATGTTATCAGTAAAAAACCCTAAAATATATCAACTCATTCCTATAAAGTATGTGACAAACAGAATGCATGGTGAGGTGATATAATATAATGGTTTCAATGGAGCTTCTTCGGGCAAACTACATGACTCACTTACAGCTTAGCCAGTCCAAGAGCAATTTGTCTATGGACAGGACAAATTTGTTCTTCAGATGACACCCCCATTCAGGGATGTCATAGGCAGTGAGAACTTTCCTTCCATTCCCACTTAGACTGTCTGCACCTTAGATCTAGGCAAGAGACACGCTTAGGAGTACTTCCCTATTTATTGCTCCCATGGAACAGCTAGCAAGGGAGAGTGCAAAAGAGTGGGTGAGGTGTGATACTGGCAGACCATGCTGAAGTCGTCAACCTCACTGAACACTGATAAATACGTAGCTGGAAACCAGGTTGTGAATTAATATAGTTAAGATATTAGTGTTATAAGAATGTGTTTAGACTTTATGGAATGATTTTAGCATTATGCATGTATTAATTCTGCCTGTAATATATGTATCTGTGTTATACATTTACACACGTTTAAAATGCAAATACTCAGTATAATATTATTACTGACCAAACAGGAAAAAGAAGTGTTAATTAAGGGAAAGTGATCAATCTGCACATAAAATCGTCCACTGAAGACAAATGAGGCATTCTATACAGAGACCTTGTTGACTGCGTTCCTCTCTCCCTCTGGGAAGGGGAAGGCTATGCATGAACTCATCCTGTGATCTGGGATTCTGAGTTGATGGAGATAAAAATCATTGACAAGAAGAAACTGGAATCTTTGTGCTGTCTGCACTCTCAGGGAAAAGATTCCTAAACATAATGCCTACGTCTAGACTGGAATGATTTTCCGCAAATGCTTTTAACGGAAAAGTTTTTCTGTTAAAGGCATTTGCGGAAAAGAGTGTCTAGATTGGCACGGACGCTTTTGCGCAAAAGCACTTTTTGCGGAAAAGCATCTGTGCCAATCTAGACGCGGTTTTGCGCAAGAAAGCCCTGATCGCCATTTTTGCCATCGCGGCTTTTTTGCGCAAAACAGTTTTTAGTTGTCTACACTGGCCCTCTTGCGCAAAAGCATTTGCGCAAGAGGGCTTTTCCCAAGCGGGAGCAGCATAGTATTTCTGCAAGAACACTGACAATCTTACATTAGATCGTCAGTGTTCTTGCGCAAATTCAAGCAGCTAGTGTAGACAGCTGGCAAGTTTTTCCACAAAAGCAGGTGCTTTTGTGGAAAAACTTGCCAGTCTAGATGCAGCCAATAAGTTTCAGAGAGGTAGCCATGTTAGTCTCTAGGATTCTGCAGGACTATTTGTTGGTTTTAAAGTTTTTCTATTACAGACTAATAAAAAATATAGATGGTTTCATGAGCTGTGATGCGCACAACCCACTTCTTTAGATGAATGGAGTTTAAGGGGTCCAAATGCCAAATAAATAGCAGAGGGGATGAGGAGGGAAAGGAATAAAATGGTAAATGAATAGTCAATTAGGAGTACTTAGAACCTTCTCTATCAGCTTCATTTAGCATGGATACTCTAAGTACCCAAAAGGTGAAACACCAGTACAAGAGTACCTGGATTTCAGTCATTGTGAATTTTGGTTCTGCCTCAGAATCTATACCTTGCAGCTTTGCCCCATCTTTCTCCCTCACATGCACCCTCAGTGAAGCAAGCCAACAGTCTTGCTGGGCCCTCTGGCAAGGTGTGGGGTAGAGGAAGCTCCATGCTCTCACAAGGGGTAAGGCCTCAGCCAGAAGGGCTGCTGCTGGGGCAGCCATCCCTCAGCATTGCCCAGACACCCCCGCCCCCAGCACCATCTGGAGCTCTCCAGCACACCACATGGTGCTCTGGAGGCAATTTAAAGAGACCAGAGCCCTTTCGAACTCAGTAGGCCTGCCCTCTGTGCATTTCATGTTGTCATGAAGTTGCCAGACTAATCTCCTGACTGAAGTGGTTCACAGAAATGTGCACACTGAACCTAGAAATTGTTGATGTTCACTCAGTACTGAAAATTAGCTGCCTATAATTTATCCATATGCTGTGTGTGATGGGCTGTGACTTACCGCCCTGGCACCTCCTTCCAGCTGACATGGGAATTAACTCTACAAGCCAGATGCCTTCCTCTCATGGTGCCCAGTGTTCCCTGTAAGAGGAGTGTTTGGACAGCCACATAGCTGCTCACAGCCAGTAGCATGTGTTTCTATTGGTAGTGCATGTGTGCACATGCCTTGGTGCTCATAACAAAGTTTAATCTAACCATAGATGGAAAAAATCAAGGGAATCACGTCCTCCTCCATTATTTGTGCCAGGACCTATAGCACTCCTAGGCCTGCAGCTCCCTCTTCAGTGACACTGCCGATACCCTGTGTTCTCCCACCCCTTCCAGGGGACCTGAAATCTCTGTCTGGACCACTCTTAGGGTACGTCTAGACTACATGCCTCTGACGACAGAGGCATGTAGATTAGACTAACTGGCATAGGAAAATGAAGCGGCGATTTAAATAATCGCCACTTCATTTAAATTTAAATGTCTGCTGCACTGAGCCGATCAGCTGTTTGTCGGCACAGCACGGTAGTCTGGATGCTTCACGGTTGACATCAAAGGCATTTGTTGACCTCCCAGGTATGCCTCAGGAAGTATAGAGGCATGTCTGACTGTCGCCAGAGGCATGAAGTCTAGACGTATGCTTACAGTGGCAACTGAAGTCCATTGTTCCAGGGTTGCTTCCCATGTTCCTCTCAACCCCTTTCTAACTTACTGTCCCCAGAACACGCTCCTCACCACTGCTTTTAACCCCTTCTCTGCAAGTGAGGGGCTATCACACTATGACAGATAATGTACTTAAAAAAAATACCTTTTCTTTTCCTACTTCTAGAGCAAAGGCCGGTCATAGGAATCCACATAATCCACATAGGAATCATTCCTACGAGTAAGAATGACAGGATCTTCTTTATTTAAATGCTGATTCAAAGCAACATCTTTCAGACTGATGAATACATCAGGTGAGCTACAGCTGGGGCTGTGAAAGGAACAACTTTCATTCAGAGGAATAAAAGGCCTTCGGTACACATATGAAGAAATGTGGCCTTGTGAGAGGAATGCCAGTTCCCACAAGGATACATGACAGAGTATACCGAGGCTTTGCTCTCTACCAAGGCAATGCATTTAAGGAATCACCACCATTTTCCTTGCACTGCTCTGTCTGACCTTGTCTCCTGTATGTTTTGTTATTTTTCTTGTGCAATTCAGACAGTTAATCTACTGAGAGGCTTACATTGTTCCTCCCAGATGGAGTGCCCCAAAGGAAGCAATGTGAGTGCTGCACTCTCAACCTCCTCCATTTCCTGCTGCTTCCTGCCGCTCCATGTGTCAAACGGATAATTAAATAATGTGAGCCAAGCATTGTCCTGCCCTCGCCTCCTGATAGATACGCTGTGGAAATGGAGTCATTAGTCCTCCATACAATCTATCACCTTGCATGCCCTCTTGTTCAACCTGAGACTACACAGATGAAATGGACAAGGCAGGATTTGGTTCTGATGGTGGCTCACACCAGGGAAGTGCTCATGCTCAGAGTACAGAGTGGAGTTAATGAAGCTGTAGTACAGAATGTATCTGCTTGGTCCAGCACCCTTGGGACCTAGCCAATCGTGAACCAGTGGATTTCACTGAGCTGGGACTTAGAGGGGTGCACTCAGGGAAAGATTTAGGATGGCTACATAGCCCCACCAGAGCACACCTAACTCTGTGGTCATTGGACTGCACTCTTCACCCCCTGCCACTGGCTATGAGGCTGCACTCCTGGCTCCTGTGCTCTGCAGCCATCCTTACTCTTTCCCCGATTGTTCCCCTGTCCTCTCTTTTCCCCTTCCTTTCTTGAGCTTTGGAAATTGTGTATGAATTGTTTGTAGTGCTCTGGAAGCTCAGGGAGGTGGGAAAGGAGTGGCTGAGCATGGGCCCAGCTTTTCCCTGTGAGTGCTTCAGCTTGGGAGCACCGACGGGGGTGCATGACCATAGAGGTTCCTAGAGTATGGAAGTCCAAGATATAAAGGTACAACCTATATCCTACTTTTTATGACCAGGGAGAAAATGAAACTACAGAGGGGTCCTGAACTCCCCTCAAAGACAGCATGTGCAATGATCACCATTATTATTGGGAAAACTGGCCTTCTGCTCAGTAGGTTTGAAATGACCATTCCCTCCATAGTTATAAGCCTGATACAGCTGCCATGGACATCAACATGACATCATTCAGTTCCTTTGGATATAAGGTCACCAACAGGCAAGTAGTTGTTCCTTTGAAAATAAGAGGTTAGATCTAATTGCATCTTGTGTAAATCCATGGAAGCCAATGGCATTATTCTGTATTTATAGTGGTGTAAGCAATCCCACCTGGAATCTCATGAATACCCTGCTTCGATCTTAGTAAATATTTGAGTTTAATAACAAGAGAAGTTGAGCTGTTAGCACTCATCTGAATTAAGGGGCAGACTGATTCCCACACCACCCCTTCACAAAGCTGAGATTCTGTGAATTGGCTTTTTTTTTCTCAGAACACCATCCTCTTTTTTATAAGAGCCGCTCACAGGAGCCAAATAACATGTTTGCAATAAAGAGAAGTGATTATGATGGCATGTAGTGAAACTTCCAGCCAGAGTATACAGACAGCAGCCATAACATAGGGTTGCTAACCAAAAGAAGGCCAATTGTGTAGGAGCTCTTTTATTATAAATGTGCTGGGACAGGAACACTAGGGGAAATTTAATGAGAGGCTGTTGAAATAGAAAATCATATTGACTGGCGGACCTTTAGAAACTGAGATAGTTCACCGTAGTGTTCCCTGTAAACGGTGCATTTGAGCAGCCACCTAGAAGTTACTAAAATTCTACCTAGATGATTAGCAGAGTGCCTGTAGGGATAACATATTAATGTATTGAAAATGATCCTCCAAATGGAAGTGACTCCCCATAATTTGTTCCCCACAACTTAAAGTGTTTAGATTTATTATTAATTATTCTTCTTATTATTATTATTTGTTAAGATTGTTAAATGTTTAGATTTATTATTATTATTGCCCCTTTAGAATATAATGTATTAGGTCATGTAACTTAGAACTGTTAAAAATATAATCCTATGTAGCCAGAAACAACCCCCCCTCCCCCGCCCTCTGTGCTCCAGGGCATGCTCAAGCTTGTGCAAGGGGCTGCTTGAAATTGACATTGCAGAGATACATTGTAACAATGCATTGTCAAGCCACTAACTCTGCTATGGGAGCCAAGCCCTGTAATTGACTAAGGGCATTGTTACATAATTGACGCCTGTTCTCTTTAAAACATTGTAACTTTACTCAGCACTCAGAGAATGTTTTAAGCAATACCACCCAGAAACTTTTGTAACTACAACTTTTATTATACAAAATACTGTATGAATGTATAAGAGAGTGCTTGGACGATGAATGAATGGTTCTGAGAGGTGCCAGCCTGAGAATACAGCAACAAAGGGCTGAAGAAGGCGTCAGGTGCCAGTGCAACCAAAAGGTGTCAAGTGGAGAAAACCAAGTACTGGAGGTCCACCTGATGAGATCACTGACGAGCACCTGGCAGCCACCCTGGAGACATCAGCATGATGCAGCAATTTCCATAGACTGGCATAGGAAAAAATTCCTATAAGAACTGAACTTAAAAAACTATGGAATCAGAGTCCAAGGTTCTGCTGCCAGCCTACCAGGTGCTTCAGATGCGCATCTGATCAGGACTTCGCTCCCCACTACCATCACTTGTGTACAGAATACCTGGCCAGTATTCTGTCACAAGCAACTTCCAGGCTGGTAACTATAACAAATACACAGAACCTGAATGAATGGATGAATGAATGTTTATATGTATAAGGGTTAAGTAGTTAAACAACGTTGTTTGCTTCTATCTTTTCTTTATTTTTTATTATTATCTTTACAATAAATGTGGCTTTTTGCCTTATCCCCCTCATAAGATCCTGCTTGCTTTTATTGGTATAACATGCCCACTGCTGCCCACAGCCGGCAGGATGTATTTCTACTGATGGTGCACATCTGCATATGCACTGGTACATGTAACAACATTTATTCTACACATGGACTGATAAAATGAGAGGGAACATTGCTTCATAGTCATATTAACACACAGCATGGCTACACAATAGTGAGCAAAAAACAACAACAAAACCAAAAAGAACAGAATTAGTCAGTCTTTTCCCTTTCCAGGGAGATCCTATTACACCAGACAATGAAGAGTACCTAACGGAACATCAATTACACAACAGAACATATCCTGTAAATCAGGGTCTCTAAGCCACATCCCTACAAAAGGGTACATCTAGACTACACGCTTCTTTCAAAAGCTTTTTCAAAAGAATCTTTCAAAAAGTTTCTTTTAAAAAAAGGATCTAGACTGCACCAAGCGGATCGAAAAAGTAATCCTCTTTTTTGAAAAAGAGCATCCAGACTGCCTGGATGCTCTTTTGAAAAAAAAATGGCATCCAGAACCACTTCTGGCAGAGCATTGAGGCAGCATTTACTTCCCAGTACTGCTGCATGCCCTTTGCAGAGACGGGTGCTTAAAGGGCCCCCTCCCCACCTGTACAGCATTTCTCTGCTGGTGGTTCTGGCTTACCTACCTCCTAGAGGGACAACATAGCTTCTGCAGTGCTTGCTTTGGTTGCCTTGCTTTCTTGGACACCACAACAGTTTATTTTTGGTTGGTTTTTCTGCTTTTCATTTTTTTCCCATGGAGCTGGAGCTGCCCCTGGACAGGCAATGACCCCATACAGCCATGCTGCAAATTCTGCTGCATCTACATGACACTGTCATGATGCTCCTGCTTCGTCTGGACCCTGACCAGAGCTATGAAACCTTCATCCGGGATGCAGGACCAATGCCCTTGCCTCCAAATTTCTTTGGGGAGAGGCGTTTTTAGAGGCACAAAATGAGTTTGGACTGGTGGGATCGTCTCGTCATGGAGCTGTGGGATGACCAGCAGTGGCTCTGTAACTTCTGTATGTGGAAGGTCATATTCCAGGAGCAGTGTGTCTGGCTCACCCCTGCACTCCAAAGACAGGACACCCACCTGCAGCGTGCCATCCCCCTGGAAAAGTGGGTCACAATTCCTATCTGGAAACTGGCAATGCCCAACAATTACCGCTTGGTGGGACACCAGTTTGATGTGGGGAGTTCTACTGTTGGGTCTGTCTTGATGGAGGTAAGTCACTTTCGGGGGACAGTTCCTGATGAGTGGGGGGAGGGCTGAAAAAGGGGGACTGTCAGGCAAGGGTAAGGGGGGGGGGGGAGGCGATGGAGTGGGAGAGGGAGGGAGATCCTTGACTAACCCAGCACTGCTTCGGGGGATTGGGATGTTCTGAGAAGGGGAATGTTGGGGTGGGTGGGTAGGTCCTCCTCCCAAGGTCTCAGGTACTCCATATAACCTCCTGGTTTTTGTCTGACTATTTGTCTCTTTCTGCAGGTGGTGAGGGCCATCAGTTTGATGCTGCTGCACAGGCTTGTCCATCTGGGAGACCTGGACACCATCGTGGCACAGTTTATGGACATTTGTGTCGGGTGGTCGGTGAGGGAACACGATGCCCGAATCTTCAGGAACTCTTACCTATACCACAGTCTGAAGGCAGGAACGTTTTTCCTGCAGTGGGACCTTGCACTTGGGGATGTGCAGATGCCACTGTGCATCATGGCCGATGTGGCCTACCCCCTGATGCCGTGCTTTATGAAGCCTTACACCGGCCACCTGGATGCGAGCAAGGAGCTATTTAATACACATCTTAGCGGGGCTCGCATGCAGGTGGAATGCACGTTTGGCCATTTGAAAGGGAGGTTTCATTGCCTACTCACATGGCTAGCGATGGGGGAATGCAACATCACTGAGGTGGTGGCCGCGTGTTGCATTCTCCATAACCTCATGGAGAGAAAAGGGAAGGCCTTCCTGCCAAGGTGGGGGACAGGTGCTGATGGGGAGGGGAGGCAATTCCAGTAGCCCCAGACTGCTGCCATCCACCAGGCTCACCAGTCCTGCATTCACATCTGGGAGGTCCTGAGAGATTCTCTGAAGGAGCCCACTGACTCTCCCCAGGGTCTCTCCTATGGGGTCTGGGGCCTAGCCCACCCATACCTTTCCATCAACATCCCTCACCCTGACTTTTTTTCCAGAAAGAGCAGAGAAACACCAGGTTTTGTTTATAAGTATAAATTTGTTTTGTATTAGAAAGGTGGGTTTTTTTGCAACAGTTAGCATGTTTTCATTATATTGTTTCCATTTTCACTGTACATATGTTTATAGAAGAGCAAAGTTTTTCATTCAAAAATAAATATATTTTTAAATAAACTAAATGTTCTGTAACTAGGGTGGTTGGGGGCTGAAAACCTGGATGGGGGGGAGGGTCAGGGAAGCCAGTGCTTCCCTGATTGCAGGCTCCTGCCTCCTCACATCCTGGGACCACCATGGCCTTGTGGTCAGGTGGGACAAGAGACAGTATTGTGCTGGACAGGGGCAGCAATTGGGTCTGGGAGGGCTGGGGAACAAGAGGGCTCGGGACAAGGGGGGGCAAGGAGGAAAGGGGGTGGTAGTGGGTACAGGAGTAGCGGTACCAGGGACGGGGCAGGCGAGGCAAGGACCGCCCACATAGTGGCACAGGTGGAAGTCTGATGCTGGATCAGCTCATCCAGCAGCCGTTTGCACCACTCGGCCTCTGCCTGCATCCTCTGTTGAAGAGTCCTGTAGAGGTCCTGCAGGGTTGCTACATGTTCTTTCAAAAGGTCTGTGTAGACACGCCAATGCCTGCAGGTGCCACGTATCCAGGATGGTGGTAGGGCTGGTGTGGTGCGACCCTCTTGCATGGGGGGGTACGGTTGTAGAGGAAAAGAGGATGAGACAACCAGGAATGCATGCATCCGCTGTGCCCTCGCTTAAAGAGACTCCCTTTCAGACTCACAGGTTCTGCACGTAACACCATGTGTGAGTTGGGCAGCAGCCTGAGCATCATAGGGACCACACAGTGCCAATGGGACCAGAGGGCCTCCCACACTGCCAACCCACTCGTGTGTGTTCTGGGAATGGCTCCTGGCACCATGTGTCACACACAGACATGTCGCACACTGCCGGTGCATTTGGTTGCACATGCACAGCCAGCTGCACGCTGTCCAGGCTGAGCATTACATGTGTCGCTTGCGCATCTGTCCCTGTGCACCAGCCTCCCCCTCCCTGTGTGTGGTGAAACCTCAAAGCACTCACCTGATGTTCCCTCCCCAATGTCCGAGGATGCCTGGAAGGCCTCAGTGGTCTGGGGGACCGGCTCCAAGGATAGGGTCACTAACTCTTCATCCTCAAGCTCCAGTTGCGGCTCTCCTGTCCCTCCTCCCTAGCTGGTGCTCCTTCTGGGGTTGCTCCACTATATGTTGGGATAACCTAGAGCCCACAAGACACAGTGGAGTCTGGGCTTCCCCACCACTGCCTGTGCTGTAGAATGTGCTGTAGATCCGCATATTATGGACAGCTCTGTCGGGCTGCCCCAGAACAGGAGCTCTGGTCTCAGACCCTGGCATACCCCTGCTGCAGTTCTTTTTCTTTGGCCTACACCTGGTCCAGGCTACAGGGTTGGTGCCCTCTCCTGGCCAGTCATTGGGCCATGCACTCATAAATCTCTGCATTCTTGCGGTGTGACTGCAGGCCTGCAGGCATTCCTCCTGAGACCACAGCTCCAGCAGATTTTTTATCTCTGGCCCTAACCAGGCCAGTGCCTGCCTTTTGGTGCCTCTTGGTGGGTTCTCTTCAGTCTCCCTAGAAGGACCAGGGGGTCTTGAGGCTGAGACATGTCTGTCATAGGTGGTCTTGACAGAAATGGCTGTCTGGGTGCCTGTGCCTTTAAGAGGCTGCAGACAGGAACAATAGAGGTGGTAGGCATGTAGCTAGATTGTCCACCAGGGCTTTTTCCTGGAGGCCCATTTTTTGGAAAAAATTGTCTCCTCCATATCCCCACACAACTTTTTTCGAAAGATCTCTGTCAAAAACGGCATTATTCCTCGTAAAACGAGGTTTACCGCCATTGACAAAACTGCCGCATTCTTTTGGTTTACTTTAGACAGAACAAGGTGGCAGTCTAGACACAGGTACAGTTTTTTCGAAAACAACCCCCTATAGTCTAGACACACCCTTTAGCACAGACTCAAGCTTTCCCCCAGGTTATTTCACTTTCTTGTCTTCCTGGAGCATCTGCTTTTACGTTGGCTCCCTGACATATCTGTGCAAATCCGAGGTCTTCACCCTTTGTAAGCCACATGACAAGACAGCCCCTTTGCATCTTGTGGAAACCATATTGTTCTTTATTGTAACAATGTCAGTTCCTAGCATAAAAGGCAGTCATTTTCACAGCATTAAACCACTGTTTAATAATTATTCTGTTCCAAAGAGTGAAACTCTCTGATTACAGATTTCAAGATTCATTATCTTGGTACTGTAATCATATACCACAGTAGACACAACTAAAAGCAACGTATGCCTTCAAAGAGCAATGCATTAGCTTCAGCAGCAAATACCACATATCTTTCCTCTGCTTTCTTCTGAAGCTCATTCACAAATATAATGTCCACAATGGGCACAGAACTATGCTAGGTATTGTCATGTTTAGGTATCAAGCTCTTTACTGGCACACTTTTACCTTCTTTTCCCATGCTAATGTGACCCAGCATTTTTTTTTTCTGAAAAGACTGGTGAGTGAACTGCCCTATAGACCAGGAGCAGGCAATAATTTTTTTCTGGGGGCCACTTCAAGAATTTCTGAAGTGGCCCCGGGCTGCACTGGAATGAGCGGGGCCTCGAGCGGAAGGGGTGGGGGCAGGATGTTTCCGGGTTCCCCACCCCCAGACCATGATGGGTCTAGAGGTGGAGGGAGCACCTTTGCCCTTCTGCCCCCTCTCTTCCTCCTAGGTGCCCATGCCCCTGGCTGGGAGGAGACTTCCCACACGTCCCCACCCCCAGGCCTGTGTCCGCCCTGCACGATGCTTAAAAGCACGATGCACTCCTGGCAGGGCAACAGGAGGCTTGACGCACTCACCCGCCTCCTAGCCAATCAGAGCCTGGGGATGGGGAAGAGTTCGAAATCTTCCCCTGCCCTGCCAGAAGCGCACAGCACTTCTAAGTGCCACGTGCTCCTCATGGGGCAGGGACAGAGTGGAGGATTTCCGGAGAATAATGTCTAGACTGGCGCTTTTCTCCGGCTTTTCCCCAAGCCAGAAAAAAGCAGCAGCCATGTTAATGCAAATGCCGCGGGGGATATTTAAATCCCCCACGGATTTGCCTATTCCAACGTGCTACATTAGCATCCCTTTTCTGGAAGGGATGCCAGTGTAGACATAGCCGGAGAGTTTATCCTCACAAAATTAAATATATGAAACCAACACCTCATATCCATATATAGGGAACCCTAAGAATCCTTACGTAACTATAGATTAAGGAGTATAGTACATTCAGTTGCAAGATTACTTCTGGTTTTCTCTGATGATAGGCACAACAAAAGTCATGGCTGATGGCTGGAGATCTCTGACAAGTCATCAAAGAAATAATCTGACTGAGTAATCAACTCTTAATGTTTACATAAGATATTTAGCAGCTTCCTGTAGAGCTCTATACTAATACAGGGTGAGCTCTATACTAATACAGGGTGATGAAGTAAAAGACACTGAAATTCACCCTTAGCACCTGCAACTGAGCTTTACTCGTTGCAAATAATTTCATTCACAATTTATCCCCAACTTTGCTTTAGGAGCAACACAGGAAACATTCAAGAGGATTTAGACAAACTTGACCTAACACTGTGTCTCTGACTTTTTAGATAAAACAACAGGTCTTGTGTCTAGTCTGTCATGAAGTTCAAGACAGCTAAGGATATGTATAAGAAACTGAGCAAGAAAACTGGTGCTTGACAGATAGTGAACATATTATGAGACATGTGATATGATACGTTATCTTATTACTTATCAGGGTTCATAGTAGCTAATCTGTGGGATAGAAAATGTTGTAATATGATTTTTTATCCAACGACCTCCCCCCAAACCTACCATAGCTGGCCTTTTAGTGGCTTAACCAATAAATTATATTTAGATATCTTAGAGAAATGTTATTTCTAGAACATCAACACTATTGCTTTGCCAAAATCTGATTAGAACTTCTAGTGATATTTCTACTCCTGGTCAAAAGATTGAAATAATCCATACCCAAACTCTTATCCTTTTCACTAACATTATACCCCTGCCTTCAAACAAATTGGGCCTGGTTTTAGAGGGATGGGGGAAGGGAGGGAGACCAAGACATGATGAGAAAATCCAAAGGGGTTGCATCTTTTTACACTGACTAGAAAGGATTAAATGTCCATTTTCATTTTCTTTTGTTCCAGGCAATCTCATTAAATCCAGTGGAGAGGGGGAAGTCTGGTACCTGAAAGATGGGAGAGATTCCACTGAAAAGGTTAAGAGCAATTGGATATGATGGGATTTACACCTCTTTGGAAGTGCTTTCTGAAAACCCATTACATTTGTGTAGGATCATCTGTGCAAGCTGAACCGGGCATGTCTTTTATCATTCTACTTAATCTTTCCAATCCCTAGCTGAATGGCTACATTTTTAAAGAGACACTACACTGGTTTAAACCCTTGATTTGTCATCTTGCCAGGAAGAAAACAAATTGACTACACTACAAATTGTCAGGATGAAGACAGTGCTGCTGTAGTTCTTTACTATGTGTAGCTTTATAACACATATCTATTGCTTTATAATTTTCTGGGTTTTTTCCCTCTTTTTAAAATTTTACTGACACATGAAAGCTCATGCATAGGATTATGAGATCAAAGTATATTATCTATAAATGTCATCTATAAATGTTAGTCTTCAGTAATGACACTATACATAATATGCATGATAGATATTCATCAAGACATACATTGATAACAAATGTGTGTGTATTTTTCCCTGTCTGGACACCAGTGTAAAGAAATTGGGTCCACTAAAGCTACGATGAGCAATTCGTTCACCAATTGTGAACTCACTGGAGGTTTTCTGAATATTCTTCTTTTTTCCCCCCTAAAAGAGATATTTTTACCAATTTCTTGGTGTTTCCTGGAAGATTTAGGTAATTTACCAATTGCACAGTCTGAAAGAAACACATATTTGTGGGTGGGTTTGAATATAGTCAGAAGATAAACCTTACGGCTACATCTACACTGGCCCCTTTTCCGGAAGGGGCATGTTAATTTCAGCTATCGTAATAGGGAAATCCGCGGGGGATTTAAATATCCCCCGCGGCATTTAAATAAAAATGTCCGCCGCTTTTTTCCGGCTTTTAGAAAAGCCGGAAAAGAGCGTCTACACTGGCCCCGATCCTCCGGAAAAAGCCCCCCTTTCCAGAGGCTCTTATTCCTACTTTGAAGTAGGAATAAGATCCTCCGGAAAAGGGCGCTTTTTCCGGAGGATCGGGGCCAGTGTAGACGCTCTTTTCCGGTTTTTCTAAAAGCCGGAAAAAAGCGGCGGACATTTTTATTTAAATGCCGCGGGGGGTATTTAAATCCCCCGCGGATTTCCCTATTACGATAGCTGAAATTAACATGCCCCTTCCGGAAAAGGGGCCAGTGTAGACGTAGCCTACAAGAAAATCATCACAATAATTTCACTTTTCTCATTCATTTATTTATATTTGTTTCCACAATCTATTTTCCCCAGCTACTACACACTTGTCTGTTGAGTAACATTAAAAATTAAAATAAAGGTTCACAATTCTAGGCTAATGCTGAATCAAAGCTTTTACATTAAACCTCACTAGATATCCATCTAGAGGCAACCCACTTTTCTTTATGTCCTCTCAATTAAAGATAGGTGGAATTTTTTGGATCAAACTCTTTTCGGAGAAAAAAATAGATTAAGCAATAGCAGAATATAAATGTAGTTTCACTGAATTATATGAATCAAAACAAAACAAAAGGGTAATCCCTAAGAAATAAATTAATAAAAAATAAAAGTGCTTTATTTGGACAATTTTGAAACCAAATGCTTTGATTTATTTATTCAAAATGATTTCTAAAATTTCCTTTAATTTTATTATTAAAGCTAATAAAATGTGTAAAAGTATATTTGTCCAAGTAAATATTTTGTGTGTCCCAAAACTATTTGTTTTCACTTCGTTGACAATTAAAAAAAATTGGTATGAACAAAAAACTAAAAAATCCACTATTTATACACATCTCTTTATGCCTCTCCCTGATTGTAGTGAACAGGACAAACATGGTATTCATTAGGCATGGATAATAGCAGGACTCCCATATCTGTGAAGATGTAGAGCTGCAGTTGGCATTGTGTCAGGGAGAGATTTCCAATTCCAAATATTCAGTTCTGGCAGATGAAATTGGGGTCCCCATGAATGGGAGCTGGGCCACTGGGACAAAATCTGAGACATTAGCAAGAGGAGAGAGGACAGCCTGGGGCTGGCTTTTCCCCCTACCACTGCACTTTTGTATTGTTGTGACAGAGCAGCTGTGTGGGCTCCTCTCAGGTGTATTTATGCTAAATGGGCTAGATGACTGTCACAAATCCCATTAGAAAACCAGTTTGTAATCATGTAGACAGGTCTGTACACTAGGTTAACACTGCCAGCTGCTCAGAGCTTTACAAGAAACAAGACCCACTAACAAATTATCCCCTTATTTTACCACTAATCTAGGTAGCGTCCATTGGAGAGCCAGATCTCCAATCGTTTAGCATCTAAATCAGCTAAGTACTTTATGAATTATATACATCTGATTGGTTCAGCATTGAACAATGTAGCCTCCTTTGCATTTTTTTAAATAGCCAACACATTGTGAAATTCATGCTATAAATAATTCTGCAGTTCACCATGCAATTGCTAGTGCCACATCAGCTCGATGCAATTGTACACCCTCTTCAGATCAGGTCAGTAAACTCTTGAAAGCAGCTTGCCATATCATATAGGAGAAATTAAAATAAAGGTTAATGTCATTTTTTATGGATGACTGGTTCTTTGAAGAGACCAAGGGGACAGTAGCCTCTGAAGTCTGATATATTTATTAGTCTGAGCACCATCAGAGAGCTGTCAAGATTGAGCTCATCATCTTCGCAAGGAGGTTTACAAGTGTCTGCAACAGTAGCAGCAGCAATGCTTGCCGCACTACTTACATACTGAAAATGAGGGAACCGATCATGGTAACACAGGACTACAGGCAAAAGCCAGGGACATATGATAAAATGAATTGCAGTCCCACTGCTGAATTCAAGATCAATCTGTGAAGTATTTCTCCTTTTAAAATAAATAACAGTAGAAGGAATTTATGTGATTAATTAACATTATATATGCTCTTGTAAGAAAGATATTGGTTTGTATTTTAGATCACGTAGACTATTACATTTTGTAAGTGAAGAGTGAATTTATTCCTGGTGAAAAGTTCTGGACTGATATGCCTACAGATTCAGCAATTCTCCATCCATTGAAAAGGTACAGAATGGGTAGCAGCTTTCACACTACCTTTGCAAATATGCTTCGTCCAGCAGCGGAAGGGATCACCTCTAGTAGTGTGAAGGCCAGTTCTGTCTTCGTGGTCTATTGAATCCTTGGCTTCACTTCCAAGACAATCAATAGGGTGCCAGTGAGAGCTGACTGAATTATAATGGTGTTTTATTGTGATGTGTACACTAATTAATCTATTATTACATGTATTAAAGTTGCACCTTGGAACTGCAATTAAGATCAAGTCCCTATTGAATTAGACACAACATACACATAATTAGGAGACAGTCCTTGGCCTGAGCAGATTACTGCCTAAACCAGACAATGAACGGAAGAGAGGAAAGAATATTGCTTCCATTTTGCAGATGGGAAACAGGGCACTAAGGTCACAAGGAAGTCTGTTGCAGAGCCAGGAACCAAACCCAGATTTACGGAGTCATTCCTCAACCAGAAGAGCAATATTTTTACACAAAACAGTAGAGCTTATAACCACCAACCCCCCCCCCCCCGAAAAAAAACTCAGCCAGTATCATAACTGATATGACATGGATTTCAACCAGTGATCTAGAAGTGAAAGATGTTCTGCCCTATTAGCAATCCTTTAAAGAAATGCAACCATTATAAGACAGACCAAAATAAGTCTGGCCTTGTTAGATTATCAAAACAAAATATGGAGTCATCTACAATAATTGTATTGAATTTTGTTCACATGTACACATGTACACACAATAATATATATATCCCATTTCATTACTTACTTTGAGGCTACGTCTACACTATAGCATTTTGTCGGCAGAGGAAAAGCAAATTAAGCTCTCATTAGCATTTCTTGCACTCTCATTTGCATAGTCTGGTGTGTCTTTCTTCCCAATATTGAAGTCAGTAGGGTTGCTGGAAGAGTCTGCTGCCAATTTACTCCTTATTCCCAAAGCTTCATATCCAGGCCCACACACTCCTTTTCCCAGATCAATTATCATGGATAGAGACTTTCTTTGGTCAATTTTACCTTTTCCTGCTACTCCAGCCCAGTAGAACTACATATGACTCTCCAAACAGACAATGACCGAGTAGAAGCTCTCTCTGTAGCAGTCCTGGATTTTCCTGACTGACCTTGTTCTCTTCTGCTGTTCATCATGAACCTTTTCCCACAGTAACTCTTGAACTAAAATAAAATGAATTGAAGTGAATTGTAAATTGCCTGATGTGTTTTGGCTCTGTCCAACTCATGTGGGCTGTACATGGTTGGGATAGCATTAGAAAGAACAGCTTCTTGGTATTTACTCTTTCTGGGGAGGACTCTTATTCATTTAATGAAAGGTGAAGGAATATCAAGAGGGGGGAAATTCCTTAAATAAGCTGCACTTCTGAGAGAACAGAGATTACATTGTGCTGCTGCACATCAGAGTCAAAAGCGTGGTTGTGTGTCCCTTACATTTTTTTCTCAGCTTCCCAAATGAATGTTGAAATGCAACTAACTAACTTTAAGTCACATTCACTGACCGAAACATGAACTGCTATGGAGACTAGCACTTGAGTGCTTCAGATGGGAAACAGGCTGAGTAATTTTTGGGAAACAGAAACAGTACTAGATCTGTTGATGGAACTGATGTGTCTTGTATTGTGGTTTCTTCCTGAATGATTGATTAAGGTGCACTGACAGTTCACACACTACCGCCAGACAAAAGTTATCAGATGAGTGAGTCAATGGCTGAAAGAAGAAGTGTGAAGGTGGGATCCTATATGATCATAGTAATGGTATTTAAGAGATTAAAAGTTGTTTAAAGTTATCATGGTTTCATTCATAATGTCACAGAGGCCAGATGCATCTCCATGGCAACTGTCAAGACATGCAAACTTCTTTGTTCATACCTCTTGCTCTTGTAAAATCACACCCACTGCCCTTCGTCTACACATCATTGGGTTAGACTGTAAATCATCTAGGGCAGAGGACATGAGGCCAATTGTCTTGCCTCTTTTTGCCATCTTGCTCCGTGTCTAATGCATTGAAGCTTCAATAAAAGCAAAATAATAATAACTATAACTTCTAACATCCTGGATATTCTGCCTCCCTAATACTGAGCAACCCTTACACTGTTTTGCTTGTCGAATTCAACAAAGCCCTAGTTCCAAAATGGTACTGTAGCAGTAATAGCAACTATTCCTTTCGGCTATGTCTTCACAGCAGCGAAATAATGTCAAACTGGAGGATTCTGACTCCAACTCCTGTAACCCTCATTTTATGAGGAGTAAGGGAAGTCAGAGGAAGAGTGCTCTTTCTTGGACTTCCTGCTGTGAAGACAGCGCCAAAAGCTGAAATAAGCTATTTCGACTCTAGCTATGCAATTGGCATAGCTCAAGTTGCGTAGCTTATTTTGGCTTTAGCCCTGCTGTGTACACATTCCCTCTCTGTGTGTAGAAGGAAGTATACCTTGGAGAAACAGAACTGTTCTCATAAAGCTTGAGTTAACAAGTTCTTAAGCACATTGAAGTTGACTGGACTATTTGCATATTTTAAGAAAGATACATACTTAAACACCTTGCAGAATTGGGACCATAGGAAAGATAATAAACTAGAGTTCTGCTACAATGTGAAATAAAACCTTCAGTTATATTACAACTAAGTTCAACATCAGATCCACTCCATTTAGAGTTCTTCAAAGGGTTTCCAGTGCATTTAATATAAGTATTACTAATTCCCTTAATATATTTTAATATATTCCATGGCAATTTGTTTTTTTTTTTCCAGAAAGGAAGAAAAATGTGGTTTCATTCTCCTGTCATTAAGAAACAAAAACAATAAATACACACCAAAATCAATCAAGCAAACAAAACAAACCTGATAAGAACTGAGAGTGGTCCTCTTCCTGGGGATTAACTGATGACATTTATCTTCTTATTTAATCTGCAGACTACCAGCTACCACTTCTTGTGCTTCCTAAACTGGACCTCCACAAAACAAATTACTTTCATTCTGGTGACATAGAAAAATAAATCTCACTTTGATTAGAGGCAGGATACAATGTGATTCATAAGCCAAACAATTATCCATACAGATACGTTCCTGAGATGCATGCAAAGTTGGAGATCTTCCTTTTCTTTGAGATGTGAAATGCTTTTAAAGAGAACTGAGTACCACTCCATAGTTTCACTTTAAAGGAGGTGTTCATGCAAGAAAGGGATCTAAGCTAGATCGGAATATATTTAAAATTTAGGAGAGCTGGATTTGGATCCAAATTGTAACAATTATCCTCCGTGATATATAGCTATGCAAATATTTTGATTTTGTTTTCTGCGTATAGCCTCTTTAATTGAAAGACTCTACACCTCTGCAGAAGCATTTTGTGACAGAAGCAGATGAGACACACTATTGAATGTTTCAAATGGGATACATTCTCTTTCTCTCTCTCTCTCTCTCTCTCTCTCTCTCACACACACACACACACACACACACACAGACACAGAGATTGGTCTTTTTTTTGTTGTTGTTTTGTTCTCTCTTTGGGTGCATCTACACAGCGCCTTAAACTCAGAATAAAATACTCAATTTACATAGTGCAAATTGCGTATCTTATTTCAAATCTATTTGAAATAGTCTATTTTGAAATTTGGCATATCTACACAGCACCACATTCCGAAATAATCTCGAGCCATTCCTCTTGCAAAGAGGTTTACCGGGATGGCAAAATAGTGTGCCTGTTATTTAAAAAAATATTTAGAAATAAGAGGAGGCTTGTGAAGGTGGAAGTAGCTATTTTGAAATACCTCTGGTATCCCAAAATAGTCATGCAGTGTCGACGTAATCTTAGTGGCTTTCGTTGCCAACACATGCTTTTGGAATGGAAGCACACAGTTGATCTTTGTGCATGTACAAGATCACTACCTCACTCCTGTAATGGGTTAATCCAAAACTCTGTTGTGCGCACCCCAAAATTGTGAGGAAGCTTAAATCCATTTCTGGATGCATACTTCACATCTCAGACTTATCTCAAGGTTGTGAAAATATTTGTTTTAATTTATACCTCCATGGAATTAACACTCTTGAGTTTCACTTAGAGTTTTCGAGGGCATAGATGTATACACATACAATAATGAACTCATGCAATGTTAAAATTATGATATGAGTACTAAGTCTCTCCTGCTGTGATGTCACCATGGGAAATATTTGATCTTGTCTCTTTGATAGCAGGATAGCAGCAGACCCAAGCTTGACAGATTTCATATTTTACACACTGCAATGCCACCATGCGGGAGGTCAGCATCTTGTCTCCTGATAGGATGTCATTGTATTCCTTCTTAAATGCACAGCAAAGTCTAATGAATAAATTGATTTGTCTTCCTTTAACAGATTTAGATCTAGTTTCTGTTAGCTACAGAGGCAGTATCTAGGCTGTGACTTCCAACAGCTTAATCAATCATTGATATTTCAGTCTGCATCAAGACTGTTTGACCTACCGGTTAAGACTTTCCTGTGTACACAGATGGAAATGCACATAGTCGATTTATCAAGAACTAAAATTCGTGCCAGTACTTAAAATATTTAATTTATTTGATCTATAAAGACTGATAAATTGTGAACAGTAAAGAGTTTCTCATAGTGCAAATGCTCTTGCTAAACCTGAACTGATTTGGATATTTTGCCGGTATGGTCCTAAAAACCCAGTGGTAGCTGTAGCCTTTCTTGACAAGCAAGGTGTTTCCATAGGAAAGCATGATCTGTGACAGTGAAAACTGGCAATAACTTCCAGTCATAACATTTTTTTAGCACAAAGCAAGGGGTTTGGCAATTCACCAATGCCATAACCAGGTATTTTTGCGCCCAGGGCAAAATATTAATTATGTGCCCTCTCTCCTCCAAATTAAAAAATGTCTTTAGTTTAATAATTTTTATTTATATTTACTTCAAGAAAAATCATTAATTAGTATAATAATATAACCAAAATATATTTTCAATAATAATATTAGGAACATATTTTATCTAGATAATTTAAAAATGACAATTAATAAATGTGATTCTTAACAAATTATAATATAAAGGAACATATAATAAAATGACAAAATAATTCTAATACTTATTATAAAGTTATTTTATGCACCGTTAGCATGGCAAACTCATCAATTATATCACTAAAATCTATTATTTAAGATATTTCGTGCTTGATGGAGAGAACTGACAGTCCTGATAACTTTCGAGATTTTATGAACCTTTCAGCATGCCTGTTTCACTTCATGTCAGGTCTCAAATCAGACTGCTGTAAACTGGGAGGTAGTTGAGCATACATCACACTCTTTACTTTTGCAACTTATTAATTTTACTTTTTGTGTCTTTGTGCCCTTGATTATCATGCGCCTAGGGCGAGCGCCCTGCTTGCCCCACCCTTGTTACGGTACTGGGTGGACCTAAGAGAATCTCAATATTGCCAACTTTTATGATGTTATCATGAGTCTTATGACATTTGTTATTTTATTTAAAGCCTCACACATGGAAATAAGGAAAATCTCAGTTTGTTTATTAAATTTCTAGCCCTCATGGATGCGGAACAAAATCTCAGAAGATCAAGCAATCACACCCTGAAGTGCCAAAACCTGGCAGGCAAGTTAATTTTGCAATATTTGTCTTTGCCATGATGCAGCCTTTTCCTATATACTCCATCCATTAAGGGAACCATGGTTCAGTGTCCAGTCAATTGTGCTGTTTGGTTTTAATGCTGTTTTTTCTATCATAATTATCCATCTGTTTGTCAGAGGCTGGAGAGGGATGGCAGGAGACAAATCGCTTGATCATTGTCTTTGGTCCACCCTCTCTGGGGCACCTGGTGTTGGCCGCTGTCAGCAGACAGGATACTGGGCTAGATGGACCTTTGATCTGACCCAGTACGGCCGTTCTTATGTTCATCTGGAAATGTTTATTTTACAGCCTTTCCTCATTCTTGCCCCTATAAAACTGCCAATGCAGTTTACAGGGGAAATGGAAGCCTGGGGCTAGCGTGTAGGTGCAGGATTAACATTAGAAGGATCTAGAACAGATGGGGGATACAGGTGATCCTTATCTGCTGTCAATAGAGGGAGAACCCCTACTGTAGAAAGATAGTTTCCCCCTCATGACTCCTCCTTTTCTTCATCCTTATCTTTATAAGCCACTTTGTGGGCAGGTGTGTGAAAGATTGACTTGATATTATGGTACCAATTCCTCCTGGGGCATCTTTCCATATGGAATTAACCCTAATGTCATCCATCAGGGGTCTTTTACCACTGTATCTGTACCAGTGCAAATCTCAGATGAATAGGCAAGGCCACTTGTGATTTGCACTGATGGAACTTTCACCTGGATGGCCGCTATAGCATTTTTTAAATGTAAACTTATGGTTTGAAATGGAGCAGCTATACTGGTGGCTGAAATCAGGGCAAATTCTTAATGTAAAAAATCTTGTACTGGAGTTGGTGAGAAGACAATAGCATTTGTGGTTGAATGTAAAACACTTTATCTACAGAAAGCCCATGTACTTAAGGTTATGGCAGGTGGAATATATGGGAATGTAAGTTTCCCCACCTCCATCCTGGGGCATATAATGGATTCCATAATCACCACCCAACTTTAAATTCAAATAGCAAGGCATGAAAAGGTACCTAGTACCTTCTAATTGTGGACACAGTGGCCCCAGACCCTTGCCTTCCCAGTTTATTTGGGGTTTTGCCTACAGTTACCCTGTCAGCAAGTGGCTTCAGTGGTATGGAGGGCTTTATGTCAGCTCACCACACCAGGGTAAGTTTCTCCTATGAGATAAGACCTGCAGAAGAGCTCTGTGTAGCTCAGAAGCCTGCCTCTTTCATCAAGAAAAATTGGCCCAATAAAGATTTTACATCATCCATGTTATTCTTCCTATAACATAGGCAAGCTAATTAGAGCCAAATCCTTTAGACACTTTAAAAAAGTTTCTATTTTGGAAAGAGTTAAAAAATATCATAAAGGAGCAGGAAAATATATCTTGAAATGTGTCCTTCAAATTCCTTCACAACCAGATCATGGCATTGAAGTACCAATGATGTTTCCGATGCATTCACTTCATAACATCAGGTGGAAGAAGATAGCTTGCCAGCATATTCCCAGTTCAGGGCCAGGAGAAGCACTTATTTCCACAGGCAAACCAAATTGATAAGCTAAGGTGTCATCCATTAATTATTGCATTAAAATACAGGTTAGCAACAGTGTATAAAAATTACAATACTAGTCATTCTCTGATGACACTCAATCTGTTCCGTTGCCTCAGCATAAATCACTCCAGCCATACAGCACACATATTTTAATAGAAATATAGTAGCTATGATCCTAAGGTTAACAGCAGTCCTTTCTAGTTTTGCCATAAAACTCTTATATTTAAATTGGTAATTATGGTAATACAAATGACTGCAAAATTGGAATCCTCTGCTTCTAATGATCTGCTCCATTATTAGATTCAGAATCATAGTTTCTTATATGAATGCTAAAAATATGGTTAGTGCTTTTTATGGCTCTTGTCCAATGCAGCAGAAACACAGCCACTGGTGAGTGAACTAAATTCTAGTTAGGTTCCTTCATCAGCAAACTAAGTTTCAAGTAGAGTTACACCAAATAAAATACAATATAACTGGCAAAATACAAAAATTAAACAAAATATCAGCCTCATTTTTCATCAGAAAGTTTCAAAATTCTGTTTTTTCCACGAGCTTTAACTCTGAATGCAGTGAATGTATTATAGCTAAGCCTCTGCATTTGTCACGGAGGACACCGAAATTATGAATTCCATGGCTTTCTGTAACCTCCCTAACTTCTGCAGTCACCCGTGTAACTGGCCTGGGAGCCATCTGAGTGGCTCAAACAACTCGCAAGGCCTGTTGCACTGGTTTCTGCTGGTGCAATCACAGCCTCACCCCTAAACCCCAGGAGCAGGAATTTGGGTGTGTAGGCACTCAGGCCTGGGCACTGGGGGATGGGGTGGTGTTTACAGGGAAAAAGAGGCTCCCTGGAGAGGAAATAGGAACTCTACTCCCACTGGGTATGTCTACACTACACTGTTATTTCAAAATAGCTCATTTAGAAATAACGCGTCTACACACAAATGCATTTCGAAATAGCATTTTGCTATTTCAAAATAGCGCGTCCACACTGTTTGGACTCGGAATTGCGTTTAAGGCTGGCTGGAACCAGTTCCAGCAGGGCACCAGATCAGGACATACTGTGTGGGGCTGCTGCCTGAGGCTATCTGAGGTCTGTGCTTAAAGGGACCCCCTCACCCCAGACAACCAGTTCTCAGGTTTCCCTGCTTGCTTGTCTACCTTGATGAGGGACAGCAAAGCATTTTGTCTCTCCATGCTCTGGTTGCCGTCACTTGGGACACCACAGCACTCTGCAACATGGAGCCAGAGCTGCTCTTGGGCACTCTGGTTCTTCTCTTGGACATGTTGCTGTGAGCCTGGATGTACTTTCTGCAGGCTTCCATCCAGGAGGTCCATCGGGGGGCTGTCAGTATCCAGGAAGCCCTGTGAGAGAGCTGCCATCCTGAGGAGCACTAAGTGCCTCCCTGGTCTGCCCCACTGGGGGCTTGTGCCTCATTCCTCCCTCACATGCTTCCACTTACCCCTCCCTAACCTCCCTTCCTGATGTCAAATATAATACACAAACTCTCTTTATTTAACAAGACGGGGCGGGGGGGGAATGAAACTCTGGTGAGACTGGGGAAAAGGAGGCAGGAGAGGGGAGGAGAGTGGATAGGAAAAGGGAGGGGGAAACCTGGGAGAAGGGAGCTGGAAGGGGGAAGAATGGGGAAGAAGGCGGAGGGAAAGCTCAGGGCTCAGAGTTGGGGGTCTCACCGGACCAACTTGATTGTCATGCAAACTTGCTCCTGAGTTTGCATGTGACCTTTGGTGGACAGGCTGGTAGGTACCCTGCCATAGATGGCTACATTCCTCTGCCTAGTGCAGAGATCATGAACATTGGGGGCATCCACCCCCCAAACCTGAATAAGGTCCCTGATCTCCACCCAGGACTAAGAAGCTCTTGGGAGCTGGCAGACTGATCCTGGGGAGCGGTGGAGGGTTGCCTGTCAGTGGATTGCTGGCTCATGTTTTGGGGCCACTGGGTCAGTGGCAGTGACTGCTGGCTCTGGGCTGGCAGGCTTGGAGCTGGCACAGGCACTGTGGCCAGAATCAACGCCTTTAAGGGCTCCAGGGAGGAGAGAGGGAGAGGAGTGTTCTTGGTTGAGGCTGGAGTGGCCACCAGGGCACACTGGGAAGGCTGGAGGCCCCCTATTTTGAAATAAGTGTCTACACAGCACTTATTTCAAAATAGCTATTTCAAATTTGGTGTTATTCCTGGTAGAATGAGGTTTACCAAATTTGAAATAAGCACTCCACTATTTCAAATTTATTTCAAAATAGCTGTTTGGCTGTGTAGAGCTAGTAAAGTTATTTCGAAATAAGGGCTATTATTTCAAAATAACTTTGCTGTGTAGACATCCACTCAGTTCCTAGCTTCATGTGCTGCCTCCACCTGTATCTCCCCCCTGCATCTCCAATTGCCCATTGGCCCCAGACAATGGGAGCTGCAGAACTAGGGCTTGGGGTGGAGCAGGAGCAGCATATCCACCTAGTAGGAACTAAAAGTTGCCTCTTCCCAGAAGCTAAGTATGGAGCCCAACCCTCCATCATTTGCATCGCCCCCTGGCCATGCGATCTTTCCCCAGTTCTCACTGATGCTCATGGGCTGCACCTGAAGCCCCCACAGTTCCCCCTGCTCCACCCTCAAGACCTGAGCTGTCTCTCCTCCCCAGTTTTAGAAAAGGGTATTTTTAGTGAAAATCATGGACCGGTCACGGGTTGTGAATATTTGTTTACTACTTGTCCATATCTTTTGTTAAAAATACCCATGACAAATCTTGTTATGATTAGTGATGTATGAGGCAGAAAGTGCCAAATATAACTTGAATTTAATAGTCTCACACTAGTTTACAGTGGACAAGTGCCCACAGAACCATCACTTCTCCCTTCTTCCAAAAAGAAAGAAAGAAATTTAGGTCCATTATGAAAAATACAAAAATCAAAATACCAGCCCCATTTTTCATTAGAATGATTCACAATTTCTGGTTTTTTGCCCACTACTGTTGTATTTTGCTTGTTTTATTGTATTTTATTTTACATAGTCAAGGCAGAGAGGCCAGTGGGCAAGAATATTCTGACCTATGGAGGTCAGATTTGAGACAGAGCTCACTGTGTAAGATGTCTGAATAGAGGACTTCAGCCATTAGATCTGTAAATTCACCTCCTTTCACAAAAAAAATTTATTCTATTTATTTTAAAATTATGAGATTGAGTCACTACCAAAGAAGGGACTATCGAAAACAAGACTTCATCCAAACACCTCCTTACTGGGAAGTCCAGGTCTCATTACAATGGAAGAACACAAACACTTACCATTTTTATGTTTGCATAAATTTTCCATATTGCTGTATCAAATAGCCCAATGTTTGTGCAGAAATTAATTTCCAACTGCATGTTTTAAATGTATATGGATATTGGTTTGAGGACAGTTTATTCAAAAGCAAAAGTAAATGAAACAAAAGGAAAGTGATTCAATGCACACAGATTGGGCTTAAAAACAACAAATAATCTTGCAGTACCTTAGGGTATGTCTACACTACCACCCTAGTTCGAACTAGGATGGTAATGTAGGCAACCGGAGTTGCAAATGAAGCCCGGGATTTGAATTTCCTGGGCTTCATTTGCATAAAGCTGGCGCCGCCATTTTTAAATGTCCACTAGTGCGGACTCCGTGCTGCGCGGCTACACGTGGCACGGACTAGGTAGTCGGACTAGGCTTCCTAGTCTGAACTACCATTACTCCTCGTTTCACGGAAGGCTTCCTAGTCCGAACTACCGTTACTCATCGTTTCAAGGAAGCCTAGTCCGAACTACCTAGTCCGTGCCGCATGTAGCTGCGCAGCACTGAGTCCGCACTAGCGGACATTTAAAAATGGCGGCGCCCGGATTTATGCAAATGAAGCACGTGAAATTCAAATCCCGGGCTTCATTTGCAACTCCGGTTGCCTACATTACTACCCTAGTTCGAACTAGGGTGGTAGTGTAGACATACCCTTAGAGACTAACAAAACATGTAGATGATAACATGAGCTTCGTGGGCACAACCCACTTCTTCAGATGAAACCATTATCAATATGTATTAGTCACTTCTTGTGGGACTTACCACACATTTGACATAGGAAGAATGACTCTACAGTTGTCCTGAAGAAGAAATGTTAACGAGCTTTATGAGGTCAACACTACTGACTGTGCACCATAATTCATGACACAGGTTACTCTCACACAACATGTTCATGCTGTTGTTCATTGAAATAATTATGGTAGAACATTTGATTGAAATGTGTTCCTACTTAGTTAATGATGGGTTCAAAACCCCAAGAATATCAATCGCTTCTCAGAATGTAATTCCAATAGATTAGTGCTCAAGGTGAAATGCTGAAGAGGAGATTTAACTCAGGAATGCACTATTACATTAGGGGAACTGCAAAGTATAGAAATCAAAACAGTTTCAATGTATAAAGTGCCTCATTAGGCTAAGACATCTCAAGGTCATTTAGTAAAGATACAGAACAATTTAGTAATACTCTCTGTGATAGCCAACAAACAAATTAAAGCAACGGAGAAACAAGCAAGTCTGATTTAAACAATGACAGTTTTCTCTGCATTATTTCCTGGCATCAGCTCAGAGAAAGTACTGGTGAGGTAAGTTAGCCAATATAAGGAATTATCGAGCTTCCCAGAAACAACTTAATTTAATATTTGGCTCTATAGCATTATATAAGGGTGAATGGACATTTAATATTCCCCTTTTGTAGATGGGACAAATGAGGATTAGAATTTTTAAGCCATCTGCCCTACACAACCTGTTTGTCCACAACAATTGCCTTAAGTTGGTCTTTCATCTATATGATAAATATTACTCAACAAGCTTCCACCTTCCAACGCCAATGAAACCAGTTTTATGAAATTCTTCAATTAATTCTTCCTAGCCAAATCTCAGTGTCTCAGTTCCATTCTCATCTTCTTGATTTTTGACTGTTTTTCACACTGTGCTCTCTACTATCCTAAACATTTATCAAGAGGAGTCCTCCTGGCTACAAAGCTAGCTTGGTCCAAAATTTGAAGGTCAAGAAGGGCATCTTGAAACTCCTGTGGAATAGCAACGACAGTAATATTTTGCACTTCCAGAATACCTTTCTTTTAGGAATCTTAGATACGTTATATACAGTAAGCCTCGCAACACCCTTGTGAAGTAGGTATGTTACTATATCTGTTTATGAGATGGGTATGGTGAAATTCCTGGACTCTCAGGAATGCATTCTAACCCCTAGACACTTCCTCTGGGTATGTCTACAATACCCCGCTAGTTCGAACTAGCGGGGTAATGTAGGCATACCGCACTTGCAAATGAAGCCCGGGATTTGAATTTCCCGGGCTTCATTTGCATAAGCCGGGCGCCGCCATTTTTAAATCCCGGCTAGTTCGAACCCCGTGCCGCGCGGTTACACGCGACACAGAGTAGCTAGTTCGGATTAGGCTTCCTAATCCGAACTAGCTGTACTCCTCATTCCACGCGCGGCACGGGTTCGAACTAGCCAGAATTTAAAAATGGCGGCGCCTGGCTTATTCAAATGAAGCCCGGGAAATTCAAATCCCGGGCTTCATTTGCAAGTGCGGTATGCCTACATTACCCTTCTAGTTCGAATTAGGAGGATAGTGTAGACATACCCTCTGGCAATTAATATAACTAAGCATGAGTTTGGTTCTTATGCCAGCTGGTGCCAGTTAGAAGCCAAATAGAAAATTAAACATAATTGCTTGTACCAGCAAATAATGGGCAGGTGAAATGATGTACAAATCAGCACCCAGGATATTTTGTTGCTGTGGGGTAAGGAGAAAGAAACATACATGCAAAATGGCCTTTGTTTTCAAGAAGAGGATGGATATCGTAATACCTGCAAACTGGAAAAACTGAATGGATACAAGAATTGAAATACACGGGAGTATATAAGCTTCAGTAAAATGGTGGTAATAATGTGGGTGGTATGAAGCACATGTGGAGCACCTAATTACCTCAAGTTTGCTTGAGAAAACAGTTGCAAATCTTTAGCAGCTGTAAGGAAATAGAAGTAGACAGGTTCTTTCACAAAATAAGAGCTACAGTATCTTACACATAAGGTGGATGATTTTTGTAGCTTTTCTAAATGCTCCGTATGATATTCAGTCCTCTCATCAGCTCCTCCAATGCAAACTAGTAAAGATTTACAACACACTCACACAAAGTATAATTTTTCTATTTAATTAAATGAAAAATAGTGGTTTTTTCACATTACTGAATAGATTCATTCCTTGGCGAGATTACACTAATAGCAGTATCATCTGTATAAGAAGATTCCAGGGATGCAACTGTGTGTTGTCACTGAGATCAACGTACTGCGATGGAAGCAGCTGAGAACTTTTATTCAGAATATCACCAGGTCCAGTCATCACTGGGCCCTGTGGGAAACCAAATAGACGTTTTTGGCATCTGGGATGTGATGGATGATCATATATGGTGGAAATAACAGCTATATGGGGTAACAAAGAGGCAGTTATGACATCATCCAGAGAGCAGCTCAATCCACAAACTATACAGAACACATATAAAAAGCCAATACTGCTCACTGCAACAGAATGCATGGAAAAAAGACCCCATTTTCAGCTTTTTTTTGTTTGTTTACACACATTCCTTCACAAATTACATTCATGTAACAGCACCAGCTTTCAGCTACTGGTTATTAACATCATTCATACATGCATGCACCACTGTCTTCTCCCACATTACTGTTTCTTTGCAAATGGTTGGAGAAAATGCAAAAACAAAATGTTTGCTTTCTCAAAGTTCAGAGTTCTTTGAACAGTAAAAGGAAATAAAAAGTATCATAATTTCATACACCAAAAGTGTTTCAGAAATATTTTCCATGGAAAATTTCTCTCCATCAGCCTGCATTCCTATTTGTGTTGGATAAACTGCACTTAGACTAGGAGTGGGCAAATGCCGGCTCATGGGTCATATCTAGTCCACTAGGGTGCAACCCAGGTCCCCACCACTATATTAATCTGCACCTAGGCAGATACAGGTGATCACCATTCTTGTTGGCCGCAAATTGCCATTCCCATCCAAGGGGAGCTGCGGGAAGTGGCTACCTGGGCTGCACCACTTTTCACTGCTCCCATTGGCCAAAAATGGCGATCTGCAGCCAACAGGAGCTGCGATCACTGGTGCCTGCAGAGGTGCAGGTAAAAATAGCAGCGGTGGCCTGCCAGGGGCTAAACCTGGTGAACCACCACCATTTTATTGCACAACCCAACTTAGACCACGCATTGATATCATTGGGAATCCCACCTATTCTAATGAAAAATGAGTAGGATATACAGTGGAGCTCTACAAAGTGCAGCTCAAAAAGGATGTGAGGGTGTGGTTTATCTCTCTGACATCTGATTCCAAAGTGCCTCAGTTTCTCTGCTCTATACAATCTCTCACATGCATTCCACATTTAAAGTTCAAAACAAAATGTCCCCAGATGGGATTCTCATGATGGAAGAATTTTCTGAATAAGAGTTGGACTATAATTCCAATATCAATACCAGAAACTTCAGATCAGACATGCATTCTATGAAGGGACACTTCCATAAAGTCAATCAGTCCCAAAAGTCTTTCAACTCTCCCTCCATGTTTCTCCATGTAGAATCTCCCATCGTCATAGCTAAAAACCCTCCTCCCCCTGAAGGGAGTTGTCACCACTAGTCCTTGTTTACAGAAAAAAACTCTGACACCTGCCAAGAACAGGTTGTTTCTTATATGTGCCCTTTCTGGCTCCCAATCACCTGATCTCAGTCTTGCAAGTCCAGTAACTAAGGAGAAAAATCAGCACATGTTAAAACTGCTACTTGACCCCTTGAAAGGACTGGGTTTACCTTAAGATAGTGAAAAAATTTGTCCATAATATTTGTTTCTACTTATCCTTGACTTTGTATCTCCCTCTTCCCCCCTGCTGTATTTTGAAAGTCACAGAGATTTGAGAAAGTTATTGTAAAAAAATAATTCACCCAAAACAGACATGAGAGATGTATCTGAATTATTATTTCCTATGCATTTTTTTCAGACTAGATCAATGCCTCTTTAAACTCCATGTGACAATCAAAATACAGTAGCCTAAGAACTGGGTCACATTTTTTATAATCTGTAGCATTACTATGAATGCTAAATGAACAGAGAGAACTTAACCAAGAGCAATATTTTGCAAATATCACTTCTCTCTCTTTTTTAAAAACACATTTACAATTATTTTTGGCAACTGTAACCAGTCCTCCGGCAATACGTGAATGGAAACCAAACAAAGGACAAATGGGCTAGAACAACATATATGCTGGACATTTCCAGAGAGCTAAAAGCTGCCTTTCTCTGTGAAAGCACAGAAGGCTCTATATGCAGCATAAGAAGGAGAAAGGATAAGTGGTGGAGAGCTTGTATGGAGGAAATCTGCATTCCTGTGGATGTAACTATGGTGCACGTTACCTTACGCTGTGGCAGATGAGGGAATGGGATTGAGTGCAACCCTAAGGAAAAGGAGGAGGAAGAAAATGGAGGAAATGGGCAGAGGTGCTACCTTCTGGAGCTTAATTCCTTACTCAAAGGAGGCACAAGAGTCCTAGTTGTTTTAAAGCTTATGTAAGAGCTACAGAGAGTATTATGTGAAACTATCTATGTGTATAGAAGTATGGATAGAGCTATGGATACAAACTTTGTAAAAAAAAAAACCACGAAACTAACGTACAGTTGGAGTTTCATGATCAACTGGAAGTTTCATGTAGTTCACAAAGATTTATTGTAGCATACCTGGCCTGAATTTAGAATGCTATTTGTGGCTAAATACAAGGGGGAAAGCCACAAATATCATTTCAGGGCTAGAGAAAAAATCTTTCTGAAAGAGATTTAAAAAAATTTATCTATTTGGTGAATCACAAAAAGACCTTTGGGGGAACGACTTGATTATTGTATATAATGAACTAGATAGGGAGAAACTTCCAGGTACAAAAGGACTCTTTAATATGGTAAAGAACCAACTGCTGGAAGTTAAAGCCAGACAAATCAAACTAGAAATAAAATGTGTGCCTTAATAGCAAAACACTAGAACAAACTACCAAGGGAATTAATGGATCTCCTGATGTTTTCACATCAAAACTAGATGCCTTTCTTGAATATATGCTTCAAAAACAATTCATTGGGCTCAAATCAGGGGTAAAGTTTGAAATTCTAAGGCCTGGTTATACGGGCAGTCAGACTAGATGATACAATAGTTTTTGCTGGCCTTAAAATGCATGAATCAACTATGAACATGATCAAAATATGAAATAATGGGTTGTTTGCCTTTCACAACTCAAATATGCACTGCTGAAATAAGTATAGTTACAGAGTTAAAAACTAAATTTAAGAAGTACAAGTATGGAGGGTATGTAGGAAATACACTATTTGCCACTGTTAAAAAGTGGACTAAAAGCCATTACTAGATAGCCAACAGCTGCCAAATGCCACAGGAATTAGTATAGTTATTTCTAATTCTAAACCTGGGGATGGGGAAGAATTGTGCGGATACATCACATAGGGTGTGTCTAGACTACAGGTTTGTTTTGAAAAACGTAGCCTTTTTTCGAAAAAAATTTACTAGACTGCGGCCGTGTTCCATTTACTTTCAAGTAAATGGAAAGAACGCAGCAGTTTTTTCCATCGTGGTAATCCTCATTTTACGAGGAATAAAGCCTTTTTTCAAAAGTACTTTTTCGCAAAAAGGAACTATTGAATGCAAACTGGTCATTTTCAAAAGAGCATCTAGACTCTCTTTCAAAAAAGTGGCTTTTAGTCTAGACGCTTTCTTTCAAAAGAGGCTTTTTCAAAAGATTCTTTCAAAAGAGGCTTGTAGTTTAGATGTACCCTTAGTGTGTGATTTCTGTGGATAAAATCTGAACTTTCTGTGACTGATTAAAAAAAAATCAATAATTACTTTAAAATGGAATTGAAAATCAATTTGATCAGAAGTAAAGCAGGAAGGCTGAAGAGGAAAAGACTCTTCATCAAGAGAGGTGAGGGAGAAGGTCAATGCTACCTAAGATGTGAGAGGAGTAAGAGAATGAGAGAAATGCATTCTGTAAGGTTAGATAGATCAAATTCATAAGGAGGAATATAAAAAAAAGACTTTACCTAAAACTCAATGAAGTAAATGGAACAGATCCACAATGGGAAATTTTGAAAATGTCTTGGAATGCTAGGAAGCCAGTGGACTCATTTAAGAATCAGGATTAGTTATATTTCCCAGAGTGGAGTTTTTGTGGAGGCTCTTTAGATACAAAGTTCCTCTTCTGAATTGTTCCTGTGCAACATCATTTAATATATATGTAAATTTCTGCACTCTCAGGCCTCATAAGAGCTGAATAAAGGTCAATGTATTTTTAACAAGGAAGATGCTTTTCACTGTTTAAATGGACAGAAGTCACAAATTTCAGAGCTGGCTTTATAGATCTGGAGTTAGATTTCACACTATTATTCATGGATGTTTGGATCTAAGATTTTTATTTGGCCCATGTTTAGCTTCTGGGATTTTATTTTCAAATAATTATCTGGCAGGAATAACTGAGACACTTCATAATCATGTCAATACAGTTTTATGCATCTCAAACTTTTGTAGCTCATGCCAGAAACAGAAAAAGACTTAGAATGAGGTCCTAATTCATGTGTATTAGAAATTCATGGTTTAATAACTTCTTCCTGTTAATCATATTCTGTGAGTTGCTGTCTTACTAATTTTTCAAATGTTCCTCCATTTGTTTTTGTTTCAAATTCAGTCTTATCCATATTTTCTCCCTGAAATATCTTTGGATGTGAGCTCTTGATGTAATAGGATATGTCGTAATTATTATTATATTCATGTTATAGTCTATTGGTCACTTATTTCTGGAAACTATATCATATTTATATGATATTAATGAATTATGTAGAGGTGATTCAAATGCATCCACATCTGGATTTGTATATTTGGAGATGTTCAAACAAATTTAATTTATTATTATTGTATCTGAATGAGTTGACACCGTTCTTGACTAGGGTATGAACCAGAGTCACATAGGCTGTGTCCAGTCTGCAGGGTTTTTTCGAAAAAAGTAGCTTTTTTTGGAAAAAATTTAATCTGCGTCTACACTACAGACACGTTCTTTCGATATTAAATCGAATGAATGTGGCTTTTCTTTCGACGGTGGTACTCCTCATTTCATGAGGAATAACGCCTTTTTTCGAAAGTGCTCTTTCGAAAAAAGGCGCTATGTAATGCAAACTGTGCTTTTTCGAAAGAGAGCATCCAGTCTGCCTAGATGCTCTCTTTCGAAAAAGTGACTTGCTTTTTCGAAAGTGCTGGTTGCAATCTAGACGCTCTTTTTCGAAAGAGGCTTTTTCAAAAGTATCCTTCGAAAAAGCCTCTTTCGAAAGAGGCTTCCAGTCTAGACGTAGCCATAGATAGGTTTGCTTGAAACATATTCTTCTTTTTCCCTTTTCCACTTGATAAGTGATTCTGAGCCCCTTTAGTTGCCTCTTCTGGCACTAAGGATCTGTAACATCTCCTCTGGTTTCATTCATAAATCTGTAGAAACTGAGATGAGGGATTTTTGTTGTTTTTTAATTCACATATCTGCTTCATTTCTGCATACATTGCAGAAATGTACCTTTATTGCTTTGTATAGTTATTTTTAGTTGTCTGGAGACAACCTACTCACCAAGGGCAACATTTTGAAGAGTGCATAAGTGATTTAGGAGCCTAAATCCAATTTTCAAAAGTGACTCAAGCGGTTAGGGGCCCAAATCACAAATGACTTAAAAATCAGCTGGGCCTTTGCTCCATTAACAAAGGTTGTAACTGAAGTCAGTGAGATTGTCACCAGGGGCAAACGCAGCCCTTTCTCATATAGATAAGCAATCTTTCCACCCCTTATGACCTCAATTGTCTCACAACTGAGCAGATATTATAGTAGTTGATATGGAATAATGCTGTACAAATGTTTGATAAGGTAAGAAGAGTAATTAGAAAGTACTTCAAATTCAGGCTAAGATAACTAAACATATGAAATAAAAAAGTACAATCAACTGAGCCTGTACCCTTAATTAATATAGTGTGCTGACACCAATTCTGAACATTTACATGGTTTATTCTTGCTCACAGACACTTTCCTTTGTGTGGCCCAGTTCTGGGAATTGTGAGGCAGCAGGGTTTCCCATTGTTTTTGTATCATAGTAGTATTAGAATTGAATGAGATAGCTTGAAGTAAAGAATAATCCAACTTTAGCCTTTCCTAAGATTTAATTTGAACATTTCTTCAGGTTCAAAAAAGTCAAGGTAAGGTTTTTAAATGTTTTTCCATTTTTTAAATTCTTTCTAGGCTTGAGGTGAAAATATATCTCACCTCTGCAATCTTATAATCCCGAATCTCCCACTTTCCCCTGCAGGCCATCAAGGAGGTAGCAATGAATATCATCTTGATCCACTAAAAATCCCTTCACTCACTTCTGCTTCTCATTTTTGTCTTCAAAGTTCTGCACAATTGTGCCCAACCAAAATCTCTGTTCTTGTTTCTCATTGTGACCACATCACTTCATTTCTTTCTTCTCCATTGTTCATCTCCACAGTTTCCTCAATGCTATTCCATTTGTCTGCAACTGATGGATAGGTCCCTGGTCTCAGAAGCCCTTAGCTATAGTCCTTGTTTTCTACTATCTTGCTAATTGACCCGAGCAAGTTATTTGATCTCTCTGAGGGTATGTCTACACTAGCCCCCTAGTTCAATCTAGGGAGGCTAATGAGGGCGACTGAAATTGCAAACGAAGTGCTGGATTTAAATATCCCGTGCTTCATTAGCATGTTCCCAGTCAGTTGCCATTTTAGAAATTGACTAGCCCAAAGTAACTGCCTGGGTCTAAATGCAGCAGTGAAATGGGATTCCGAATTAAAGCCCTAAATCAAATTAGCTGGTAAGCCTCATTGCAGGAGGAATAACAGCTAATTTGAGTTAGGGCTTTAATTTGGAATCCCGTTTCACTGCCGTGTGTAAGACACAGGCAGTTACTTCGGGGTAGTCAATTTCTAAGATGGTGACTGGCCGGGAACATGCTAATGAAGCATGGGATATTTAAATCCCGTGCTTCATTTGCAATTTCGGTTGCCCTCATTAGCCTCCCTAGATCGAACTAGGGGGCTAGTGTAGACATACCTTGAGTCTCTGTTTTCTCTCTCAATGTTTTCTCTTTAGATTTCTTATTTGTTTAAAGAGTAAGCTCCTCAGGGCAAGATTGTCTCTAAACAGGGGTATGTATGGTACATAGCACAATGAGACCCCAATTTCACTTGCGGCCTCTCACTGGTTTTGTGAAACAAATGAAAATTATAATATTACCTTTTAATATGCTTTTCCTGCCTTACCCATGAACCATGATACCCTCTCCATCCTAACTCACTGTACTTTTTCCCAATTCAAGTACTTCCCAAAGACTTACCACTACAGTGACAACAATCAGTGACCAAAACATTTGAAATGTTTAGTGCAAATCCCTCCTAATGTTCCAGTCTTCTCCAGTTCAATATGTTACACTGTACATTCTCCAGGACAAGGATGAGAGGGATATTTTAGATCTTGGAAAGCACATTGTGTGCATTAATAATAAATATTAATGTATGACCCCAATGGACAAAAAAATTCACTATATTTATAGATTTAGTGTATGAGGAAAACAGAGCAATTTCATTCACACTTTCAATTGATTAACTTTTAATGACATACATTTGGTCCTTTCCTTAAGAAGAAGACTATTTGTCTTGAGGGTGTAACATATATGGGTATGTATTATAGCTTCAAGGCAAACAGCATTTTTATACATAACACACCAAGCTCAGATATAGACTAAGCCCCAAACATTAATACTAAAAATAAATGGCTACATAGAGTGATCCTAACTTGGGGGAACAAAATCTTGTTCCAGGGGGCTAAGTTCCGTGGGAAAAAATGTGTTTCTGTCTAAATTTGGCTGGAAACCGCACTTCTTCATTATCGCTCCTGCCTGTGGCCCATTTGTTATTTTACTGAAGGTTATACAATGCTGTCAGTTGCAAGGAGCAAGGGAGAAAGATTAAGTAACAGGGCACTCATATCATAGTTTTTTTTCCTTTTGGCCAATTTTAGTGGCAGAAAAACATAACTTATATAATTGTTTTTGTTTTCTGTCCGTAAGAAAGGATGAGGGGATTTTTACATGTGCTAGTTTCTGCACCCTCCTCCTCCAGTAGGTCACCTTGAATTCTAATGGAGCTGTGAAACTGCCAGCAACAACAATCTCAAAATTACACACTGAGTGGGAGAGCATTAAAAAAGAGAAAGAAAAAAAAGAGAAACTTCTGTTTACACAAATAGATCACCTATTGTCAAAATGTACAGGCAATCTAGCTGCACAGACAATACTTTGCAGCTATGCAGCCTCTTTCATCTAAAGATGTCAAAGAACTTTTACAAGCCATAATGAATCTAAGCTTCAAAACCTCCTGTGCAGCAGTTATTGTTACCCTAATTTTATAGTTAGAGAAACACGGGTAGTGTGAGGTTAGAACACTGAAGTCTTTTAGTCACCTGCTTCAGATTTGCTTTTCATTTCTTTCTTCCTGTATTTCCTTGTATTCTTGTCTTCTGGGCCATTTGAATTCTGTGGGTTCCCAAAAAACTTTACAGACTTTGTGGGATACACGTTGGTCACCTTTTTCACAAAAGTAGCTCTGTTGAATTATACCACTTGTCCCAACTGTGCTTCTGCTGAAGTCAATAGAATATTTGTCATTGACTTCAGTGGGTTCAGCTAATAAAGATTTGATCCCTTTTATAAAGTGTGTCTATTTCCCCTTTGTCAATGTGTTCAGATAGCTGCTCAGAAATTTAATGTAAACAAAGTATAAAGTAAAAGGAAATAAAAGCCAGATGACAGACCAGTAAAAGCATTAAAAAAACTGGGGAGGATCCTATAGTGTATGACACCCAAACCGCAATTATTTCAAGTATTAACAATGAGAAGTCCTGTGGCACCTGAGGGTATGTCTACACTAGCCCCCATTAGGATTTAAATATCCTGGGCTTCATTTGCATGTTCCCAGGCAGGCGCCATTTTTAAATCCCCTTAGTTTGGATTAATTTCTGACTGCTGCGTGTATCCGCGGGCAGTCAGTTCAAACTAAGGGGATTTAAAAATGGCGTCCGCCCGGGAACATACAAATGAAGCCCAGGATATTTAAATCCTGGGCTTCATTTGCAAGTTCAAATGCCTACATTAGCCACTCTAGTTCGAAGTAGGGGGCTAGTGTAGACATACCCTTATAGACTAACAGATTTATTGGAGCATAAGCTTTCGTGGGCAAAAACCCACTTTGTCAGATGCATCTTTCTCTTCTTTGCCCGCGAAATCTTATGTTCCAATAAATCTGTTAGTCTATAAGGTGCCACAAGACTTCTCATTGTTTATGCAGATTCAGACTAACACACCCCTCTGATAATTATTTCAAGGTGTCTTTAAAAATCTCTTCTATTTCCATGATCATTATCTCTCTATAGGCTATTAATCCCCATAATACTTGAGCTCTTGGAAAATATATCTTAAGGAGTCTTAATAATGAATATTTCAGGTATAACACTAACATGTCCCCCAAACCGTTTTTTTTAATCTTCAGAAATATTGAGTTAACTTCCAACAGTCCCATTTCCTTACGTGTCAGGACTATAAGTAACTAAAGTAGAGATGCAAAAATGCATTGAGACAGTGCAGCCAATGGGAATTTTTCTATGTTCCTCCAGACCTTTAAATGTTCACCCATCACTCATTAGGACTATTGTACTAGTGAGCTGAAGAGTGTTTTCTTGAACCCATTGTTTTAGGCCAGTCAGCTTTGAGGAAAAGCTATCCAAATAATTACAGTTTCTGGTCACGAGGCTTGTTTCCTAGTCTATTGTTTATAGCCAACCAGGAAACCGGTGGCATTAGTCACTGGAAGGCTATCAGGTAATTGTGTCAGCTTTATCACTTCCTGAGCTAATGCTTGTAGGAAGTGAATGTAAAAACAATAAAATTTTCAGTGAAGATCCAATTACCATGTAAAAAATAGAAAACCAATAAGAGTTTAACATTTGACTGCAACTTCAATATAATGTATCTAACTGGAAATCAAACATAAAAAGGGCCATCTGCAGCCAAATGTATTGATCTGTATCATATAGATTTTTTGTTTAGTACATTACCAGAGATAGGACCAGAAGTAATCACCATTAAATCCCAATTTTGAAAGTACTGTTTTCCCAGTTATGCATTCTAACATATCAACAAGCTTTTCATACCTGAACTTTATAAAAAGTATGGCCTCCAACCAAAAATCTGGTTTAAAACGCCTACCTGAATACAGACCCTATATTTTCATTTGATCGTCTCCAGATTTTTAGGTGTCTGAAATCTAGATCCAGGTGTGAATTTCACACTCTGGGCATGAATAGGAGGAAATAGTAATTATAAAAAGAGTGCCTCTAAAATCTGAACTAGGCAATAACCATATAGAATGAGAACAGTTACCTTTCTATCCTGTCCAGGTGATAATTCTGCACATGCCTGATGCAGGCTGGCACAGGAGTTTAGTATATAAAATAGAAGTAAACTATTGAATAAGAAACAGATGTGCAGTATAGAAACAGCCACTGATAACATAGTAGTTTTCCTGCTCTCTCTCTCTCTCTCGCTCTCTCTCTCCATTTAGAGGTTAATGGTTGCTACTGAGAAGGGACTAGGCAGCAGTTTTTGAAGCAGTTCCCTGAGAAAATAGTGGCACCAATCCACTTTGGCACAATATCTGTACATTGAGAAGTTTACACTCAGTCAATAAAGCATGAATATATAAGTGCAAAATGTACTGCATGCATTTATTTCTTTTTATATAAATGGAAAGATGTTACACACACTAAACTATGTTACAAGTACATTTAGGTTACAAAGTCAAAATGCTCAAAAGTTGGGAAATGCCAGAATGAAGGTTGCCTTTCCAATTTGTTTTCCTTTTTCAATGAATTTTCACTTCAATACAAAAGTTCTAGTAATTTGTAGAGCTGTTCAGAAAGTAGAAACAATTCACAAACCATTTTCAATAATTTGTTGTCCTTTTTAATACCAGTTTTCTTTTGAAAGTCTACTGACTTTTTTTAACGGTTCTGTTATACACGATTACTCATTTAGAATTTCGCCATGGAAAAATGCCATGGAACAAATTCTTCCAATCTGGCAATGCAGACTAGATACCAGTTCCAGTAAGACAGAACCACTCCTAGGCATTATCAATATAGTGGGCAGTATAGTATTATGACATAAAACCATATTACCCAGTATATTATAATATATTCAAAAAAACCCTTCACTGAGTCAAGGGTGAAAAGCTTGACTCAGTCATCATCTGTCTTTAAATCTGATATCATTTGATATGTCTAATAGACCATATACTTGAAACAGAGAGTAGATTGTGTACAATCCCACCAGTTAAGAAAGGGTGGCATTTGTACATATCTTTTCATATATTGATAGAAAACACTGCTCTACAGCCAAAATGTTTCTGAAATAAATGTAGTCAAACTTTACTAATTATGGGTCACTGATAATGAAAATGATGCTTAAAGTTGTTGATTGGCTCTAGTTTTCAAGATATGCTTTTGGGTCAGTATATACGACCCTTGACTTGCGAATGGCGGAGGATAAGTGAGTTATAAAGGGAAGGGATCACAATTTAAAACAGAAATGATTAAAATACATCTTTGACCGGATCTATGAATAAATCTATGACTGGGTTTGGACAGTACTTGCTTTTTAGGTAAAACAATGAATGATGCAATCTGAAGCTGTTATTGCATCATATGTAATGGCTGTGTCTAGACTGGCAAGTTTTTCCACAAAATCATCTGATTTTGCAGAAAAACTTGCCAGCTATCTACACTGGCCGCTTGAATTTCCACAAAAGCACTGACGATCTCATGTAAGATTGTCAGTGCTTTTGCGGAAATACTATGCTGCTCCCATTTGGGCAAAAGTCTTTTTCTGAAAAACTTTTGTGCAAAAGGGCCAGTGTAGACAGCAGAGATTTGTTTTCCGCAAAAAAGCCCCGATCGCGAAAATGGCGATCGGGGCTTTTTTGCGGAAAAGCGCGACTGATTGGCCACGGATGCTTTTCCACAAAAAGTGCTTTTCGGAAAAGCGTCCTGCCAATCTAGACCCACTTTTCCAAAAATGCTTTCAACAGAAAACTTTTCCGTTAAAAGCATTTCTGGAAAATCATGCTAGTGTAGACGTAGCCGATATGAATTGCATCATGTTATTCCTAGAAGTCATGGATGATGCAATCATAACGAAGCTTACATCACTCTGCTGAACAAATTGCCCTATATCAGCTCTAGAAATCATACAGTGTTGTGCTCTCTTATTTGTCAGTGTTTGATTTTTCAAAGGGACACATTTCTGTTTAGCCAAAGTGAGCAGAGATGCCTTGTACTTGTGTGAACAGTGCAGATAACTTCTGCTATGTTTGTGGTGAATTGACTTTTGCATCACAAAAGCGCAGTATAACCACTATGGTTAAGAAAGCCTATCATCTTTATTTTGGCTTCAAAATTGGAGATCAGGACAAGAGGTGGGCCCCACACATATGCTGCAACACTTGAGCAACAAATCTTTGCCAGTGGTTGAACAGGAAAATGAAATTTATGCCTTTTGCAGTGCCAATGATTTGGAGAGAGCCAACAGATCATACCAGCAATTGTTACTTCTGCATGGTGCTTCCAGTTGGGAAAGGTGTGTCAAAGAAGAAAAAGTGGACTGTGCATTATCCAAACATTCCATCAGCTATATGCCCAGTACCCCACGGAGAGGACTGCCAGTTCCTGATGCACCAGAATCATTCTAATTTGAGTCAGACGAGGAAGAGGAAGCGGATGAAACTTCTGGTTCTGAACCATCAATGTCACAGGACTCACATTTTCTCTCATCCTCCTCCTCTGAACTACACCTCATAACACAAGATGAACTGAATGACCTTGTCAGGGATTTGGAACTACCCAAGAGTAAGGCAGAGCTGTTGGGCTCCAGACTACAGCAGTGGAATCTCCTGGCAGGTGATGTTAGGGTTTCCATGTTCCGTGACCGTCAAAAGGATCTTGTCCCATTCTTCTTCATGGAAGGTGATCTTGTAGCCTGCAACAACATCGATGGTGTGATGGCAGCCCTCAACATCGTTCACGATCCAGATGAGTGGAGACTGTTCATTGATTCATCGAAGACGAGTCTTAAAGCTGTTTTGCTGCATAATGGCAACGTTTTGCCATCAATTCCAGTTGGTCATGCAGTCCATATGAAGGAACATGAAACAACTTTTGAGGTGCATAAACTATGACCAACATCAGTGGCAGCTTTGTGGTGATTTGAAGGTTGTTGCCCTCTTGCTTGGTCTGCAGACTGGATACACAAAGTACTGCTGTTTTCTCTGCGAATGGGATAGTCGTGCAAGAGATTCCCACTACATCAAGATAGATTGGCCACTCCGACAGTCATTGGACCCTGGGAGGAAAAGTGTTCAACATCCACCACTTGTTGAATCAAGGAAGATTTTGTTATCACCCTTACACATCAAGCTGGGTCTGATGAAGAACTTTGTCAAGGCCATGGACAAAACACAAGCAGCTTTCAAGTACCTCCATGGAAAATTTCCAAGGTTAAGTGAAGTTAAGATAAAGGAAGGTGTCTTTGTTGGTCCTCAGATTCATGAACTTCTTCGAGATGATGCATTTGACCATGCACTGCATGGCAAGGAAAAGACGGCATGGAAAGCCTTGGAAACAACAAGACAGACAACTAACTACAGGTTGTTGGTTGAAAACCTCCTCAAGGCATACAAAAGCCTTGGTTGCAACACGTCACTAAAGATACATTTTTTGCACTCTCATCTAGATTTTTTTCCACTGAACTGCGGAGCAGTGAGCGACGAGCATGGCGAGTGATTTTACCAGGACATTACAACAATGGAGAAATGCTATCAGGGCAAACGGAGCCCATCGATGCTTGTAGACTATTGTTGGACAGTGACAAGAGATGCTCCATTTAATGAATACAAGAGACAAGCCAAGAAGCGCCAAGTAGACACTGAATAGGACTAAACTATGTACATAATTGTTTTTTGCCTTTTGTTTCATAATAAATTTTATTTATATAACCCTTTTGCTGATTTTTAAAGTGTTACACATAAACAGGACCGGTGAAATATTATCATGTAAAGCAACCATAAACACATGAAAAGACCTAGGTTTACAATTTATGATTAAAACTCTACTATCTACACAATATACATAGATGTAAAATGTAAAAACTTAAATATCTTGGAAACAGTAGCCAAACAGTTGTTTTAACTGTCATATTTGAATTCAGCACATCAAAATACATAATAAATATCACATTTTATCTCTGAAACAGACGACTTCTAAAAAATTGTAGACCAGTGAAATCAAAGTGAATGGTGAAATCAGGAATCACACTTTGTTCCCATCTTATATACAACATGGCAACCAGGTATTATTTTTAAGTCACACTACAACTACGTCTAGACTACATGGCTCCATCGACGGAGCCATGTAAAATAGTTTATTCTGCATAGTCAAGGAAGCGGGGATTTAAATAATCCCTGCTTAATTAAAATAAAAATGGCTGCCACGCTGTGCTGACAATCAGCTGATCCGGCACAGCACGGCAGTCTTGACCCAGTGCGTTCGACAAAGGAAGCCTTTGTCGACTGCGCCGGGTCTAGACGGCCGCGCTGTGCCGGATCAGCTGATTGTCAGTGAAGCGGCCATTTTTATTTTAATGAAGTGGGGATTATTTACATCCCCGCTTATTTGACTATGCAGAATAAACTGTTTTACATGGCTCTGTTGACGGAGCCATTTAGTCTAGACATAGCCTACGTGTGTGTGCTACAGAACCAAACAGGACTGCTGGTACTAGGAAAGTCTCAGAATTTTCCTGATTACCAAAATATTAGTTCACTGATTGTATATAAAAGAGAGACAATGGATGACCTGTAATCAATCCAGTTTTTTAAAAAAATTGTTACTTAGTACTAATAACCATGTTAGGGAAACCACAATTCAGACTGGTTTGCTGAAATAATTCTCTGCACAGGACTAATGTATTTCTGGAATTGCAAATTTTAAAGGAAATTTGCAATAGTGTTGCAGTTCTCTGGGTTAATTAATTAATTACAAGGATTATAATGAACCTCATTTGATCTATGGTTTTTCATTAAAAACATAACAAATTTGCAGTCCTTTTTGGAGACAGGACACAAGACTAGCCAGACCACTGATCTGATCTTGTATGGCTATTCCCATGTGAGCTTTCATTGAGTTTTGTTTTGAGGCATTAGCTTTATTCATACTTCTATCACAAAAACAAACAAACAAACAAACAAACAAAAACAACAACAAAAAACCCTTGATGGGTGCTGAATTCATTAAGATTACAACCAGATAAAATCTTTGTTAGTGCCTAAACATTTTTGTGATCTCATTTCTCATGACGCATTTATGATGTCTAATTAAAGAAGTGAGAAAAATGAAGACAGATGGTATGGATTAATTTTAGCACTACATTATTAAGGAGAAAGCTATGGCCATTACACAGTTATCTACTGTGTAGAGCATCAGCTTGTTTTTACAGTTCTGGTAGTGTAACTGTGACCTGCAACCCTTCTGCTAGGGTTTTAAGAGGTGTATAAATACTCTGATCCCACCCAACACACCTTAAGAACATAAGAACCTGAGAACAGCCATACTGGGTTAGACCAAAGGTCCATATAGCCCAGTATCCTGTCTGCTGATAGTGACCCAGAGGGAGGGATCACAATAGGTAATCCTCACATGATCCCTCCCTTGTCACCCACCTCCAGAAAAACAGAGGCTAGGGATACCATTCCTACCCATCCAGGATAATAGCCATTTATAGACCTACCCTCCATGAATCTATCTAGCTCTTTTTTGAACCCTATTCATAGAATCATAGAATCATAGAGCTGGAAGAGACCTTAGAAGGCCATCAAGTCCAGCCCCCTGCCCAAGGCAGGACCAATCTAAATTAAATCAACCCAGCCAGGGCTTTGTCAAGCAGAGACATAAACACCTTTAGAAATGGAGACTCCACTACTTTCCTAGGTAATCTATTCCAGTGCTTCACCACCCTCCTAGTGAAATAGTTTTTCCTAATATCCAACCTGGACCTTTCCCACCACAACTTGAGACCATTGTTCCTTGTTCTGCCATCCATCACTACTGTGAACAGCCTTTCTCCAGCCTCTTTGGAACCTCCTTTCAGGAAGTTGAAGGCTGCTATCAAATCCCCCCTCACTCTTCTCTTCTGAAGACTAAATAGACGCAACTCCCTCAGCCTCTCCTCATAGGTCATATGCTCCAGCTTCCTAATCATTTTAGTTGCCCTCCACTGGACCCTCTCCAATGCATCCACATACTTCCTGTAATTGGGGGCCCATAACTGAACACAATACTCCAGATGTGGCCTCACCAGAGCCGAGTAAAGTGGAATAATTACACCTCTGGATTGACTGGCAATGCTCCGCTTAATGCAACCTAATATGCCATTAGCCTTCTTGGCTACAAGGGCACACTGTTGACTCATGTCCAGCTTCTCATCCACTGTAACCCACAGGTCCTTTTCTACAGAACTGCTACTTAGCCAGTTGGTCCCCTGTTAGAACTGTTAAAGTTCTAACCTTCACCGCCTCCTCTGGCAAGGAGTTCCACAGGTTGACTGTGTGCTGAGTGAAGAAAAACTTCCTTTTGTTTGTTTTAAACCTGCTGCCTATTAATTTCATTTGGTGAAATTCTTATATTGTGGGAATACATAAATAACTAGTTCTTATATTGTGGGAATAAGTACATAACTTTTCCTTATTCACTTTTTCCGTACCTGTCATGATTTTATAAACCTCTGTCATATGCCCCCCCCCCCCCAACCTTAGTCTCCTCTTTTCTAAGATCTTTGCCCACACAAACCACTTGGTATTCCATATTATGAGCAGTGCCTACAAGTGATGTCTTCCTTTTCTAAATGGAAAGGAGAAAAATGGCAGGATCCAAATGGAGATAATGGGGGATCCATAGTCTTAGAGTGGAAGAGTATCACCAAAATTACAAACAATTGGACTAATCTAAAAATGAGAAAGACTATGTCTACCAACCTGCAATAACGTCTCTCATTCCATTCTATTCTCCAAGCCTTGATGTAGATTTCTTGTTAGCATTTAAATATCAGAGCTCTGCCTTCTGTGTTGGTTTGCCAGAGTGCACAAATGTGTACAATGATGATATCAATGCCACTGCCCTAAAAGAACATTTGAATTTGGGTGTAAGGACATAAGAATCAAGAACATTATCTCTTTAGGAGTAGATCTCCCTCAAACATATCTAAGCAAAGTTAGTCTGTAAAGCTTTTGAATAAGCAAATTTATTCACTTACTATGGTGGGTGGCATCTTTACTTTCACCTATTTAGCACCATGCTCAACAGCAGAAGAATATGAATAAACAGTAAGCATGTATGAATAGATTCCCATTACTTAAAATGAGTAGCATCTGACTTCACAAGAAGTCCCGCTGAAGTCCCTGGGATTCCTTATAGAATAAAGAGCCATTCTGCCTTACTAATGGGAATTGAATTTGGTCCACAATAATTACTATCACTTTCAGGTTGTTTTTAAATGCAGACTTAAATGGTTGTATTGAAACATCACTATAGAAAATGGTGCAAAATAAAATAGAACCTCAAAGGCATTTTTTAGAAAAGCATACAGAAAAACAACTACTTCTTGTTAAGCTGACAGAAATCATTTCAGTTCAACATTAGAGAACAAAACCTGAAAGTGAAAGTTGTAGCCATAGGGGTCCAACCAAAGCAAAGCTGCCACAGAAAGTAAAAGTAAGCTCCAACACATGCAAAAGTAATTTTTCATACTTCTGTGAAATTATGGCTGAGTCTTGCATTGAGGAGCATTACTGGATTTAAAGTGCAGAGAAGGTGCAGAAAAAAAACCCCTTTCAAGCTAATTTTACAGTCCAACTTTTGATACCCAAAGTTCATTTTGCTGACTGTTTTATATGTATAATGTGATTTGTTCAAAATAAGAAACCTTGTATGGTTCAATCTTAACAGATATGGCACAAAGAAAGTGCTTTATTTTACTGTCCATACACAATTATTACTGTGACACATGGAAGAACTGATATACTTTAAAGGGGGAAAACTGTGATGAATTTAGTGCTAATGAAAGTTTGTTACAGTGATAGCCCAAGGGAGTGAAGTTTTTCATCCTCAGAAGGGTCAGTTCAGGTAGCAGCAGGACATGCTTTCTTCATTCTTCTTCAGTGTATCTCAACCCTGACCCTTAGGGACAAACTCTGCACAGAAGAGGGGAGTTGATCCATTCAGTGATTTGTCCCTTTGCTGGAAACTGCTATTTGCGATGGTATATTAGTAAAGTGAGAAAACTGTCAAATAAAATTGGACTGTGACCATTACAGTCACTCACCTTTTCTGATGCTATGAGGGCCTCCAACTCCTGTTGCTTTCAATGGGAGTTGAGGGAACTCAGTGTCTTGTAGGACTGAGTCTCCCTCATGTAGAAAATGGATCCAGACACTAAACAAATCCTTAATTACTAAGGCTACATCTACACTGCAGCGCTATTTTGGGATACCGGAAGTATCCCAAAATAGCTACTGCGTGTCTTTTGAGTGCTCCCATTATTTCAAAATATAACGGGCTTGCTATTCCAATGTCCCTGTAAACCTCATTCCAGGAGTAAAGGATGCTTCGGAGTAGCGATTTATTTTGAAATAAGTGCTGTGTAGACAGTGCCAAATTTCAAAATAAGCTATTTCAAAATTGACTCGAAATAAGCTATGCCGTTTGCATAGCTCAAATTTTGTAGCTTATTTTGAGTTATGGATACAGTATAGACACACCATAACATTCTTTGCTAGATTTACATTGGGAACCTAGCTGGGAAAGTATTCTTGTATACCTCATGTCAAGTCACCAGCCTATTTTAAATAAATAGTAGGAACACCACCAGTTCAAATATGTTATGTTCGTCTAAGCTCTTCCTTGAGGCTTCTATTTCTCAAATACATAGGCAGGCACTCATCAAGGCCTAAATTTCCCTCACCTTTCACAGACACTAATTGGAGTGATCATAACTTGAAACTTGTGCCCTTGTCTGTGTTGCTTTTTCTTTATGAGGGGCTCAAATCTCCTTTAGATCAGCTAGCTAATTAGCCTTGACTGCCCTAGCTGTGTCTTCCTGTAAAATGAAATAAAAGAAAACAAAACACAAACAAACTCTATTCCTGCCCTTGAGATTAGAGTATGGAATGCTAGTTATAGCTGGGATTGGCCACTTTCTGTTTCAGCCCTCTATCATCACAGAGATAGAGCTACACGTAATGCTATCCTCTTCCGAACGGACAGAAATGTTATCAAAATAAACCTGCCCAGCAGCCCATACCCCCTCCTTCCACACCAAGTGAAATATTAGATTGGTTTGAAAAAGAAGAGGAGGGAAGCCCTCAATTAGGTTGAGCAAGATCGAGATGGAATTTTATATTTATATGATATTTTAACTTCAGTGTTGTTATTGAATCCTGCATTCAATTACATTGCGTTTGCACTGTTAATGATCCCCTATATAAATATACAGTATCGTACCACAAAAAAGTATAAGGCGGTTATCAAGAGGTCACACTGTTTAAAAAAACAGATAAGATATAGGTTTGGGCCCCTTTGACCTAGCCTTCCACATACTTTTTGTGCATGTTTAGATAGGTTCTGATTTCAACCCTTTATCCTCATACGTTCTCCTTTTCTTTAGTTAACCTTCCAGTACACATTAACATCTCTTTTGACTGCAATATGTATATGAGCCATAAAACTGTATAGCTCTGAGATTTCACACTGGACCGATAGTACAGAGAGATGAAAGGATGAGATATATTATTTTTGTGAACTTTCTATCGCTTTACTGCAGCACTAAACTGTGGTGGATCTAGATGAAAACTATGGTCCACCACAATGGGAACTTGAAGACTGAAGTGCTAGGCATCATGAGCATTTTGAAGAGGAATACTCTACTGTAACAGTGGAGTTAGTTTCCAATTAATCTCCCATGTCCCCCAAGTCAGAGGTTGACCTGTGAGGGTCGAAGAGAGAGTAGCCACCTTAAGAACAGCTACTTCTAGGAGAAACTGCTCCTGTAATGCAGATAAAATAGCAATGACAAGTGTTAGAAATTAATTCTGTTTATTACAAATGTCTCTTCAAAGTTCTCAACAGGTTTAATAACTCAAATTGAAAAGAGGTATATAACAGAGATAGTGCGGAGACTCCAAGTCATGTTATTGTTCCAAAACATGAGTATACACTACAGGCAGTCCCCGGGTTACGTACAAGATAGGGACTGTAGGTTTGTTCTTAAGTTGAATTTGTATGTAAGTCGGAACTGGTACATATTGTAGGGGAAACTCTAGCCAAACATTTTTTTTAGTTTTGGATAGCATAGGGAAAGGTTAACTCCCCTCTAATGTTTGTTTTGCTGTCTGTTCCCCTGTTCAGAAGATTTCACATCTATTTCTGTCCCTGTGACAAACTCAGGACTAAAGGAGTAACTCATCAAATACCAAACAGCTCTGCACCATGCTTTGAGCTAATAGCTTTATTTCCACACACCACCCAGGGTTCTAGGAGGAGGGTCCTTTTTTTGCTAACACAATGAGGCCAGCACTTTGTTTGTTTTGGTGGAGTCTTTGTTTGCCCAGGAAGCCCAGCATGTATAGGGGGAGGAGGGGCGGAGAGGCTGCTTTTGTCTGCTGTTCCGCAGCCTGTTGCTCAGGGGAGGGGGGAGGCGTGCAGGATGCGAGGCCGCGGGGGGGGGGGAGGGGGCAGCGGGCGTGGGGAGGCACTTTTCCTCTGCCCGGCAGCTCTGCGGGATCCCTGTCCCTGTGGCCAGCTGCTGCAGGCAGAGGCCAGTTGGAGCCGGCCGAAGAGGAGGAGGAGGTGGATTCTAGGACCCAGGTGAGCGAGCCCCGGGGACGCTGCTGCACTCCGGGAGCCCAGCATGTATAGGGGGAGGAGGGGCGGAGAGGCTGCTTTTGTCTGCTGTTCGGCAGCCTGTTGCTCAGGGGAGGGGGCATCCTGTTGCTGGCAGGGGGTGGGGGGGGGCAGCGGGCGTGGGGAGGCACTTTTCCTCTGCCCGGCAGCTCTGCGGGACCCCAGTCGGAGCCGGCCCGAGGAGGAGGAGGATCCTAGGACCCAGGTGAGCGAGCCCCGGGAATGCTGCTGCGCATGTGCGGGAGTTGCCTCACCCCGTTCGTATCTAGGGATCCGACGTAAGTCGGATCCACGTAAGTCGGGGACTGCCTGTATATTAATGGACTGAAAATATACATAGGACAAATTTCACCCACCACTGAAATTACCAGGATGATAAAAGGTTTAATGAAAATACAATCCCCCACATCTAGGTGAAGTAATATTCCTGAACCAAGTATAACTGTAACAGGCTTACACCAATGACAAATCTGTTCCTCTGTTTCAAAATATTAGGTCTTTCCTTGTATTTTTGAGGTCAACTTGTATTTTATCACCAATGACAATGGGAGCCGAAGTAAATAATCAAGTCATCTAAATGGGCTTAATTAAAAGCCAGTATACTTCAGGCTAATAAAAGACAAGTGTGTAGCTGTATGGGTTTTTTTGTTTGTTTGTTTGTTTATTTGTTTGTTTGTTTTTGTGCAACACAGAATTAATCTTTGTAATTCACAGCAGTAGGAAGTCATCATGTAAATTTAAAAAGGAACTGGATCATGTTATAATATCTGTGGACCTTTAAGCAAAGACTTTAAGATAAGAGGTAAACAAATGTCATGCTTCAAGGTGTAAAATGATCATAATTAGAGATCAGGAAGGAATTTTCTTAGGTAAAGCATTGTACAATTTTCCAGGTACAAGAGTTATTAGTCAAGGTTGGGACTTTATGCCAATTATGGTCTGTGATACAGGTTCCTATTAAAACATGGATGTTTACTTTAATTGCAGGTAAATATCACAAAATGTTCCAGTGCTTCAGCAAACAGATCATATTGTATAAAAGACTGCAAAGATTGTTAAGACAATAAGTTACATGTAAAAATAAATAAAAATAAGAGCAGTGGGATTGTGAGGCCATTTGTTTTTGGTTTTGCCATAAAGCAAAAATACAAAGCACAGAAATTCAGAGGCAGTTATGTCCCATAACTCAATTTCCTATTTTATTCCACATATGGATACAGTTTAAGATCAGGTAATATTACTAGATTGATACAGGTTAGACCTCCCTGATCCAGCACTCTCGGGACCTGACAGGTCCTGAACAAGATCATTTTCCAGACCAGAGGAGGTCTCCTGCCACCAGCCACCAATCCCATCAAGTGATGCTTTCAAGCTGCCCCAGGAGGTACCCTGACTTGCCCTTACCATGCCCAAATTGGTTGGGCTGCTTGCCCAGCAGCTGCTTGCCCAGCAGCTGTGTGTTGAGCATCACAGGCTCTGGCTTCTGATTAAGGGCTCTGGCCCCACTTGCTGTAGGTTGGCATTGAGCTCTAGCCTCACCCCATGATCTCACAGGCTGCCTCGGAGCTCTGGCCTAGCCACACAATCCAGGGGACTGCTGCGGAGCTCTGGCCCTCTGCATCTGGGGGCTGTAAAAGGATTCCTGTCCCACGTTGTTGCGGGTCTCTGACCCCAGTTCCCAGGAGCTGCCGCAGGGCTTTGGCCCCATGCTGATACGGGGTTGCTGGTGGATTCTGGCCCCGGCCCTGAGCTCCTGCAGGTTGCAGAGAACTCTGGTTCCTGTCATGTGCTCCCTCCAGCTGAGCTGCCAACCCTCTTTTCCTCAGCCCTGGCTGTCCCTTCTGTCCTTAGGCTCCCAGGCTCTCTGGTCCAGGAGCATTTCTGGTCCTACTGGACCACGGATTTTGCTGGACCAGAGAATGCCAGTTTTCTGAGGTACAAACTGTAGATATTTCTGCTTTATAGATACACTACACCTCATTTTCAATACTGTTGTATCAACAGGAAAAGAGAAACGGCAGAGGTAGGGCAAAAGGGACATGCTTATTTAGGAAAAACAAAGAAGGGGAATGTGTAGTTTATGGCACAACTACACTATCCACTGGATCTAGGGACAGCAATCAATTCAGAGGGGATTGATTTATAACATCTAGTATAGATTCGATAAACTGATCTCTGAGCTCTCTCCCATCAGCTACAGTACTCCACCAGAACTTTCAACAGTAGAGTCTCAGCTGTTGGCTTACTGCAGTAAAGGTATTATTCACATAGCTAAAGCTGCATAACTTAGAGTGATGGCCTGTGGTAGTTTAGACTAGGCCTCAGTTCATGGCTGCAAGTGTTACTCTTTCACTATAATAAAGACTCTCATAATTCAAAGAAGAGCCAGAGGAATGATTAAAGGGTGGGAAAACAAGCTTCATAGGCTATGTCTACACTACAAAGATAAATCAGAAAAAAACATAATTTGCGGTATGCAAATTGCGTATCTTTGTCTGATTTACTTCCGAAAGAGGCTTTTCCAAAATTTGGCCGATCTACATGGGGCCAAATTTCAGAAAAAAAACATCTTTTGGAACATCCCTTCTTCCTCATAAAATGAGGTTTACAAAGATACAGACAAAACGCGTCCACTTTTCCAACACTTTTTCAGAAAAGCAGATGCGTTTCCTTGGAAAGCTCTGAAGTTTAGATGTACCCACAGTGAAAGACTCAAGGAGCTTAATCTATTCATCTAATCAAAGAGAAGGTTAAGGGGTGACTTGATCATACTGTGTAAGTACTTACATTAAAAGAGAGTTTTTAATAGAAGACTCCTCCGTCTAGCAATAGCTAACAATTGAAATTAGACAAATTCTGACTAGAAAGATGTGACATATTAATGGGGAGCTAATTAAATACTGGCACAATTTGCCAAGGGTTGTTGTAGATTCTCTATCACTGAATTTTTAAAAATCATATTGCATGCTTTCTTTCTAAAAGATATGTTCTCATTCAAGAACAGCTATCAGACTTGAGCCAGGTATTAATACATGGAAGGTCTATTACCTGTCTGATGCAGGATTTCAGACCTGATGATCAGAGTGGTCTGTTCTGGACTGAAAACCTAGCACCATTCTCCCCAAGTTTCACAGTCCAGCCCATTCAATTACTTTTAACAAAGATGATGAAGACACACACACACACACACACACACACACAAAACAAATGGGACAATACTTATCCCTGATATAAGCAGAGACAAGCAAATGCAGAACTGAATACTTTTCTGTGCCATCTTATGGCATGGATCCATTACTTGTATGACTGTAAATAGTCATTTTCAGGTAAGATTTGCCATAAATTATAGAGGCCAACCGCAGCTGATGTACATTACTATTACTTTGTTGGAGTCCCTAACAAAGTCCCTTTAAAACTAGAAGAAAATCATACTGCAAAATGGTGCCCCTTAAGCTCCAATCAGAATAGACAAGTCACTATGAATGATCAGATTCTGAACCCCTATTTATGATGACTATCACTTCCCAGGTAGCACCATGATTCCCATTGAAGACAGCAATATCATTTGCATAAGTTCCTGTTACTTAGAGTAAGGGCTTCTGTATATGCTGACTTAATAATTGGTAAGCCAGAGTGTCAATGTAATGTGCTACTCTGTCATGCAATAAGTCACTGTAAGAACATAAGAATGTCAATATTGGGTCAGACCAAAGGTCCGTCTAGCCCAGTAGCCTGTCTGCTGACAGTGGCCAGCGCCAGGTGCCCCAGAGGGGGTGGACTGAAGACAATGATCAAGTGATTTTTCTCGTGCCATAGAGGCAAGTGTCCTTCAATGTTGAGGCAAGTGTCCTTCAATGTTGCAGATTCTGCTTCAGTGTGGTTGTGAATGCTTCCTTAGGTAACAAAGGGATGATGTGTTGTTTGCTACGTTAATACTTAATCCTGCCAGAAGTGCAGAGGACTGGACTAGATGACCTCTCAAAGTCCCTTTCAGTCCTACAACTGATTCTATGACAACTACTTGCTCACAGAGAGGCAGAAGGAGTAAGACAATTGCAGAAACACTTGAAATCAGGAAAAGTGCATTACCTTCCCTTCTGACTTGACTCATTTTTCAGTGAGGTACAATTTAAAAAAACTTGCCCTCGTTCAGATACCATATATACTCGAGTATAAGCCGAGTATTTCAGCACATTTTTTGTGCTGAAAAATGCCCCCCTCGGCTTATATTCGAGTCAGCGTCTTGAGAACTGAGGAAAGTGAGTACGCTGGTCAGGTTCTAAGGCATCCAGGTTGTCGTATCTGTCAGGAGGTGTTATTGTTATGGACTGCGCTGTAAATTCATAATCAAAGTATCTCGTGTCAATTTCTGAGGTCTGAAAGCTCTATGTATGTGCGATGAACAGCGCACATACATAGGCTTGTTGGCTGCACAGTGACTGCCAGTGATTGGCTTGTCACTGTGCTGTGGGCAGGGGGCGGGTCCAGAGGCAGAAGCGCGGCTCGGCACAGGCTGAAGAGAAGAGATAAGGTAAGGGGCCTGAATGGAAAGGATAAAATCCTTATGGAAAGCAGGATCTGCCCAGGGATTGTGGAAATATTTTATCCTCTGTGTCGGGGGAATGGTATATGTGGAGAGGGAGTTGCCATCTGCAAGTTTCCCTCAGCTAAAAACTCGAAAACAGCTAGGAAGCCGGGACACCTGAGGAAAAGAGCTATGGGGAGCTGATTGAGCTTGGTTGCTGATTGAGCTAAGGTTGTTGTACTTTTAAAGTTACGGTATTTTTGATACCATATTGTTTTTGTTGACCCCCTTTTCCACTTACAGAGCTAGGTTATTGTTTTTCTTTGAAATAAATATTCATGTAATTTTATTGGTATCTATCTTCATTTTTTACATTTACCAGTAGCTGCCTCATTTCCTACCCTAGGCTTATACTCGAGTCAATATTTTTTCCCAGTTCTTTGTGGTAAAATTAGGTGCCTCGGCTTATACTCGAGTATATACGGGTAATTTTATTTTCTACACATGGAACTGACCCCCAAGGAAGTTGTTCTAGGTCCATGCCCCTATTACAAAAACTTTCATTTGTTTGTCCCGGGTGCGCATGCACACACACACAGATACACACCAAAACATTTACAGTTGGTCTCAGTTGATCTTCATCTTAGAACATTCACTTTGACATGAACAAGTGATTGTGCCTATAAAAAGGGTGTGCTCCAGTAATGTGTACAAAAAATAACCATTTGCACTTACTGTTGAGGTGTGGGTTCTATTGCTTTGCCCTGGCTCAGGTGGTTTCTGCAAGTACAAATGAGAAGTCTTGCACTATTGCAAGTGCAATGAATTGCAAAATCAAGAGTCAGCCTTCAAAAGCAGAACATGGCTGAATGTTTTGACCTAAATATACACTGAAAAAAGTTTCAACATTTTTTTTTAACAACTTGCCAGCACAATACACCACAGATAACTTCTGCTAGGAGTTCTGAATACAGCCTATCAATTCTAATTCCTTTTAGCTCTGCTTTAAAAAAAATCACTCTTGGTAACTCATATTAAAGATAAATTAATGGGGATTTATTGATCTATTAAATTAAGGCTCTTCCTTTTCAAGTTTTTGGAGTAAGAAGTCCTAATGAAAGAAATACTCTACAGTAGATTTAGCTCGTTCAGTCTCAAAGGCATTAGAAGTCCCCATTCACCAGCTCCTCCCAAGCAAATAAATTGATACAAGAGAGGTACACGAGGCCAATTATATTTCATGGAAACTCATTGCTTTTCTTATGCCTTAGGTGTGACTGATCCATTTCGGTTAGATCTGACATTTACTGACATGATACAAAGGAAAAGGCTTGTGTTCTTCTTGCTTGTAACTTTATAAAGTTTGTTCATAGCCTTTACTTAGTAGTTGTTTTGTTGTAGTCCCTTAGTTCAAAAAGTTTATGCTCCAATAAAATAAAATGCATTAAAGAATTAAGCACAAAATCCCTTTATTTCATTGCTAACATTTTCTTACCAGAACAAAAATCATGAATATTTCTACACAAATAGAACCCTTTCGAAGGAATAATTCAAACTTCACAATCTCTCTGTTAGTGTCACTATCCCAAATTTTACACATTTGCAAACTGAGGCTAATAGTATTGTGCCTCTCCTATCAACTATGGTAGGGCTGTGACACAACCACACATTTCGCACATCTCAGTCCTAGTCTGTAGCCATGAAACCACTCTTGCTGTCACAATGGCATCATAATCCAATAGAGGTGATACAGAGGACATAGTATGGGGACTGAACTCTTCCAAGTCATTGGGATGAGTGACCCCAATGATTGGTAACAGATGATTGGTAGCACAGATTTCACTGTGCCTTATTTTATATTCCAACTATATGGATAGAAAAGGGACAGCAGTTCTTGAAGTTATGTGCATTATTGAAGGGCACAAACAGATGGAAGGAAGAATTTTCTTCCACAAAACCTGTTCAGAGAGTGCAAAAGAAAATTTTACAATCATCACTACATTAAAATTGTCTTCATAGTGTTCCAAGGTTTTTTTTTTTTCAAAGCTAACTGAAATCAATAGTTACAAATAAATCAGACCCTCCTCTCCCAGTATGCAATACCTTGTACAAATTACATAGGAACCACATATCACAAATAACCCTTGAGCTTATCCCACAAAAGCAACATCAGTCAACTGTGACACACAAAGTTGGATTGATTTCCAGAATCACAAGGCGCTGAGAGGAAACACTTTCCCATAGGGGAGCTGTAGCCATATTTCCTTTGCTCACTGATTAAGAACATCTTTAAGTGACCCTCAATGTTCTTATAAGGTTACTGGGCTTATTGTACAGGCTTGCTCATACAGCAATGTAGTGTGCAGCAAGCCAGGGTTTAAATCTACAGTACTCTATCCTGCCTTGCACTAACTGACTATATTGGTCCTACTGCCACCTACTAAAAGTTTGGTAATGAAGTTTGACCTTTAGATGTTTGACCGATCGTGACACTTGTAGTGTCTGGTGACAGTGTAGCAGACTAGAGTGCTGTTGCTTTACACATGGGTTTGCTTTGTATCAATATTCCACGTGACGTGTGTGAATGCGTTTTTTTTAATCCTGATATCTCTGTTCTGGTGCCCCCTACAGGAATGTGAGCTGTACAGATTAGGCCATACATGGAAGAGGACATGGCTAATAAATTCACACTGGGGCATAATGCATGGATTTAGACTGAAGCTCAATTTATTTCACTTATAGTTTATCTTCTAATTGGAGTGGCAGATCCATCACAGCTCCAGCATCCTGTTTTCTGCAGATTACTTTGTATCAGCAGTAACATGCATCAGTTTTCAATTCAGTGTAGCTTATCAGGTCTAACTGCTTTTTCCACCTCACCAGATTGTGCCCTGCTGCCTCATAGCCAATGACTGGAGGCTGTGACTTTGGAAGAGTGAGCATATGAGGGGGATGCATAGGTAACAAAACCATCATTGTTTAAACAACAACAAAAATAAAAATATATGAAATTGAAAAAAAAACAAACCACCAACTACATAAATATCCTCCCCTTCCAGGGATGCTCCAGTAATGCATATTACTGCATCCCTGGGCACCGCATTTCAAGAAAGATATGGAGAAATTGGAGAGGGACCAGAGAGGAGCCACAAGAATGATTAAGGTCTAGAGAACATGACCTATGAAGGAAGGCTGAAAGAATTGGGTTTGTTTAGTTTAGAAAAGAGAAAACTGAGGATGGACATGATAGCCGTTTTCAGGTATCTAAAAAGGTATCATACGGAGGAGGGAGAAAACTTGTTCATCTTGGCCTCTGAAGATAGAACAAGAAGCAATGGGCTTAAACTGCAGCAAGGGAGGTTTAGGTTGGACATTAGGAAAAAGTTCCTAACTGTCAGGATAGTCAAACACTGGAATAAATTGCCCAGGGAGATTGTGGAATCCCCACCTCTGGAGCTATTTAAGAGTAGGTTAGATAAATGTCTATCAGGGATGGTCTAGACAGTATTTGGTCCTGCCATGAGGGCAGGGGACTGGACTCGATGACCTCTCAAGGTCCCTTCCAGTCCTAGTATTCTATGATTCCATGATTCTATGATTACCCTGTCAGACTAGGCACAATATTTTCATGGCAGACTATTCCAGTTTCAGAATAGATTTACTTGTGAAAATATTTTTTACAAAGAGCGAGGGCCACCAAAGAAACATGCATCTGCATGCACATGGGTGCACGCAGTGATCATCTAGACTATGCTAGAGTGTCAAAAGAACACATGCAAATTCCAGTGAATTTGCATATTTTCTTCCGATCTCACTTTCAAAAGTGGAGGTTTTGAAAGTGAAAATAGTTTAGACACAGCTTTTTTGATGAAAAGTCACGTAAACCTCATTTTTGGAGAAATAGTGGCTTTTCGACAAAGGGGGGGGAGATTTGCCAAAAAAGCCGCGTCTAAATTACTTTCACTTTCGAAAGCTCTGCTTTCAACACTCTAGCGTAGTCTAGATGAGCCCATAGTGATGTTTGGGAGTAAAGATCAGAACAATCTTTGTCTTATTTCTTTCCCCTTCTTCTTCTGGAACCTCTAGGAAAAAAATAAAACAAAATATTTTTTGAATTGCTTTGGACCATGGAAATGTAATTGTAGCAAATTAAAACATTTTCCTGGCTGGTTTATGATCCATTCACTATTTCTTAATGTACCCTCCTTCCTTCCTTTGTAATATAAGATCTCAACAGAGGCTAGGTCTACACTGCAATGTTAATTAAAAAAAATACAATTTGTGTATCTCAAATTGCATATCCTTTTTCGATTTACTTTCAAAAGAGGCTTTTCTGAAATTTGGTATCTCTACATGACACCAAATTTTGGAAAAATGCTCTTTCGATGCATCCCTTATTCCTCATAGAACGAGTTTTACAGGGATGACAAAGAGCACATCCGCTTTTTCAAAAAAATGTTTTCAAAAAAGCAGGCATGTTCCTTGGAAGCGGCACTGCTTTTCCGGTATCCCAGAAAAGCTATGCAGTCTAGACATAGCCGGAGAATCCCATGTTCTTTCCAAGAGTGTGGACTACTCTCTGGACTTTTGTGACTCAAGGCAATGACAGATGATATTCATTTTGCAAAGATCATTTCAATGTTGGTACAATAGGGTTTTTTTTTTTTTTTTTTTTTTTTTTAATTCCAGCAGACCCCAGTCATGTGGAGACAGAACTGAACCTTAGGCTTCTGGAGCTAAAGCTGAAGAGCAGACTCATTCTCTTTGTAAGTGGTCTTGGTGCCACTAGCCGGGACAGTACACCACAGCCACAAGGGGTGTGGGTTACACTTTGTCTATTTAAAAAAAGGCAAGACCAACAACAATGGTAATGCAAGCTTCCTTCATCCTGCCTCACTAATATATCTCAAAGACAGAAGACTTTCAAAACAATTACAAATTGAAATTACATATGGCATTTCAATGTTTCCTTGCCTGTTATTTAATCTTTTATATTATGTTATGTTATAAACATATTGAATTTAAAATTGTGGTTATGTTTTAAAATTATTGAAAAGAAACCTTCTGACACTGTCAAAACATTTTGAAATGGTCACCTCAATGCTTCCAAATCCAAGTTGTTCTGAATTTCCATTTAATGATCATTTAAAAATGGTGACTTTCCATCCCAATTTGGAATGAAAACAAGTTTTCTAATGTCAAAATTTCTTGTGTTTGGAAATTTCATTTTTCAACCAGCTCTCTGCAAAACTATTGCTAATGCCCAGTATGAGTTTGGGATTAATCCAGAATTTTCTGTCTGTTTCTAAAGTCCACCTGGTGTTTTTACTGCACAATCTGGAACAAGTGGCATTATTTCAGAAAAATTCTAGATATTGATGGGCCAACTTGTACCAGCAACCCTGTTTCTCTTCCTTCCTAAAGACGTGACTGCTTTGCTTTTCCTTCTTTTTGCTAAAAGTTGCTTCACAGTACTTTGGATCTATTCCGAGGAGTCTTTAAATGATTTTCTAAGAATGTCATATAGCGCTATAATTATCATTTGTGATTAATTCTACCCACGCTAAAGAACTGTGTAAGCTTCTTTGCCAAAGGCAAGGCTTTACGTTTCTGTACCATATGTATAATGTATAATGTAATTTGACAAGTGTTACAGTTGGAGGTGGAAAGGAGGGATGGGAAAAGAGAAGTGTAAACTAGAAGTGTTCCCCTTCTGCTAGGTTAATGCTGGGTTGGAGGGACTGCATGGGAGGAATAAACTCAGTTTCTGTTTGACATGATCTTGAGACATGCTGTGTCCCTACAGATCCAATTCCCAGCCTTGACTAAGACTGATTTGTGTTGCCCTTGCAGGGCAACCTCTTCATTCCAAAGTGCTCCTTAAACCATCTTCACCCCTGTCATGAAGAGAATGAACTCTGCTGTTTGAGAAAGAATCACCTCAGATTGCTGTCTGAAGCTTAACAGAGGACATTTAACCTCTGGCTTTGAAGTATAGAACTTTTTATGAGCCTCCTAAAAGCTTCCTCTTATTCAATAAGTTAAGTTGTACCCAATAATTTTCTGGGGATATTGCTTCTGTTTCCCACTCCCCTGAATCTAGAAGCTCCAGTACTCAAATGAAGCTGCATGTGTCTAAATAAACCTGGAAGAGTTACTCTGTGTCCCACTTTTGAATAGTGAATACAGGGGACAATTTAAGAGTAAAGCCAGCTTGTGGCTACAAAAATAGCAGGCAGGAAGTTCTCACATATTCTAAGTAATCATTTATTTAAATTATCGTTAGCCTAATTTGTCATATCCAAAAACATAGCACACCAATAATTAAAGATACACTATGATTCATTATCCTGTACGACATTGAACTCCAGCTTATATCCTCTAAAAGTGATTATCACTTTATCAGTTTGCATTGCTATAACTGTTAATAGATATCACTTTATAGAGTAATTTTGAAATTGGAACTAAAATTAAAACAGTAACAAAACCATGCTGAAACACGAGAAGACTATAAAAATACAAATTCCCATCTTTATTTTTTCCATTAATAAAAACTGCAAGTAAGTCCTACAGTATAACACCTTTAATAACTATTTCAACACCCTTCAGCCCATGAAACAAAGTAAATTTTTTCAAAAGCTCTTATGAATTAAACTGTTTATAATAACTAATTGTTGTCTCAGTTCATTTGGGGGGTAATTCTAGAGAAATCAAAGAAGTTTCCCTTCATGCATACCAGCATAGCAGAGATCACAAGTCAGGTTCAGATTTTCAAATCTGTCCAAATTAGATGTTGCTTTCCCTAGATTGCTTTCCAAATTTCGACCTGACCATCTGTTACTGAGTGTTAACGATGGTACCCAGGAAGAAAGCAGTTGGTGAAAGATACCTCCTCTATTGATGAGTATGTCTTTTACTGTAGCTGTGATGATCGTCATATTGGCCAAGACACTGGATATTTAACTGGGTACTTCCAGAGCTACTATAGCTTCAGTTAACAGCCAAGGCTGTATGGATCAGGACCAGAGGGGAGCCTGTAATACACCCTAAACTACCTAACCAATGGTAATACAAACAGCTTGAGCTATTGGATATTACAGATGCAAATGGAGAGAACATTTCAGGTACACCTTGGCTGGAGACACCTATTTTACTAATGAAAACTCCATTTAAACCACCTGCTTTATTCCTGCCAGTGCCTTGCATTTCCAGGTAAGACATATGTACCATAATAAGGAACATTACAATAGATCCATGAGTATAATGTTATTTTAAATTGACTGGCTCACTAGTCCCATGTATATTATTGTCTGTAACGTAAACTATTAATTAATATCATATCTTGGCATGACAAAAACATAATAGTTCATCCTTCACAACTCTACATTGGGCTAAACTATCTTTTTTACCTCCCTTTAGCTTTTAGTTAAAGGCACTCCATGGTAAATCAGCTGAAAATATTTGTTTATTATTATTTCAAATTTTTTTAAAAAGAAAGGAAATGTTTTTTTCAAAAAAACAAATTTGAGGGGAAAAAAGGCCATTTTTGTTAATTTTAGAAGCTTCTTTTTTTAAACTCTCCCCTCTCAAAAATGTGAAGATGTCTTTAGGGTTTTGGTTGCTAACATCTGAAAAGTTTGGGGTTCTGCTTTTTAGAGGAAAGTGAAACTAAATCATTTTTAACTAGCTCTACCAGATTGAATACTCCAAACAATGAAATATTTTCTTTCGTCACAAAACCATATTTTGTGGTTGGTTTGTGATGTGAACGCCTGCCTATCAATTTTATTGATCTTAAGTACTTATATATTCCCCTTGATTTCATAACACCCCTCTGACATAAAGAAATGATATTATTGCCAATTTACAGTTGCGGAACTGAGGCACAGAAAAGCTAAGTGATCCCACCCATGGCCACTTAAGAAGTCAATGGCTTAGAAGGGAATTATACCTGAATCTCCTGAGCCCCAAGCTAGTGACCTAAACACTGGAGCAATTCCCTATAAATTGATCTGGACACCTCAGAATATTTCACCTAGGACACCAAACTGCTGTTAATGAGCATTTTTCATTGGACATACAAATGTATGAAACCAAATGAGGTGGCTGAGTTGTGAGGAGGATTTATATAAATATATGTGAAACTTCATGAAACTTGAGCTGCCAAAATCTGTGCAAGCAGTGACTGGGGGGCCTGCAGGAATCCAACCTTGAAAGAGCAGAGTAGCAGATAAAGAGCTGTGACTTATTGATCAGAGCTGCATTCCAACAGGCACAGCTTTTATATCACAGAATTCATGACAGAAATATGAAATTTTGAAGGAAGGTGACAATCTCAGTGCACAGATGCCATTTCAGTTAAAAATATATTGATCTTCTACAGAAAAGGTTAGAAGAGAAGCCAGCCACATAAAGATGTAGAAACAAGGGGCATGCAAGAAAAGTTAAGCAGAACACAATCATGGCTAACACACATCCCCTTTTCTTGTTCATAAACTGGAGCTCCTGACCTGGACAACAGATATGAAGATTTTACTTTACAACCTAACAGATGATTATCCCTTTAAATATGCTAAGAAACCCTATGATTTACAAAAGTAAATGGCTATGTTTAGACTGCATCCCTCTGTCAGCAGAGGGATGCAGTCTTGACATACCCATAGTGACTCTTTTGTCTTCATTGGTACTACCTTGAGTTACATCAAGTATGGCTCAGAACCTAAGTGTGTCAACTTCCATAGTGTTCTATAGAAAGCACAGTCATTGCCTAAAACAGCTGAGAACCATAGAATCACAGGACTGGAAGGGGCTATAAGAGGTTATCTAATCCAGTCCCCTGACCCAAACAGCTAACAATCTGTGAAGATAAGAAATATAGGGAGGGTTGAGGGAAAAAGATACTATTACAATCAGAATGATAAAGTTAGGGTTGCTTCATGTTTCATTATATTCATGGTCTTTGTACTGTTGATTTTCATGGTCTTTGTATTGCTAATTTCTAATGTGTATTTGTATAGGTAGAAATAAATAAATGTCAGTGTTGATTTGTTCCTTGTAGTTGTCACAACAGAAGTAGGTCTTATCATTGGATTTGAATGAGGAGAGTGTAGTGGCCAGGTGAAGGGTCTTTCATACACAGGAGGTGAGTCAGTAAAAGGACAGAAGTGATTACAGGAAAAGTGGAGAGCAGGTTACTGAAGCTGTTATTAGTGTAACAGAAGGAAACCCTCAGGCATGTGTATGCACAGCTGCCCTGCACAGGATGCTTCCATATGATAGAAGTAAACTCTCTGCAGGATAAACAAATACTATTGTCACATGGGATGGGTGGGGGAAGAAGTACGAGAAATGTAAAGCTGACATGTAATATTTTTCTATACACTGGCTACGTCTACACTGGCCCCTTTTCCGGAAGGGGCATGCTAATTTTTCAGATCAGAATAGGGAAATCCGCGGGGGATTTAAATATTCCTACTTCAAAGTAGGAATAAGAGATCCTCCAGAAAAGGGCTTTTTCCCGGAGGATTGGGGCCAGTGTAGACGCTCTTTTCCGGCTTTTCTAAAAGCCGGAAAAAAGCGGCGGACATTTTTATTTAAATGCCGCGGGGGATATTTAAATCCCCCATGGATTTCCCTATTACGATCTGAAAAATTAGCATGCCCCTTCCGGAAAAGGGGCCAGTGTAGACGAGCCCACTGTGTATAACCTGATCCATGAGGAGAAGTTAGTGTGCACTGGAAGTTATTTCATGAGCTTGAACTGAGATTGGGAGTGGTGGAATGCTTATCATTAGGGCTCGCCAAATGGTGGCGAGCCCCACTGGCCAGCCGCATGGTTCTGCGACCTGCGCATGCAAAGATTGTGCTGTGCATGCACAGATCATGCGGCACCGGCTATGCCGGCTTGTAATCTACTCGCCACGATGGGATAACATGATCTTGGCAATTAATTGACCTTTCACTATCGGTGGTAGATAGGACAATGGTGGGATGATAGGAGTTACTATAGAGAACTTTTTTTCTGGGTGTCTGGCTGGTGAGACTTGCCCACATGCTCAGGGTTCAGCTGATCACCATATTTGGGGTCAGGAAGGAATTTTCCTCAGGGTAGATTGGCAGAGGCCCTGGAGGTTTTTCGCCTTCCTCTGTAGCATGGGGCACAAGTCACTTGCAGGAGGATTCTCTGCATCTTGGGGTCTTTAAACCATCATTTGAGGACTTCAGTATCTGAGATATAGGTGAGAGGATTATTCCAGGAGTGGGTGGGTGAGATTCTGTGGCTTGCATTGTGCAGAGGGTCAGACTAGATGATCATAATGGTCCCTTCTGACCTGAAAGTCTATGAGTCTATGATTAGTCGAGCTCTGCTTATCATACACCTAGGCTATGTCTACACTGCAGGCTTCTTGCACAAGAACAACTGTTCTTGCACAAAAACTTGTGGAGCATCTACACTGCACACACGTTCTTGCACAAGTAAATTTACAGTAAGGCATCAGAACAGAGGGCTTCTTGCGCTAGAGTTATTCCTCTCCCCAGGAGGAATAAGCCCTCTTGCATAAGAGCTCTTGCGCAAGAAGGCAGTGTGGACAGGCACCAGGGGTTTCTTGCGCAAGAAACCTGTATGGCTAAATGGCCATCAGAGCATTCTTGTGCAAGAGAGCGTCCACGCTGCCATGGATGCTCTTGCACAAAAGCACATCTCTTGCGCAAAAGCACATGGTAGTGTGGATGCGCTCTTGCACAAGACCTTTTCCGCAAGAACTCTTGCACAAAACAGTTCTTGCGCAAGAAGCCTGCAGTGTAGACACAGCCCTATAGTGCCCAAATTCAATGGGGTCTGGACAAGAAGGATTTCTGGGTAAAAACACTCCAGTGCACACTTGAAAAATAATGGCAACCTTCCAGAATCTAGGCCAAAGTGATACAGCTCTTTAGCCAAGAAGGGATTTTAGACACATGGCATACCAAGTGACACCTAGCACCTCTTGCTGGTCACTTGGAAATTAGATTTTCAGCTCTGAAGCATCCCCTTTCAATAGGTGTTTCACCCACTGTTGCCTACTATTGGCTCTGCCACCTTGCGTTAGGACCCACATCCCTGCCAGATGCTGGCGTCCTCCCTTCTAGGTACCAACCTGCTGCAGTTCCCCTACACTCTAGGGTCCTCCTCCTCTGGGAACCACTGACCCCCTATGTCCACTATGTCTCAGTAACCTATTTCCAGCCTTCATCTAGCCCTGCCATGAGGCAAACAGCACTCATCATTAGCATGGGAGTATGGACCTGCTGTTTTCTGCTGCCGTGGCTATCTCCCTGAAGCCCTAGTACCTTCAGAGCTTGCTTCAGGCCCTGCAGCCTGGGAGCTTGCCTGGCTGGGGCTTCTACAGCTCTGCCTGCCTTTCCCCAGCCCTGCTCTAAGTTAGGAAGCCTCTAGCTTCCTTGGCAGTCCGATCCCTCCTGCCCCATTGCTAGAACAAGAGTGAGCCAGTCTTCACTCCTTCAGGAGCCTTTATTTATATTGCCCTCAGCTGAGCTCTAATTGACTAATATCTGCCACAGCTGCTGGCTCCACCCTTCCATCCCTCTCCCTTTTAGCCCTTAAAGGGACAGTGTGGAGCAGATGCCCCGTTACAAAGGACTATAAACAGATACAAAGTTATTTGATTCCTGATAAGAGGGGTAAGTTGTCTTTCCAGGGGCTGTTCAGAAAATGTCAATAAACCATGGCAGTGAGACAAGCTGACAGAAAGAGGCTCTGTGGAAAAGTCTGTAGGTAACTAGTCCTACAAGGTCCCCTTGTGGATTATGATTAAATATCTGCTATACCTGATGTGTGTTATATGTTATGTGATTTTAGGTCTGTTTTTTATTAAATGTTTTTGCCTAGTAAATGAAGGATTTGTCTAAATAAATAGTGTTGTATTTTTAGTAACTATATTATCCTAATGTATTTGTTCTCAGAGAAAACAGAACTGCAGGGTCTGAACAAACTTTAAAAAATGGCAGGAATTTGTTAAGGAAGTGGGCTGAACAGAAGAACTCAAGAAGGATTCTGGGCATTATTTTAAAGCGAAGTTGCAGAACCTGTCTGCAGCCTGCATCCCAAGCGGGGGGAAAAATTCACATGGAAGGGCTGAAGACCAAGATGGATGAAATATCATATGAAACGGAGGATTAAGAGAAAGCCAAATGCCTACAAGGAATGGAAGATGGAATGGATCAGCAAAGAAGGCTACCTCATGGAGGCTGGAAATTATAGGGAAAACATGAAAATTGCCAAAAGCCAAGCAGAGTTGAACCTTGCAAAGGAAATGTAAGACAATAATAAAAGTTTCTACAGCCATGTAAATATAAGAAAAATAAGGGAAGAAGGAGTGGGACTGGTTAACACTGAGTATAGTGTCAAAATTAAAGATAATCTAGACTTGGCCCAACACTTAAATACTTTGTCTCCATTTTTAATAAGGCCAATGAAGAGCTTTGGGGTAGGGAAATTGTGGTTAATGGGAATGAAGACATGGAAGTGGAAATTAGCACACTTCAAGTGGAAATAAAACTCAAACTGCTTATTGGGACTCAATGGGGGTGGGGGGAAATAATATCCATCCAACAATAATAAAGGAAATATGTCAGAGGGATAAATACCAGGGAGGACGAGGAGTTCAAGTTAAGTGCCAAATGCTTACACAAAAACAAATGTATATAATCTGGTCATCAGCAAGATTAGGCTTTTAACCAGACAAAGATTTCTAACCAAAAGACTTCTAAGGGGAGGAGTGCGGGGAGGGGAGGCGGGAGGGCAGGAACCTGTCTTAATGGGCTTGCTAAGTTTGTGGAGGAGATGTTATGATGAAACTGCTTATTATGACATGTAGCCAATCTGCAATTTTTAGTATAAACATCTCCAACACCTGGTGATGAAACACTATGGGTACGTCTACACTAGCTCTTTAGTTCAAGCTAGGTAGGGTAATTAGGGCAAGCGGAGTTGCAAATGAAGCCCAGGATTTAAATATCCCGGGCTTCATTTGCGTGCCGCCATTTTTTCCTCGATATCATTTTTTGAGGCGTACAGGAACTGCTGAAAAAGCTCCGTGCTGTTGGCAGAGCCATGGTTACACTTTACTTTCACTTTCAACACTGAGTCTGATCGGCACAGCGTCGGAAAGTGAGTATGCAAATAAAACCCAGGATATTTAAATCCCAGGCTCATTTGCACTTCCAAAATGCTTGATTTGCATCCCTCTCTCGGCAGAGAGATGCAATCTAGACACAGCCTAAGTGTCTTCTAATCGTAGCTTATTTCACTGACACAACTAAATGTTCACTACAAATCTAATGAAGCAACTAAACAAGTATATTGGATTCTATTATAACACACATATTTTGAAGAGAATAATAATCATGCTAGCCTCAAGATGTGTATTACTGGTAACAAAATAGAAACTAGACAGCTTGATTTTACTAGCCAAGTTGTGTTTGGCTCACATTAGGAAAATAATTTAATATGCACAATATTCCCTCCTGCCCACCACAATCCTGGACTTGATAGTGAAGTCTGGAGAAGAACAAACAGGGAACCTCCTCAGAGTCATTTTCACAGAACACCTCTCCTCATACTCACTCAAGCTGCGTGAAAGAGTCTCCATGCCACCACCCAAAAGATAGACAAAAAAAATGTGTTTTTCATGGACAAGTTCAACATAGCTTTGGAGGGTATTTTTATGTAAAGTAATGGAAACAAAAGACTCTAATTAGTCATTCATTGTAATCATATAAATATATTTTACATAGGCAGTGTACATAGACTTACATTTCTCCTCTTTGAATATGCAGGACGAAATTGCCTGTCCCGTTTTCTCTCTCAGATTCACAATGGCTGAGGTGACACTTGAAACTGATCAACCAGAAAAGTCCCTGCTGCACTCAGTCAACTGACGGAAGGTTACCTCAGCAGCTGTTTCTGCTTTTAAGGTCACTGAGAGCCTTATAAACTGTTTTCTTTTCCTTCCCTCTCTAGGATTAAATGGCAATATGGTCAAGAATAACTGGCTTGCATGTAAGCCTCAAGAGTGAGTCCAAAGACAATAAATACACCCAATGAAGAGACATAAGGTGCAGAAAAAGACCCATTTGGGGTCATCTCCACAATTAGTGGCCGCCCCTCAAATACAACTTGCTCCAGCTCTTGCTCACTGATATTGTAAAAATACATTACTGATACTGTGCTAAATAACACATATTTGTCACCCCATTTATTGGCTGTCTCCGTATCCTCTGGGGTTAAATGAACCAGTTCGTATGAAATTAAAAAAAGAGAGATTAAATTTATACAAACCATGTGCAATAGCCTCCTATCAAAGGAAGAATGGGAAGCTTGGTAACATTAAGCTTCTGGGGACAAATCACTAGCAAATATTCTTTAGGGAACAATCCTTCATCCGCAAAGAGCTGGGCTGAATGATCTGCTAAGTGTTTTCCAATGGTTCAGGTAGAATTGACCAATTCCTTTCCAAACCTTTCCCTATTTCTATAACTAAACTCCAAATTAACATTTTCTGAAATGCTGACATGTTTGGATCTTTCCTTTTCCACCCTATTCTCCTGTTGGCACCAGGACTGGAAGTTCCAGAAATCTCTCTATCCCAAAAGACTGGATCTGCTGGATTTTACAGCTGCTTGGCACACCCAGGACAGCCCAATGCAGCTGTAGCAAGACTAAGGAACTGACCCAAGAAATATGGAGTGATTGCCAACAAGCATCCAAAATTTCCCATGGCAAATGTTGCTAAGTTACTGTGCACAAAGCATTGTGCGGTGCAGCTGTATAAAAAAATTCAGAAGTAAATTGTACAATAAAATCAGAGGGTTACACTTACTGTTTTATATACACAAATATGATCTGATTTAGCAAATAGACCATAAAAATAGGATACATTTTGAGTAAAAATAATGTTTTGATACTTGACAAAATCTGGAGAAAGGGTAAGGGGAAACATAAAATTATTCCTGTGCATTTGTTTTTACTTTCTGCTTGTTTTACTGTTACTTTCTTTCTTACAACATACCCTGTTTTCATTTTCTTTATTAACTTGTGAAACTAAACCTTGTTATTATCAAGACAAACAGCTTGACATTTTTTTTATTATATAAGGATTAGACATTTATATGGCATTTTAATGTCATTTGCAATTATACTAGCTAAGATAAAAACAGGAAGGATTATGAATCTTCACATTTTAAAATGATCATCTCCTAGTAATGTAAGGAAATTTCTCGTCATGGAAGGAATGGTTTCACATAACTAAGAGTATAATAAGGATTTTATGCCTTACCCAGAAAAATACTATTTATTTGTGTGTTCATTCATGCTATTTTGATAGCCTTTACAGATCCCAGTTAGCTATAGTTTAAAGTAGGGAGTTATTTCAAAATAATCTCCCGTCTTTCAAAATAACCAGAGCTTCCAATCTAACAAAACAGTTATACCAAAACAACAGGCTGGTTATTTCAAAATTTATACTCCTGCTTTCCTTATGGTGTAACGCTTATTTCAAAATAATTATTTCAAAATAGCCTTAGTATGGGTACTCCGCTGCTGCTGTTTCAAAATAACTATTCCCCGAGTAATTCAGAGTAATTACTCCACAAGGCTTCCTGGGGCTCTAATTTGAGGTGGCGTGTCCACAATAACAGAGCCTGCCTCAGACTAATTTCAAGGCTCCCTTGTAGTGGGGACATGCTATTTCGATTTTGTTGTTTTGGGAATTATTTTGAATTTAGTTATTTCAAAATAATTTCCTTGGATAGACATGCCCTTAGGGAGCAGTGCCCTGTTGTGTTTGATGCTGAACAAACACCATCCACAGAAAGCTTTTCTTGCTTCAAAAGATTCTCAATCTGAGGTTTCAATGAAAAGCAACAGGAGGATTTAAACATCCAGTTGTTGTCCAGTATAAGAGAAAAAAAATGTGTCTAAAAATCTGTGCATGTTGCCAAATGGCCATTCATAGTTCTTATGCCAGCTCAATAAAAGGAGAGTAAAGGGAGATATGGAGGGTTGTGATTTAGTAATACAGTAATCAGATAGAATTCTTTTTTATGGTTGCTCTGAAAGTCACCACTGAATTCAATTTAAGAAATCTATACCTGCCTAGCACTTCACAGCTGTCTGGAGTTCCACTCAGAAACTCATGCTGGCAATAGAGTAAGAGCTTGAATCCTCTTCTGGTTCTTAATACTAGAGCTACTGGAAAATCCCCATTAAATCCTACTAGTATAGTGCCTATGATACATGGTTGAGATGTTTTGATGGTATTTTTAAAAAAAATTATTTAAGTGAGATTTCACTGTCAGAACAGCACAAAGTAATGGTGAAGATGCCCTATATGAGTATCTGAGACTTCCCCTCAGATGGTAGGCAGCATATTTAGCATATTACAGCTCTTCTTGGTCTCATCTAGGGAAGAGTCTACTAGGGGCAGGAAGAGATATAACTGGACCTTGATATTCTTTGCTGATATTTTGCCAGCAGATCTGTCTCTGAAGTTATGTCTACATTGCAGTTAAAAACCTGCCACTGGCCTGACAGCTGATTGAGGCTCATGGCTTGGGTTCCAGGGCTGTTGAATTGCAAACATTTGGGCTTGGGCTTCAGCCTGGGCACTGGGACCCTTTCACCTTGCAGGCTGCCAGATACATGGCTCCAGACTGAGCTTGGAATTCTACACTGAAATGAAACAGCCCTTTAGCCTGAGCCAGCAAACCTAAGTCAGCTGGCATGGCCCAGGCATGTGTGTCTAATTGCAGCATAAATACATTTTTAACAGACTTTTCTAGCAGGCAAAATCTGGAGTATCCCAGAAAGTACTGTAATTTGCAATGGGGACTAGTTCAGTTTACAATCCCCACTCCCAGGACTGAAACAGAAAGGAGGTTTTAAGACAGCTCTAATTCTGCACCCCAGCCACAGAGCTCAATATGGCTGAAATGTTTGTGTTTATATGCTTCTCTGTCTACTTGTTTGTTCAGATATTATGTCCTTCCACCACTCTTCATTTGAGCTCTTTTGATGGCATTCATTTTGGTCACCCAAAATATAATATTCTTCTTTTTATTATACTTTTAAAACATTCAAGTAAGTACAGTAAGTTAATGATTTCAGGGGGTAGGTAAGAATATGAAATTTGTCTAAAGTTCCCCACTGCCTTACGAGAAAAATTAGACAATGACAAGAACAAAAAATCCCCAGGTTTCTTACTGCCTGACTTCTAAATTCTTACTCTCTGCTAATGATATGCGGTAAGAAAGGAGAGAAGAAAAAATAAAAGAGAATCATTGATCCATAAAGTGAAAACAAAAAGTAAACACATTAGCGGGTATGTGAGTTTAATATACTTAAAAAATGTTGCCTGGGTCTATTTTCAAGGAACTAGACATACAATTTTATAACATATAATTACTTAGCTTGCAAGCTACTTAGCGCCAGGTCAGTATGTCCTGGTGTTAGTCTGAAAAGATTAATGAAATAGGGTCTCTCCACTTGTTCCTAGCTTGGGGAAAAATAATTTATTAAATGAAATCCAAGGGCTTAAAAGAGTATTAGTGGTTTGTTTTCTGGTTTCCATAGGAAATAAATACTCCAAAATCAATTTTGTTTCTTTTCTTAATAAAAGTGAATGTAATGCTGATGGAAGATGTCAGACTGGCAGCCTCAGAAACTAGAAGTCCTTTGTTTCTCCATAGAACAGGTACATCATTGGAAATAGCGCTGTAAGATCCCCCCAAATGACCCCATGAATATAAACCAATTTTGTTCAGGATGGAATCTCTGGAAGCAAGAAATAGAAATCTCTCTTCAGTCTGTGGCCTCTCTCCTAAGATGGTGAACAAGGGGTCCTTCTTGTTGATATTTATGAATTGTGTTGTGGATCAGGACCTCACTGATTAGTTGGGGGGAGAAAAAGAACAGAAAGTTGGTCCCTGCCACTGAGAGCTAAAATTCGAAGAGAACTTGCTTTGTTATACAGATACTGGTTCCCAGCTGGAATGGAGTATGGCAGCTCTTAGATAAGGGCCTATGTTTGTGACAGCCATGACTTCAGTGACAAGCCCTATGTCTTTTAGGGTTCTTTCATTAAAAAGTCATTGGATGAGATACTGGCACTACTGAAATCAATTTGAGTTTTTCCATTGGCTTCACTGTGGCCAAGAGTTCCCCCATGGTCCGGGCTGAGGACGGACTTTGCTGGGCCCAGGTGGGCCTGGCTCTGGGCCCCAAAAAGGGGCAGGATGTCAGGCAGAAGGGATAGGGATGAGGATTAGCCTCCCCCAGTGAGCCTTTCAGCACCTCTAGGGATGTTCTGCCCAGGGCTGCAGCAGTGATTTAAAGAGCCTGGAGCTCCAGCTGCTGCCACTGTTGAAGTAGCGGCAACAGCAGCTAGAAGCCCTGGCCCTTTTAAATTGCCAGATCCTGCAGCAGCTGCCCCCTTTGCCTCTCTCTTCCCTTCGTCCTCCTCATCAACAGCCCTGCCCATAGTCATTACTATACTGAGCCTGCTACTGAGCAAGACCTTTTCTTGGCTATGAAAAATGTGACTCTGTATGTTTCTAGTATAGTGGAGCATGGATTTTTACATTATTTTAAACTTTCACTTAAATACAACTTTTCATTTTAAAATAGAGGACTGTGGACACACCACTGGTGGAGGAGGAGTCGGCTCAGGATGCACAGTGGCAGCTGGTTACTTCTGGCAGCAGGCACTGCTCCACCCCTGCTCCGAACCCTCCCGCTGTGGTACTAGGAAACCGTTATGCTCTTCTTTATACAGGAGATAAGCAATCATCCCCTAGACCGGAGGAGGAGAAGCCCCGTACCCTCAAGGCTGGGAGGTCTGCTGCCACCACTGCAAATAGGAAACGTAGGGTAGTGGTGGTCGGAGACTCTCTTCTGAGGGGGACGGAGGCACCCATATGTCGCCCTGACATTTCATCTTGGGAGGTATGCTGTCTGCCGGAGGCCCATATCCGAGATGTTCCGGAGGCATTGTCGAGGATTATCTGGCCCTCTGACTACTACCCCATGCTACTCATCCATGTGGGCACTAATGATACTGTGAGGTGTGACACTGAGCAGATCAAGAGTGACTACAGGGCTCTGGGAGTATGGGTGAAGGAGTTTGGAGCACAGGTGGTATTCTCTTTGATCCTTCCTGTCGAAGGTAGGGGCCTGGGCAGAGACAGGTGCATCCTGGAAGTGAATGCCTGGCTGTAAGGATAGTGTCGCCAGGAGGGCTTTGGCTTCCTTGACCATGGGATGCTATTCCAGGAAGGACTATTAAGCAGGGATGGTGTCCACCTTTCGAGGAGGGGGAAGACCCTATTTGGACAAAGAATGGCTAACCTAGTGAGGAAGGCTTTAAACTAGGTTCGACAGGGACAGGTGAGCAAAGCCCAGAGGTAAGTGGAGAACATGGGGACCTGGGAGATGGGTCGGAAATGGGAGGGAGCATGGGCTACAATGGCAGAGAGAAAGGAGGGTCAGGGCAAAACTGGGAGGCAAGATCAAATCAGGATCTTAGATGCCTACATACAAATGCGAGAAGTATGGGAAATAAGCAGGAAGAACTGAAAGTGCTAATAAATAAGTACAATTATGACATTGTTGGCATCACAGAAACTTGGGATAATACACGATTGGAATGTTTCTATAGAAGGGCACAACTTGTTCAGGAAGGATAGACAGGGAAAAAAGGGAGGAGGTGTTGCCTTATATATTAAAAATGAACACACTTGGAGTGAGGTGGAGATGGACATAGGAGATGGAAGTGTTGAGAGTCTCTGGGTTAGGCTAAAAGGGATTAAAAACAAAGGTGATGTCATGCTAGGAGTCTACTACAGGCCACCTACCCAGGTGGAAGAAGTGGATGAGGCTTTTTTTAAACAACTAACAATACCCAAGATTTGGTGGTGATGGGGGACTTTAACTATCCAGATATATGTTGGGAAAATAACACAGCAGGGCACAGACTATCCAATAAGTTCTTGGACTGCATTGGAGACAACTTTTTATTTCAGAAGGTTGAAAAAGCTACCCGGGGGGAAGCTGTTCTAGATTTGATCCTAACAAATAGGGAGGAACTAGTTGAGAATTTGAAAATGGAAGGCAGCTTGGGTGAAAGTGATCATGAAATCATAGAGTTCACAATTCTAAGGAAGGGTAGAAGGGAGAACAGCCAAATAGAGACAATGGATTTCAGGAAGGCGGATTTTGGTAAGCTCAGAGAGCTGGTAAGTAAGGTCCCATGGGAATTGAGACTGACGGGAAAAACAACTGAGGAGAGTTGGCAGTTTTTCAAATGACATTGCCCAAAAGCAAGCTATTCCGATGTGTCGGAAAGATAGAAAATATGGCAAAAGACCGCCTTGGCTTAACCACGAGATCTTGCATGATTTAAAAATAAAAAAGGAGTCATATAAAAAATGGAAAGTAGGACAAATTACAAAGGATGAATATAGACAAACAGCACAGGAATGCAGGGGCAAGATTAGAAAGGCAAAGACACAGAATGAGCTCAAACTAGCTACCAGAATAAAGGGAAACAAGAAGACTTTTTATAAATACATTAGAAGCAAGAAGACGACCAAGGAGAGGATAGGCTCACTGGTCAGTGAGGAGGGAGAAACCGTAACAGTAAACTTGGAAATGGCAGAGATGCTCAATGACTTCTTTGTTTCGGACTTCACCGAGAAGTCTGAAGGAACGCCTAACACAGCGAATGCTAGTGGAAAGGGGGTAGTTTTAGAAGGTAAAATAAAAAAAGAACAAGTTAAAAATCACATAGAAAAGTTAGATGCCTGCAAGTCACCAGGGCCTGATGAAAATGCATCCTAGAATACTCAAGGAGCTGATAGAGGAGGTATCTGAGCCTCTAGCTATCATCTTTGGAAAATCATGGGAGACAGGAGAGATTCCAGAGGACTGGAAAAGGGCAAATATAGTGCCGATCTATAAAAAGGGAAATAAGAACAACCCAGGAAACTACAGACCAGTTAGTTTAACTTCTGTGCCAGGGAAGATAATGGAGGAAGTAATTAAGGAAATCGTCTGTAAACACTTGGAAAGTGACAAGGTGATAGGGAACAGCCAGAATAGATTTGTAAAGAACAAATCATGTCAAACCAATCTGCTAACTTTCTTTAATAGGATAACGAGTCTTGTGGATAAGGGAGAAGTGGTAGATGTGGTATACCCAGACTTTAGTAAGGTGTTTGATACGGTCTCGCATGATATTCTTATCAATAAACTAGGTAAATACAACTTAGATGGGGCTACTTTAAGGTGGGTGCATAACTGGCTGGATAACCGTACTCAGAGAGTAGTTATTAATGGTTCACAATCCTGCTGGAAAGGCATAACAAGTGGGATTCCGCAGGGGTCTGTTTTGGGACCGGCTCTGTTCAATGTCTTCATCAACGATTTAGATATTGGTATATGTAACGGGAGAGCCCGTCCTGCTCCCCGTCGTCTCTGCTGCCCCCCCTTCTACGTAGTCTCCCTCACCACTTGTGCTGCCCCACTTCCCTCCTTCTCGTGCTGCGTGCTTCTCCCTCTGTGTTCTGTGCCTCCTCCTCCGCTGTCTTCCCCTCCTCCTCTGCTCTTTCCTCCTCCGTTCGCTCTTGGTCTCCCCCCTTCCTCCTCCTTGCTCCTCCGTCCTCCCTTCCTGTCTTTCCCCGTTCCCCTTTTTCAAACCCCCTGCCGGCGTCTGGCCCTGGTGACGTAAGACGCCATGTCACCAGGCCCCGCCCCCGCCGTGCGTCCGGGTCCGATGACGCCAGACGCCACGTTACCAGGCTCCGCCCCTGCCTTGCGTGGACATCCTGGCGTCACCCCGCCCCCGCCGCGCCGCCCGTTATCCGGGCCGCGGCAGAGGAGAGCAGGCCCTGCAGTGTTGCTGCACTCCCTGGGTGGCGTCCAGGAGAGCCAGCGCAATCGCGGGCCGAGTGCGGGGCGGGCCACCGGGTGGGGTGTGGGGGCGGCGCGACCCGTCACAGTATAGAAAGTACACTTATTAACTTTGCAGATGATACCAAGCTGGGAGGGGTTGTGACTAACCTGCAGGATAGGGTCATAATTCAAAATGACCTGGACAAATTGGAGAAATGGTCTGAGGTAAATAGGATGAAGTTTAATAAAGACAAATGCAAAGTGCTCCACTTAGGAAGGAACAATCAGTTTCATACATACAGAATGGGAAGCAACTGTCTGGGAAGGAGTATGGCAGAAAGGGATCTAGGGGTTATAGTGGACCACAAATTGAATATGAGTCAGCAGTGTGATGCTGTTGCAAAGAAAGCAAACATGATTCTGGGATGCATTAACAAGTGTGTTGTGAGCAAGACACGAGAAGTTATTCTTCCACTCTACTCGGCGCTGGTTAGGCCTCAATTGGAGTATTGTGTTCAGTACTGGGCACCACGTTTCAAGAAAGATGTGGAAAAATTGGAGAGGGTCCAGAGAAGAGCAACGAGAATGATTAAAGGTCTAGAGAATATGACCTATGAGGGAAGGCTAAAGGAATTAGGTTTGTTTAGTTTAGAAAAGAGACGATTGAGGGGGGACATGATAGCAATTTTCAGATATCTAAAAGGGTGTCATAAGGAAGAGGGAGAAAACTTGTTCATCTTGGCCTCTGGGGATAGAACAAGAAGCAATGGGCTTAAACTGCAGCAAGGGAGGTTTAGATTGGACATTAGGAAAAAGTTCCTAACTGTCAGGGTAGTCAAACACTGGAATAAATTGCCCAGGGAGGTTGTGGAATCTGCATCTGTGGAGATGTTTAAGAGTAGGTTAAATAAATGTCTATCAGGGATGATCTAGACAGTATTTGGTCCTACCGTGAGGGCAGGGATTGGACTCGATGACCTCTCGAGGTCCCTTCCAGTCCTAGTATTCTATAATTCTATGATTCTGTGATCACATAGCTACTTCATTAATTTCCAACATGTGTCAGATACAAACCAGTGACCCAAAGATGAAACACTCGGTACAGGTTGGACCTCCCTGGTCTGGCACCCTTAGGACCTGACCAGTCCTGGATGAATGATTTTGCCAGAGCAGGGGAGGTCATATTTGGCGCCCTTGCTACTGGCTCCCTCTCTCCCCTCAGCCCTGGACTAGCTGACAGCCTCCTGCCTAGTTCCCCCTTGTGTCCAGCCTCACTACCCTGCCAGTCCCACCCACCTTCTTCTCTGCACAGTCCAGCTCCCTTTGCACTAGCCTCCTGACCCTGCAGGACAGCCCTGCTGGGTTGTGCCTGGATGCCGAGTTGTGGTGCACAGGGCAGCCCACTGAGGAGCCCAGCTGTCAGCCCTCCACCGTGATTCTCTGGTCCTGGAACACATGTGATCCTGCCAGATGATGGATGTTGCCACACCAGGGAGTCCCGAATTACAGAGGTTCAACCTGTATCTCCTTATCAATCACCCTTCAGGAGAATCGCTAGGGATGTGATGGTTCACCACATTTTTGGGACACTTGTAAGTGTATCAGCTGTGCCACAAACTCAAAGGCAAATGCTGAGGACACCAAAACACTCTAGGTCCTCACAGGTTCTATCATCCAGTATATTCCAACAACACACACATCTAATAGATAGGAATTTTTCAACATCAACCTCATCCTGCAAAATTATCAGCCAAAGAGTATCCAATAGACCAATGGAAGTACACTGACTTATTCCAATTGAGGATCTGGTTCAATAAATAGAGGCTAGTTACACCAGACAACACTACCCGAGAAAATAATCTGTTTGCCCTGTAGCATATGTGATGTCTAAATGCTCCTTCCATTTATCAGTAATAACATTTTGTACATGTCCAGCTGGCCTCTGTTGACCAATAAAAATACATGTTACCTGGTCTTTTATGATCCTGGATCTATGGTAACTTCTATTTTCCCCTCTGGAAGTAGTTTCAGGAATAAATCAATGGGAGCCTAGCTCTTTCAACTGATAAATGATTGGCACACATGCCAGTGTTTTCACCCCAAGCCCCTCCAAAATATGTTTTATTAGGTCTCCAGAATGCATATAAAATACAATAGTCTGGAGCAATCCAGAGATAGTCACCCAAAGAGTCAGTGACAGTTTTCCAGTGGCCAGCTTTCCTCCTAGTTGCTGTGGATTGCAATGTCAACCTATAAACTCATAGAAAACTGATGTCAGTGTTGCACTTTCAGTTAACGGTGGCTGATTGCACAAAATGACTATGGTTTTGTTAGATCAGTGTCTCTCATGACACTCCCTTCTTTGAAGGTCTCATAATATTAATATCTTCAATTGCAATTTCAAAAAACTTGTTACTAGTGAGGTTCAAAATTAGTTCTAAGCTCTCAATTGAGACTGAGCAAAAATCTTTTCCCTGGAACGCCTAGTTTTTGCCCCTCAGCTCATTAGTAGCCAGGCCTCATGTAGTCTTCCTTGAAGACTCTATGGTCTGCAGAAACGCAAGCCTTGCAAAGCTTTAATTTTCCTCACTATGTGGCATGTGAGTGCCAAAAATTAAATAGCCCCCCGACCTGGAATAGCAGGATTACCACAACTGGATATAACTCATGTTACCTGGGGTTTTCTGAACCCAGAATGATGGTAACTTCTACTTTTCCCCCTCGGGGTGGTTTTAAGAATAAATCAGTGGGAACTCAACTCTTCTTTCTATTTTGTATAGGCTAATTTGTATTCCCCTAGGCCGTGTCCAGACTCAGGGGTTTTTTCGGGAAAAGTAGTCTTTTCCCGAAAAAACTTCCCCTGCGTCCAGACTCAAGCCGCGTTCTTTCGAAATTATTTCGAAAGAACGCGGCTTTTCTTTCGATGGCGGTAAACCTCATTTCACGAGGAAGTTCAAGAGGAAGTTCCTCTTTCGAAAGAAGGCATTCTTCAATGTAAAGAGGCCGTCTTCGAAAGAGAGCATCCAGATTCGCTGGGTGCTCTCTTTCGAAAAAGTGGATTTCTCTTTCGAAAGATCCGCCTGCAGTCTAGACGCGATCTTTTGAAAGAGGCTCTTTTGAAAGATGCTTTCAAAAGAGCCTCTTTCGAAAGAAGCCTGCAGTCTAGACATAGCCCTACAAAGCTCAAGTTATTTCGCACTATGTGATGTCCTCACTTTCAGTTAATAGTGGCTGAGTATACAAAATGGCTGTGGGCTTGTCAAATAATTTCTCTTGTAAGAACAAGCCCCATCAGAGTAAGGTCAATTCAGTCTCTAGGATCCTTGTTGTCTCTTTACAGGATGATACCATATTGTGCTGTCATCCTTTCTACTAGCTATCTCATTCAGTTTCTCTTGGAGCTTGCTCTGGGTTTTCCTCTTACAGGCTACCCCACCCCCTTTCTTCCTAATTTTCCCAGTCCTTTTCTTCCTGCTGTTCTCTCTCATGCTTTCTTATGGATGTTTAGGAACAGTGCTCTCTGCCACAACTCCCTGCCTATGATCATTGTTTTTCTATGTTATCGTTAAACCACTTGCCTTCCTGATATCTCAGTTGTCTACAAAAGACAATGGAATTCACCCTGCTCCTGGCTCAGGTACTGTGACACTTTTGCATTTTGAGCAGTTTCATCCTTTAGCCTTGGGTGAATCAAAGAGATCTTTGTCTGTGCCCACATGGGGAAACTCACCCAGAACTACAGGGGACTGGCTACACAAGTGCTCTACTACAGCCTCCAGAAGCCTCATTCTTTCCCTCTGCAGGCTAAGGGTTTGCATACCTCACCCCTTATCCTCCCTGACTATGTCATTGGGACAGAACAGAAAGAACCTGTGGCTAAATATATGGAGAGACTTAGCCCTCAGAGTTCTGCTCTGGCCCCAGAGTACAGGTCCTGGCATCCTATCTATACACCTCACTTCATTACACTTGAATGCCCAGTCTCTCAATTTCTGGACACATTGAGCACAGATTCACCACCTCTATGGAAGCAGCAACCCCTATTTACTAGCTTCACCATAGGGCAACATTCTCCTTAGAGCACAGCAAGTAGCCATGTCTACAGTAAAACAAAGCAGAAGTTTATTTGACAAAGCTAAAGCTAAATATAAGAACTGGAAACATGACTACAGGTAAAAAAATGCAATGTACATATATTAATTAAAAAGTTTTGTCGTGTCTACTAAGGTATTTTTGCCAATGTCAGCTTATACAGCCTTTGTCTAGTAAAGAGAACTCAGATCTACTTTTCATGAGACACTCAGGCTGGCAGAAAGTCACCTCTCGAATGAATGTCTCTTTTTCATAACCAGGGCTTTGGGACACAAAAATATACACATTAAATAACACTTAAAATATTTTCTCTACTTGCATCCCACAATAACCAGGACAACCATCAAGTTCTTAGCTTTTGACTGAGATAATATCTATCCCCTTTTAGGCACATATAATAAAGATGTCAAACACACGGGAAAACTCTTAGCTGGACATGTTTAGAAAGGTCTCTGTATATAGCCATGTAATTGTATACTCCTCCATCTGTTGCCAGTAAGAGGTACCTGGGCATTGTTACAATATTGAATGTTTTCCAGCCTCCTATCTTGGTCACTTCTTTGCACAGTGGCTAGATAAACATGAATCAGTGCTCTTTCCTGTACTAAGGAGGGACCAGAGTTGATAGATTTAATTCTTTTACGAACAGAGGAAGACAAAAGTGCGTGAGTAAACAATGGGAAAGAATTAGAAAGAGTCAGATTATGAATAAGGCAGGGAAAAACCCACCCCTCCATCTTGACCACTCTACAAAATATGAATAACCTACGGAGGAAAACATTGAATCATTTAGCAGTGCTACAACCATCCTCAAGCCAAAATTTGCTAAATACTAGCTATATAGGAATTCAGTTTCAGGCCTGGATGGTGCTTTTGGAATGAAAAAAGAGGAAAACAAACTATGGATATAAATACTGAAATTGGGCTTTGCAAAGCTATAAACTGTGGTAGATGTTATTGTAATCAGAACTGGGGGTGTCTAAAACTAGCAATGCTCACCTCAGGCACTCAACAAAATCTGTTAAACCTACTTGCTTCACTGACCTCCCAGAGCTGGTATATGCCTAAGCAGCCTTGTCAAAGAAACAACAGACTTTTCAAAAGCTTCAAGAGGCCTGTGGGACTTCTATGCCTATTTGCTTCCTTTATTCCAAAATTCATCTGAAAAAGACAGAGCTGAAAACCCCCACAAATTATTTATTTTTTATCAATTCAACTCCCTGTGAAAATGTTTCTAGAGAAACAAACATGAAGGAGTAAGAGAAAGTGTCTGTGAGTTGTCTTGTTAAAAATTCTGTCTTAAATATAAACCCTAAATGCTCTCTTTTGAACTTGGTTTTATATAATGTACCACAGAGGCCAGTGTAGTTACTGAGTCGATATTTTTCAGTTTGGAAAGCATTGTGAAACTAAATTCCACTTTAAAATACAGAAAGAAAAGAAAAACCATGGACGATTGCATGATAAACCCTCGTGTCTTGTATTTAAAAAAATGGTCATGTCTTCATTCCTAATTTTCCAATGGGTTCTGTGCAAGTATGGAACTTTTATTGTTATATACAAATTTGAGGTATGGCTGTGGAGACCAACAGCCATTGTTTGCTTTGGAGGCAGGGACTACAGAGACAGATCAGCCAAAGACAGCCTGCAGTTTACAGTGAGCTCTGGTGTGGATTGAATGTTAGATAGATTTTTCCCTTACCTCAAAACCTATCTATCTATCTATCTATCTATCTATCTATCTATCTATCTATCTATCTATCTATCTATCTATCTATCTATCTATCTATCTATCTATCTATCTATCTATCTATCTGATTATAGTTAACCAAGTCCTTGCAGATTAAGGAAATAACATAACTTCTGTCATGAATTTAGTCTGGGGAAAAATCATTATGGCTGCGTCTAGATTGGCATGATTTTCCGCAAATGCTTTTAATGGAAAAGTTTTCCGTTAAAAGCATTTTCAGAACTGAGCGTTTAGATTGGCACGGACGCTTTTCCGCAAAAGCACTTTTTGCGGAAAAGCGTCCGTGCCAATCTAGACATGCTTTTCCGCAAAAAAGCCCCGATCACCATTTTCGCGATTGGGGCTTTTTTGCGGAAAACAAATCTGAGCTGTCTACACTGGCTTTTTTGCACAAAAGCTTTGTGCAAAAGGGACTTTTGCCTGAACGGGAGCAGAATAGTATTTCCGCAAGAAGCACTGATTTCTTACAGTAGGAAGTCAGTGCTTTTGCGAAAATTCAAGTGGCCAGTGTAGACAGCTGGCAAGTTTTTCTGGAAAAGCGGCTGATTTTCCAGAAAAACTGGCCAGTCTAGACATAGCTTATGTGTCTTGTAGTTGCAGGGAGAGCAAAACCTCTTCCACTACCACCCGCTCTCCAGAAAATATATCATTACAGCTTGATTGTTGTGTTTGCTCATAAAAGGGTAGAACAATTTGGTATTAATCAGTAAGGGTATGTCTACACTACCCCGCTAGGCTTCCTATTCCAAACTACCGGTACACCTCGTTCCTAGTCCGAACTACCTAGTTCGAGCCCCGTGTAGCCGCGCTGCACGGGGTTTGAACCAGCGGGGTTTTAAAAATGGCGGCTCCCCGCTTATGCAAATGAAGCCCGGGAAATTCAAATCCCGGGCTTCATTTGCAAGTGCGGTATGCCTACATTACGCTCCTAGTTCAAACTAGAAGGGTAGTGTAGACATACCCTAACTCTATAAGGGTACATCTACACTACAGTGTTAGTTTGAAATATCTTATTTCAAAATAGTTAATTTAAAATAAGATATTTCAAAATAACGCATCTACACACAAAATGCATTTCAAAATAGTGCATCCACACTGATTGGATTCTGAATCGCATTTAAGGCCAGCTGAAACCACTTCCAGCAGGGCATCAGGTCAGTAGTTGCTATCTGTGGCTTGTGTTTAAAGGGACCCCCCTGGACAACCAGTTCTCAGCTTTCCCTTCTTGCTTGCCTATCTCACTGAGGGATAGCAAAACATTTTTTTCTCTGTCTGTTTTGGTTGCCCTGACTCGGGACACCACAGCACTTGGCACCATAGAGCCAGAGCTGCCCCTGGGCACTCTGGTGCTCATTTTGGATGTCTTGCTGCAAGCCAGCAGCAATTGCTAGAGGCTGCCAGCCCAACCCCCAGGCTCTCTTCCAGACCCTCCTGGAAGATGAGAAGGAGCAGCAGCAGTGCCTGGATTCCAGCGTGCCCTGCCACATCTGGCATCTGGACACCAGCAGCGACAGATGGGACCAAATCATCCTGGAGCATTGGGGAGACCAACAATGGACTCAGAACTTCAGAATGACCTGCAGTGATGGGACACGCACATGAGGCCTGCCACTCCTATCCAGAAGTGTGTGGCCCTCTGGAAGCTCTCCATGCCAGATAGCTGCCGATCCATGGGGAACAAGTTTGGCATGGGGAGATCCACCATCAGAGAAGTGCTCATGAAGGTATGGAAGTCTCCAGCCACTGCGCCTTGTGGGGGAGGAGCAAGGAAGGGAGGGGCTGCCCCAGGGAAAAGTTGGGGAGGTGGTACAAGTCCCCTCCCCGGGAGGGTTTGTTCTGTCCCAGCTGCACTACGGACTGCCTGCGGTGGCCAGGATTTCAGGGGTGGTTGCTCCTGGGGAAGAGGTGCGGGGCAGTGGCAGGGAAGGAGCATTGTCAGCCACCCTAGCACTCCAGTGACTCTCGGTTTTGTGTGTTCCCCTGCAGGTGGTCAAGGCCATCAATAGAGTGCTGCTCCACTGTCATCTGCCTCACTGATGTGGATGCGGTCATCAAGGGCTTTGGTGCCCTGGGCTTCCTCAACTGCAGAGGGGCAATCGATGGGACGCACATCCTCATCCGTATCCCAGACCACCAGGCCTCCCTGTACATCAACCAGAAGGGATACTTCTCGGTCATCCTGCAGGCTGTGTCTGACCACCAGGGTCAGTTCGTGGACATTAAAGTGGGCTGGTCCAACAAAGCACATGACACTCAGGTGTACCGCAACTCCTCCATGTGCCAGAGGCTGCATGCCAGGACTTTCTTCCTCAACCTCCACATCAGGGTCAGGGATGTGGATATGCCTGTGTGATTGGTGGGGCATGCAGCCTACCCACTACAGTCCTGGCCCATGAAGCCCTACACGGGACACATCAACCCGTCCCGGCAGGCCTTTAATGCCAGGCTCAGCAGGGTCCGCATCATGGTGGAGGGTGCCTTTGGCCAGCTGAAGGCCTGAATTAGATGCCTCCTCACCCACCTGGACCTCTCCGGGAGGAATATTCCGCACATGATGGCGGCGTGCTGTGTGCTGCACAATTTGTGTGAAAGGAAGGGTGAGGCTTTCCTGCCAGGCTGGAAGGCAGAGGCCGACCACTTGGCTGGCCTGTGAATGCAGCCCCGTGCAGCTGCCAGCTGGGATGCCCATCGGGGAGCTGTTGGTATCTGGGAGGCCCTGCGGGACAGCTTCCAGATGGAGGAGGAGTGAAGTCTCCCTGGCATGCCCCACTGGGGCCTTGTGCCTTGTGCCACCCTCACGTCCTTCCACTTTCCCCTCCCTAACCCCCCTTCCTGATGTAAAATAAACACATGTGTGTTGTCAAAACCAAGCTCTGTTTATTGAACATGATGGGGAGGAGGGGAATAAGGGCAGGAGAGGGCAGGGGAGAGGGCGGGAGAGGGGATGGGTAAACCTGGGAGGAGGGAGCTGGAAGGAGGAGGCAAGAGGAGGAAGGGGGAGGAGAAGCTCAGGGTTGGAGTCTTGCTGGTCCACCTGTCTCTCAGCACTGCCGGTGCAGGGGCCTCAGCATCCCTGGGGGGGGGGGGCAGATATGCAGGGTGGGGCAGGTTGGGAGAGGGGGGAGGAAGAAGCGGGAGGGGGAGCAGGAGTGGGAGGAGGAGCGATAGCTGGAGTGGCAGCAGGGGCTGGAGCAGCAGGAGGCACCAATCTCTGCACCAGGGTCTGCAAGTGGTCACAGATGGCATGGCCCTGGGCAAGTAGCTCCCGCCAGCTCTCCCACCACATGTGCGGGTCTTCATGCACCCAGTGCTCCAGGATGCAGACCTACCTTCTCAGGAGCCCCAGGTGCTGCTGCTGGTACTCCTCCTGGTTCCAGGTCAGCCTGCTGAGTGCCTGGATGCGGGAGGTTGTCCTGGGCAGGGTGGTGTGCCCTGGACTCTCAGCTGCTGTGGCTGTGGAGAAACAAGAGAAGTGGTCAGTTATCCCTGGGGACACAGTGAGTGAAGCCCAGCCCCCTTTGCAAGGCGAGGATGGCAGGTCTCCACACCATCAGAGCCGATGTGCTTGCACACAAGCCACGTTTGGCATGTCCTGCTATTCCCGGGAGTGTGAGCTGGCCCGGGACTGCACCCGTGCTCTGTGCTGTATATAGTGTGGGGGTCGGAGGGGGGTCGGGGAGATATGCCCTGCCTCTGTGTAGAGGGAGCTTGTGGAGGGAGGGTATTGTACAGTATCCCTCCCCAGTTTCAGGAGCATATCATGTGCCTTCATACATACATGCGTGTGGGTAACATGCCAGGGCCCCTGTGTGGCAGCCAGCCAGGGCCACATGCCCAGTGTGGCACGGCACATGCACAGGTTGCTGCATGCTCTGTGGTCAGCAAGGCCCACATGCGTGGTCCCTGGTCTCCCTCTCTCTCCCTCCCCCGTACCGCATAAGGGGACAGTGAATGCACTCACATATTGAGGCCTCCCTGGCCTTGGACGACACCGGTGATATGGCTGCTGTGACGTCTCTGGGATCCTGGGTGAGTGCCACACTCTCTCCAGGCTCCTGCAACTCCTAGCCGTCATCCTCCTCCTCCTCTATGCCCTGGTCAGGGCCCTCTGTCCAGGGCATCATAATAGGGGCAGGGTGTGGGTCAGCCCCTATTTGGGAGCTGCCCCCTGTGCCCCTGTCATAGGCCTGCCGCAGCTCCTTTATTTTCATGCGCATCTGCTCCCGGGTGCGCAAGCGGCCTTTGGTAGCCAGATTGTCAGCCATCCACCTGTAGACAGCCGTGTTCTTCCATCTAGTGCAGAGATCATGGACATTGGAGGCCTCTCCCTAAACTTGAATGAGTTCCATGATGTCCGCATTGAAACAGGAACGCGCTTGCCTTTTGCAGCCCCTGGCAGGCTCCTGGGAGCTTCCAGAATGCTCCTGGGGAGCAGTGGAGGTCTGGGTGCCAGTGGGTTGCTGGCTCATGTTGGGCCAGGGGCAGCGACTGCTGGCTCTGTGCTGGCAGGCTTGCAGCTGGCACAGGCACTGTGGCCAGAGTCTACCCCTTTAAGGGTTCTGGGGTTTGCGGGGAGGAGAGGAGTTTTCCTGGTTTGGCCAGAGTGGCCAAACCCTATGGGTTTTGCATGGAAACTGAACTTTGATAGCCAATTATTTTAAGTGGATGGGGAGAAGTATTTAAATTTCTCCTTGTTGATCGTCATTTCACCTTCTCAAATTTCTCCAATAAATTATCATTTCCATCCAATCCTACACTCACTGCACAAGGAACAAGGATTCTAACAGGACTCCAGCCTCAAAAGTCTCTTGTTAATATTCAGGAATTCCTAGCAAGTTAGGAGACTGAGCCTAACTTTTTAAAAATATTCCAGCTTTACAGCCCTGGCTGTTTAAATCATGTTCAAAGCCAGGCTAACTAGGAACTGTCTTTAAGAACTATGTTCAAATATTTTCATCCCAAAGGCACAGATAGAATCACAGGGCACTGGTTGGATCTGAAGATTCCTGGCCAGCATTATCTAAGAGAGTCAGAATATTTCAAGCCCCTTTCCTCTCTGGCTGCATGGATAAAAGCACATAGCTGTCTTGTACAATTTATTAATCTGTTTTCCTGCTTATAGCGGGGGACATTTTTTTTAGATTTTTATTCTCCCCTCCCCAAAGCCTTCACTCTTAAAATATTTAAAAATGACAAAGTTATAATATCATTTTTACTTTTTGCCTTTTCCAATAAATCCACCCTAAATTCCTCTCGCTTATAACTGAAGTATCTGTTCAACTGGGAGATTCAAAGTTCATTGAATGGCTATATGCTAAATAAAGATATTTTCATTATAATAGAATCAGTGGGATATTGGAAAATAGAGAAAAGTATCAATTTATTCTCTTTTTTCTGATTTTTCACTGAAGTTTCATTTAATATTTTTACGTCAGCAAAGTTAAGCAAAGTCTAAGTTAAAGAGTTAAATACTGGTGTTATTGAATTGCAAAACAATAATATTGATAAAAAACTTTAAAAAACAACAAACAGTCTAATAGCACCTTAAGGACTAACAAAACATGTAGCTCAGTGGTTCCCAAACTTTTTGGCATCATGCCCCCTTTTTGATTTTAGAAAAACCCTCACATCCCTCCTGCCCCCCAAAAAATAGCAGCAAAACTTGGGATGGGATTGACGGGGGAGGGTGGCTGGGTCACCTTGCACCCCCCCTGGAATTTCTTCACACACCCGAGTTTGGGAACCCATTATGTAGATGGTATCATGAGCTTTCGTGGGCACAACCCTCTTCTTCAGATGACAGGAGTACTGGAAGTCCAGAACCAAGAATAAATATGGGAAGGAGGGAGGGAGGGGAGAAGGAAACATCTGCAGTTTTGATCTGGAAACATCTGTGGTCCAGCAAGGTCAGGGATGTTACTGAACCAAAGAGCCACAGGAGAGCACAGGGTCTCCAGAGTTCCAGCTGGGCCAACAGTGGCTAGGCAGGGGAACCTCAGAGTCAGTAGGGCCAGGCAGCGTCGGGGAGGTTCCACCCTGGCTGGGGAACCCTTGACGTCAGCGGGGGCAAGAGGTCAGAGAGCCCCTAGCAGCGGGGCCAGCAGCAGTCGGGCAGCCCCGGCCAGGGAACCCCAGAAACCCCCAAGCCACAGTAGGGCCATGCAGTCACCCAGGATCCCTGGCTGGAGAACAAAATCAAAACTGCTATGGATATCACAGTCCTGCAGCTCTGTAAAAGCCACTGGCTTGGCTACCCTGGCAGGGAACCCTGGAAACTCTCAGCAGTGGGGCCAGGCTGAAGCAGTGCCAAGAGGCCTGAGGCTGGGGAACCCCTAGTAAACCTGGAGATAGTGGGACAAGTAGGTTTACTAGGGGTTCCCCAGTCCCCTAGCTGAATGGGACTAATGGAGGCCCCAGTAGCAGCAGGAGGCAGCAGAAGGATGGGTAGCCTTGAACGGGCCAGCCTGAGGGGGGCAGCAGCAGGGTGGGGAGCCCCAGCCTTGATATTCCCAGGGAGAAGTCAGCAGCGGCACAGCCAGCAGGGGAACATGGACCTCCCTTGTTCTGGCAAACTCCCTGGTTCGGGACAACTCAAGTCCTGAGGGTGCGTACCAATGAGGTCCAAACTGTAATCCTTTAATTTACAGAGACAGTCCTGTAATTTAATAAGCATCTAGAAATTTAATAAGCATCTCATACCTAAGTAAAATAATGTGCCTGTGAAATACTGATCATATGATATATTGTAGGAATGAGAAAGGTGGTTCAGTTAAATTAAGAATTGAACAACGTCCTGACTAGACTTGGAACCAAACTGAAACCAAAACTATTGTGAAATCTGGGAAAAATTCAGTCAACTTGAAAAAAGAAATATCTGGATGTACATATATATGTATATATATTAATATTTTGATACTTATTTGTATCCATTAGCACCTGGACACCATCTCTGTTCCAAAGCTAAAGAAGACAAGAAGCATATCAAGAGAAGGAGAAATACAGAAATACCACATGAAAAGAAATTACAATGGTATTTCTTTCAGAACTACAATGAGACACTATGGAAAATCTCATGAGGAAACCTGCCCAAATTCCATTCCATTCCAGACACATTTCACTAACCTTCAAGTTACCTGAACCACCTTGCCATGCATTAAGATGAGCCTGAACCAAAACCCATCCTCTGAAACCAACACAGGGAAAATTCAAATATGGATCTAAACTTCACACCTAGAAACACACTCTATACCTGGCTAAAATGGTATGAAGATAGGAACAACAGAAAATAGAGCTGACTGAAAAACAAGAAATATTTTTGTGAAAATGTCAATTATTCCCCTTTTTTAACATTTTCATACAAAATTCAAAATTTGTGTGTGTCAATAGTTAAAAAAAATTAACAAGTGACTCCACATTTTTGATCAACTGGTCAAAAAATGAGATCGTGGCCAACTTGATGGCTTGGAGTGACACTAATGTCAAGATACTTTAGTCCTTATTTTACTCAGAAGAGAAAAAATTCAACTAATGATCTCTGTTGCACATAGATTTGAAGGGAGATGGGGGGAATCTCCATTGTTTCCTTGGTCAGTTTAGATAGGACTAAACTTCAATGAACTGAAGGCTAAAGCCATGGTTCAGGCCTGTCTGTTAAGAGCAGCTGTAAGGAACTTCTGGAGGAAGTTATTTTCAATGCAAACCAGCACCTTGCGTTGGTCCCACAGAAATCTAAGGACAATTTATAGATACAGAGACATAGGAAACTCCTGTAAGACTAGCAACATTGAATCTATGAAAACCATCTTTGTACTTTCCTAGCAAGAACAGTGTTGAAATATGGCACTGGCTAATCCACTTTGAATTTAATGCAGATAGTTTTAGCTAAAAAGGTCCAGATTCGCAGCTGAGGTATACTGAAGTGAAGTAATTGGAGCCAATTTACTCTACCTAAAAATATAGCCCATGGTTATTATATAAAATCTCTATCTTTTAGAAGGGTGACACTATAGGAAGGACAACTCCACAATATCTTTACATACAGCTCTATTAAACTGAAACCAATAAACAGATTTTCAAAATAAACAGAGTAGAAAAAAGAACTGGAACTGATGAGAGCTGACATGATTTTAAATGTGATAGTTGCCTGTGCTGACCTTCCACATAAATCACCAGGATAAGCACTTCAAGGAACTGATTGCAGCTCAGAACATTACCCAAAGGAAATGGTACAAATGTTCCGTAAGTAGTTATTGAACAAGCTGAAATAACACGTTACTCAAACCATATAAAAACACTCACGCTGTAATGTTAGAACAATTTTTTTAAAGGCTAACCCTGGTATTCAAATTACCTGATGTGTTTTTTCCCAGTTTGAAAAAATAAAACAAAATAAAATAGGGACAGCACCCTGTATTTCTCCTGACCCAATGATCTCAATTTGCTGTCAGGATCTCTTCAAGATGGGTACAGAATGTTTTGTCAGATCTGTCTGCCACATGGGTAATCCAATGCACAAAGAAGTTAATATGGTTTGCGTAGTGTCACAGAGAGACAGTAGCAAAATAGGGAAGAAGAATCTGGAAGTCATGACTCAGGCCACTGGACAATGCTCAATTCTCATAAAAATGTCTAATAGTTGATATTGCTTTTACAGGAACAAAACAGCAACACACTGGCATCTTATTCTGAGCTTCCCGTCCACTGTGACACCTAAATTCTTCTCAGATTTACTACTTTCCAGGATACAATCCCTTATTACGTAGGTTTGAACTCATTCATTGTTCCTGGATGTATCATTTTGCATTTGGCTTTAATAATTACATTTAGTTTGATCTCTATGAATACCTGTCTCCTTGATATTTACTAGCCTCGTGCCATTCCTAAAGATTCCCATTAAAAACATCTCTTTTCAACAATGATTCCCCATTGACAACTGCGATTAAAAATCTGCAGTTTAGCCAGTTGTTCTTAATCCTTTTAATGTGAGCTTTATTGATACTATGTAGAGTTCTTTTAATCTGACTATGAAGCACTACTGAATCAAATGCCCTAGAAATTATTATATTATTCAGTTATTTCTATCAAGAAAACTAATAATTTCCTCAAAGAATGAAATCAGATTTAACAAGTCATATTTTCTTTAAAACTATGTACATTGGTGTTAATTTTATTCCTAGTATTTAAATCTTTATCAGTTGAATTCTATATCGGCTTTTCCATCATTTTGCCCTGAATTGCTACCATGATCAAGGGCCAATAGCTGCCAGAATCATCTTTCTTGACTTTCTAAAGGGTATTGACACATTATCATGCTTCCAGTCTTTTTATCAGAATACCAAACTGTATTAATAATTAACATAATCAGGACAGAGATCTGCCAACTCTTTCAGGATTCTTGAATTTAGGTTATCTGGGCTTGGTGATTTAAAATTGTTTTTCTTTGGAAGTTGTCTAACATCCTCTTTGGTTAGTAATTTATTGGAAAGTACTTCATCATCCTCATATAATAAGAATACACCATCCTGCTTCTTTAAAACCCCTATATTTTCAGGATCATTATTAACAATTTTACTATTTCCACCTATTATTGAGACTATACTATTGCTAGGATTTCTTTTACTCCTAATTCATTTAACAATCCTTATTGTTCTTGAGCCTGCCAGCTATGCACTTTTCTTTAATAACCTTTTTTTTTCTTTTCAATTTTCTGTAATTCATAACTTCTAATTTATAAATTGCTAGCTATCCCCTCTTTTCCATTTGTTATATATTGTTTTTATATTTCCAACTGCTGCCTTCACTTCATCACTGAATCTAAATGGACTTTTCATCAAAATTGTCCTCTTTCTTCATAAGGATGAAGAATTGATACAGGACGAAGAGGTATGAAGTCTTTTCCAGGTGGGAAAAGGTGCAAAAGATTAGGCATGTTAAATCTTAGAAAAAGTAGATTTTTTTCAAATGTTGACATATCGATTTTTTTTCTGACTTTTGAAAGTCTGCAATATTCTAAATGCTGTTGAGCTGATCAAAATATTCTATTTAAAAATCAATATGTCAACAATAAGCATAATTTGAAAGCGATTTTTCATGCTATTTTGACCAGTGCTACTATGAAGGAGGGAAAATTTTCACACTAAGTGCACATCTAAACTACATTCCTCTTTCAAAAGAGGAATGTAAATGAAGCTGATTGAAAATTCAAATGAAGCACGGAATTACAAATCTCATGCTTCATTTGCATAATTGTGTGAGAGTGCTTTTTCAAAAAAGAGTTTTTTTAAAAAGAAACCGCAGTCTAGACTGGGTTCTTTCGGAAAAAAAACCTTTTTTCGAAAGAACCTGTAAACCTCATTTAGAAAAAGCACTCTCATGCAATTATGTAAATGAAGCACAAGATTTGTAAATCCACGCTTCATTTGAATTTTCAATCAGCTTCATTTACATTCCTCTTTCGAAAGGGAAATGTAGTTTAGCCATGCCCATAGAAGTAACATTCTGGACCCACTGGAGTCAATGGCAAAACTCCCATTGTCTTCAATGAAGCCAGGATTTCACTCTTGTTCTGAGGTTAATTTCTCAAAAGATACTTCCTTATTCACCACCAAGGACATTTTCTATCCCTGAAGGACTGGAAAACACTGATTGCATACTTTTCTGGTACAGGAAAGGGAAATGGTTCTTCTTAAGATTCACCATGCCAAGGTTAAAATTCCTGCTTCTGAAGTCACCACAAAATTCAACGTTTTCAACACAATGGAGTCAGTCTTCACTGCACTGGTAATGTTAATGATTCTCCTATGATTGGCTGCCACGGTATCCAATTTTCTACTCTCACTAGACTATAAAAAGACTGGATCCAATTTAATAGTTTTGAAAAATGCCAAATAGGATGTGCTGGAACCAAAATCCTATTTATCTTCCAAATCATATGTAGTTAGGTCAGCAACAGGACAATTTCATCCATACAGACCTGGCAATATCACCTCTAATCTGGAGGGACCATCTGCAGGGGTGGAAGGAGGCTCATTCCCAATGGCTCATATAATCTTTTGCCCTTCTGATGAGACAGCCAGCAGGAGTCCACTTTGACATAATCATTTGTGCACTAGGAAGTGGATAGAATTCTACTGTATCATTTCACTTGGACAACCAAGACGACATCCCATAACAATAACATTTAGTCACTCACTACTGACCTGAGCAGATATGAACACCCAATCCACAGATATTAGGATACATATCCCTTTTGAGGGGTCCAGTCTCTTTATTACTTGGTAGCTCAAACACATTTGTTTCTTGCTGTGTTTGAAAGGGAGACCTGCAGACAGATTGAAAATTCAGGAAACTTACGCATAAGGCAGGAAAACACCTTATAAAAACCTCTAAAGCTTTTTATGTTAGATAATGAGCTCAAACCCAATATTCCATAATTAGCAACATGAGATAGAAAAGCCCAATTGGTTAGGTGATCTAGTCAACCCTCCAGTTCACATTCTGAGCACATGCAGTCTAGAAACCGTATAATTAAATGATAGAACAGATTGCAAGGGCACAAGTTCCTCCGTTGGTTAATGTTATCAAGAGACCGCTATTTTTTATAAAGTGAATTTATTTATTTATTTTTCTGCTTAAATTGAGTGGCAGTAAACCTGACTGCTATAAACACTGTGTCAAATACAATGACTTTCCCATTGCTTCAGGGGGAAAAGTCAAAAGACAGATGGAAAAAGCAAGTGGCAGAATGCTGTTTCTGTCATAATTACGTTTTATGCAGACATGACTCTATGTCCATAATAATCGACAGTCTGTTTAGACGTTTAGCAAACCAACAGTCAAATGTACTTTTCAGGGTGTGATTTTTTTTTTTATTATTATTATTATTATTATTATTTCATGACTTGTAGAAACTGGTTTCGAATTCCTGTTAAATTTAACAGGCAGATAATAAAACATATTTTTTCCCCACAACAAAGCAAAAATGAATATTTTTCTATCCCTCATAATGTACTGAAGACTGCCAAAAAGCAGTACCCTGCAGGAAGGAGGCTTGAACAGGAAGGGAGTGAAATGGAGCTTGTAAAGCTCTAAAGGAGGAGCAGGCAAACTGATTTATACAAATCTAGAATTAACCACTCCCTTTCATTGCCACAGAAGTGTCATCCAAAAGTTAAATTAAAAGATTGAGGTTTACGTTTGATATCTTTATTTTCATTCTTCTGTCTTCCTGATCACAGATTAGACAGGAAGAAGAAGTGACCAAGTACAGGAAGAAACACTAAAAGGCATTACAGAAAACTCCATTAGAATAGTTTACGTGGCCTCTTTAGTTTTTGTTCTCCTCTATTGCTTTCACTTGGCAGCCCATTAGACTCATGAACCAAAATAGGCCAATACAATATTAGCTTGTTCAGGCAAACACTGTATTGCTTTATCTATACCAGAATAGTTCAAGCAATACAATACCTATAGTGTACATGCAATTATACTGGTATAAATTTGGGAATAAACAATCCTGATATAATTATGTTTGCGAAAAGGGTTGTTCTGGTGTATATATACAAAGAGCATTCCAGCTGAAACAGTTATACTAGGACAAAAACTTTGTATAAACCAGGCCTTTTACAAGTGCAAGCAGCTGATAATTTTCATTTGGAATTTCCAGAAGAGAAAGCTGGCCTTTATTTCTTGCCCAAACAAGTACTAGGAAGTAACAGATTTCCAGTCCAATTTAAAAGAGCATGCTTTTGGGGTGGTTAGGCTATTCTGTGTCTCATCTCTGTGCCTGAGGAATCCTTGCTATCCCCACCAATCCATCAAGACTACAGCGTAAAGTACAGGCACTATATTACATTTTCCTCAGAAATGCCTCGTAGTGAGGAATCCACTTTAATAGGGAGCTCCCGAAGCAGATGGAAGATAACACAGTCCTGCGAGCAACAGAGCCAGGCTGCCAGGGAGTAAAGGTGGCCATGGTGGTGGCAGAGCCTTTATATTCATGTTCTTGGTTTCCTATGGCTCCCTAAGGGATCTGTGATTTTCTGGCCTGGAGCCTCATTTTCTCCCAAGGGGGGAAAAGGCTTCTGAAAAGATACAAAGTAAAGCCTGAGAGGGAATATATTTGAGTTTTGCTTCACCTAAGCATGAGCCAGTCCGAAGTAAGGAGTCCAACAAGTAGCTCCTATCTTTACTATACATTCCTGGCAGATTGGTATGAAGTGTATAGGCATAAGATACAGATAAGTCTTGTCCCCACCTGCGGGCTATATGTATAACCAATGGATGAAGTATATTTCATAATCTGTGTTTCTAGGGAATCAGACTTGCATTCAGAGCAACTATACTATGAGAAACTTAAGTGAATAGTTCAGAGATGTATACCTACAAAAATGAAGAAAAGATGAAGCTCAATTTTTTATACCAGGAATAAAAACTAATATGTCTCTTATTTGAGGCAGGCCAATTACACAATGATGAGTAAGCATTCAAGACACATTAGGATTGGAAGAGACCTCTGGAAGTCATACAGTCCCAATCTCCTGTTCAAAGCAGGACAAACCCCAACTAAAATCATCCCAGCCAGGGCTTAGTCAAGTCTCACCTTTATAAGGATGGAAATTCTACATCTTCCCAGGCAACCCATTCCAGAGTTTCACTACCCTTTAACAACAGCACCGACAATAGCCTAGACACCACCACCACTGATGGTAGCCTCACTCTATTCTCTTTGAAACCTCCTTTTAGGTAGTTGAAGGTTGCTATCACACTCATTCTTCTCTTCTGAAGACTAAATGAACCTAGTTCCCTTAGCCTCTCCTCATAAGTCATGTGTCCCAGCCCCTTAATCATTCTCATTGCCCTCTCTTCAATTTGACGACATCCTTTCTGTAGTGGCGGGGGGTGGGGACTCAAAACTGGACACAATACTCCAGGGCTAGACGTCTAGACTGGCATGATTTTCTGCAAATGCTTTTAACGGAAAAGTTTTCCGTTAAAAGCATTTGCGGAAAAGAGCATCTAGATTGGCACGGACGCTTTTCCGCAAAAGCACTTTTTGCGGAAAAGCATCCGTGCCAATCTAGATGTGCTTTTCCACAAAAAAGCCCCACTCGCCATTTTCGCGATCGGGGCTTTTTTGCGCAAAACAAATCTGAGCTGTCTACACTGGCCCTTTTGTGCAAAAGCTTTGCGCAAAAGGGACTTCTGCCCGAATGGGAGCAGCATAGTATTTCCGCAAGAAGCACTGATTTCAGACAGTAGGAAGTCAGTGTTCTTGCGGAAATTCAAGCGGCCAGTGTAGACAGCTGCCAAGTTTTTCCGCAAAAGCAGCTGATTTTGCAGAAAAACTTGCCAATCTAGACACAGCCTAGATGTAACCTCACTGGCATGGGCGTCCAGTATGTTAGGCGGCTGAAGGCTTTGCTTTCCCAAACTGCCAGTCATAGTGCTGCCCATAATCTGCCCCCAGAACACCTGATGCAGATATTCTGGGAGCGGAGTATTGCTGTCCCTAGCGCCTGCCTTCCTGGTGCTCTGGGCCTGGGGCCCCTGGGGCCTTGCTGCACGCTCTCCACTCTCCTTGGGGCTGGAAAGGCTGGGGCAGGTCAGGCCACATGGCATGCCCTCCTCCCTCCCTCACTGTTCCTGGGCTGGAAAGGCTGGGCTGAACTGCGTGGCACATCTTCCTCCAGGGCTGGGGAGGCTGGATTCTTGACACACACCTCCCCCACCCCCTTTAAGCTGGGGCGAGTGTGTGTCCCCACCCGCTCCACTCCTCTCCCCTCCCCATGGTCGGGAGTGGGGAATGTGTGTGTGACACGCTGTCCTGTGTCTCTGTGGGGTGCAGGAGCACAGCAGAAGGGGCTGGGCTGGAGGTGGAAATAATTATTTCCTATCAATAGAAGGCAATAATTATTTCAGTTGCTCTGCTGGCAATGCTTCTGACAATACACCCCAATATTACATTAGCCTTCTTGGCAATAAGGGCACTCATTGACTCATATCCAAGTTCTCCAAGCCCATATGCCGGGGGGTGCAAAGGATGTGAATGCACCCCTCTTGTAGTCCCCCAAGTCCACTTGCAGGTTGTTTGCAGCTGGAACTCAGCCCCCCTCTCCTTTCCTCCACAGCAGGGAGCCCTGACTAGCGTTGCAGCCTTGCCATCTCTTATGAGGTTGGAGCACTAGTGCTGGCTTCCCTCTGGGAGAGGGCAGGTGGAGAGAAAGCCCCAAGACTTGCTGTGCAATTGGGCTCACAGGAAAGAAGCCTCCCCCCCTCCTTCCCTCCTCACTGGAAGCTGATGCTGTTGCTGCTTTTGCTGCTGGAGCCGGCCTGTGGAGCACGAGCTGAATTCCGCAGAAGGATCTCTTTTTTGTTTTTCTCCACACACATTTTATTGGACAGAGAACCCAAACTGACCCCACGTGGTGGGAAGGGAGGCATACAGGCTGAGCCCACCTCCCCTTCAGCAGTCTCAGTCGCTAAAATGCCCTCTTCTCTGAGACTTCATATATTTTCTTAGGAGAAAATAATATTTTTAGACCTTTATATTTCAGTTACTGAACTGCTTTTAAAATATTAAAATGACAGTAAAGTTTGCAATGTCAAAGCATTTTTTCCACTGGTAAGGAAAATATTATTAAAACAAATCATAACTCTTTTAAATTTCTGGTCTATGTGTGGCCAAAGTAGAGAAATATCTACTTTACATAAGCAGTTTGTTGGTTCATTTCCTTTTATCCAACAGAAATTTCTTAGCATGTTTAACAAATAGATACTATGCAACTGATCTAATACAACTGTGCAGAATCAATGTTCCTGGGTGACCAATTTCAATACAGTACTACAAAGCAAACAGAACATTGAAAATAAACTAGCAGCTTACTGGTACATAATGACATTCAGCAGAGCCACGGCCCACTATTTTGACAGATTGACTGGGAAGGAGTGAAGAGTTAGGAAAAATAGTCCAAATTTTACAAATGCAATAGTAATTTCTGATGGTTAGAGCAAGAACAAAGTCAGGACTAGTGAGTTCTATTCCTAACTTGCTACCAACTTGTGTAAAAAAATGCAATTTTTAAGTTTGCGGGGAGGGAGCTTCTTTAGTTTTTCAGCAACAACATATCAATATCTTGACCTTAAATTTCAGTTTACTTGATACCTTCTGCACCTGCATCTCAGTGCAGATTAAACCATGTTGAAAGGGCACTTTTTGAATCTCAGGTCAGAGGTATTACATGCTAATTATTTTTCATCACTTATTCATGGGAGTGGTTTCTATCTGACTTTTCCTTGTAACTAATGGCTCAAATTTAGCTATGCATTCTGATACTTTTGTGCTAGTCCAAAGTAGTCAAATAGCAGATTGTAAGACTTCTTTGTTTTGTTTTGCAGAATTGGAAAAGGACAATTGGGGTATACACCTGATGTTGTCCCAATATCAAATTTTGGGCCCTCAGATTTTCCTAGCCAGTCATGAATTGCCAGGGAATGTCTCTCCTCCTAGGTCATACAAGCATAAGCAGAAGGGAAAACAGTGAGTTAAATCAAAATACTATTTAATGAAGGGACTTTTAGGCCCATTTACACTTTTAGAATGTAAAATAGGCTTAAGGTGGGGGTAAAAAAAAGTACAAATTTTTCAGGGCTCTTTAATTAGTATATGCCTCTGATTCAGTTACTCAGAATAATTAAATTAGAACAAATTTAAAATTAGAGATGGATAGTCCAAACTAATACTTTGGAACTGAACAGTCCAGAGCTTTGGGAATGGATACAAGACTGTTGGAAATCCAGGTCTAAATTATGCAGCTCAGGTCTATTCCCGTTTAACAGATTTGTAAGAGGACCTTCATTTTTATGCATCATATAATCAAATTGGGGATTCACAGTCAAATAACTTAGTAAGTTTCATGTGAGCATTCCAGACAAGAATAAAAAGTGTTGTATTCAGTATAGTAGCTGTGTCACTCCTAGGATATTAGAGAAACAAGCTGGGAAAAGGTAGTATTTTTTTTATTGGATCAACTTCAGTTGGTGATAGAGAGACAAGCTTTTAAGCTACACAGAGCTCTTGTTCAGGTTTGAGAAAAGTGCTCAGAGTGGCACAGCATTCACTATGAATGGTTCCATAGACTATGCTGAAGTATGATCTCCTCGATCTTGTATTTAGTGGTGATACTCTGAATCAGCTGGCACAGGCAGTGTAGATACATCCAGATTCTTGGGGCTCAAGCTAAGAGGTTGTTTCATTGTGATGTAGACATTTGCGCTTAGAATAGAGTCTGGGCTCTAGGACCTTGTGGGGTAGAAGGATCCCAGAGTATGGGCTGCAACCTAAGTTCAAATGTCTACACTGCAATTAAACAGTCCCTTAGTCTGAGCCCATGAGCATGAGTTAGCTGAGCAGTCACAGGTGTCTCACTGCAATGTAGACATTCCCAGACCCAAAGAAGAGCTCTGTGTAGCTTGAAAGCTTGTTTCCCTCCTCAATAGGAGTTTGCTCAAAAAATTGATATTACCTCATCCACCACAAGAATGAAAAGAGCAGACATCTGTAGTTCCAGCTCAGCACTCTCGCTAAACTATTATTGTGTTATAAATCCTCATGCTTCAAGGCATAAGCTTATCATTAGTGGGTGAAAAGGAACACAGGTACTCCCACAGTTATAGCACTGCACAGTAATTGACATTATGAAGATATCTATTTCATTTAATTACATGACTGTTTGACCAGTTTAAGAGACAGTGACTTGGACTAGATAGGCTATTGGCTCATATCTGTCATGGCAATTTTTATGTTCCATATTAATTCTGTTCTTAGAAGGTTGTCACATGCAGGCTTTGGCATGCAACCTATGCTAATTATTGATTACAACTGGCCCAGAGCTAAAGAAACATTTTCAATGCAACTGGCACAAATGTTGTTTCTTTCACCGGTGTAACAAATGTATTTCAGAAACCCCTTACAGGTTGTGAAGGTTTCTTTATTATTATTATTATTTGCATGATACAAGCAAAGTGGTGGTAGTTCATTAATTGAAACAAAAATTAAGTCCTTGTAGACTCAAACATACAAGCTGAACACTGACCTCTGCTCACTAGGAACTGAATTCTCAGGCATATTTATTTTTCTCTAACAAAATTAAATGTATGGGGGAATTAAAGATTCATTTTGAAATGAAAGTGCTTCCCTTTCACTCTGGAGGTCTTCAATCACAATCTGAGATGCATCAATGGCTTATTGTAAATAACACCATGAATAAACTCGTATGTGGCTATGAAGAAGGGCAATAAATGTATACTAACTCACACACTCTACTGCTAAAGTTGCCAGAGGTTTGTTGTGAGGGACTGATTCCTTTTCCTTCAGTAGGCTCATCCACGCTTGACTAATAGAACTAACTAAACTGTGTTAGAATCTCAAACAAGTTCATGGCACAGTTCATGGCCTCCCAATATGGCTCCTCTCTCCTCATTGTTCATAGCAAAAGTCACTCTTACCGGCTCCTCCCAGGTGTCCACCTTGGTCACAGGGTGCTGGTGGAAGCTTCACCAATAATTGCATGAAGGTCATTATAGAAGCAGCAGGCAGAGGTGGTGAGTTATATGGGCCCAGAGGTCCCCAGGCACCAAGAATATTCAAGGCTGTGCAATGTTTGGAGCCAGGCTTCTTGAATCAGGGAAGCTGCTGCCTCTCTCCCTGGCTTAAACGTTGCTTCATGCAGAGCTGCAAATGAGCAGTGCAGGAGGCAGCAGGTTCACAAGAGGGAGAAGGATGTGTGACATGATTGGCAGACTCTCTCTCCCAATCTCCCCCAAGGCATGACTAGGGAGCTTCCTATGGAGCCAGTGGAGAGGAAGGAATCTCACACCTGACAAGCTGCTGCCTGAGGGGGCTTCTTGGCATCTTGTGGCATGCTGTCCCACCCCCAGCAACCACTCCTGCCCATGCTGGGCAAAGGGCAGTCCATTCCCGGCCCCCTCCCTCCCATGTGAGGCTATGATGAGGAGCAACTGGCAGCTTGGGTGTCAGGGACAGATTATGTGGAGGGGGACTGGAGTAGGATGTGGGCAGGTGGACCAGGAGTGTTCAGGGAGTGGGAGATGGATGCTGGGGACAGACCCCACTGGTGGGCTGGTGGGCTGTTGTAGGGAATGGCCAGCTAGGCAGGGAATGCAGTAGGACATGGAGCAGAGCACAGCATGGAGACATCCATGGGTGTCCAGTATCATAGATGGGGGAAGGCATAGCCTTTCCAAACCACCTGCCCACAATCTGCCTCCAGAATACCTACTGTAGGTGTTCTGGGGGTAGAGTGTTGCTGCCTCCAGCATCTGCCCTACCATGCTCCAGGGCTAGGGAGGCTGGGGCATATGCATACCCACTCCTCCTCCTTCCCTCCCCATGGTAGTGGTGGGGGGGGGGTGCTGCTTCCCCATGGTGGGGGCAGGGATGCAGCAACAGGGCCTCAACAGTAGGATGGGGTGTGGGTGGGGCTGAGGGCTTGCTTCCCCCCCAACTCTATCTTCAATGACTGCCCATGGAGACACATGTTTCCCTCCCCACTGCTGTGGGGATATACATATAGACAGCTGGGGTGAAGGAGAAGCTGGAAGCCACTCTAACAGCAGTGCACTACTGGCAGTAGGGTGTTTTAAATCATTCAGGGTAGCAGGTGGGGCCAGAGGATGCATGGTGTAGCAGGGAGGATGAGGGAACATGTGGGCATGCTTACAGAAGCAGCTGGAGACCCCAATCTCTCCAGGAGCCCCTGGTAGAGGGAGGGTTCCCCCAGTTAAGAGTGGCACCACTCTCCCCACATTCTCAAGTGCAATCCACTCTCTCCAGACCCTGCACCCCATATCCATACTCCTACCTCCATCCTGCCTCCAAATTCCTTCTCCTCCTCCAGCACCCAAATTCTCTCACAGGGCCTGCACCGGCACTCAAGTAGGGTTGCGAAAGGTTAACCGGGCATACCACAGGCAGGGGCTGCTCCAGATGTCCATTATAGCCCCTGTCTGAAGCAGGCTCAGGCATGCTACAAGCAGGACTTACTCCTGCTGGGCTGATGCAGTCCTGGGGGTGGGGGGCAGAGGGAGGCACTCTAGACCACCTGCCCCTCCTTTAATCAGTTAACTAGTTAAACAACATGTTTAACTGGTTAACCAATTAAATGGTATTTTATATCCCTATACCCAAGTCCCCCTGAACTCGACCTCTCATCCCTCCTGCACACAAACTCCCTCCCACAGCCTTACACTGTGGGGTAGGGGAGGTTGAGTGGGGAGGGGTGCAAGCTCTGAGCATTTTGGGTACCATCAAAATTTTTGCAAACTGCCCACCCCCAGCAGCAGGTCTGAATTTTTTTTTCACTTTTATACGGCACTGTTGCTGATCCCTGTCATCCTTTTGTCTGCACCTTTTGTACAATCATATGTATCTTTTACAACGTTTCTATGGCTGGTTCATAGTTGTGCTTGTAATATTGCCTGTCCACTCCAGGTAGCAATACGTCTACTGCATGGTACTGACATGGTGAGTTGGGAAGTTTCATACAATAAAAGAGCTGCTTGCTGAGGTTGGCAACTGGGAAAAGACATTTCCAAAAAACTCAGTTTTAAAGGAGGGGATGGCTTTTGGTCTCTATGATCCCTGGGCACTGTAGTTTACAATTGGGACCAAAGCAGTCATTAATGAGACATTGTGGGGCATCTTCTTGAGGGCTGTTAACATTGACACAGGATGCACCTTGACACTAAAATGTTTGCGGAGGCAATTTTATTGCTTCTCCCTAAAGGGTAACTTATTTCAGCCAGAGACAAACCAAAGGTCCATCTATCCAAGTATTTTGTCTTCTGACAGTGGCCAGTGCCAGGACAGGTGACTCATGGCAGTACTAAGGAGGTGCCCCGTGGTCCCGTTAAAAAGTCAGTTGCTAAATTGGGTGCTCCCTCTCTCTTTCTCTTCAGGCACCAATCACATAATAGGTGCTTTGAGGGATTGAACAGAACTAATAGTCAATAAGTCATCAATCCCCTATCTCCCATTTCCAGCTCAAACAGTGTAAATTTCAGAGTAGACCCACGCAGAAACAGGCCGATGCAAGGCTATTTACGTTAAGTTAATTTTATTGTGCAGACCAGGCCACAGTGGCTTGTGAGAGGTTTGTGTTTCAGATCTATTAACAAATAAGGGAATTTAGCATTTTGGAAGTGTAATAGTATGAAGGACACACATGCAAAAATGTGTTATTAAATCAGTAGCAATGTGAGCTGCAGAGAGGAGAAAACACTTTGGGGTGCAAAGGTAGCTCTCCAATCATTTAGCGTGAAAAAGTCAAGAATAAAAACTGAGTAAACCCTGTCAAAAGCATCACTTCATAAGGTTACAGAATTAATGTATATCATTAGTGAGGCTTTTCTCCTATAAAAGGAGAAAGGTTAACCCCATATTATTTAATGTTAAAATATAACTTGATATATTGATAGATTCATATGTATAAATTTCTTGTTGCATCTCTACTTCCTGGTTTCGGACAAAAGTGGAAATACTGATAAAGAACATACTTCTGATCTGACTCAGAATTAGGACATATGGGAAATATCACAAGAACTTCTTATCTGAACAATTTCTACACCAGAGAGGTTTGACTAATGGTCTGGAATTCTGGAAACATCTGTGAATTTTTTGAGGTTCACCCATCATGAATTCTTTACTCATACATCATGTATAAAAAAATCACACAGTTAGCCTGAGGTATTCATGCAACAAGATGTATCTGAGCCAAAGAACAGCAGAATTCAGAACATTTTAAAAAGGACGTTTATATAAACAGCAAAAAAATTGCTGAGGATTTTAAAAAAGTTTAGAAAGGGCATACATTTTCATGCTTCAGGGGATAAGGCAGTATCTAAATAACAGGGTAAGAAAATTCCTATATGGGCAAAGTATTCCCTCACTGTCCATTGCAAAGTTTTTGCACTTCTCTCTGAAATACACATAAACTTGTAAGGGAACATTTTATTCTGATTGGGCACTGTAGGTTGGTTGTCTCCGGGAGAGGCAGCTCCCTCTCGTGGTCAGTGGGCAGCCACTCCTACCCACTGCCTCAATCATGAATTTAAAAGTAGCCATTCTTCTGCAAGGGAATTTCACCAGCCAGTTACAGAGAGGGAGTACATAACTGATATTCATCTACAAATCTGACACTGTTTCCCTGAACAAACAAAGTCTTTGAACAAAGACATTCAGTGGATGTTGCATTATAAAGCCAGTCTCTCTTGCCTTTTGCCTTTAACACCTCATTGTTACACTAAAAGCAAAGTATGGGATACTTCGAGCCTACTTTATTAGCCTCATTAGCACTGGTCCTACAATTGACCTTTTTCAGTTATAAACAACTTTGGTTTTGTTATTTCTTTCTAGCTCATCATCTAATAAAGTAGGTTTTGCCCATGTAAACTCATGATACTATATAAATATATATTTTGTTAGTCTCTGAGGTGCCACAGGAATACATTGGCTAACTATTGTCAGTCACATGACTCTAGACTAGAGGGCTCAATTATATGGTTCCATGAGCCAGATCTTTAGCTAGTATAGACTGAGATCAATGGGGCTACGTCAGTTTATACCCGCTGATGACCTAGCCCTAAATTCCTATTTTCAGGCACCAAATTTTACTTGTCAGACTTGAAAAGAAAGATCTGGATTAAAAAAAAAAATCCTTAACTTCAAATGTCCCTATGGAGTTGTATTTGTTCATACAATTATTTAAATACTCAGTATACTGAACTGGCATTTTGCTTCATTCTTGCCACTTACCTTGGAGCAGCTTCATCGCTAATTCCTCATTCATGGTGCTTCCAAAAACAGTAAGTCTTATCTCCCTACAACTGAGATAGCAACAGAGACAGGCTTTGGACGAGGGTACAGGCACAAGGGGAGTATTGAAGTATGTGTTGACAGTTGACACACAAAAACTCATAGTTCTGAGGTAGTTATCTCTGTCCATCTCCCTTTTCTCTCTGATGTGATTTTTCACACAACTACTCATCATTCCTATCTTCCACAGAACCAGTAAGTATAAGTTTCCTTACATCAGACTTACAGTGGTTTTATAGTGCCCACTCAGGAGCTTGGAAAAATGCCAGAAAAATTCCACTGGGTGCCTTAAATCTCTTAAATGAAAAATTCATTTCCCATAAAATGCCTTCTGATTATCTGCACTGGATCTTAAAGCTATTCTATTGTGCTCCGAAGGAAAACGTTTACCGAACTCTGAACAATATATTGTCAAAGGTTCAAGAAACCGAGTAGATACAAAGCAGTCATTAGATGAAAGATACAAAAATAACAGTTTTGCATTGTAAAGTGCATACTATACATGCTGTCTGCTTGTAATACTAACACTAGTAACACATTGTTTACATACTTCCAAAACCCTGAACCAATAAAATATTCAGGCTGGAATTACGAGACCCAAGAATTTAGGAATTCCAACTGAATTTCAACAGGCTTTATTTACCTCGCTCCTTTAGGCTCTTTTGAAAATCCCAGCCTTATGCATGCACATATTTTTAGGCAAACTCCCATGCTTAAAACAATGCACATGCTTAAGTGTTCTAACTAATAGATCCCAAATATATGAGCCATTGTTAAGGTTTGCATAGAAACCTTAGGATTCTAGATGCCCATTTATTATTAAAATGAAAGGGAATTGAATGCCCAGATCTTCTAGGTGACTTTGAAAATCTCAGACCAGATGGAACATGCAGTTCTTCACAGGCTGGGACAGATGTTGAGTGTTCAAACCTTCCAACAGTTCAGAAAACAAATATGTTTTTAATTAACTACATCAACTTTCACTGGGTTAGTATAACAGTCACAAGAAATATAAAGGAACAAAAATGATGGTGGTTATCACTCTGACTCCTTAGTTTGAATCTACAGCCAGCTCCATTCCTGGGTTCTTATGTATTCACACCATTTCACTCTCAGGTTCAGCTCCTAATGTTGCTAGCTGGTCTGTTTTATGGATACAACAATGCTCAGTATTCCAAATCTGAGAGGTAGAGTAACGATGTACAATCAACATAGCTCTTAAAACTCAGTTACACAACTTTCAACACCTTCTCTGCATGTCAGAAGCTATGTCTACACTACACTTCTTGCGCAAGAAGCTTTTTGCAGAAGTGATCTTTTCCACACTGCAAAAGCGCATCGAAAAAGCTATGTGCTTATGCACAAGAGAGCTTCCAGACTGCATGGATGCTCTCTCGAAAGGAAACTCTAATTGCTATTTACAGAATGGCCACCAGAGCACCTGTGCTTTTTTCAATTGCTTCTTTTTGCGCAAAAAAAACCCTTTCCCCATCCACACGCACCTTTTTTGTGCAAGAGCGCTTGAGCAAAAAGGAGTTATTCCTCGTAGAAGGAGGAATACCTACACTGGAAAACCCTGTGTTCTTTTGTTTTACTTACGCTAAAATGCACTTGAGGCATAAACACTCCACAAGTTTTTGCACAGAAATGGATGTTTTTCAGCAAAAACTCTGTAGTGTAGACCTAGCCTGAGAGCTGGGCAGTTTGCTGCAAAATTCCTTGGGCCAAATTCTTTTATACTGCAATTCTATTTGGTAGAGTCACAACAGGCGATAATTGAGACCATTATGTCAAAATGTATTTATTGCCTATAAGGCAGTGTTTTTCAAAAGCGTGGGTCATGACTGGGCCATTAAAAATCCCATTAACAGTGCTGCCTAGCTGAGGCTTGGTCATGACCTGATCTTTAAAAACCACTCATCTAGTCTCAATGTGTTATGACACTGCGCTGCACAACAGAAGTGACCAGCAGCAGGTCCAGCTGCTAAGGAGAGGATCTCAGGACTCTGCACTCTGCCTCCACTCCAATCACTAGCTCTGCACTTCCATTGGACAGTAACTAGACAATAGGAGCTGGGGCGGTGGTTCCTGTGGGTGACAGCCTCATGGAGCTGCTTGCTCACCTCCATCTAGGAGTCAGACCTGTTTCTGGCCACTTCTGGGGTGCAGTGTGGTTTGTGATGCCAGGAGAGACAGGAAGCCTGCATTAGTATCCCTGCTGTGCCACTGACTAGGAGCCGCCCGAAGTAAGCCCCTGGGTGATCCTGAAACACAGGAATGTGACTTTGGGCTTGATCTTACATTTACAGAAGTCTGTAGCTAAGTTCCTATTAACTTTAATGCTGTGAGATCATTACTATAACAAGTGAGTTATCTGTTTGTGAGCAACAACTTACTATGTATGCTCTCTGCAGCTATCTAGTAAGAAGAGATTTTCAGTTAAAGAGGGTATGATTCCTGTCATCAAAGCCTTTGAAAAATCTCCAAAATTGCTACTAGAAGGCCATGAGACAGTCACATTCATGTAAGCAGATCTGATTCTTTTCAGTAAAAGCCAACAGAGCCATACACCATCCATGCATTGCTTTACACATTGCATTATGTGGCTAAAGCCCTAAATACTGTCTCTCGAGCGTGACCTTGCAAAAAGGAAACCACCTAATCAGTCTGATGTTTATTGAGCCCAGACTGCTTGTGGCTCCCTGCAAAATGCCAGTCCTTCAGACTTCTCAGCCTACTTAATCCATTTTGTTCTAATGCTCTCCTGTTTTTATCTTCATACATCTTCATTACCAGCTCTCTGGTTCACACTGTTGCTGCAGGGGTTAAGCGGGAGATATTTATTAAATCTAAACTCAAACAAATGTTAGATAGTACAGAGCTGCTACTGGAAGTATAGAGATAAAAGGCCATTTGCTGGCTTAATTAAAATTAATCAGAAATAATGGACTGTCTTCAGGAGGAATAATATAAACACATAACAGTAATCTCACAAGCCCAAATTACACAATAATTTGAGACTCTAAGGCTCATTGATTTAATACAGTATTTAGAGCAGGAGAAGATTTAGGGAAGATCAGAGCTAGCTCTCCTACATGATAAAACTCTTAAACCTTTGATTCAAAATCCTTCCGTAATGTTTTAAAACAATTCCTAATTGAAGCTTCCTTCTGATGTTGACATCAATCGGAAAGGCTTTTGTAATATGATCTTAATAGGCTATTAATACCAGGACAAGATTAAGGGATTTGTTTGCCCCTAGATGAGCATATGTAGCTGACACCACTAATATGAATGGAAGCTACACACCCAGACTGATGATCATATAGACCCCAAGATACAGTGTACAAGATTTAAATGCATTTCTCCCAACATGTTCTTAGGGAACCTACCTTCTTAAAAAACACAGAAAAATCTCCAGATTCCCACCTCCTCCTCCTCCTTTCTTTTTTAGTCCACTCCTTTTGTTTATCTGATTGTACTGGAAGCATGAAGGGACATTTCCCCCCTACACACACACACACACTCACAACTATCTGGGTTTTTTTTCTTTCTGAGTAAAAAGGAGCTGTTTCTGAAATGCATGTATGTGCTAGTCTATCTCTTTGTTTCCATTTCAGATTCTTGGTGGATAAGCATATTGTAAATGTCTAGATAGATTGGATTTGAAAGGATACCTTGTTTCAGGAGTAAGCATCCCATATTATATAACCCAGTAGGCCTGATTTCACTTTCACTAGCAAACTATCCATTAGTTCAAACTCCATTGAAGTCAAATGAGTTACCCTGGAGTAAAAGTGATTTGAAAGAACAATTAGGCCAACATTTTACAATCTTAGTAGGCTTCTGTGGTAGCAGCACCAACTACTAGCTAGGGGTATGTCTACACTACAGTGCTAATTCGAACTAACTCAGTTTGAATTAGTTAATTCGAACTAAGCTAATTCAAACTAATGGATCCAGACTAAAATACTAGCTCGAATTAGCGTTTTGCTAATTCGAACTAGCATGTCCACATTAAGTGGACCCTGAACTGGGGTTAAGGATGGCTGGAAGCAGTGCCGGCAGGGCATCAGATGAGGACTTAGAGCATGGAGCTGCTGCCTCAGGCTAGCCGAGGGCTGTGCTTAAAGGGTCCCGACCACCCCGGACAGACAGTTCTCAGGGGTGCCCCGCTTGCAAAGCAATCCTGGCTTGGAGTGCCCTGAGTGCCCACACTGGGCACATCACAGCACTCGGCCATCGGACCGGCTGCACTTGCCGCAGGCTGCCATCTGGGAAGAGGGGGCAATTGGGGGGCTGCAGGAGAGCTTCCATCCCCAGAAGCCCGCAGAGCCAGCCCAGTCCTCCCCATCAGGGGCTCGTACCCCATTCCTCCCTCACCTCCTTCCACTTACCCTTCCCTAGCCCCCCTTCCTGATGTACAAAATAAAGAAAACGTGTGGTCAAAAATAGAATCTCTCTTTATTGAACAAAACTCAGGGAGACTGGGAAAACGAGGTGGGAGAGGGGAATAGAGAGGTTGGGAGAGGGGAGGGCAACTACAATGATCAGAGGTTTGGAACAGGTCCCATATGAAGAGAGGCTAAAGAGACTGGGACTTTTCAGCTTAGAAAAGAGGAGACAGAGGGGGGATAGGATAGAGGTCTATAAAAGCATGAGTGGGGTGGAGAGGGTGCATAAAGAAAAGTTCTTCATTAGTTCCCATAATAGAAGGACTAGAGGATACCAAAGGAAAGGAATGGGTAGCAGGCTTCAAACTAGTAACAGAAAGTTGTTCTTCACAAAGCAAAGAGTCAACCTGTGGAACTCCTTGCTGCAGGAGGCTGTGAAGGCTACAACTAGAACAGAGTTTAAAGAGAAGTGAGATAAAGTGATGGAGGTTGGGTCCATGGAGTGGTATTAGCCAGGGGGTAGGAGTGGTGTCCCTGCCCAAAGTTTGTGGAAGGCTGGAGAGGGATGGCACGAGACAAATGGCTTGGTCACTGTCTTTGGTCCATCCCCTCCAGGGTCCCTAGGGTTGGCCGCTGTTGGCAGACAGGCTGCTGGGCTAGATGGACCTTTGGTCTGACCCAGGACGGCCATTGTAAGCTCAGGGCTCAGGGTCACAGGTCTCAGTGGACCACCTTGATTTTCATGCACACCTGCTCCTTGGTGGTCAGGCTGACAACTCTCCTGCCCTAGACGGCCACTTTCCTGTGCCTAGTGTGGAGGTCGTGGATGAGGTCCACGATGTCCGCACTAGACCAGGCGGGTGCCTGCCTCTTGTGGTCCTGGGCAAGCTCCCGGGAGCCACCAGCCTGGTTCCGGGAAGAGGGGGAGGGCTAGGGGGCATCGGGTGGCTGCCTCAAGCCGTGCCAGGTACAGGGTCTGCTAGCTGGGTGCTGGCAGGCTTGCACCTGGCATGGACACCGTAGCTAGCCCATGCCCCTTTAAAGGGTCTGGGGCCGGGAGGGGGGCATACGAGTTTCCCTGGTGTTGGCCAGAGTGGCCACCAGAGAAAGCTGGGGAGGGCTAGCCTCCCACTAGTTTGAATTAAGGGGCTACACACCCCTTAATTCGAACTAGTAAGTTCGAACTAAGCTTAGTCCTCGTAGAATGAGGTTTACCTAGTTCGAACTAAGCGCTCCGCTAGTTCGAATTAAGTTCGAACTAGCGGAGCGGTAGTGTAGCGCCTTTCAAAGTTAATTTGAACTAACGTCTGTTAGTTCGAATTAACTTTGTAGTGTAGACATACCCTAGGATGAGGATGTTTTAACAAACTGCTCATCTCTTTAAACCCAAATAGGTAAAATCTATTCCATTACTGAACACATGTGAAAGAAAACTAAACATGTTTCCCCTGCAGCTGTGAATATAAAGTACATTGCATAGCTCATATGATGATCCACAAACTCTCCGCCTTCCTACCACTTTGGGAGCAGCTTTTGCCCATACAGGATATTAGCAGGGATCATTCCCTGAATTCAGTAGATCTCTGGAAGTATACTGTGGGTGGCATAGAGCTGAAGGTCTAAAAAGGATAGAAGGCTTTGGGATCTCCACACAGACAAGTGCCACCCACAGTCTGATTTTTAATATATTTCATAATTTATTATTGGGCTAAAACAATATCCAGATATTTGGCAATATTTGCCTTGTTCAGACCTCTAGTACTGTAATTTGACATGTGTTTTTATATGATTTTGACACTGGCATTGTATGTAACTCAAAAAAAAAAAAAGAAAGAAAGAGAGCTATGTAAAGAATGCTCATTTGCTACTTTTGAAATGTAAATATTTAAGCTATTAAAACCCCCTCCATATAGCAAAAGTATACTATGTCCATATTAAAAATCATACTTTCTAATTATTATTTAAAAAAACATTGTAAAACTCAGGAGGTCTAAAATTTAACCTTTTTCATACATTTGCTTGCAATCTCACTGTTATTCTTTACATATGTGCACACACCAATTACAGGCAGTTCCCGGGTTACGTACAAGATAGGGACTGTAGGTTTATTCTTAAGTTGAATTTGTATGTAAGTCGGAACTGGTACATATTGTAGGGGAAACTCTAGCCAAACATTTCTCCAGAGCTCAGGTTTATTCTTCCACACCTCACTTCCCCCAGTCCTTTATTCTCAAGCTGAGGTGTCTGCTGAGAAAAGCTGCTCCGCATCTCCCTGGTCTGCTGGGGAGGGGGGGCGCGCTAGCTTTGCGTCTCCCTGGTCTGCTGGGGGGAGGCAGCTAGTGTGGGGTTGCCTCACCCCGTTTGTAAGTAGGGATCCGATGTAAGTCGGATCCATGTAACCTGGGGACTGCCTGTACTCCAGGAAAAAAGTTAGGATACCATACTCTTCCCAAATCTTGCATTAAAAAAAAGAAAAAAATAATTATTCATAAATCTTTTTCATCATGTCTTGGTTCTGGTTTATTTTTCCTGTTCAGATGGGGCACAAATTTCAGGAGACTGCCACTTTTGAGGGTCCACAAACTCATGTGATCATCTCACAAGATTTCACTACCATTGAATTCAAACTTAAACTCTAAAATTTAGAAACAAAAGAGCAGAGAATGATTTTAGTCATGCGTTTGGATAATGTTCAATACAATAGGGTTCTAGTTTATGGCTGGGGAATTTAGGTGCTACTAAGATATAAATAGTAAAAATAGTCCAAAGAGTTTAAACTTAATCCAGAGCAAAACACTGATGCCCGAGTTCATATATACATTCTTGTGTGAATCAATCATGTTCAAGTCCATTTAATATGGAGTAATATCTCCACATATGTATCTTATTATTTTTTTTTCATATAAAATCTGAGCTAAAAGGGATAGGAAATGGGGAGAAAAGATGGCTATTTGCATCACTGGTAAAGAGCTTGTAAACATATAGACATACCTTTTCATCTCAGAATTCCTTAACTTCTTTTCACATTGATTATGCAGTCTCTCATCACTAGTTTCCCTAGAGGCAGAGCTCTCTAAAGTCTAGACTTCAACATTGTGTGGAGTGCCTTGTCCTCCTTTCTCATCTCTGTAAGAAATGCAGTCACATTATGCCTGTTCTTCATTTTTTCTCAGGGTAAAGGTCAAAATTTCCCTCTTTGATTTTATAGACTCTATGGATTTGTTACAGTCTTCTCCAGGTAACTTGTTTCTTCCCCTTTCTCTCATTTCATCTTTCCCTTTATCCCTCCTGCTTCACAAATGCTCACTTCTACTCATGCGAGAACCTTCTCCTTTTCAGCTCTTTGTGTCTGGAACACAGCAGGTTTCTCCCTTGCCTATTCTTCTTAAATGTCCTCGCTTTTTATTACATATTATGGAGCTCTGCACATTTCCTTAAAGGCTCTTTACAAGGTAAAGTTTTATTATGTTATTTACTGTTACTGCTGTATGATCTGATATGGGACAGTGTGTATTCCCAGAGAAATGATTCCATACTCCTCAGAGAAAACTTAATTTTCCTGCCTTATGGCATAATCTAGGGAAGATGCTTCATTGCCTTTCCTACTAATAAGCTCCCCTTCCCACCAGGATTGCTTTATACTAGAACATTTATAGTAAAACAGTGTTAATGCCTCCGGAATGTCATCTGTGCAACATGAATTTTTCTGTGTGTGACTGGCATTCTTATTATAGTATCAACCCCTCCCACAGAGAGGCCTTTCTGGGAGATGAAGAGTCAGCATAGAAACATATTGTAATGTGATGTAGAGCATCATAAAGGGGTATGGACTTTCAATGCAGTTGAGAGCTAGAAGCCTGCAACAGACTCACAATAGGAGCAGTAGCCTCAGGAGAACCATTTAATGAAAATGCACTGTAATTGTGAGAATAGATATTGTTCAGCAAAGCTTTAGTGCAGCTTGCCACTCTTGTTGGGATGCTTTTGAATGTAGCAGATTACATGAGGGGAGGGATTCATATCTGTCAGAAGTAGGGATGCGAATAGTTAACCAGTTAACCAATAAGCCTGGTTATAGTGAACTGGAGGGGGCTGGAGCAGCCCCCTCCCCAGCATTCTAGCCTAGTCAGATCAGCACCCATCTGTGTGGGTCTGCCCCGGGATGTCACACACAGGAGCACTACAGCCCAGCCAGAGCAGCCACCTGGTAATGGTAACTGGTTAACTGGTTACCTGTAAACATCCCTAGTCAAAACATGGAATAAAAATGATAAAATATTGTCCCTTTCCCCTTAACATTCACAAGTGTGATGAAAAATGCTGTCTGTGTTTCTTGCACACACAGATCAGTGTGTCTATCAGTCTTTGCCACTAAAATGTACCTTCATGTATTTTCTAGTTAGTAAAGTTTAAGTAATTGACTGATAGTGGAAACAAATATGTAACATTCAAGAACAAGTCAAATTCAAATTTACTTTCAGATTAAATATTTGCAGGGAAGTGGGAAGATGGGGAATTTCAGTGATGCACCACACTCTCTAGAATTGGCTCTGGGCTATCCAGCTTCCTAGGCTGCCTGTCTGGTTCCCTATTCTGCTTAGTTTCCCAGCTTGTCAGAGCCGTGCCTAGAATTTAAATAAAAAATAAAATAAAATAAAATAAAATAAAATAATTTAAAAAGTTCCCTCAAAAAATTGGAACATCAAAATTTTCCATGGAAACAAAGTTTTGGTTCTCACACAATTCTGTCATGTAGGGTAACTTTGACACTCTAGCTATGTATGGGTTGGGATTTAAGCATGTGCATGTGGAATGAGGTTTACAGCATAATGGCTCCAATTCACACCTGATTTCAAGAATCACCTCAGTGCTCACTAACTTAGCAAAAATGGCTGATAAAAATACCCACTCATTTTGCTTTTTTTTCTTTCCTTCAGATCATGCCAAATCTGTTTCTACATGAAGGGAGTTTAATGGATTTTTTTTTCAATTGATTTGCTCAGTTCTTTGAAATATTCTGGTGTAGCTTTAAAAGATACTTGCCCAAAGGATGGTAGCATCCAACTAGGTATCAGCAGGAGCCAAAACCTTGATCTGGTCAACTCAATATCTACTATCAGGCTCAGCTGACTCACTTAGAGACAACCCCTTAGCCTCAAACAAATTATTTTCAGTAACCACGCAACACACTTCCATCATAATCATCCAGGAACCAACCCCTGCAATCATCCCTGGTGCCAACTCTGCCCACACATCTACACCAGCAATTTCATCACTGGACTCAATGACATCAGCCACCAAATCAAAGGCTCATTTAACTGCATATTCACTAACGTGATCTATGCCATCAAATGCCACCAATGCACCACTCCAATGTATATTGGCCAAACTGGAAAATCTCTATGGGAAATAGCAAACAGGGAGTTTTGAAAGGGAGTTCTCCACGTAAAGGAGGAGCAATACAGGACCCTTGAGATAAGTGGCTATCTGTAGTGCGTGTTTGGGGGTTACTTGCTGTGTGCTGAGCTTGTGTTTGTCTGTTTGTTTTGTTTGAAGGAGCATGTATTGTGGCTGGCAGTTGGAAGCTGAGAGTTTCTAAAGGTTTGAAATCTAGAAGCCTCTGTTAATTATCCCCGCCCCTTGACTAAGGGTGTGTCTAAACTACACCCCTCTGCTGATACAGGGATGTAGATTAGGCACATTGCTATTGCAAATGAAGCGGGGATTTAAATATTCCGCACTTCATTTAAATAAAAATTGACACCGCTTTTTGCCGATGCGGCACTTTGCCAGCAAAAAGCGGCAGTCTAGACGGGGATCGGTTGACAAGGAAAGCCTTTTCTGACCAATTCTGTAAACCTCATTGCACGAGGCATAAGGGAGTAGATTATACCCTAGAAGAGCCGGTGCGGAGAGATCTGTGCATGTGCAGAGTGCAGAACCACGCAGCTGGCGAGCAGGACTCACTGCCGCTTGGCGAGCTCTGGCTAATAGCCAGTATGGGTAAAGAATGGTATTTGTCAGAGAATGGAGATGGATGGCAGGAGAGAGACTGCTTGATCATTACCTGTTCGGTTCACTCCCTCTGGGACACCTAGCATTGGCCACTGTTGGCAGACAGGGTACTGGGCTGGATCGACCTTTGGCCATTCTTATGAAAGAATTAATGGACAAAAATCAGATATCTGAAAAGGCAATACACAAAAATCTGTTAAAGAACACTTTAATCTTCTTGGACAGTCTTTAATGGATCTCCAAGTCGACGTTTTGTTTCAGACCAATTCCACAAGCCAAATACACAGAGAAGGATTGAAACTTAACTTAATTCACAAATTTAATTCTTATGCTAATGGTCTTGGCTTCCACATTATCTTCCACCTTTTAATGAATCTACGGCTATACTGCACCCTTGTTCTGCAAAAGCTTATGCAAATGAAGCATGGAGTAGAATATTGCCGTTGTTCATTTGTGTAATTAAGTAGGGGCCGTTTTTGTGCAAGAGGCTTTTGCGCAAAAAGGATCTGTGTAGACAGCTCCCTTTTGTGCAAAAAACCCGCTTGTGCAAGAGCCATTCTTCCTCATTTTTTCAGGAAGAACAATCTTGCTCAAGAGAGGTGTTTTGCGCAAAAAGGAGCGGTCTACACAGATCCTTTTTGCACAAAAGCCTCTTGTGCAAAAACGGCCCCTAATTAATTACGCAAATGAAGCACGGCAATATTCTACTCCATGCTTCATTCACATAAGCTTTTGCTGAAGAAGGGTGCAGTAATAGATGAAGCCTGACTTAACCAACCAACCAAACAATGGAGGTGTTAATGGTTCTTAACAGCCTCTTGTAACTATTTGAACTATCTATTCACTGTTTCTCTTTTTCTTCCTCCCTCTCCCCTTTTTTCTCCCCCTCCTTCTCTTATTTATTCTTGGATCTGGATTTGTTATACTCTGGTCATCTGAAGAAGTGGTGTTTGACCATGAAAGCTCATGATACCATCTACATGTTTTGTGAGTTTTTAAGGTGCTACTAGACTATTTATTGTTTTTTAAGTTTTTCTTGTTACAGACTAACTCGGCTAACCTTCTGAAGTTTTTAAAGTGCTAGTTAACCATAATGAAGAAAACCTGCTAATGAAGACCTGGGCTGGCAGCTCCTTGACTCAAAACCTTCAGTATAAAATAAAGAAGTTGGGAACATAGAGACAGTCAGTGCTGATTTATGCTTTATCTGGACTTGTACAACAAAACCTTTGAGCAGACTGATAAAAGTTTTGCTTGTGCATCAAAAATGAATTGAGTTTTCCAGCTGTGTATCACTTTATGCTTCTTGTATCCTGTCTGGCTGATCCAAATTAGCTGCATGAGACATTCTTGAACTTGTTTGCCCAGCTGAGGTGATAAATTCTGGCTTCTTCCTGACAACATTTTTTAAAAGAGGACTGGGGCCCAAGAACACCTGCATATAATGGTACTATCATGGTGATAAATACCAGGAGATACTTAGGTCTTCAGCAGACTGATTAAGCTATGGTAAATAGGGCAATGCTGGATGAAGATTCAAACATTTTTCTTGTTTTGACAAACCAAAGAAGGAAAAGAAGAGAGAGAAAATACTCAGATGCCTGCCTCTGATGTGTTAGATTATTCACAGTTAAGTAAAATACAATTAAAAGAACAATATAGAATCTGTCGACAAGTGAAGGGAATTTAGACTAAAAAGGAAGTTAAATATAAATATGAAGATCATTGTCGGGTAAAGACTCTTTTGGCAGGTAATGAGAAAAGAAACAGTTTTGATGGCATGTTAACCTAAAGGAAAATGTGTGGAAAGAGAGTAATCAACTTCTGAGACAGCAACGCATTGTCTGCCAGTGGGAATGCAGCTGTTTGTCTAAAGATTAGTATCAAAGAATGTGGGCATTACAATATAAACAAAATATGTGATAGGAAATTCTTTCAGGATTTGCAAGGTGCTAAATGAAGCAGAGAATTTTAGAGGTAGAGAAAAAGCATATGTCTGTAGCCACCACAGGAACTACTGTTGTCATTTTCTTTCTGGCTCCATGGACTAGGTTGTAAAGCTCTGTGGAGAACAATTTTTTTTTTTGGTTTGCTTACAGTTCTGAAAAAAGAGGGAAATCCCCCTCCCTTTTTGAATCTTCATTTTTCATTGAAAAAAAGCTCAGACTGAAAATGCTTCACCAAGCTTCACTGTATTGTGGCTGGGGCTAGGCACCTCTGCAAAGGGAGCTAGCTTTAGACGTCTGCTCTGGCTACTTTAGAACTTGCCTGGGTAGGAGTAAGCAAACAAGGGGTGCACAGACTGTGGCTCCACACTCCCTTACTCACTAGGGTTACACAGCAAGTCTACAGTCGAATTAAGTTACGCAATTTCAACAACGTCAATTAGGCAGCTGAAGTCGAAATAGCTTAATTCAGTTTTTGGTGCTGTCTGCACAGCAGAGAGTCGAAGGAAGAACACACTTCATTTGACTTCCCTTATTCCTTGTGAAATGAGGGTTACAGGAGTTAAGAGTACGAAGTCCTCCAGCTTGATATCATTTCAAAATAAAGCCTCATAGTGTGACACGCACTATGTTATTTCAGAATAAAGTGAATAATGCTGCTTTGTAGATATGGCCTAGTTGGCCAAGATGAAGCAATGTGATAGGTATCATGACTGAGCGGTTTAGGCCAGCAGCAAGGGACTCCACTCTCTCTACCCTTTCCCCGACATGAGATAGAGGAGGAAGTGGAAGGAACTGTGATACAGAAAGTTGCCTCTGAACTGCAATCTCCTGGAGCTGTCTCTGAGGTAGTGTAGCTGATTCACCTCCCCTTTCACAGCCCATCTCTGAAGACACAATGTAACTATTTCTAGCAGGCTTATTACCGGTGGCTGTGTCTACACTGCACCCCTTTTCCAGAAAAGGGATGCAGATTAGACACATCGGAATAGCAAAATCCGCCGGGGATTTAAATATCCCCCGCGGCATTTGCATTTACATGGCTGCCGCTTTTTTCTGGGTTGGGGATAAGCCGGAGAAAAGCACCAGTCTAGACGTGATTCTCCAGAAAATAAGCCCTTGAAAGTAGGAATAAGAGATCCTCCGGAAAAGGGCTTATTTTCCGGAGAATCACGTCTAGACTGGTGCTTTTCTCCGGCTTATCCCCAAGCCAGAAAAAGCGGCAGCCATGTAAATACAAATGCCGCGGGGAATATTAAATTCCCCGCGGATTTTGCTATTCCGATGTGTCTAATATGCATCCCTTTTCCGGAAAAGGGGTGCAGTGTAGACACAGCCATTATTTCTAGGCACCACTACCATGGGGTATTTATTAAACCATTTACAAAAAGCAATAAATCATCAGAGGCTTCAAAAACAATTAAACCAAGCAAACAACAACAGTAGAGTAAATGGGTGAAGTTCCTGTTGACACAACAGAGTTGCTCCTACTACTAAGGTTAAATGTGGCCCCAGAGAGCATAAGAACGTATGATTTGGTTGAAAAAGTAATAGAACCTCACTAGCTACAAGGGGGAAATATTAGGTGAAACAAAGTAAGACTTTAGTTGAGCAACATGGCATAGATACAGCAAACAAGCCTATGTGTCATTTAAAACTTGTATAAAGGAAGCACAGTCTTCCTTGGACTTCTAGAAACATGAAACAAGTGATAAACAACATCAGGAGACAGCGAGAGTTAGTCTGTTGTACGAACATTACTAATCCTTCATAAGTGGGCATCAGTGATGTTTTTGTTTACACATTTCTATATTAAAACATCATCACCAGGTTTGTGCACCCACCTACGCAGTATTGATAGGGCTATTGATTTGAAAGCACAAGTAAACTAATCAATAATAAATAGTTGTAGCTTGTTCTAGGTCATTGTTTCTCTAAAGTTTTCATCTTAAATTAGACACTGTCTCATGAGCCACATTCTTGCCCATTTACAATTATGCAGACAACCTTCCCTCCAATTTGCCCACTCATAATGTCCCCATGGCAATTACATGAATTGTATACAGGCAGTCCCCGGGTTACATGGATCCGACTTACATCGGATCCCTACTTACAAACGGGGTGAGGCAACCCCGCACTACCTGCTTCCCCCCAGACCAGGGAGACGCGAAGCTAGCGCCCGCCCCAGCAGACCAGGGAGACGCGGAGCGGCTTTTCTCAGCAGACACCTCAGCTTGAGCATAAAGGACTGAGAGAAGTGAGGTGTGGGAGAATAAAACTGAGCTCTGGAGAAATGTTTGGCTAGAGTTTCTCCTACAATATGTACCAGTTCCGACTTACATACAAATTCAACTTAAGAACAAACCTACAGTCCCTATCTTGTACGTAACCCGGGGACTGCCTGTACATGGAAAACTTTTAGTAAAAAAGGAACTTCAATGAAGGAGCTAGAAAAAAAGGAGGAATGTCAATACTATGTGACCAGCTGGATCTCCATAGACCACCAGCCGTCTGTGGACCACTTGGGGGAATCTCCATTCTAGAGTGTACGTAGAAAGGATGTCTGAATCAGATGGGCATCTCCTACAGATCTGACGGCACATTAGAAATGTCCTAGATAGATAGAGGAGTAACCTAAGACAAAACATGAACTAAATCTTTTTAGATGTTTGTACAGGTCAGATTCAATTTTCTTGTAATTGTTATTTTACACTTCTATAGTCCTCTGAGAATAGAAACAGAAGTTCTGAAACATAAAGAGGCTCTGCTCAAGGCAATCCTCATTCTACTGAGAGAAGGGAGTATTGGGAATAAGACAACCAGGCTACGTCTACACTGACCCCTTCTTCGGAAGGGGCATGCTAATTTTGAAAGTGGGAATAGGGAAATCCGCGGGGGATTTAAATATCCCCCGCGGGATTTAAATAAACATGTCCGCCGCTTTTTTTCCGGCTTGGGGAAAAGCCGGAAAAAAGCGTCTAGACTGGCCCGATCCTCCGGAATAAAGCCCTTTTCCGGAGGATCTCTTATTCCTACCTGAAAGTAGGAATAAGAGATCCTCCGGAAAAGGGCTTTATTCCGGAGGATCGGGCCAGTCTAGACGCTTTTTTCCGGCTTTTCCCCAAGCCGGAAAAAAAGCGGCGGACATGTTTATTTAATTCCTACTTTCAGGTAGGAATAAGAGATCCTCCGGAAAAGGGCTTTATTCCGGAGGATCGGGCCAGTCTAGATGCTTTTTTCCGGCTTTTCCCCAAGCCGGAAAAAAAGCGGCGGACATGTTTATTTAATTCCTTCTTTCAGGTAGGAATAAGAGATCCTCCGGAAAAGGGCTTTATTCCGGAGGATCGGGCCAGTCTAGACGCTTTTTTCCGGCTTTTCCCCAAGCCGGAAAAAAAGCGGCGGACATGTTTATTTAATTCCTACTTTCAGGTAGGAATAAGAGATCCTCCGGAAAAGGGCTTTATTCCGGAGGATCGGGCCAGTCTAGATGCTTTTTTCCGGCTTTTCCCCAAGCCGGAAAAAAAAGCGGTGGACATGTTTATTTAAATCCCGCGGGGGATATTTAAATCCCCCGCGGATTTCCCTATTCCCACTTTCAAAATTAGCATGCCCCTTCCGAAGAATGGGCCAGTGTAGACATAGCCCCAGAGAGTCTATTCTTGCAAAACTTGCATCTCAGAATTGTGCACCCATAGTCACTTACCCTGCTTAACTTTACTCTTGTTGATAGACCCAGAAAAGCACATGGGACTTCTCATGAGCATAAAGTTATTTGTGTAAATGTTTATAAGTCTGTTGGTCAGATAAATATCCAGTGATTTGGGGACTTTCTTTCTCAAAATTAACCCACAACTTTGAACCAAGGATCTCAAATTCATGGGCCATCTATGGCTCGAGCATTTTGCAATTCGGTGCCTGCAGTATGGGATTGGGTGTCCATACCAGGTAGGGGGTGGAATGCGGGAAGTTTGGGAGCCGGGGATGGACACATACCCCTCAGGCTGCAGGGGCTCCTGGGCCAGATTGTGAAAATGCTTGGGCTTTAGATGGTCCTCAGGCTGTGAGCTTGAGACCCTCTACTTTGAACCTTTCATCAATATATTGCAGTGCATTTCCTGTTTTGGCTGCTGGTGTACTGGGATGACTGCTTACAAATATTGTCTCATTATTTCCTCATGCTTCCCTGTCTGTCTCTATCCATCTGTAATATTTGTCTTATACTTAGATTCTAAGCTCTTTGGGCAGGGACCATTCTTTTCCTCTGTGTTTATGCTGTGCCTACTACAATGGGCTCCTCTTCCATGAATAAGGCTCCTAGGTACATTGGGAATAGAAATAATAGAAACACAACAACAATGATAATGTCACTGTTCTTTAGCAATTATATTAATAGATAATGTAGCCAAAGGCCTTCTTTTTACTGATCATCTCCAAAAATGTGTTGGCTATGTTTACTGGTTTGGGTAATTCTGACTGTCAAGTTGAGTCTCATTTTTCCCCTACCATTTTAGTTTAATTTAAAAACAAAAAACAAAACCCAAAGAAACCCCAAAGCTGTACACATTCTTCTTGGTTTAACACTGTGGGAGGTGAATTCCTCGCTATATCCATAACCTTTACACTCTATGTGAAAATAAAGTTGTTAATTAAAGTTGGTATTAGGAACTTCTTGCTGGCAGCATTCTGGAGCAGTGATCTCATTTGTGACATTAACAATTTGGGAGCCCAAATGTGAGAAGTTGGAAGTCAGTTTGCATACTGCTGTTCTAAGAAACCCTCAGCAGTCTATAAACACAAACAGGCCCCAATCCTGTAACAGACTTCAAAGGGCATATTCTTGTGAATAAAATCAATCATGGTCTTAAATGTTTGCAGGATCAGGGCCAAAAGGCCTAATCCAAAATCAATCAAGCATGATGAAATTCTTTTCACTGACCTTGGCACGCTTTGGATTTGTGTCAAAGCCATTTAAGCTAGGTGATGAGCGCAAAAGAGCTTTTCACAATGCTTTGAATTTATTAATCATTTCACTCAGTCTGTATTCATACTGCTTTTCCATTTGTTTCCCACAATTATTTGTGCAACTAATTTTACTAGCAATTATCACACAATCAAACACTAGTCAGAAACAACTTTACAAATTCTATGAACATCCACACTTGAAATATTACAGATTATGCCTACTCCCTCTGGGAAAAGAAATAAGATGATGTGATTTACGACACACACAGTATCAGACACAAATGCGGTTCTACATTTGTTCTAACACCAAGTTCTATCACGTGTAGCCACAATCTGCATCTTGATAGTGAGGTTCCGCATGAGCCTGGGATCACTCAAAATCCTTTCATCTCTAGTATTTCCAACTTCTACTTGCCCTACATCTGGCACCATTTCCATAGGGGCACATTGACCTGACTCTACACAAATGATCAACATGTGTAACATGTTTCACGATGATGTGTCCCTAAGCAAACTTATGCAGTCTTAGACGAGGGCAGATTCAACATTTCTATGAGATGGAACCATCTGTTTCTGCCTGGTGCACCAAGCCCTTTCTGTGATCCAGAACAGGAAGTGGATTGCTTTAAAATACTCATTGTCTTCTTAGGAACTCAAGTACTGCCCAGACTTTCAAACATTTAAGCATTAAATTCCATCGCGATTCACTGTAGCAACAGTACAGTAATTTAGGAATCCTGTGCATCTGTGAGAAACATTTTCCTTATAACCCTGACCTGAGCCTAATAGGCAAATGGAAGTATAAGCCCGTACTATTTCCTGCGGGCCCACAGAGAGCTGTTCAGAACCTTGATCTCTGCCCCAGAGGTGACTGCAGCTTTAGTTACCATTGTTCTTTCATTAAAGTTCATACTTACATTATATGGATGAAATACAGCTCTCTTGCTATAAGTGCTTAAGATAAATAAGGAAAAGAATATTTTAGCAGGACCTGCTGCCCCCATCTGACTACATCATATCAATCAGGAGCAAAACAACAGGTTTGGGAGACTATTTGTTGCTACTCATAGTAATTTTGGAGGTGTTTTGGTTTTATTTCGATGCCACTGTATATTTTTATCAATAGAGTGGCAGTTTCTCTCTCCCCCTCTGAGGGCATAATGGTGTGCACAGAGCAACCCTTTTCCAAGATTAATTTTTTTCTAATTGATAAATTCAAGCTGGAGATCTGCTACCTCCAGTAGAAAGCGCTTGCCACAGTATGCATTCAGCAGAATATCTAATTTTTCTATATTTTCAATGAAGCAGAAAGTCATACCGTCTTCCTCCTCTGATTAAGTGTAAACACACCAGATACCAGTACTGAGGAAATGCCAAACCTCACTCTTAAGGCTAGATCATGGCCTGTCATTCTTTCTGGAGCATGGGATAAAAAGGAAGACATCCTCTTACACTAGAGTACCATTCCACCCCTTTCTATATGCAGGGGAAAGCAGGCTATGCAGAGCCACTCTTTCCCCACTTCCTCAGATGTGTCCAAGTGAAAGTGCAGGGAGGAAGCCAGGCCAGTCCTATACCAGCCATGTTATGCCAGAGCATCAGGAAGTATAACAGTCTTTTCAAAGCTCATAGGGAGCCCTACAACACATTGCCCCTCACTGTGGGCTAGATCATAAAGTGATAATCTAACCCATTTTTAGCCCTTAAAGAACTGTAGTGATGTGTGTTTGAAAGATGTAATGAGACAATTCTTCAATTCAGGACAGCTGGTACAGAAGGATATGCTAAGGTGGAAGCGCTAGCTCAAATTCACCAGTGTCAATCCAGAGTAACTCTATTGAAATCATTGTACTCAGAATAGTATAAATGGGAACATAATTTAGCCCTTGGACTCACCTCACACCATTTTCATTTAATGTAAGCATTCAAATATAAAATAAAAATGCTATAATTTTCCTGGTTTTCTTGAGCTTCTTTCTTCAGAGGAAACCTCTTCGAAGGAGCTATGAAATAAGGCTTAAATAACAATAGGGAAAGAAAAAATAAATATACTCAGGAAGGATGGGGTGTGTGCTGGTACAGCCTTTTCATATTTTAAATTATTCACTTTTGTAAAAATGTCTGCAATGGCATCTGCTAGGGAAGAGACATCTCCTCTAGTGTCTCCAGGAACATCAGATTAAGTAGCTAAAAATACAGCTTTTGAAAGGAGAAAGTAACGTCACCTTTGGAAGTGCTGCTTTTCTTGGTGGAGTATCTGGAAGTGGCAGCATCCAAGATAGCTGGTGAATAATGGTTTGGAACCAGATCAAATGGGCAAAATGTCTGTAATAGCCACTCCCCTTCCTATCCTTGTAATTTTATCCTTAAGACAGCATGCAAACAATTCATTTGAAAGTACAGAAAGACTAATTGTGTTCAAGTCATCTCTGCAAATAATTGCCCAATCCCAAGCCTGGAGGTTTCAATTATTGTTTTTTTTCTAAGCTCCACACTCAATGTGGTTTGGACTATAAAAAATATTGTTCTTTAAGATGAAGTAAATAGAGACTATCTTGGTGCATAATATCTACAATTTACAAGTCAGCATATGGCCGATAATTTGGTAACACATACTTAAACAACTGGAAGTCACCAGTATCGCTGAGAGTATCCTTGGAGAACAGAATTTTATTTCAGATTTCATAATAAGCCAGCAGCAAAACAAAACAATAAGGATCCAACAATAATAAATTAAAATGCCATTAAACTTGCTTGCTCCATTCAGTCAAAGCCAGAGATGCAGTAAAATGATCCTTTCAGAAGTTTGCTAGTCCTTTGAATTTGTGATTAAGATTCTCACTCTCATGTAAAAAAAACTGGCAGGGAACAGGGAGCCCTGGCTAGAGTTCAGCATGAGGAGCTGATGTAATATCTGTTCAATGGGATGATCAGCGTTTTTAAGTCTAGGAACCATGTACAGATCTAAAGTGGATTTATAATGTTTAAGAAATTACAAAAGCTTCAGGGAGTAGCCAAGTTAGTATGTACAGGATACATTTTTAAAAACAACAAATAGTCTGGTAGCACTTTAAAGACTAACAAAACATATAGATGGTATCACGAGCTTTCATGAGCAGCTGGTCATCTGAAGAAGTGGGCTGTGCCCATGAAAGTTCATGATACCATCTACATGTTTTGTTAGTCTTTAAAGTGCTACCAGACTATTTGTTGTTTTTTAAAATATATTTAAGAAATTACAGTTTTACTTGTTAATCTTTAGTACAGGAGGGTAATTTATTAGACTTTTGCAAAACTGAAACATGTTAATCAGGAAGGCCAGTTTTCATTAGTGGTGGAAGTAATGTGTTCTTTGAATTTTCATTCTTTTTCTTTTGACAGGAGGACTAAAATGAGCCATGACTCTTTACTCTGATGCTGTCTAATAGTGAAAGCATCTCTTTCGGATGATCATTGCTGAAGTCTCATACTCTGATGGAGATTCACATGTTACTGAGAGCACACAAGATTGATCTCCTTAGGACTCCATATCAGGGGATCTCAGAAGAGTGTGAATTGCTACTCAGTACACTACCTACAACAGTAGTATGTTGCTATTAAGGAGGAGAGAACTGCCAATTAGGGAACAACATAAAATGTACCCAGAACTTTGTCAACATAAGGAAGGTAAATATAAGAACAGCCATACTGACTATGGCAGAGGCCAATGGCAAGTGCTTCAGAGAGAATGAACAGAACAGGCAATCACTGAGTGATCCATTCACTGTTATCCACTCCCACCTTTTGGCAATCACAGCTTGAGGGGCACCTGAGAACATGAGGCTACATCCCTGTTCATCTAGGCTAATAGTCATTGATGATCCTATGAACATATCTAACTTTTTAACCTACATATACTTTGTGCCAATGAGTTCCACAGGTAGACTCACATCGTGTGAAGAAGTACTTACTTTTGTTTGCTTCAAACCTGCTATCTATTAATTTCATTAGGGGACCATTGGTTCTTGTGTTATGTGAACAGTAAATAACACTTTCTTCTTCGCTTTCTCTACACCATTCACTATTTTACAGATATAGATCATAACCTTCTTAGTTTTCTCTTTTCCAAGCTGAAAAGTCCCAGTTTTTAATCTCTCCTCATACAGATGCTGTTCCTACCTTTAATCATTTTTGTTGCCATTCATGGGTCCTAAGATTGTTAGCTTTTTTTGACTGCTGCTGTACATTGTGCAGATGTTTTCAGAGAACTATCAATAATGACTCTAAGCTCTGTTTCTTGACTTGTAACAGCTAATTTAGACCTCCTCATTTTGTATGTATAATTGGAATTCTGTTTTCCAATGTGCATTCATATGTAGTAATCAGCATGAAGTTCATTGGCCATTTTGTTGTCTATTAACCCAGTTTAGAAAGATCCCTTTCTAACTCTTCACAGTCTGCTTTGGAATTAACTTTCTTGAGTAATTTTTGTCACCTAGCTATTTATCCTTAACTTGAACTGAACTTCTAAGTTTTGAAGAATAAAAACATGATTCATTTTTGTATTTTCCCTTCTTGTCTTTATGCCCCTATTTCACTTCCTAGTTCTGGCTGGGTGACGAAATTGCTCTTATTTCTGACCCATCTAAAAGAACCATATGAACTAATGGAAATCTCATGTTTTTGTAAGATTGCTCAGACCAATACAGCAAGCTCAAAGGACTTGAATAGAGCATAGCTGAATATTTCAAAATATGAGGAGAAATCCTGGCCCTGTTAAAGTCAATGGTACCAATCCTAAAATATTTATCTCAAAATAATCCAAACGCTATACAGTCCAAGATTTGCCCATTGCTACTTGCTATGCCATTTTCATGATCTCTAAAAGAAATAAGTGGTACGACATAATACGTTAACCTTAACAGACATGTAGGGAAATGAGTGACATGTGTAATTCCCTTCACTTATCTTGTTGATATTCCCTTCAGTGCCACAGTAAGATCCATGGATTTTCATTTTCATTCTTCCCCTTCTAAATATTTAAATACTTTTCAGGTGATTGTGCCCCAGCTACCAAAAACAGAAAAACAAACAAAACAAAGATCGAATTTCTATGGCTGTATTATCTGGATTGATTAACCCAGCTTCAGCCTAAAAACTACACAGATAAGATGGCCACCTAATATGAAAATATTTGCCATATTTTATAGTCTTGATAGTTGTAAAACTAACTGCCATAAAATGAACCATCTGTAAACTTATGCAGTGATGTCTGCAGGCAGCCTGAAACAATATCTTCATGAAGTCTGAACTACCCCATTCATCTCACTAGGGTGTTAATTCTGAGTTCTGACAATATTAATATCAACACTATTAACACACTCTCAGCTGATCTATGTATTCAAGAACAAAGTGAGACATTCATGTTATTAAGATATTAATAGTCTACTCTGGAAGAGCATCTTGGTGTCATATGTGGATGAAACTTGGTTTACAGATGAAATAGGGTGAGCAAGTTTCACCACTTTTATTTTTTCCAACTGACCCTTGTTTTTTAAATCTCATATGAATTGAGTGAGGGACAAAGTTTTTTAGTTTAAGGAACCAGACTAATTTTGTCCCTGAGCAAGTTCATTCTCAACATGGCTTTTTCTCGACAGATCCCCTTTATGCCAACAAAGTGCTCAGTCGGCAAAAACGGTGGCCATTTTAATGCAAATTAGGCATGGGATATTTAAATCCCTGCTTCATTTGCAACATCGACCTGCCTAATCTGCATCCCTCTTCCAACAGAGGGATGCAGTCTAGACATACCCTAAATGTATTATAAAAGCAAACAAAAATATTCCATTGCTACTTTCGCGGCTTGTAGGTATTACATCAATTTTTTTCTGACAGATTGAATGACTTGGATGCAGTCAAAATAGATTGAGTTCAGCATGGAATACAGGTTTCACCACAGGCAACCATAAAAGCTAGCATTTCTCAGAAGTAAACAAATCATATGAGGAAACTGAGAAAGTATTTAGTTTGATAATATCCATTTGGTTTCTGATTAAAATAATTTCCTTCTGCCCTGGAATGTCTTAATTTTATTTTTGGTGGGAATAGTAAATGCTTTTTCATTCCAATTATATTTTTAAAACTCAATTTAAAAAGAAAAAAAGGAGACTATGAGAATATTCAGCACAATGAAAGGTGACTGAATTATTCACTATCCCTTTTACCCTCCTTTGCAGTTTACAGATATAAACTATACATATATTAATATATATGTATATATTCTAAATTCATGAATATGTTTTTAAAAATCAGCTTTTCAAATCTTTTATTACAGCAATCAATTTTAAGCATGCAATTTGAATTGTTCTTGCACCTTAAGTGAAGAAAATAGACACCTTTTAGCTTATAGTCTTTGCTACAGAATCTCATTATGATTTTCTTTTATGACTAAATTTGTCTTGCTTTTTGAGGGAGAACATACATCCCTTTATCACATACACACACTTATTTGAAATAGCACTGCACCCCACATTTGCACATATAATGTGCCTCTCCCTCACTCCATAAATAGTCCTGTGCTTATACTTTGGTGGTGGTGGTGCTGGTAGTTCATTCTATCTACCTGCTATTGTTTCCAAAGAAATTGAAAACATGATTTGAAAACAATGTGCAGTGTGTCTAGACAATCATGTTGCCGCAAGGTTAAGTCCTGACCTAGACCTCTGATACTAAGTTTCTGAGTATGCATATCAAATACTGTCCTCTGTGAGGGAAGGTTCATCTTAAATTAGCAACACACTTGAAAATACAGCAGTAAAGGAATTAATTTATATCCTCAGTCACGTTATTCACAGCAGCCACATACTCACCTCAGATAAACTCATGCAGGAACCTATCCCTGAAACAAACCCCATTGCCAACTTTGTCCACATATCTATACAAGCGATACCATCACAGGACCTAACCATGTAGACAAGTGATAGAAATGTAGCCGTGTTAGTCTGGTGTAGCTTAAACAAAATACAGGACTATGTAGCACTTTAAAGACTAACAAGATGGTTTATTAGGTGATGAGCTTTCGTGATCTGAGGAAGTGGGTCTGGCCCATGAAAGCTCATCACCTAATAAACCATCTTGTTAGTCTTTAAAGGGCTACATAGTCCTGTTGTTTGTTTTGGGATCTAACCACCTTAGTCACACTCCTATAATTGCACATCCTCTACTGTGAAATAAGCCATCAAGTGCCAGCAATACCCCTCTGCTGGGTATTTTGGCCAAACCAGATAGTCTCTGTGACAAATGATAAATGGAAACAAATTAGACATCAGGAATGGTAACACACATAAACTTGTAGGGGAACACTTTAACCTACCCAGACATTTAAACATGGATATAAAAGTAGCCATTCTTCTACAAAATAATTGTACCATTCAGTTACAGAGAGAGAGAGAGAGAGAGAGAGAGAGAGAGAGAGAGAGAGAGAGAGAGAGACTACTGACCTAGAATTTATTTAAAATTTTGATACAGTCAACCTGGGCTTAAAAAAAGACATTAACTGGTTAACACATTACAAAGGCAATTTTCTCTGCCATTGACATTTGCAGTTCACATAAAAATATATGAATACCACACACCCAACCCACTTAATTAGCTTCATTAACATGGGTCCTACAATTGACAGGTAACTGCTTTTTTTGTTGTTGTTATATATATATCTTAGATTCTGATATTTCCACTCCAATTCATATGATGAAGTGGGCTTTACCCACAAAAGCTCATGATCCTATGTTTTTGTTAGTCTTTAAGATGTCACAGGATTTCTCATTGTTTTTAAAGTTACTGACTAATATGGCTACCCATCTAAGACTTGCTCTATAGGCCTTATTTTAAAATAACAAGCAGAGCATCCACAGTACCAAGTCTCTTATTTGGATATAAAGGGCTGGTTATTTTGAAATAATAACTCTTGCTTTCCTTGGGAAATATGCTTATTTTGAAATAATTATTTCAGGAGTTATTTTTTCAAAATACATTATTTCAAAATAATTTCTTAGTGTAAAAATGCCCTAAGACTCTTGGTAGGATTTGTGGAATGAGGTGTACAGATAGTTCGGAATAGGAAGCCTAGTGTAGCCGCGGGCACGGAGTCCGCACTAGCGGACATTTAAAAATGGCGGCACCCGGCAACATGCAAATGAAGCCCGGGAAATTCAAATCCCGGGCTTCATTTGCAAGTTCGTATGACTACATTAACCACTCTAGTTCGAACTAGGGTGGTAGTGTAGACATACCCCAAGTGAATCTGCCATGCTAATCCTAATCATAGAATATTCTTAGAAAATATCATAAATACGCCATGGCTCTGGTTTAACTTATTATAATATAATTGACAATATAATAGTAGGGCAAAACAATACAAATAAAATAAAGTATTGAGGCTGGCTGTTTCTATAGACAGTGTTTCTGTATCCAAATTAGGAATGACTGGAAAACAATAATCCAGTTTTGGGGGAAAATTTCTAATTTTATGTTCATTTCACATTGAAGTATAAATGAGATCTTTCAGGATTTTTAAAGAGCACACAGAGCCTAGTCAGTAGTTTGGTGCTTATGTCACTCTCCTGTGATATGGGAGACAGAGTTTTAAGTCCCTAAACTGAGTTAGCTACTCTTCCATAGCCTATCCAAGGCTATGTATACACAGCAGTGTTATTTCGGAATGACTTGTGTTACTCTGAAATAACATAGTCCACTTCTACGCACAAGCAGTTATTTTGACATAATATCAAAATAATGTCCAGCTGGAGGACTTCTGACTGTAACCCTCATTGTAAGAGGACTAAGGGCATTTGGAGGAACAGTGCCCTATTTCAAAATAAGTGCTGTGTAAATGTGCCCAAATTCAAAATAAGTTATTTCGACTTAAGCTATGAAATTAGCGTAGCTCAAGTTGTGTAGCTTATTTCGAGGTTAGCCCTGCTGTGTAGATGTACCATGAATGTCCTAACCACCAGCGTAAGGAGGCAGTCTCTTTTTCTGGTCCACAGAATTTTTAATTAGTTATACAAAATATGTGTGTGCAGCTGATTCCTTCCTCAGAGTATTACTTTGTATTTGTCCTTATTTGATTTATACTATTTACTTCAGACCATTTCTCCAATTTGTCCAGATCATTTAGAATTTTAATCTTATCCTCCAAAGCACTTGTAACCCCTTCCAGCTTGGTATCATCCACTAACTTCATCTAAATAATTGATGAAAATATTGAACAGAACTGGTACTTGTGGGAATTCACTCTTTCAGCTTGACTGTGATCTACTGATAACTTCCCTCGGAAACTACTTTTCAAGTAGTTCCATCTAGGTTGTTTATGAAAAGGTCAACCATGATGGTATCAAAAGTCTTACTAAAGTCAAGATATACCACATGTACAGATTCCCATTGCCATCCACAAGGCTTGTTACTCTATCAAAGAAAGGCATGAGGGAGACTGAGATAGCTTCTGTCCAGACTCACACAGCATTAATTGGATTACTAAATCTAAATAGCACTTGCAGAGACTTTATGGCTGTTAACAATGCACAACCCAAAAATAAATTATCGTGACATTCAGATCCTAGGTTGGTTTTGCCAAATTGACCATTAGAAATAAAGCCTTTTTATCGATAACCTGAATAGATTTGGGCTGAATCAATGAGAGACAAAAACTATGGAACACCAAGATACTTATTTGCTTTATCACTTTTCAGAATAAGACCACACATCAAAATTGTCATAGTAAGTTTTTCATTGATATGAAAAGGGCATGTCAAACTTCTCAAAGTTGAATTGTCTCTTGCAGATTCGAAAGAGAGAATGGTAGATGTGCACATTTGGATAAAAAAATAGGTTATAAGACTTTTTTAAAAAAATAGTGCTCAATATCTATCTATCTAGAATGCATCTGTTTGTGAGTCTGTTTGTCCATTTGTTCAAGAACTCCTCCTAAACCTTAAGAGTCAGAACCACCAAATTTGGTATTCAGCTTCCTCTTACTCTAACTTAAAAACAAAGTCAGGGTTTGGTTGTGCCTGGAAAATGGGAAATGCTGGGAATGGGTCAGTTTCCCATTACATGGAAAAGAGAAGGGGCAGAGAAAGGAGGAATGCAAAAGGGAGGGGCACAGAGATGGGAGGGATATGATACTGAGAGTGCTTATTGGGGGCAGCTCCAACATTAAGAGAATGTCCAGAAGGGCTGGGGTTCTGCTATTTTGCCTGCCAGCAAACAGGTAAAGAGCCCTCCCTTCCACAGACCTGGAGCCTACCCTCCCCCGCTCCTCCCCCGTGGTGAGCCTGCAGGCCGTGTGTGTGTGTGGGGGGGGGGGGGTGCTTCTAGAGGGAGGGACAGTTCCCTCCCCAGACAGCCTGCAGGCCATGGGGCGGGCAGCTGGAGGGGGAGGAAATCCTTTGGGGCCTGCAGGCTGTCTGTGGGGAGTCCAGGCCTCAGGGGCTTCCCCCCCTTCCAGTAGTCCCCACCTCAGTCCCTAGAGACTCATACCCCCAAAAAGGCTGGGGTGGACACACACACACACTCCAAGCCCCATGTCTGAGTCCTGCACCTCCCATCCTGAGTCCTGCACCTCCAATCCTGATTCAATCACCCCCTACCCCTGACCTGAGTCCCCCACACTTCCAAACTCTCTGCCCTTCACCACCTACCTCCGATCCTCCTCTCCCCCCAACTCTTAGTTCAGCTTTCATTTTCCTTCAGTTTTGAAAAAACAGTCATTGAAATAATGCCTGTATATTTTCCCTTATTTTTTCCAAACCTCCTCTCCCTCTTCCCCCCACACACCCCTTTGGTTACAGACCTGAGCAACACTGGGTTCATATGCTAGTAACCTAATAAACTGTCAACATCACATGTCAAAATATACAAATAAAATATCGTGTTCATTCATTAATCCTTTTGAAACAAGCCCAAACTCACAAATCTAAATCCCTAAATTTTGCTTTGGTAAGTTATCAAGCAGCAGGTTTTCGTTTTTGCTGTTGTGTAATTTTGCCGTATTATCAACCAAAAATTGTTGTTAGTTTGTGTGCATATAGTGAAGCTGATGTTTACTGATGCTTATGGCTAATCTAATTCTTTCAATGCCCAATACGAGCCTGGGAGAAATATAGTGGGTCAGGAAATTTGAAAGCAGAAATCATGAAGCCCAACAAAGGCTTTACCAGGCCATGCCACTAACTGTCAAAAATAAGAGTGAGGAGGATTTGGGGGATCTTTGGAATTGTGGAGAAGAAGGTTAAGCAGGCTTTCAGGGATTTGTATGAGGAAGTGCTCACTCTACTGATCCAAATAGGCATCCAAACCAGACATGAAACTGTATCATAACATGAGTGGCTTTATATCACAATGGCAGAATCACTCATGAGGCCTTCTCCAGTTCTAACAGACACAACATTACAAGCATTTGGAAAGAAAGCTCTACAGCTATGAGGATTGTTTGTTCTAAAGAATCAATTGCCAATAATTATTTGAGTTATCAACGAAGTCATCCCTGGTAGATAACATCCCTGGTCATTCTTTTTCAAAATTATGAGCATTTATTTTTTAACAAAGTAATAAAAACCTAAATTCTATATAACTGATGGGGTTGACAGAGAAGCATCTTGAGTGCATACAGGCTCAATTTAACTCTTGACAGCGGGGTAGGATGTCTTGGGCTACGTCTACACTACAATGCTATTTCAGGATACCAAAGTATCCCAAAATAGCTATCATTTCTAAATATAATGGGCTCACTATAATAAACCTCATTCCACAAGAAGTAAGGGACATTTCAGAATAGTGGGTTATTTTGAAATCCGGTGCTGTGTAGACAGAGCTAAATTACGAAATTATCTATTAGCTCAAATTGCGTATTTTATTTTGAGCTACAGTGCAGTGTAGATGCACCCTTGCTGATCTCAATTTCTATCCTCAACTATCACCACCATCACCCTTGCTCATTTATTAATGCAATTCTGCACTCCTCAAGACACCATCAGTCAGAATAGAAAAATATGCTGACCCTTCTTTCCTTTTGCTGAGCAACTCACAGTCTTCAATGACTATCCTAACTTATCAAGCTTTTTTGTTACACTGATTGTTTGCCAGATGTCAGTGCCACTATTTCTTAAACTGACTTAATTATTGCTGTGTAGTACATTACATTTGACTGTTTATTGTAAAATCAATATGACTGACATTGCAGTCAATATTTTTCGTTGTTTTAAAATGTTTTACAATGACCAGTGTGTCATATTAATGGCAGACAAGCCTATTTGTACACTATTAATGAAGTTTTAGCATGGTACATTTTCAGATTCTTCCACCTTATGTCGTTCAAGTAAGAAATCTTGAGCAGTTACTCATTAAATAACCAGTATGAGGCTGTGATGAAATAAATGCATTAATACTATTTGGCATTTAGATAGCACATTTCCTCTGAGTATCTGAGACCACCTTGAAAACATTAATGAATGAAATCTTATAACACAAGTAAGGGATAGTACATTATTCCCATTTATCAAATGGGAGGTCAATTGACAAAGGAGAGGAGGCCAACATTATTTTTTTAGGAGAATTCACATAGCTTCAGCTTCCATACACCCAAAGCTCACAAAGAGAGCAGAGCTCTGCCTAAACAAATTGCCAGCATTCAGATACACATGAGATGAGTGTGACATGAAGCTTGTATTTGTAAACTTCTGTACACACACTTTTGAAAATGTAATCAAACATGATTTCCCATGGTCACACAATGAGTAACTGGTAAAACTGGAATAAGTCAAAAGTCCTCATTCAATATTCACTCTGATAATTAAGCTGAACTTCTTATAATGAAAACAAGTGGTGAATTGGGAAAAAGAAGAGGTAGTCTGCTAAGCTTTGTCTACAGTGTATGCTCCACCTACATGAGAGGCCACTCCTCATAGATAATACAAATATTCAAAATATATTTGAAAAGGAAAATATAATTGTATTGTTTATACATGTTTTCTGTTTTCAAGTGTGCCTCATAAACTAAAATGTAATGGTCATTTTAAAACTTAGATTCTGTAGAACAAAAAAACAACATAAAGGAGATGCTGGTATGCTACACCATCACATACCAGCTTACTCCTAGCCTTTGATTCACTTTTATTTTTCCATAACATGCATCTAAATGGGTTAGTGAGAAAGTGCATTATGTTACATTACTTTCCCTCCACACTACTGTCTAATTTGCAGTAGACTGAAAAGATCTTCATGATAGGAAGATCTTAATGTCATCTTATTAGAAGCAAGTGGACACTAAACACTTGAATTCAAACTCTACTTGCACACATACTAAATCTGTAATGGACTGAATCCATATTTTTGATCCAAACATTCTGGAGGGTTGAAATCTGGATCTAAATCTGAACTCTCATAAGGTGTTCAGATCTGGTGCTTGGGTTCAGCTCATTGCAAACTGTGAAGGACCTACACATCTTCTTATTCAGAATGTTTGTAAAGCACCCTAACACCCATTCTAATTAGGAAATAATAGCCAGTAACAATAATAATACTCTTCCAACAATCACAGTTAGCAGCTGTGATGTGTCTGGGTCATTGCATGTACTTCTTTCAGAAGTGTTTAAATCCTCATCATCTGAGCCATTTAAAACTCCAGTGGATAAAGCAACAGAAACACATTTTAGGAAACAATCATGCACACTCTGGGGATAAATTAGAATACCTGGTAGGCCTGTTCCCTTTATAATTTCTATTACAGTTTCTAGAGTTACTTGAGCTTCACTAATATGCTCCTCCGATGTAGAAATGGATGAGAGCAGACCCTTCTATTTCCAAGTGGGTTTTGCCACTAATTAATTCTTCCATCCAATTATGTAATTTCACTATTTTTACATGTTAATAAAACTTATCCTCTTCTTGAGTGGCATGTAAATTACTAGTGGATTAAATCAGTGGCATCTGCCATTGGTTTGAGATTTCACCAGATGACAGACAGTGCAGCACTCGCAGCATTGATGCGAAAACATGTTTCCTCTAAGATATTTTTTTCTTTGCTTTTCCCTATCCAAACTCTAGCTTTTTCCGCTTGCAATTATGATAATGTCTGTCTCAGTTACCATCCAAATTATTACCCCTGGAGTTACCATGAGAGATATTTAGTGCCATTGGCTCTTGGGAAGCGAATAGTTTCCCTTATGATAAATGACCAGTTGGTTTATGAGAGGAATGGGGGAGAGTATAAAGATTTTGATACTGCTGATGCCTATTAAAATATTCTGGTTTACAAATGGTAATAAACTATTCCTCAGTATAATTGTCAGTTTGATTTAACTTTGTTGATCAAAGCTGCTGCAGTATTAAAGAATGTAAAACTCAAGGCTCTCTGCAGAGTGTAATGGGATGTCATATTTTGCATAGTCAGTGGTGAGAATACTAACGAGTATTAATTTGTTAACTTTAGACAGTGCCTCATAGTGACATCACTATTATAACAAACAGGAGCATGTGGCTGGCCTGTAGACTTATCATTTACTGGGTTCCCTAGACATTCAAAACCTGATATTGCAAACCTTTACATGGGTGAATAGTTCCATTAAAGTCAGTGAAGAGAAAGGGCTTCTATTCATGTGAATATGGGATTGAAAACCTGAGGATTTTTCTCAATTTCCTATATACCATTCATAATTTTGACTAGAGAATTGACAATTTGTGGCATCCCGAGTTTAACACTGTCCTTGCCTGGTGATTTACCTGACTTTAATAAGTTTTTTATACTTTTTCAATGGTGGATAAATGATTTTTTTCATCTAATGTGTTAGTTCCTCCCACTTGTGTTTGACAGTAGAAGAATATTAGAATAGCTCAGTGACGTGCTGCACCCATCCTTCAGAGATGCCTCTATTGTCCATAATTAAGATAGATCTATCTGAACATTTAAAGGTCTCAGCTTCAATGAGTCAGAAATGACTTTTAGGGTATCATAGAGCAAGGCTGTGTTTTTAGTATCAACATAATCCTCTCTTTCTTTTTATTTCTTTTCCTACCAGTTGTTGTGCAGAACACAAAGCTGACTGTGAGCCTTGGCTGACAGGTACTTGAATTTGTCTCTTTGATGTTCATTCTTTGTTGTTTTGCCAAGACATAAATGCACTCTTTTCATTGAAGGTCTTTTTGATTTCTTCGTCATTTTCATCAAACCACAGTCCTAGTGCCATCTTTGATTTTTGTCTAAAGTTTCTCCTGAGGCTTGAAGGATGACTGATTTCAATATATTCCACTTTTCATGTGCATTTTTGGGTGATGATGTAATACTGTCAATTTTTTCTTTAGGTTTTATTCTATTCATCAAGTAAAATGGAGAGGTCTCAGCTTTGCTATGTTCAATTTTGATATGATGTGTGATTTTAAAAGGATTCAGATCATGCTGTGATTCAGGATTCGGTCTAGCAATCTGTTCCTCACATTGTTCTGATGATCTTCATGCCCCTTCATGTCTCTTTGCCATATAACGACAGTCAGTCAATTGGGTGCCAGTGTTTTGATCTCAGGTACACCCACCAAATTTATATTTGTCAGCTTGCTAGAAGCCTTTCTTGATAGGAATTAACTCTGCTGAGCACATTTGTTGAGTAGGAAGAGGCCATTGTTATTCCTTTTTCTAATTCCATTGGTTCTTTATTACACAACTCCAGGCCTCACTGTCATTTCCAGCTCTGGCATTAAAATTCCCCAGAAGCATTAGCGTGTCTCTACTGGTATAATTTGATTGTCATCCATATCAGGACAGAATTGTTCTGCATGGTTCAGTGTTGGAGTATTAGCACTGACGAGGGTGTATGGGAAGTCATAGAGTCATTTGCTATTCATTTCTGCCCATAGGTCAATCTTTCAGTGATTTCAGGAGAACCATTTTTAACAGTAAAACCAATGTCATCAATTCTGTCTTTCTCTGCTGGGGTTGCTGCAAACTCCTAGTATCTTTACAAAGCTGTTGTCTAAATGCCTGGTTTTACCTGTTGATGCTGTGTCTAGAAAGTGGTCTTGATGTATTATCAGTTTATATTCTCCATCTTGCCATAGTTAGAGCGCTTGTTTTCTTACCTGTGTAGATGATCTGCGAGCCATGGTGAAATGGTTAGATTAAAGCTGGACAAGAAATGTTTGTGGCATTTTTTCTAGCTCCATCCCTTACTAGGGTGAGCAGTGCTGTCCTAAAAAAATGTGCTCTGACATCTTTGCTTCCCTGTATTCCCAATGGAATGGCCAGAGTTCCAGGTTGCCTGCATTCAGCTTTGTGACTATAATTCCCAGAGTTCATCTACACCTATCATTTCAGCACTTACCCATTGACACAGGACTGTCTTTCCTAAGGATGTGTAAATCCCTGTGTATCAGAAGATCATTACACAGGGGCAATCTCACTCTCTTGACTGCTGAAGTCCAAGATCAGTAGGATAGAAAAGGTGCAATGACAGGAAACATCCTTAGCTGCAGTGGCTAGACATCAACATCTCTTGTGCTTTGTCCAGTCTTACATTTCCACAACACATTGCTACAATGCCTGTCTAGTTACTGGGGGTGTGTCTACACTGAACTGTAGCTTGAAATAAGCTACACAATTTGAGCTATGCAAATTCTATACCACAGATTAAACTAGAGCTAGACATTTCTTACATATCCCTCAGGTGCCTTCTCTTTGTTTGCTCCTAATTTACCTGTGTGCTCTGAGATAACCTGATCTACACTACTAGGAATATAAGTACATAGGAATTTCAATGCCATGCCATGCAGAACAGTAGTCCATTGGAAATGGATTGACAGTGCCACAGGGAAAAAGAAGGAAAGATACACCAAACCTTGCAGTAGACAGTTATGGAATAACTTACTTATAAGGACACTTTCTTTCTAATCTATAACAAAGATTAGTTTATGCCCTGAAGCTTGAGGGTATGGCATGTGCAAACATCCAAGTTACAAGTTTCAGTACAAGTTGCTGACCAGCTCAAATTTGTAATAAAAGACAAAAATATAATATTTTAAAAAAGCAAAACCCTAAATGAAGATGATGATTGTTGTAATGGTATCGTAGCCACAAAGCCCCTGCTCTGAAGCACTTATATTCCAGAGAAGAGATAAAAAGAGAACTGAGAAAAGGGATAAAACAGAATTTATACATCATTAAGTATATAAGTCCCAATTTTCCTTTAATAGACCATTATTTAATAGATAGATTTCTTGTAGGTGACATAGAAAAGGGACTCTTATGGATAAATCCCAAAAGCGGGCGTAGTCTTATGAACCAGTTATTTTTCCTCCTGTGAACAGGTTGCTTGCATTTTCACTCTGCTATCCATTGCATGTTTGAAACTGCTCAATAAAAAAAAAATAATGTAAATTTAAACCTACACTATGGGTATCTTGCAAGCTATTCAGACTCAATTTATTATTACCTATTAATGCTGTGTGACTGGTCATCTAAGTCACATGGGATTGTTTCTACTCTCTGCTTTCATGAATAACAAGCTCACTCACAGATGAATGTTCTTGTTTGCATATAAGTATGCTGGACAAATATTCTACAAAGTTTGTTATGTACAGGAATAATTTATGTGAATGTTCAAAAATAATCAGGGGTGTGAACTTTTTTGAACCAAAATGTTATTCAGACATTCTGAATGTTAATGAATGTTAATTAATCCAGCTTTCAAGACGTTTAAAAAGAGAAACCAGCCTGAACAGTCATGAAAAACTGGTAGTTGTCTAAAACAAAAACAAAAAACAACAACAATTTTTTCTCCCACATTGTATACCATGTTCTGCATTACTCAGTTCTTGTTTAATCAGAAGATGTTAGTATCAAACAACTGAAAAAAGAGCTGTTCTGCACTCAAGAGATTTTTCAACAAATTTTATAGACCCTTCAGATTTATGGAGTTTGGATGTACTTTGAGCAACATACAAAAAACGAGCGTTTTTATCCAGATCTTTGAAGGTTCTCTCAGCACTTGTTAAACACATATTTTGGATGTGAAAATAAAAGCAGGTGATTCAGTGGTTCTAACTTCTCAGCTACATAATTAATTACACAGAACATATTAAATAAAACATCCAAACATTTAAATTATTGAATAGTTGTCCAATGACCCATGTAACTTGTGTAAACAGCATAAAATAACTAATCATCTGAGGAAGAAAGTTGTATATCACAAAAGCTAATGCCCAATAACTTTGTTAGTCTTCAAAGTGCCCCTGGACACTTTGTTGCTTTTCCTGAACCAGACTAACACACAACTACCCCTCTGAAACCCATTACATAACTAGTTGACTCTTAAGTACTCACTAGCTGCACTAAATCTTATGGAAGGGTTTTTTATGCATTGTTTTCATTATCATACTGTAATCGGAAGTGAAAAATTAAACCATTTGATAGGCTAAATAAAGAGTGGGGTATTTTTTTTCCTTTGGTGTTTCTTTTTTTTTAACTCATGTGCTCTGAAAAACCAGTGTCCTATTCTAAACAGTTATTCAGTAGATGTGTCTCCATTTTAATGGGGATTCATATTTTCCTATTCTTTTTCAATTGCACATTGACAAAAGTATGATGAAGAAGAGAAGAGAATGGTATCAGAAACCCAGTATCAACTCCCACATTCATGGTGCCAATCGCAGCCCCAAGAGTGGTTCTAGACATCTCTAAGATTGTTTACTGCTGTAGAATCACAGTTCTGGATGAGATATGTTAGCAAAGAGCTTCCTCCTGCTAGGGGAAAGTTCTTGTAAATTGTAGCCAAAATCCAGCCAATTTATGACATATATACATATCTATCTGTCTATCTATGTGCACTGGAGTCACTGCCAAACATAACTACTTAATAGTCAAAAATAAAAATAAATTAAATCATTATGAGGTTTAAGAACAGAAAGACAAGAATGCCCCGGGCAATTAAAATTGCGCAGAAAATCAGAATTGTAGTAGTTAAAATAATAAGGACATTGATTAAAATGTGTCCAAGAAACGAGGGATAACACCCACAGTCCTGAGAAAAGTAGTTTGTGGTTTTTAGTGACCAAAGGCTGTCAGTACATCTGGTTTGTTTCCCAAAATAATAATGATGACATAATAAATTTCACCCTGGAGAAATATTACTTTTATAACACTGTCATAGGTGCCAACTCTGGGGAGCACCCAAAGAGTCAGCACATGTGATATTAACCCAGGATCAGTATTTTTCCCTGAAATATAATATATTCCCCAATGCTTAATCCAGGCCAAGTCTGAATGGATGTAGAAGTGACTCAGAACACTCACTTAGCCTTAAAGCATTACTAGTATAGCCTTAGAAGTGCTTTGTAATTTATTTTGTATATTTCAAAAGAGAATGCACTCTCCACTTGGGTTACATAATTTTTCCCTTGTATTTAAATGGATTTCATTCTTGTGAAAGTGGCAAATTGACATTTTTGGAAATTTAAGATTTCTACCTCTCCAAAGAATACATTTGAGATAAGAACTTAACAGCAGCACCACCACTAGTGAATCTTACCTGGAAAACCAGGATAAAATGAATTAACCCACTCTTTTTCTCTTAGTCATCATTATTTTTATATGCTAGATAATGAAGTTGAAAAGGGGAAGAAGTCAGTTATTTGTGAGAGATTTTTTTACTAATATTGAAAAACATGACCATATTCTTGTCAATTTTTCCATAAGGAGAGATACCACCAAAGACAGTATTCATGTAAAATAATTAAAGTGCAACATTTTTTCCAGTCCTCCTGAAGTGACTTGTGGTACTAGAGATAGGCGTCAAACTTGCAGCACTGGAGGTAAAGTCTTGTTAGCTAAGTATAGATGTGGAGCCTGGGCAGGAATAACGCAGATATAAGCAATTGGTGAAAACTTTTACAGAAGTAAATAGCAGTCATACTAGCATGTGGAAGAAGTGGAAACTTGGACAGATGACTAGGGATGAGTATAAATATATTTCTCAAGAATGCAGGGGAGTTATCAGGAAGGCAAAAGCACGATTGGAATTGCAGCTAGCAAGGGATGTAAAAGATAACAAGAAAGGTTTCTACAGGCATGTTAGAAATAAGAGGGTGATCAGAGAGGGTGTGGGGCACTTCCTAGATGAGGGAGGTAACCCACTGACAGATGATGTGGGAAAAGCTGAAGTCCTCAATGCTTTCTTTGCCTCTGTATTCATGGACAAGGTCAGCATTCAGACAAATACACTAGGCAACACAGTGTGGGAAGAAGGTGGGCAGCCCTTGGTTGGGAAAGAAAAAGTTAGGAACTATTTAGAAAAGCTAAACATACACAAATCCATGGGCCCAGATTTAATGCATCCGAGGGTACTGAGGGAGTTGGCAAATGTCATTGTGGAGCCTTTGGCCATTATCTTTGAAAACTTGTAGAGATCAGGAGAGATCCCAGATGATTGGAAAAAGGCAAACGTAGTGCCCATGTTCAAAAAGGGAAGAAGGACAATCCAGGGAACTACAGACCAGTCAACCTTACCTCAGTGCCCAGAAAAATCATGGAGGGGATCCTCAAGGAATCCATTTTGAAGCACTTGGAAGAGGGGAAAGTGATCAGGAATAGTCAAAATGGATACAGGAAGAGCAAGTCATGCCTGACCAATCTGATTAGCTTCTATGATGAGGTAACTAGCTCTGTGGATATGGGAAAGTCAGTGGATGTAATTTACCTTGACTTTAGCAAAGCTTTTGATACGGTCTCCTGCAATATTCTTGCCAGCAAGTTAAGGGAATATGGATTGGATAAATGGACTGTAAGATAGATAGAAAGCTGGCTTGACTGTCGGCCCCAACAGGTAGTGATCAACAGATCGATGTCAGGTTGGCAATCGGTTTCTAGCGGAGTGCCCCAAGGATCTGTTCTAGGACCGGTTTTGTTCAACATCTTTATTAATGACCTGTATGAAGGGATGGATTGCATCCTCAGCAAGTTCACAAATGACATGAGCTAGTGGAGAGGTAGATACGCCAAAGGGCAGGGATAGGATCCAGAGTGACCTGGACAGATTAGAGGATTGGGCCAAAAGAAATCTGATGAAGTTCAACAAGGACAAGTATAGAGTCCTGCACTTGGGACGGAAGAATCCCAAGCATTGTTACAGTCTGGGGACTGACTGGCTAAGTAGCAGTTCTGCAGAAAAGGACCTGGGAATTACAGTAGATGAGAGGCTGGATATGAGTCAACAGTGTGCCCTTGTAGCCAAGAAGGCTAATGGCATATTAGGGTGCATTAGGAGGAACACTGCCAGCAGATCCAGAGAAGTGATTATTCCCCTTTATTCAGCTTTGGTGAGGCCACATCTGAAGTATTGTGTCCAGTTCTGGGCCCCCCACTATAGAAAGGATGTGGATGCATTGGAGAGGGTCCAGTGGAGGGCAATCAAAATGATTGGGGTGCTGGAGTGCATGACCTATGAGGAGAGGCTGAGGGATTTGGGTTTGTTTAGTTTGCAGAAGAGAAGAGTGAGGGGGGATTTGATAGCAGCCTTCAACTTCCTGAAGGGAGGTTCTAAAGAGGATAGAGAAAGGCTGTTCACAGTAGTGACGGATGGCAGAACAAGGAGCAATGGTCTCACGTTACAGTGGGAGAGGTCTAGGTTGGACATTAGGAAAAACTATTTCCCTAGGAGGGTGGTGAAGCACTGGAATGGGTTACCTAGGGAAGTAGTGGAGTCTCCATCCCTAGAGATGTTTAAGACTCGGCTTGACAAAGCCCTGGCTGGGTTGATTTAGTTGGGATTGGTCCTGTCTTGGGCAGAGGGCTGGAATTGATGACCTCCAGAGGTCTCTTCCAGCTCTGTGATTCTATGATTTTAAGGGCTGTGTCTACACTGGCACGATCTCGCACAAAAGCGACTGCTCTTGCACAAAAACTTGCTGCCTGTCTACACTGGCCGCATGTTCTTGTGCAAATAAACTGATGTTCTAATGTATAAAATCAGGGCTTCTTGTGCCAGAACTCGGATGCCCCTCTCAGGAATAAGCCCCCTTGTGCAAGAACTCTTCCAGAAGAGGACAGTGTAGACAGGCAACATGAATTTCTCACACAAGAAAGCCCTATGGTTAAAATGGCCATCAGAGCGTTCTTGCGCAAGAGAGCATCTACACTGGCATGGATGCTCTTGCGCAAAAGCACATCTTTTGCGCAAAAGCACATGCCAGTGTAGACGCTCTCTTCTGGAAGAGTTTTTGCAGAAGAACTCTTCCGCAAAAGAGTTTTTGCGTGAGAACGTGCCAGTGTAGACATAGCCTATGTGTTTTGGTGCTCATGTGGGTACTGGATGGTCTACAGCACATAAGGTAACACTACACCAAGATGCTAGATAACTATAGGTCGAGGATGAGGAACGGAAGGCCCGGGAGCCAAATGTGGCTCTGGCTTGCTTGGATCCATTTTTTGTTTGGTTGGTTTTTTGCTTCTCACTTGTGTGCAGCCCCCAAATATTTTTCTGAGAGTCAGTGGCCCCCCCGTCCCAAAAAGGTTTCCTACCCCTGCTATAGTTAATTCAGATTCTAACTCAGGTCATGTGTTGAATATTGTAATTTTTGAAAGCAATTCTGAATTCTGTTTTATGTATGATAATGAAGCCCATTTAGATACAACATGTGGTATCGATGACCATGAAGCCTATGATCCATATAACTGTATATTTATATTAATTTTTCATACACAGTCCCACCAACATACCACCTTTAGGGGTATGTCTAGACTGCATCCCTCTGTTGGCAGAGGGATGCAGATTAGGCAGGTCAACGTTGCAAATGAAGCGGGGATTTAAATATCCCATGCTTAATTTGCATAAAAATGGCCACCATTTTTACCAACTCAGCACTTTGTTGGCGAAAAGCAGCAGTCTAGAGGGGGATCTGTCAAGAAAAAGCTTTTTTCGACAGATCCTGTAAACCTCCTTGCAGAGGCATAAGGGATCTGTCAAAAAAGGCTTTCTTTCTCGACATATCCCCCTCTAGACTGCTGCTTTTTGCCGACAAAGTGCTGTCAGCAAAAACGGTGGCCTTTTTTATGCAAATTAAGCATGGGATATTTAAATCCCCGCTTCATTTGCAATGTTGACCTGCCTAATCTGCATCCCTCTACCGACAGTGGGATGTAGTCTTGACTTACCCTAGGCACTAATCCTCCCAGTCCATGAGAGTGTTTACACTTTGAATAAAAGGTAACTAACCCATATTACCAAATTCAGGTATAAGCACGAGTGAATACATGATAATTCATCTTTGAACTCAGGCTAGCAGCTCAGTTTCAGTGCCTGTTTCCTAACAGGTTTTAAAATTGATCCCAATTTCTACATTTTCTTTGCTATCTGAACCTGAGAAAGCTAGCATGGGTTAGCTAGCCTGAGTTAAGAACACAATGTTGTGGACATACCTCGGGGAATAGTCACATGCACAGATATTCTTATCTGTGGAAGATTGGAGCCTTGATGATGGCTGAAGTACAAAAAGTTTGGAGCTCGGAAATGCATTGGGATAAGCACCAGAGATTTCAGATACTTTTGTGAAGCTTTAAACAAAACTTTTGAACTTTTGGCTGGCTATTTTATTAGACTAGACATCCCATACTCCCTGGGAATCCCAGAAGAATAGCCTTCATCATGATATGGCAGTCTGAGTTGAAGCCCAGAAGGCAGTTTACAAATAGAAATTGTTGAAATAGGAAAAGTGAGTTTTCCAGACTAGTTCACTCTTGCTGAGTTTGGACAAGCCTCACAAAGTCTGGGTATATCCTATCTCCTTGCCATTCCTTTTTCTCCATTATTTCCTAGACTTCTTTTCGTCTCAGCAATACCATATCCCTCCCTGGACTCTTTTTATGTTGCCTAGCCTATGTAATTCTCTTAATCGGATCCCTTACTTCTTTCCAAACCGTGAAAAAGTCTTATTTTCCACAGCCAACCATGAATCGAGTAAATCTCATTACTGATGGGATTTTTCTCCACCAAAATGCTTTCACTTTCCTCGGTGTCCCATTTATGTGCATCCTTTCAAATCCATCTCCCAATGCACAAATGTAATCCTGCACTCTAGAAGAAACAAGGCTGTGTTTAAGTTCTCAGCCACACCTTTTCTCTCTATCCTTCTGTTCCAACTCTTGAGCAGTTTCTGCTCTCAGCAGAATTTACTTTACAGCAGTGTTACTCTTTTCATGTCAGTAGTGCTACATCTGATTTTCATTGGTATGAGTGTAGCACCAGGCTCTGTGTGTTTTAACTCCATCACAGACACATTAATGGGGTGATCTTTCAGATGTGCTGATTTCCCATTGCTTCCACCCCAATAAATGGGAGCTAAATATCATTCTTTAAATCACCACCTGCTTTCTAGCGTCAGAACCAACATTACTGTTATACAGGTAATGATCAACCATGCCTGAAGAATAGCCACTTTGGGGGAACTTGTGTATGCCCTTCGAAATGCTGATGAGCACTTGATCATGCAAGTATGTGAAGGTATGCTATATCTTCATAATACAGTAGCTTGGGTTTGTTTTATATGTTTTGAAATTTTTATAGTTTCTCAGCTATAACTGTAGGTATTTTCCATAAATACTGGGGGGGAAAGGCAATAACTTTGTTTTATGTACCATTTCTCCCAAAAACCAAAGAGCAGATGGTACATTTTTTCCCATCTTAAATGGAAATGGGTGACATTTCAAATATTCTTGACCCTGAATCTAACCCCTTTCTCTGATAACAGGCATTACTCATAATCTTTCACTTTGCTTCTTCAAGAAAAGTGCTTTTACACTGGGAATGATTCTGTCTCTGTTTTCATTGTTCTGTAACTAGTATGTATAATATATTGACTGAAGGAATGCTCAACTCAACTGTATCTTTTTCCCCCATCTCAAGTTTTGCCTGAACTTGAGCCCATTGAAATCAATGGCAAAAGTCTTATTGGTTTCAGTGGAGCAAGATCAGGCCCTTTCCTCTGCCTCTTTACCAGTTTTAAGTGACTTAGAGAACATAACTGAGTAAGCAGCATAATTTCTGCTGCTAATTTCAGCATAATGCCAAAAGTTTCTTTCTTTCTAGAACACAAGATCATCCTTATTTTCTATTTCTTTGCTCTAAAGACTATATCTCAGGAATCAGAGGCTCAGATCCACCTTTCTAGCACTCAGTGTCCCCGACATTGGGGCTGTTGCCTCAAATTAACTATAGGGAGCAATTTATAATTACCTCAAAAGTGCTCTAATTTGCAACCCAATCGAAATAATGCCAAAAGGCTGTTCTGACAAATAGGAATCATTGGGTAGAGGAATAACAAAGTCATATCCTCCTTACACCAAGAAAGTTTCTGAAAATAAGCTAAATTCTCAAGACAATGACAAAGCCAACTTTGCATATTATTTGCATCAGTGCAGCAGTGTATAGCAATGTTAGCAGTGCCAATTATCTGTTCCAAGGTGTCTCAAACATGCCATAATGCACTCTCAGTGTGATATCTCTAGGGCCCTACCAAGTGCACCATTTAGGTCAATTTAATTTTCATGGGATTTTGAAAATTGTCAATTTCATGATTTCAGATATTAAAATCTGAAATTTCATGTTGGAATTGTAGGGGCACTAACCCAAAATGGAGTTGTGTGGGGGGGAGCGGGGAGGGGTCACAAAGTTATTATAGGAGGATTGCAGTATTATAACCCATATTTCTGCCCTGTCTTCAAAGGTGGGCAGCTGGAGAGTAGTAGCTGCTGGCCAGGAATCAAGATCTAAAGGCAGAGCTACCAGCAGTAGCACAGAAGTAAAGATGACATGGTATGATATTGCCCTCTTACTTCTGCGTTGCTGCTGGCAAAGCTGGGATCTCAGTCAGCTGCCATCAGTGTCTGGCCACCCAGCTCTGACAGCAGCAGTACAGAAGTAAGAACAAAAAGTGTATGGTATTACCACTCTTGCATCTGCATTGCTGCAGGTGGGGTGCTACCTTCAGAGACACCTGGCCAACATTACAATCACTGCTCTCCAGTTGCCCAGCTCTGAAGGCAGCAATACAGAATAAAGGTGGCAAAAATGTGAGCCTCCTAAAATAAAATTTGTGATCCCTCACAACTCCCCTTTGGGTCAGGACCCCAATTTGAGAAATGCTGGTCTCTTCCATGAAATCTATATTGTAAAGGGTAGGGGTGCACATAAGTGGCTCACAGGTTGGATGTGATTCATCAGGGCTAACCTCTGGCAGACCATCAGCACTTTATTTACTTGCACATTCTCAGATGTGGCTGCTTGCAGCTCCCATTGGTCACAGATCGATATTTCTAGTCAATGGGAGCTGTGGGAAGTGGTGTTTTGGTCTATGCCACTTCCCGCAATTCCCTTTGGCCAGAAATGGCAATTCGCGACCAATGGGAGCTACAAGCAACCATACTTGTGGATGTGCAGGTAAATAAGGTGCTGGTAGGCTGGCAGGGGATAATCCTGGTGAACCGCCTCTGGCTTATTGCCCACCCTCAGAAGGCCAGGGAAGATAGCAGATCCCATGATCCGTGATGTGTTTTGCAGGGCTATGAATTTGGTAGGTCCCTAGTTATCTCCTGATGAGATTTTAGTTATTGAAAACATGCTGCTTAATTCCTATTATTCTTCTTCTGTTTGGAATGTGTGCACACTATGGATATTGCTATGAAAACTTCTCAGATTTGTAGAAACAGAGCCATTCTTTTACATTCAGCTTTCATTTGCTCTATACTCTGGGAGCATAAAATCTGATCCATTGTCTTGGTCTTCATTACCACCAAGTATCCGTGATGTTAGCTATGTCTTTTAAAGAATCTTTAGTAGTTAATATTTGATTAAGTGCTTTAAAAGTGTATTGCATTTTTATAGCACTGGTGAAAGGTGATGGTACTTGACAGCCCTTTAGATTCAATTTTTACTTGCACGGAAGAGGAACATTATGGGCAACTCTACTACAAGTTCCTATCACATTGACCTGACAGTGCTTCTTGTCTCTAATATGAAAGAAGGGAGCACTTCCAGGGCTTGTCCTCACTACATGGTGGATTGATGCTGAAGCAAGTGATCCATCGGTGATTGATTTATCATGTCTGCTTAGACATGATAAATCGATTTCTAAGCACTTTCCCATCAACTCCAGTAGTCCATCAGGATGAGAACAGTAGCCAGAGTCAATGGGAGAGCAGCAAAGAAGACACCACAGTAAGTACATCAACTTCAGCTATGCTATTTCCATAGATGATGTTGTATAGATCAGATCAACGCGGGGGGAAGGGTTCATGTAGACAATGTTCTAGAAAGCAATAGCTCAGTTTCCGTGCCCATTTATTCCTTGGCTTCTCTGTTGAGACAGCTAATAAAAGTATCAACTGGGATGCTGGGTTTGCATGATATCATTTTCAATTTAATATTTATGAAAAACCCTCCACTGGAAAAACCCTCCACTGGAGTCTAACAGACAAGAAAAAATATCATTTTTTCCTGTTTTTCTTTGGGTAGTCAGAATTCCTACAATTTACAGTGGGTTTTGGCTTTAGATTTCAAACCAGATCTTGATGAGGAATGACAAAATAGTATTTTTTTTTAATTCTTTTCACTGGTAAGCCTATACTTTATCCCTCTTTCACAGAGTCTATATTTCATGCAAAAGGTTATATAGGTATGCGTAGTTCAACGACATGTTAGTAGACTAAATTTAGACATTGCAGGCTGAAATTATATATGTTCCACAGGTCAAACTAGGTGATTATGAAGAACATAACTGACTTTAAAATATGTGACTCTAATAAATGCAAGATATTGTTGATTACCATTTTGGGTGGGGGGCACTTAGATGATTTGTATTTTTTTGCAGCAGCAATGGGATAAAATGACCGGTATTGTGGCACTGGATGGCTATTCAGTGGTAAAATGTCATTGTCATTAGAAGGTGTCCTAAGGCCACCATTTCAGGAAAAATCCCGACTATACCTGATACCCTTAATGGCAGTGACAATAGAAGGAATATTTTGAAGTGGGGCTCTTACAGTTCTGCATCTGATATTTTAATTCTGGCAGCGAGTGTGCAATTCAGAATGCCTGATACCTCTGTTCTTAGCTGTATGCTGCTATGACATTGTCAGGGTCTCCTATGGGATTCAGAGTTATGTTTGGGGTAATGGGAGACTTGCTCTTAACATTACTGTGCTGTGGATTAGCCCCTTGGAGAACACACCGTGACATTGGAAAAAGCAGATAGGTTTTACAAATACTGTGTTCAGCATAAGAACAAAGAACAATACTTGTGACAGAAAGGTTGAATTAGCTTATTAAAGAAAATTCGTTATTTAAAAACTCTGGACTTATCCTATTAGTGTTTCAATAACTTCATCAAGTTTTTTTATGCCGAAAACTATGTTAAGACCCGGGACTGTTACCTTTTATGGGAATAATTTTGTATCCTCAAATAATTTTCTTCATTAACATAAAGTGATGACTACTGTAATATTTACAATTTGCAGTGAAGGCAACAAGGCAAAGTGCCTCTACCTTTTCCACATTTATTTGGAGATATGCAGAAAATTATGGAGGGAATGAGAAAGTCTCATTGTCACTTCATTGATTATTTTAGGCCAATGACGCCAAAATAATTTAATACGAAATTCCTTGCCAGACAAGGGCTTTGCTATGATTATTAGTTAGAAGAAGCTGAACATTTCAAAGATCCTTACCAATGGGAATCTTTCTTTTGACTTTTAGGGCAGTCAATCAAGCTCAGAGTGAACAGGTCCTGTTACTTACCCCCAGATCAATCGCACTGTAGATTTGTTACCAAAAACGATAGTTGAAGCCAAACCTGTAATAAATTGACCAATGATTTATTAACTATGAGAAATAAATGACTTATTTAACATGGTTAAAGTGGGCAGACACACACACAAGTTAATTTGAGGTTTTAAAAGGTTATAGTATTTGATATATATGCAAGCTCTTTGTGTGTCCTTTTGGGCAAAACAAACTAAGCAGCTTTGGAATGCCTTGCTTATGATTAGAAATATTGCCCTCTCCAAATTCCCTGAAACATATTGACAATAGTTTTCAGAATTTTCAGGGTTTTTTATCCCCTTCCCAAAAGCTTAAACTGATGGGATGAGGATTAGTGGGATAAGGGTTTGTTTCGACCTCAACGATTGGCGGTAGATGGGAGGGAGACAATCAGCAAAGTCGTTTATCTTCTAATGCTCTATAATGGCTTGAGAAGTAGGTTGTGTTCATGAAAGCTCATGATACCGTCTACATGTTTTATTAGTCTTTAAGGTGCTGCAAGACCATTTGTTGTTTTTTTTAAAGTTTTTCCAGTTACAAACTAACACAGCTACCCCTCTGAATTTTTTATCTGATGTCTGTAGACCTTCTTTTGTTGGGGAGGAAATGACACCTGTTGTGGTAAATTAGTATTTAACCTTTTCTCAAGACTGACAGAGGTTACAGCCTGAGCAAACATTTTTATAGTTAATACACACTTAAATATTATTTTATAATATGGGATATATACAGACTATGTAAAATTTATATATGTAGCATCATGCAAGCATTTTATGCTAAACACTAAACACATTCTTGTAACAAATAGTTTTAACAATTCTCACACACAAGAGACCCAGGCTGTTTTCTAGCTATGCATTTGTCAGTGTTCAGTGGTGTCAAGGGCCCTTGACATGAGTTGGCACCTGGCCTGCCAGCATCATAGAGGGTGTAGCAGTAGCTGTGTTCCTCCCATAGTCCAGAAGCCTTTGTATTTACTTCAGGCACAACATCTTCTCAAGCTCCAGCGAGGACAATGCATGACAACAGAAACCCAGAGCAGTCAATGTGATCTATGCCATCAAATGCCAGGAATGCCCCACTGCCATGTATATTGGCCAAACTGGACATTCTCTACGGGAAGAATTAATGGACACAAATCAGATATCCGAAAAGGCAACACACAGAAACCTGTTAGAGAACACTTTAACCTGACCAGAACTCATTATTGGATCTCCAAGTCACCATGTTGATTCAGGCCAATTCCACAAACCAAATACACAGGGTATGGTTGGAACTTAACTTCATTTCCAAGTTTAATTCTTATCAGAATGGAATCAACAGAGATATTGGCTGGCTCACACACTACCTCCCTCATCCTAATGACTTAATGAACCAAACAAACAGTGGAGGTGCTAATTGTTCTTATCAGCCTCTTGTAGCTTAAACCATCTATTTTCACTTTCTTTTTTCTCTCCTCTCTCTCCCTCCCCTTCCCTTGTTTATTTTTGGATCTGGACTTTTAATACTCCAGTCATCTGAAGAAGTGGGTTGTACCCACAAAAGTTCATGATATCATCTACATGTTTTGTTAGTCTTTAAGGTGCTACTAGATTATTCATTGTTTTTTAAGTTTTTATAATAATAGTCTGGTTCCACTTGTTTAAGAAATGAGTAAAACATCTTTTCTCCTGGATGCCTTACACTGCTATATAACCTCTTATAATAGCAAATAATTCATCTATTTCCCAGCTAATAAGGAAGCAGGTAACTTAAAATTCTGGCATCTTTGACCCAGAAAGAGAAAAGAGGACAATATTCTTGCATTCTGTTTACCAGCAAAGACATTGAACTTGCTAAATGATGTAAGTATTTTACCTATTTGACTGTGCAGCCACCACATTTTTCTGTGAGAATGTGTCAACAACTTTGTTTCATTTTTGTGTGTGTGACTGTTTATGCCTTATGCATTAAATTGTCTGTATATTGCTTCTTTAGGTCTGGCCTGTACTATGAAAAAGAAAATCTATGAGGAAAGAAGGCACCTCAGGAAAAAAAAAGAGGCTTTTCAAATAATTTAACTAATCAGGAAAAGAACACAAGATGGTGAGGCAGGGAAGAGGTGAAAAATTCTCTTGATGTTTCTCAGCACATTGCCTTATTCTGAGCCACATTCCTGTAAAACTGCTACTGTGGAAAAGGCTGTATGACTGAGAATAATTAAATTAAGCCAGATATCCATGTGGTGTAAATGACCTAACTCCTTTGATTTCAGAGGAGTTATGCTGAATTACACTAAATTCTCCTCCACCTGTCTCCTCCACCTGTGCCTGTATCCAGACAGAGAACCTGAGCATGGATGCCTCTACCCAGGTCCTGGTGTGGTCTTGCTGTATTTGTGGCTTGCAATTCCCACTGAGTGATCTCCAGGCTGGGGGAGACAACCGTTGTGAAAGGTGCCTGCTGGTGGAATCTCTCAGGCAGCAGGTGGGAGAGCTACAGGAGGAGGTGGCCAGGCTGAGGAGCATTCGAAGCCATGAGGAATTCCTGGACAGTATTCCTGTGGAGTCCACGGAGGTCACTGTCGTAGGATGTGGGACTGTTGACCAGCCACTTATGGAGGAGGCAGTGGTGCAGGGTGAGCACTGGCAGCTGGTTACTTCTGGCAGCGGGCAGTGTTCCACCCCTGCTCCTAACCCTCCCACTGTGTTACATAACCGTTACACTTTACTTTCAGCAGGAGACAAGGAGTCACCCCCCACAGTGGAGGAGACCAGGCCTTGCACCACCAAGGTTGAGCAGTCTCCTGCCACCACTGCGAGGAGGAAACGTAGGGTAGTGGTGGTTGGAGACTCTCTTCTGAGGGGAACGGAGGCACCCATCTGTCGCCCTGACAGCTCATCTCGAGAGGTATGCTGTCTGCCAGGGGCCCGTATCCGAGATGTTACGGAGGCATTGTCGAGGATTATCCGGCCCTCTGACTACTACCCCATGCTACTCATCCACGTGGGCACAAATGATACTGCCAGGTGTGACACTGAGCGGATCAAGTGTGACTACAGGGCTTTGGGAGTACTGGTGAAGGAGTTTGGAGCGCAGGTGGTATTCTCTTCTATCCTTCCTGTCAAAGGTAGGGGCCCGGGCAGAGAGAGGTGCATTCTGGAGGTGAATGCCTGGCTGCGACGATGGTGTCACCAGGAGGGATTCGGCTTCCTTGATCACGGGGTGCTCTTCCAGGAAGGACTGCTTGGCGGAGATGGAGTTCACCTTTCCAGGAGCGGGAAGGCCTTGTTTGGACACAGACTGGCTAACCTTGTGAGGAGGGCTTTAAACTAGGTTTGTCGGGGGCAGGTGAGCAAAGCCCACAGGTAAGTGCTGAATGTGCGGTACTGGGAGATGGGTTGGAAATGGGGGGGACTACGGCCTATAATGGCAAGGAGAAAGGAGGGTCAGGGCACAACAGGGAGGCAAGATCAAATCAGTATCTTAGATGCCTATATACAAATGCGAGAAGTATGGGTAATAAGCAGGAAGAACTGGAATTGCTAACCAATAAATACAACTATGATATCATTGGTATTACAGAAACCTGGTGGGATGGGATGCATGATTGGAATGTTGGTATGGAAGGGTATGGCTTGCTCAGGAAGGACAGACAGGGAAAAAAGGGAGGAGGGGTTGCCTTGTATATTAAAAATGTACACACTTGGACTGAAGTGGAGATGAATGTAGGAGATAGCTGTGTAGAGAGTCTCTGGGTTAAGCTAAAAGGGGTAAAAAACGAGGGTGATATCATGCTAGGAGTCTACTACAGGCCACCTAGCCAGGTGGAAGAGGTGGATGAGGCCTTTTTTAAACAATTAACAAAACTATCCAAAGCCCAAGATTTGGTGGTGATGGGGGACTTCAACTATCCAGACATATGTTGGGAAACTAACACAGCGAGGCACAGGCTATCCAATAAGTTTCTGGACTGCATTGGAGACAACTTTCTGTTTCAGAAGGTTGAAAAAGCTACCAGAGGAGAAGCTGTTCTGGATTTGGTTTTAACAAATAGGGAGGAACTAGTTGAGAACTTGAAAGTGGAAGACAGTATAGGGGACAGTGATCACGAAATAATAGAGTTCATGATCTTAAGGAAAGGTAGAAGGGAGACCAGCACAATTGAGGTAATGGATTTCAGGAAGGCAGATTTTGATAAGCTCAGAGAACTTGTAGGTAAGGTCCCATGGGAAGCAAGACTGAAGGGAAAAACAACTGAGGAGAGTTGGAAGTATTTCAAAGGGACGTTGTTAAGGGCCCAAAAGCAAACAATTCCGCTGTGTAGGAAAGATAGAAAATATGGCAAAAGACCAGCTTGGCTTAACAAGGAGATCTTGCACAATCTCAAAATAAAAAAGGAGTCTCATAAAAAATGGAAACTAGGACAAATAACAAAGGATGAATATAGGCAAGCAACACGGGAATGCAGGGGCAAGATTAGAAAGGCAAAGGCACAAAATGAGATCTAATTAGCTACAGGCATAAAGGGAAACAAGAAGACCTTTTATAAATACATTAAAAGCAAGAGGAAGACCAAGGACAGGGTAGGCCCACTGCTTAGTGAGGAGGGAGAAGCAGTAACAGGAAACTTGGAAATGGCGGAGATGCTCAATGACTTCTTTGTTTCGGTCTTCACCGAGAAGTCTGGAGGTGTGCCTAACGTAGTGAATACAAGCAGAGAGAGGGTAAGTTTAGAAGATAGGATACACAAAGAACAAGTTAAAAATCACTTAGGAAAGTTAGATGTCAGCAAGTCACCAGGTCCTGATGAAATGCATCCCAGGATACTCAAGGAGCTGATAGAGGAGGTATCTGAGCCTTTAGCTATGATCTTTGAAAAATCATGGCAGACAGGGGAGATTCCAGAAGACTGGAAAAGGGCAAATATTGTGCCCATCTATAAAAAGGGGAATAAGAACAACCCAGGAAACTATAGACCGGTCAGTTTAACGTCTGTCCCAGGGAAGATAATGGAGCAGGTAATTAAGGAAATCATATGCAAACACTTGGAAGGTAATAAAGTGATAGGGAATAGCCAGCATGGGTTTGTGAAGAACAAGTCATGCCAAACTAATCTGATAGCTTTCTTTGATAAGATAACGAGCCTTGTGGATAAGGGAGAAGCGGTGGATGTCATATACCTAGACTTTAGTAAGGTATTTGATACGGTCTCGCATGATATTCTTATTGATAAACTAGGCAAATATAACTTAGATAGGGCCACGATAAGGTGGGTGCATAATTGGCTGGATAACCGTAGTCAGAGAGTGGTTGTTAACGGTTCTAAATCCTGCTGGAAAGGGATAACAAGTGGAGTTCCTCAAGGGTCTGTTTTGGGACCCATACTGTTCAATATCTTCATCAATGATGTAGATATTGGGATAGAGAGTACGCTTATTAAGTTTGCAGATGATACCAAACTGGGTGGGGTTGCGACTTCTTTGGAGGATACGGACATAATTCAGAATGACCTTAGCAAGTTAGAGAAATGGTCAGAGGTAAACAGGATGAGGTTTAATAAAGAGAAATGCAAAGTGCTCCACTTAGGAAGGAACAATCAGTTCCATACATACAAGATGGGAAGCGACTGTCTAGGAAGGAGCATGGCGGAAAGGGATCTAGGGGTCATAGTGGACCACAAGTTGAATATGAGTCAACAGTGTGATGCTGTTGCAAAAAAAGCAAATATGATTCTAGGTTGTATCAACAGGTGTGTTGTAAGCAAAACTCGTGAAGTCATTCTGCCGCTTTACTCTGCACTAGTTAGGCCTCAGCTGGAGTACTGTGTCCAGTTCTGGGCGCCACATTTCAAGAAAGATGTGGAGAAATTGAAAAGGGTACAGAGAAGAGCGACAAGAATGATTAAAGGTTTAGAGAACATGACCTATGAAGCCAGGCTTCATGAACTGGGCTTGTTTAGTTTGGAAAAAAGAAGATTAAGGGGGGACATGATAGCGGCTTTCAAATATCTAAAAGGGTGTCACAAGGAGGAAGGAGAAAATTTGTTCCTCTTGGTTTCTGAGGACAGGACAAGGAGTAATGGGCTTAAAGTGCAGCAGGGGAGGTTTAGATTGGACATTAGGAAAAAATTCCTAACTGTCAGGGTGGTCAAATATTGGAATAAATTGCCAAGGGAGGTGGTGGAATCTCCCTCTCTGGAGATATTTAAGAACAGGTTAGATAGACATCTGTCAGGGATGGTGTAGACGGAGCTTGATCCTGCCTTGAGGGCGGGGGGCTGGACTCGATGACCTCTCGAGGTCCCTTCCAGTCCTATGATTCTATGATTCTATGAAATGATTAACTGGGCCCAATATATTTAATGTAATTGGATTCTCAAATATATGCCCTACATTCCCATTGACTTCAGTGGTGCAAGATTAACACTCCAGTACTCCCCCCAACCCCAGCTCAGGCATGGTTATAAGGCTGTGTACAGGTTACATTGTAACTCACAACATATAATCCAAAAGCCCTAAGCCATTACAGACTCTGTTCTGGAGGCAAGCTGTCAGGGAGTGGGTTTTATTGTTACAATGGTAACTAAAAGGAGAACATTGCAGCACAAAACACCGGGAAGCCCTACCCATCAATACCCCCTAACAGATCAGTGCAATCCTTAAAGTGAACGATCCTCTTGGAGAAGAAAGTATGGGCAGGGTAACCTGGGATGTAGAAATTCAGCACTTTCCTTAGGGAAGCTTGTGTCAGCAGGGCTACCCAGCAATTGGTTAGCACCCCAGGTGCGAGGGGCAGTACAAGAAGTGCATCAGCAACAGGATAACAAAGTGCCTTTGCTCGGTAACCTCACCAATATACCAGAACCATGAGCAATATCAGTATTTCTAAAGCCGAGTTCAAAGCAGAGAAGCTTGAGATTTATTTATTTATTCAATTAGTCTGATGATATTACCAAAGTTAATGGATGAAGGGGATGCCTTGTTGTCAATGTCATATATCGGGGCAAATCATCTGATATGGAGACTCATGAAATATCACTTGAAAGCAATCATTCAGATTGACTTAGTTAGGAACACTGTCTGGAGGACTGAAAGCTTAAGCTGAAGAGCTATAAACAAAAGGTAGTAAAAACAAATATCATAATGCACAAGAATGAAGGGCACAACTGGTGCCTAGCTTGGTCTTTTATAACATCTTTACTAATGATCCGGAAGATGGACAGACTGCACATCAATTATATTTTCAGGTGATGCTAATGCAGGCCCCCAGGTTGGCATGTGAGTTGGTCCACTGAAATCAACTGGACAAGTCACATCTTATGCTTAAAGTTAGGCATGTATTTACCTTGCAGACATGGGTCTGTCAAGGCTGTTCCCCACTCTTACATTCTGAGTGCAAAAGATGGGGGCCTGCAGGAGACCATAAATACTTTGCCTCTATAGGCTCTGCTTGCAAAAACTCCTCAGAGTCACAGATTCACTGAGGTGTTTTTGTTTTTGTTTTGGGGAGAGGGGAAGCTCCCACCACCAAGTGCAACAAAAGAAAAAACATCTTTATCCTTGAACCCAGGAAGAAAGCAATTGGACTCCTTCCAGAGGGGTACCCCCAAGCTTCTTTACCACAAGAGACCTTGAAAAACAAAGAGAAAACAAACTGCAGTAGCTGACCTCTTAGTCTCAGGCATGCACGTGCACACACACACACACACACACACACACACACACACACACACACACACACACACCCTTCTCTTTCTTTCCAGGACACAAAACAAAAAGATATACTTAGAATCATAGAACTGGAAGAGACCTCAGAGGTCATCAATTCCAACTAAATCAACCCGGCCAGGGCTTTGTCAAGCCGAGACTTAAATACCTCTAGGGATGGAGACTCCACTACTTCCCTAGGTAACCCATTCCAGTGCTTCACCACCCTCCTAGTGAAATAGTTTTTTCTAATATCCAACTTGGACCTCTCCCACTGTAACTTGAGACCACTGCTCCTTGTTCTGCCATCTGTCTGAGAACAGCCTCTCTCCATCCTCCTTGGAACCTCCCTTCAGGAAGTTGAAGGCTGCTATCAAATCCCCCCTCACTCTTCGCTTCTGCAGACTAAACAGACCCAAATCCCTCAGCCTCTCCTCATAAGTCATATGCTCCAATCCCCTAATCATTTTGGTTGCCCTCCGCTAGACCCACTCCAATGCGTCCACATCCTTTTTGTAGTGGGGGGCCCAGAACTGGACACAATACTCCAGATGCGGCCTCACCAAAGCCGAATAAAGGGGAATGATGACATCTCTGGATCTGCTGGAAATGCTCCTCTTAATGCAACCAAATATGCCATTAGCCTTCTTGACTACAAGGGCACACTGTTGACTCATATCTAGCTTCTCATCCACTGTAACCCCCAGGTCCTTTTATGCAGAACTACTACTTAACCGGTTGGTCCCCAGCTTGTAACTATGCTTGGGATTCTTCCGTCCGAAGTGCAGGACTCTACACTTGTCCTTGTTGAACCTCATCAGATTTCTTGTGGCCCAATACTCCAATTTGTCTAAGTCATTCTGTACCCTATCTCTGCCCTTAAGGGTATCTACCTCTCCCCCCAGCTTAGTGTCATCCGCAAACTTGCTGAGGGTGCAATCCATCCCCTCATCCAGATCATTAATAAAGATATTGAAGAAAACCGGTCCTAGAACCGAACCTTGGGGCACTCCGCTAGAAACCGACCGCTATCCTGACATCGAGCCATTGATCACTACCCGCTGGGCTCGGCCGTCTAGCCATCTTTCTATCCATCTTACCATCCATTTATCCAATCCACAATCCCTTAACTTGCTGGCAAGAATATCGTGGGAGACCGTATCAAAAGCCTTGCTAAAGTCAAGGTATATAACATCCACTGACTTCCCCATGTCCACCGAACCAGTTACTTTATCATAGAAGCTAATCAGATTGGTCAGGCACGACTTGCCTTTTGTGAATCCATGCTGACTATTCCTAATCACTTTCCTCTCATCCAAGTGCCTCAATATGGATTCCTTAAGGATCCCTTCCATGATTTTTCCAGGAACCGAGGTAAGACTGACCGGCCTATAGTTCCCTGGATCATCCTTCTTCCCTTTTTTGAAGATGGGCACTACATTTGCCTTTTTCCAGTCATCTGGGATTTCTTCCGATCTCCATGACTTTTCAAAGATAATAGCCAAAGGCTCCACAATGACATTTGCCAACTCCCTCAGTACCCTCGGATGCACTAAGTCCGGACCCATGGATTTGTGTATGTTTAGCTTTTCTAAATAGTTTCTAACCTGTTCTTTACCCACCACGGGCTGTCCATCTTCATCCCATCTTGCGTCACTTAGCACAGAAGTCCAGAAGCGCAGAAGTCCAGTACTTGATAAAGCATACTTGGTTGCTGGGTGTTACAGAACAACTGAATAAAACAAATTAAAACACAGACAACATCTCCGGGTATGCTCCTGAAAATATTTATTACACAGTGAATGTGGGAGGGAAGGCACAGATTCACATAGAGAATTTTAACCAAACAACCAAAATAAAGAAAAATGCTCTGATTGTAACCATATACACCTTTTCCCTCTACTCACTATCTGCGCTGATCCATACTTCATGACCCAGTTCACTCCCATGTCCAATATTTCTTATAGTCATGGTAATTCTGAGTACTGTATTTGCTCCCTCCAGTCCTTAACTTAGAATTCACACAAAGGAAGAGCAGGCCAGGTAACTATATCCTATTCAAATTTCAGCACTGCATCCCATTAGTTCTTCTGCCCCCTGCCAACACCCTGGCTATCTACCTGAGTTTAACCCTTTAGTCACCGAGTGCTACTCCTCCAATCCATCCCAGGAGCTTCCATAAACTGTTACAAATAATCATGGGAAAAGGAGAAACGGTGCAAAAGGATCTGGAGAGTTTGTGTATTTGTGCAGGAAGCAACAATCAGATTTGTTCCAGATCAGAACAAACTAATGCATCTGGGGAAAACTAATCCTAAACATAGAACTTCAATGGGAGGTAGAAAACGGAAATAAAAAAGAATTTAGGGTGGGACAGTGCAGAGCCAAATGTGAGCTTGCAATGTAAATTTGGGATATCCCATAGACAGAATGTTGCAGAATTAGGAGATAATCATTTCTGCCTGCCTATACAGGATGGTGCACTACAATACTAAATGTCCACAAATAGCAGAGAACTCAAGGAGGTGAGGGAAGAAATAAAATAAAGGGATTTCAGAGACTCATTTAGGAGGTAATGTTAGATTAAATATCCATGCTCCAGTCTGATTATGTAATAGCACGTGTCTGGGTGCTGCAAACATTTATGTATAGGTTTAACTTAAAGCATCTGAGCACTCTCATGGAATTTAATAGGACTATTGGCCCTGCTATATGCAGGGGACTGGACATGATGACCACTCAAGATTCCTTCCAGTTCTCTGATTCTGTGATACCTACATGCATAAAATTAAGCACATGTGATTGCAGGACAATGGCATAAGAGAGGATATGGAAACAATGGAGCTTCTGGAAAAGTGCCAGATATTATTCATGGGAAATTTTAAGGAAAATAAATAGTTGGGGGGAAAAGTCCCAATCACAAAACAGAATCCAAATGCTTTTGTTTTTCTAAAACAGTATTGGGCTTTGTTTCTAACTAGAATTACTGACACTAAAACATAGGAAAGTTTAGACTGACTGTGTGTTTGCCAGAGGAATGGTAGTTTAAAAACTGAACACTTGTATTCTCATATGGTGCTTATATAAGTAGGAATACGTTGAAAGTATTCCTACTTGAAAGTAGGAATAAGAGATCCTCCGGAAAAGGGCTTTATTCTGGAAGGTCGCGCCAGTCTGGACGCTCTTTTCCGACTTTTCCCCAATTTATTTAAATCCCGCGGGGGATAATTAAATCCCCCGCGGATTTCCCTATTCCAAAATTAGAAATTAGCATGCCTCTTCCGGAGAAGGGGCCAGTGTAGACGTAGCCGAAGAAGAAAAGAAAAGAAAAGAAAAGAAAAGAAAAGAAAAGAAAAGAAAAGAAAAGAAAAGAAAAGAAAAGAAAAGAAAAGAAAAGAAAAGAAAAGAAAAGAAAGAAAGAAAGAAAGAAAGAAAGAAAGAAAGAAAGAAAGAAAGAAAGAAAGAAAGAAAGAAAGAAAGAAAGAAAGAAAGAAAGAAAGAAAGAAAAATATGAACAGGTTCTTCTGTTAGAACGTGAAGTATTCCCCAGGGGAAATGAGAAATGATACAAACATTTAAAACTATCTAATTAATCAAAGATAAAATTCAATGAGAAAGCCTGCATGTGCATGATGGACAACATAATCTACCACAACTTTTCCATCTATAATTCTGAGATTTACAATGAAGTCTGCATTATTGTTAACTATTATTTTATTTGAGGCTCCAACTAAGAATAAAGCTCCCATGAGCTGGCTGCTTAATAGTCACATAATAGGAGACAGATCCTATTTGTAAGATAAAAGACAAGCTAGACAAAGGGTGGAGAAAAGGAAATATTGCCATCCCTATTTTAAAGCTCAGGAAAAAAGGCACAGAAAGTCACATAGGGTATGTCTACACTACAAAGTTAATTCGAACTAACGGATTTTAGTTCGAATTAACTTTGATAGGCGCTACTCTAGCACTCTGCTAGTTCGAACTTAATTCGAACTAGCGGAGCGCTTAGTTCAAACAAGGTAAACCTCATTCTAAGAGGACTAAGCCTAGTTCGAACTTACTAGTTCGAATTAAGGGGTGGCTAGCCCCTTAATTCGAACTAGTGGGAGGCTAGCCCTCCCCGGCTTTCCCTGGTGGCCACTCTGGCCAACACCAGGGAAACTCTACTGCCCCCCTCCCGGCCCCGGACCCCTTAAAGGGGCACGGGCTGGCTACGATGCCCGTGCCAGGTGCAAGCCTGCCAGCAACCAGCTAGCAGATCCTGCACCTGGCACGGCTCGAGCCAGCCACCCGATGTCCCCCAGCCCTCCCCCTCTTCCCGGAACCAGGTTGGCGGCTCCCGGGAGCTTGCCTGGGACTGCAAGAGGCGGGCGCCCGCCTGGGCTAGTACGGACATCGTGGACCTTGTCCATGACCTCCGCACTAGGCACAGGAAAGTGGCCGTCTAGGGCAGGAGAGCTGCCAGCCTGGCCACCCAGGAGCAGGTGTGCATGAAAATCAAGGTGGTCCACTGAGACCCCGACCCTGAGCCCTGAGCTTACTATGGCTGTACTGGGTCAGACCAAAGGTCCAACTAGCCCTGTAGCCTGTCTGCCGACAGCGGCCAACCCTAGGGACCCTGGAGGGGATGGACCAAAGACAGTGACCAAGCCATTTGTCTCGTGCCATCCCTCTCCAGCATTCCACAAACTTTGGGCAGGGACACCACTCTTACCCCTTGGCTAATACCACTCCATGGACCCAACCTCCATCACTTTATCTCACTTCTCTTTAAACTCTGTTCTAGTTGTAGCCTTCACAGCCTCCTGCAGCAAGGAGTTCCACAGGTTGACTCTATGCTTTGTGAAGAACAACTTTCTGTTACTAGTTTGAAGCCTGCTACCCATTCCTTTCCTTTGGTGTCATCTAGTCCGTCTATTATGGGAACTAATGAAGAACTTTTCTTGATGCACCCTCTCCACCCCACTCATGCTTTTATAGACCTCTATCCTATCCCCCCTCAGTCTCCTCTTTTCTAAACTGAAAAGTCCCAGTCTCTTTAGCCTCTCTTCATATGGGACCTCTTTCAAACCTCTTATCATTTTAGTTGCCCTCCCCTCTCCCACCCTCTCTCTTCCCCTCTCCCACCTCCTTTTCCCAGTCTCCCCCAGTTTTGTTCAATAAAGAGAGATTCTATTTTTGACCACACGTTTTCTTTATTTTGTACATCAGGAAGGGGGGCTAGGGAAGGGTAAGTGGAAGGAGGTGAGGGAGGAATGGGGTATGAGCCCCCGATGGGGAGGACTGGGCTGGCTCTGCGGGCTTCTGGGGGTGGAAGCTCTCCTGCAGCCCCCCAATTGCCCCCTTCCCCAGATGGCAGCCTGCAGCAAGTGCAGCCAGTCTGATGGCCGAGTGCTGTGATGTGCCCAGTGTGGGCACTCAGGGCACTCCAAGCCAGGACTGCTTTGCAAGCGGGAAACCCCTGAGATCTGTCTGTCCGGGGTGGGGGTTGGGACCCTTTAAGCACAGCCCTCGGCTAGCCTGAGGCAGCAGCTCCACGCTCTAAGTCCTCATCTGATCCCCTGCCGGCACTGCTTCCGGACATCCTTAACCCCGGTTCAGGGTCCACTTAATGTGGACATGCTAGTTCGAATTAGCAAAACGCTAATGCGAACTAGTTTTTAGTTCTAGATGCGTTAGTTCAAATTAGCTTAGTTCGAATTAGCGCTGTAGTGTAGACATACCCATAGAAAGTTCAAGGAAGGAAGGGAACTGAACACAACTCTTCTGAGCTCCATGCCAGTGTTTTAACCATAAAGTTCTCCCCTCTCTCCTTCTTTCTTTATTGTACATTCTTTATATGACCAGAATTAAAAAAAGTGAGGATAATTCTGTTTTTCCTCATTAGATACATACAAACTCCCTCAAATTCCATTTTTCATATTATATATATGGAATACTCTAGCAAGATAACATGTTGCACCAATTGACATCTGAGATTAAAACTTCTCTCTGCTTCCTTTTGTTTGGATTTATGTATCTTAGTTGAATTATGACTTTTTTAAAAAGTTTTTTCAAGGAATTCCAGATAATGTATGTGCCAGACCAAAGCAGAAGCAGTATTAGCCAGCCTCAGAATTTATCCCCACAGTAAGCAAAATCTCACCTTTTAATTTCTTAAAATTACCATGAGCTCTGATCAAAGGAGAAACTGTTAAAATTCTGTAGGAACTGACCAAACTACAGCAAGCTGTATATTTTAGAGATTAAAGGTTCACATTTATCAGACCCCTCTGAAAACCAAATTATAACCTCTGCTCGTGCACATTTTTCTCTTTGTGCTGGTAGAATTTTAGGCAGAGAAATGTGTGCTCTAGTTCATTTTCATACAAATGTATATTATCTGAGAAAATGTTTTATTTTCTTGAACCTTTCCCTTAGTCCAGGATTTGGTTCCTTAATTCATTTTGCTTTTCACCAAGAAAGTAAAGTGTCACAGTGGGTGAACTGGTGACGAGAGTATTGGTTTACTATTTCTCCAGGTATGATAACTTATAACAAAAAAAATTCCATTACCCTGATTCTTTAGCTGATAGGCAGAGTACTGAAGTGATTAGGTATTGATCTAGTTGGAGTTTCTTAGACATGTGTATCTTTCACACAGGGCAAGCAAATTATTTGCCAATAGGGGAAAAGTGATTGCTTGAGTTTTCTTATTCAAGAATGATAAAGAAAGGGATAATGGATATTGTTGCAATACCGTTCACATATTTGCTATTTATCATTTCTACAGTACACTTGGTACAATGATCCTTCTACTAAGTGAAATGGACTTCTCTGGGTGTAAACCATACAAGAGAAATAATTATAAATTATGGGATATTATTTTCTTCCTTCAGGCTATGTCTACACAGCAGTGTTATTTTGGAATAACTGCCGTTATTCCAAAATAATAAAGTTTGTGTCTACACACAAGCAGTTATTTTGACAATGTCGAAATGATGTTGAGCTGGAGGACTGTTTTGACTCATGTAACCCTCATTATATGAGGAGTAAGGGAAGTCAAGGAAACAGTGCTCTCTCTCTAAATAACTGCTGTGAAAACAGTGCCAAAAGTCAAAATAAGCTATTTCAACTTCAGCTACGGAACTGGCATAGCTCAAGTTGCATAGCTTATTTCGAGGTTAGCCCTGAAGTATAGATGTGCCCTCAGTGTGTATTTGAACAGGGAACAGAATCAAAACTACTATTATTCTATGGCTGTGTCTAGACTGGCCAGTTTTTCTGGAAAATCAGCCGCGTTTCCGGAAAAACTTGCCAGCTGTCTACACTGGCCACTTGAATTTCCACAAAAGCACTGACTTCCTACTGTAAGAAATGAGTGCTTCTTGCGGAAATACTATTCTGCGCCCGTTCATGCAAAAGTCCCTTTTGCACAAAGCTTTTGCGAAAAAGGCCAATGTAGACAGCTCAGATTTGTTTTCCGCAAAAAAGCGCTGATCATGAAAATGGCGATTGGGGCTTTTTTTTGCGAAAAAGCGCGTCTAGATTGGCACGGATGCTTTTCTGCAAAAAGTGCTTTTGCCGAAAAGCGTCCATGCCAATCTAGATGCTCTTTTCCGAAAATGCTTTTAACAGAAAACTTTTCCGTTAAAAGCATTTCTGGAAAATCATGCCAATCTAGATGCAGCCTACATGTGTACACATTCTTCTGATAAAAAAAAGGATGTTTGAAAAACATTATATATAAAAGTTTATTATTAATTTATACTTGTAATTATTATTCAATATTCTCTTTTCCTTTTAATGTTTTGACTAGCTCATTGTGATGAATTGGAAATAAATTCTTCTGGAGCAGGCTGTTGCAATTAAATTAATTATTTCCACCATTTGGTGGCTGTCTCTGGAGGTAATGGTCCAAAGGAAGAGGTCAAATGTATGTTTGATACCAGTGTCCCATTCCTGATAATGTAAAGGCCATGATTCAGCAAAGCACTGAAGTGTGTCCTTAAATTCAACCCTGCTCAGAGAATTGCACAAACATGTGCTTATGTTCCACTGGTGAAGGCCTTAATTCAGCAAGCTATTGAAACACATTAACTTCAGTAGAACTACTTAATGTGTTGAAAGATACACATATGCTTAAGTAACTTTTTAAACGAGGGCACTAGAAGTTAAACAGCAGTCAAAAGCAAGTTTTACAGATGTTAAAACCATGAATTTGGATAAAGAAATCTAAGTCCTCTCTCACTACCTAATCCCATGTGCCAGCTCAGCAGTTTCAGAAGAAATCTAGGAGCATTTGCAGTGTGTATCTCTGGCAACATGAGGTTCTTGTTTTTGCTGGGGCGAACATGCCAAACCCACAGAAAACTGCTTGAATAATCATATTTCATAAATAGTAAGGCACAGTATTATGATAGCAAGGGCTTCCTCTCTCCAGCTCCATATATTCATATTTAAAGGCACTAAGTTATTACGGCACTAAGGTGGGATGAGGGGAAGGTAAACACAGGATCTGGGTTGTATGCAAAATAAAATAAAGGAATGATATACTCTGGCTACATCTAGACTGCAGCTCTTTTCCGGGATACCGGAGGTCACCTGAAAAAGTTATGCTGTGTAGAAGGAATGCATCCGCTTTTTCAGAAAAAAATCTGAGAAAGCATAAGAATGGCCGTACTGGGTCAGACCAAAGGTCCATCTAGCCCAGTAGCCTGTCTTCCAACAGTGGCCAGCACCAGGTACCCCAGAGAGGGTGGACCGAAGACAATGATCAAGCGATTTGTCTCCTGCCATCCCTCTCCAGCCTCTGACAGACAGAGGCCAAGGACACCATTTTATCCCTTGGCTAATAGCCTTTTATGGACCTAACCTCCATGAAATTATCTAGCTTCTCTTTAAACTCTGTTATAGTCCTAGCCTTCACAGCCTCCTCTGGCCAGGAGTTCCTCAGGTTGACTACACGCTGTGTGAAGAAGAACTTTCTTTTATTAGTTTTAAACCTGCTACCTATTAATTTCATTTGGTGTCCTCTAGTTCTTCTATTTAGGGAACTAATAAATAACTTTTCTTTATCAGCCCGCTCCACACCACTTATGATTTTATATACCTCTATCATATCCCCCCTTAGTCTCCTCTTTTCTAAACTGTTCTAAAAGTCGCTTTAACCTCTCCTCATATGGGACCCGTTCCAAACCCCTAATTATTTTAGTTGCTCTTTTCTGAACCCATTCCAAGGCCAAAATATCTTTTTTGAGGTGAGGAAACCACATCTGTACTCAGTGTTCAAGATGTTGGCGTACCATAGTTTTATACAGGGGCAGTAAGATATTCTGGGTCTTATTTTCTATCCCTTTCTTAATATTTCCTAGCATCCTATTTGCCTTTTTGACCACCGCTGCACACTGTGTGGAAGTTTTCAGAGAACTGTCCACGATAACTCCAAGATCTCTATTATGGTGTCTTTAAAAAGTTTTCATGCAGCTTTCAGGGATTTGGCTCTAGTCACTGTGCCTTTTTATCTCTGTTTAACTAAATTCCTCATTTTTGTGTAATTCCCCTTTTTGAAAATAAATGCCAGGGTGCTGGACTGCTGAGGTGTTCTTCCCACCACAGTAATGTTGAATGTTATTATATTATGGTCACTATTCCCAAGTGGTCCTGTAACGTTTATTTCCTGGACCTGATCCTCGCTCCACTGAGGACTAAATCGAGAATTGCCTCTACCCTTGTGGGTTCCTGCACCAGCTGCTCCAAGAAGCAGTCATTTAAGCCATTGAGAAATTTTATCTCTGCTTCTCTTCCTGAGGTGATATGTATCCAGTCAATATGGGGGTAATTAAAATCCCCCATTATTATAGAGTTCTTTATTTTGGTAGCCTCTCTAATCTCCCTCAGCATTTCAATGTCAGTATCGCTGTCCTGGTCGGGTGGTCGGTAATATATCCCTACTGATAATTTCTTATTATTGGAGCATGGAATTACTATCCATAGCGATTCTATTGAACATGTTGATTTACTTAATATTTTTACTTCATTTGATTCTATATTATCTTTCACATACAGTGCCACTCCACCACCTACCCGGCCTGCTCTATCCTGTCGATATATTTTATATCCTGGTATGATTGTGTCCCACAGATTTTCCTCATTCCACCAGGTTTCAGTGATGCCTATTATGTCAATCTCTTCTTTTAATACGAGGTACTCTAGTTCACCCATCTTATTAGTCAGACTCCTAGCATTTGTGTAGAAGCACTTTAAAAATTTGCCACTGCTTATTTGTCTGCCCTTCCCTGATGCATTGGATTCCTTTATATGCGGTTGTTTGGCTGCTCTGGCCCATGGTTTGCCCTCTCCCCTCCTCTCTTTCTGACTACAGCTTAGAGAATCTCTATCAATGGATTCTCCTCTAAGGGTGTGTCTAGACTACAGAGTTTTGTCGACAAAAGTCCACTTTTGTCGACAAAACTATACCAGCGTCTACACTACCGCTGAGTTCTGTCGACATAACGTGTAAACCTCATTTTACGAGGCATAACACCTTCTGTCGACAGAGTTTCTGTCGACAGAAGGTGTTATTGCATGTAAACTGTCCTTTGCGTCTACATTACCATGTCGACAAAGCAGCTGAATGTAGTGTAGACGCTCTTTGTCGACAGAAGTTTTGTCGACAGTATCTGTCGACAAAACATCTGTCGACAAAAGCCTGTAGTGTAGACGTACCCTGAGAGTAGTCTCCCTCCTATTTACATGCATCTCCGCACCAATCGGCTTTCCCCCATCTCTTAGTTTAAAAACCGCTCTACAGCCTTTTTAATGTTTAGTGCCAGCAGTCTGATTCCACCCTGGTTTAGGTGGAGCCCATCCTTCCTGTATAGGCTCCCCCTCTCCCAAAAGTGTCCCCAGTTCCTAATAAATCCAAACCCCTCTTCCCTACACCATCGTCTCATCCACACATTGAGACTCTGAAGCTCTGCCTGCCTACCTGGCCCTGCGTGTGGAACTGGAAGCATTTCCGAGAATGCCACCATAGAGGTCCTGGATTTCAGTCTCTTTTCTAGCAGCCTAAATTTGGCCTCCAGGGCATCTCTCCTACCCTTCCCTACGCCATTGGTACCTACATGTACCACGACCACCGGCTCCTCCCCAGCACTACACATAAGTCTATCTAGATGCCTCGAGAGATTCTCAACCTTCGCACCAGGCAGGCAAGTGACCATACAGTTCTCCCAGTCATCACAAATCCAACTATCTATGTTTCTAACGATCGAATCACCCAATGAAGCGGGGATTTAAATATCCCCGGTTCATTAAAATAAAAATGGCCACTGCGCTGTGCCGGTTCAGTTGATTGTCAGCACAGCGTGGCAGTCAAGACATGGATCAGTCGACAGGGGAAGCCTTTGTCGACCTCTCCTGTAAACCTCATTTCACGAGGCATAAGGGAGCGGTCAACAAAGGCTTCCCTTGTAGACCAATCCGCATCTTGACTGCTGCGCTGTGCTGACAATCAGCTGAGCCGGCATAGCGTGGCAGCCATTTTTATTTTAATGAAACCGGGGATATTTAAATCCCCGCTTCATTGACTATGTCGGGTAGCCTATTTTACGTGCCTCTGCCGACAGAGACATGTAGTCTAGACATAGCCTAAGTGTTTAGAAACTGATATAGTGGAAGTTAGACAGTCTCTTAATGTGGATGGAGTTCGTCTGGTATAAAGGTGCTTATATCAATGTAAGTATCAGAGAGGTAGCTGTGTTTGTCTGTATTCTTAAAAACAATGAGTCCTGTGGCACCTAAAAGAGCAACTGATTTATTTGGTCATAAGCTTTCATGGGCACAAACTCACTTCATCGGATGCAGGACTCATCATTATATCAGCATAGGCATATAAGCTATACTCTTCCTAATCTGATAAAGAAAAATGGTGGGTATAGATCATGGGGCTGCAGCAAGTTTCAGATAAATTGATATCCCAGACTGGAGTGAATAGAATGGAACAGGGCAGATGGTCTGGCAAAGGCCTGTTTTTTTTTCTGCACACACTATTCCCTCATGCTCACGCGCGACACCGGGAACCCCAAAGGACCAATTTGCTCTCAGTGAGGAAGTGGTCTCCCCAGCTAAAAGCAATCATTTGGAAGAGTTCCAGAGGGATACCAGCACCTTGTCCAGCAGGGCTTTCCAAGGACAAGCTGAGCAATTCACTTTGGCTAAATAGCATTCACTTACACTGCGGGAATGGCTGGGTGAAATTTAATAGCCTGAGTTATGCTGGAGGTCAAATAAGATGATCATAGAGGTCCCTTCTGACCTTAAAATATATGAATCTATGGCTCTATGCTTGAAAGAATCCTCTAGATATTAGATATGGACTAACAGCCGGAACAGTGTGCAGAGAGGTAGAAAACTTACTTTTCTTTTGGCAGAAGGGAAATTTCCTTCCTTCCTTCCTTCCTTCCTTCCTTTCTTTCTTTCTTTCTTTCTTTCTTTCTTTCCTTCTTTCTTTCTTTCTTTCTTTCACACAGTGTCAACTCTTTCTTTTCCCCTAAGGCAACCCATGATTTTAAAAGGTTTCTATCCTGTTTGAGTGAATTGGTTTTTATTAGATTTAGGAGTTACATAGTTTATGAGTACAAGTATGCACCATTCAAGGATCTTTACAGGACATACTGTATGGCAGAATGGAATGTGGACAAAGCCGTAAACAGTATTGGATAAACCGCTTCAAATTAGTGCAATAACTAGGCAATATTGAATCATGTGGTTCAGTTGCCTTCAAAACAGGGAGAAAAAGCAGATTTGAACTCTTCTTACTAGGCTTTTAAAAGCTAATTATAAATGGTAAAGAGCTGACTGATGTGTACTTTCACTGCAGCATACATTGTTTAGTGCCTCCTAATTTTCATGAACAGCGAACAAATGAAGGGTAGACAATGGACAGATTGTGTTTATTCTTAGGGATTAGCTTTCCAAATCAAACTATCTGTTGCCTTCCAAAAAGTGCAATTTACTAGCTTCAAAAAGTGATCTTTCAGTGAGAAAAACAAACAAAAATTGTGTCACTAAGTGGCCACACATATCCATTATTTGTGCAAACAAGGAATCTAAATTCCCCTGTAGCTCCGGCACAGTTCACTGTCGAAGACAGGACACTGGACAAGATGAACCCTGGCCTTATCACAGGCCTTGTGTGCCATTATTGTGCGCGGGGACTATTACCACTTTGGGGCAATTTTTTTCCCCCACACAGAATTGTTTTCTGGTGGGTTTTTTTTTCTTCCCCTTGGAAGCCAATCAAGGGGTGTGAGACCAAGAAGAAATGAGTGCATTCGAGAGGGTAACCACAGGAAAATGTGAAATTTGCTCTTTTTGTGAGACTTCATGTTCTCATCAACAGGTGATTTGTGTTAAGTCTCTACAGAGACAAATCCCTCAGAAAAGAGGAATTATTAAATAACTCAATGGTTTTGTAAATAAAGAAACTCTGATCTCTAAGGGTGTGTCTACACAGCACCCTAAATTCAAAATAATATATGCAATTTGCGCTACGCAAATTGCATATCTTATTTTGAGTCTCTTTCAAAATAGACTACCTATATACTCGAGTATAAGCCGACCCGAATATAAGCCGAGGCACCTAATTTTACCACAAAGAACTGGGAAAAAATATTGACTCGAGTATAAGCCTAGGGTAGGAAATGAGGCAGCTACTGGTAAATGTAAAAAATGAAGATAGATACCAATAAAATTACATGAATATTTATTTCAAAGAAAAACAATAACCTAGCTCTGTAAGTGGAAAAGGGGGTCAACCAAAACAATATGGTCTGCAGGCACGGCCACAGCTCAGCCCCCGCCGCCCCCGCCCCCGCCCCGCAGCCCCCACGTTCCGGCCCCCTCGCCTGCCAACGAGCCCCCTCTAAACGAGCCAGCGGGGGGGGGCTGTGAGTGACCAGAGCCGGGCGTCGATGGGCCAATGAGCCAGCGGGGGGGGGGAGGCTGTGCGAGACCCGGGCCGGGCGTCGATGGGCCAGTGAGCCAGCGGGGGGAGCGGGTGCCGGTGCTGGCTGGATTTTACCACGGGAGGGGAGGGGAGGGGAGGGGGAGCAGGGAGCAGCGGCTGGTCCTTGTGCACCTGCCCCAGAATCGGGCCCAAGCTCGTGATCAGGGCTCCCGGGCTCTTCCAGAACAGACGCCCACGGTGCCGAGTCGGCTCCTGGCCCAGCTGTTCCCGAGCTCAGCGCTGCACCCGAGCGTCATGGTGAACGGCCCCAAACGCCCTTCCTCTCACACGGCAAGGGCCCATGGTGCCGGGCAGGCAGGGGCTGGGGGGCCAGGAGAGCCAGGAGGGCAGGGGCTGGGGGGGACGAGGAGACAGGGACTGGGGGAGACAAGGGGACAGGGGGGCTGAGAGGGTCAGGAGGGCAGGGGCCGGAAGGGCCAGGAGGGCATGGGGAGGGGGGCCAGAGCTCCAGGCTCACGCATCTAGACCCGGCCGGCGGCAGAGACGCGCTGAGCCCGCCCGCGAGCAGGAGGCTGACTCGAGTATATGCCGAGGGGGGCATTTTTCAGCACAAAAACTGTGCTGAAAAACTCGGCTTATACTCGAGTATATACGGTATTTCGAAATAATGGGCACATATCTAAGATGCAGGGTAGCTATTTCGGGATACCTCGGTATCCTGAAATATCTCCGCTGTGTAGACATACCGTAAGAGTACATATTCACTGTTAAGTGAGCCTGAACTCTTACCTCGGTGGTGCATGAAACTCCCTCATCCACGCATACATACCAGAGTTAATAATGCTTTCAGCCTGACCAAGGTGGCATGGCTAGAGCTATGAGTTAGATTCCTGGTTCTGCTTTTGGTGAGGCCGGTAACTTACCCACCTTGCAATGAGGATGTATGCTAAACCATTTGAGTGCTGATAGTCCTCCAGTGCTTTCTCACAATTCCTCCCATATCCCAGAAGGGCAGACAAGTTATCCCACAATTCATTGGACAGAATCATAGAATGGTTCAGCTCAGTGGAGCACACAGAAACATAGAGTATGCCCCCGTTAAGTCCTAGTGACATAAAAGTGATTGAAGAATCAGTAAAAATGTGATAACACATATACAGCTCTGTACTATGGCTAGGATCCGATTTGGCTGCTGGTCACATGGGCTAACTCTGCACTGAAGTCATACCCTGAGGTAAAGCAGTACAAAGCAAAAGTCCCTACCATCTGGTTACTAACTGTTTATCTGTCCTAAATATGTTTAAGTTACCAATCCCAATATTATTTAGACATCCAATGGGTTATTACACTTCAGTCAGTACCAGACCAGTCAAAAGATTACTGTAAAAACTGATACATAGTCTGGGACCCAAAGAGCAGAGATTTTACTACCCATGGTGAAATCCTGACACATTTTAAATTTTCATACCACACAAAACAAGAACAAACCAAAATTCAAATGCAAAATTCAAAAGATCACTAATTCCCTTTATTCACAAATATAAAAGCCTACGAATAAAAACATAATGAGAGCTTTTGGGATCCTCTCAATAGTTTATTGCCAATTTGGGACAATCTCAAAAGGATGTGATTTTTCAGAGGCTGGATGCTCAGAAGTTCCTGAAAATTCACCCTCTTTCATTTATCTCAAGTGATGAAGGGGGGAAGGAAAAAGGGGAATTCTTCAAATCAGTAGTCACTTTTGAAAACAGTGAGCCACATTTGCTAAGTGCCTTTCTTTGAGAAAACATTTGTCTCCCCTCCCAAACAAGGCCCAGAGTAACATGACGCTTAGTGCCTATTGAACAGTTCTGAACACCTTTGCGGATCCTTGATAAATGGTAGGTTTGAGAACTTAATGCTGATCTTCTGGAAGTTAATACAAAACTCCCAAAGGCCTGTGCAACATGGGTCTTTATCGGACCTTAACTTAAAGATTATACATGAGCCACTTTACCTAGCAATCACTGAAATTCAATCATCTCTGAGTGGATATGTGGTAACTGCTCAATGGCACAAAGTAACACTGTGCAAAACTACCAAGACAAAATTTTCACTGTAATTTCAATAGAATCTATTCTTCATTTTCTATGTAGGCCAGATGTAATTTTACATTTTAGTATTGCAATTTAGGGTTTGCTGATGATAATCAGGCATAACATAAAAAAGAAAGGAAAAAAATCCAAACACCAATTGAGTTTTTGGTTCAGATAGTGGTTTGTTTATAAAGCTATAATGACTTCCACATTTTCAGTTTCATCTGGGGAGCTCCACACCATTACAGTTAGCTCTGGGTGGACTATTTCATGTTTGTAGAGCAGAAAGAAACCATGTCTACAGATTGCTTTTCTTCTAAAGCCTTTTGTCCCACGAGGGCAACAAACTGGCTTTTTGCACTGTTAAAAATGATAAGCAGCATAATTTCTCACCAATTATAAATAACTGCAAATGCCTGTGCAGATTTCATTCTGCACTACCTCAAGAGACATACTATATCCTAACAGCCAGAACTAATAGTCTTTCTGTTGAGTACAAGTCTGGCTCTTTTTGGTGATCCATATCCACTATTATATGAGCAAGGATGGGAAAACATCCTCTTGCTCACTCCCTCTCTTTCTTCATCTCCTACTTTACAATATGTTACATTTTTGCCCACTCATAGTAGTTTTTAAATCTTTGGAGCTTTTTGGTATGCACACTTATGAGAGATTCACCTCAGTGGTACCCTTTTAGGTACCAATGGGCACTGCTCACTTTCTCCAGCACGTAGACTCTACTGGCCCATTGCTCCCTCTTGTGTCTCTGGTGCTTTAGCTCTTAGGTTAAGGCACACTTGAGTTCCACTCCTTCTGGGGTATTAAAGTCCAAAAATAAAGGAATACAATGAACCCAGGGTTGTTCAAGGCTTCTTTAGCAGAATCCAGCCATCTTTTCAGGCCTTGTCTACATACAGCCAGTCTTTGTACTTAGTCCTCCTGAGCCTTTTTATTTCATCCAATGAGGCTCGTTCAAGCAGCAAATTATTAGAGATGGTTGGCTGAAACTAGCCCCATGCCACACAGCTGCATCCATGACACTCTCACTCAGGAACCCCTCATTCCTTCTCACAAGGTTCCTAGAGAAGCTTCTGTGATGAGACACCTTCCTATGACAAGCCACCAATACAGAGTCTGGGATCATGGAACCACACAGCAGTGCTGCACACAGCAAGAGGTTGCACTCAGGCACCATTCCCTACCAATGAAGCACAGCAGTGCTGAGGACACTGACTTTGTGTTGGGGAACCTGCCGGGGAAGGGGAACCCATTAGCACTCTCTCCAGCAAGTGGCATCTGCCGCTCACACACACACACCTCTCCCAACACCGCCACCCCACTTCCAGTGAGCAGGGATAGAAGTTCTCTGTCTGTGGAACATCATGAGTTCTGGACCCAGTGTGTGTAGAACAGAGTAGGAAGACGAGCCACCATATTCCTCCTCATCCTGCAGGCTCCTGGCCTGGCTGGCACCTTCCCATGCCTGCTTGTCCCCAGGCGGAGGTTTAGTGAGGCTCCCCAGGGATTTCTGATTCCAGGTTGGTAAGTGCCGGCTGTCTAGGCAACATATGGCTTTGCTCGAAGCACATTGCCATCGTCTGAACTGAAACCTTTGGTGTTGGCTCAGAGTTTGGGGCTAGGCTTCATTCACAGTGTCTCTTGGGATGACTGCCCTTGTAACTTTTCATCATAGCTGGACCAGCTGCAAGCTTAGCACATTCCCCACCTCCCACACCACCTACACGATTTCGCAGGATCCGCAGATGGAAGAGAACCTAGGAGGACCTTGTGTGTGAGCGGATGGCCTGCCTGAAGTCCCTCATCTGGAGGCTCAAAGAAGAGGCACCAGGAGTGGGCCATTGACCAGGGGCAAAGGAAAGCCACCTGGGACCAGCTGCTGAGCCAGCACAAAGCCATGTGCTCCACCCTCAACTTGGTAATGGAGCACATGGCCTCATGCTTGGAGTAGGCCACTAGCCACTTGCCCACCCCTCCCTATGGCATCCCCTCCTCTAGCCCCACTCCCCAGGGCCATAGAACACAAGGTGGTGGGACCTCTCGGGCAGCCAAAGCTTCCTGAGTAATCAGAGGCAATCCTGTCCCCATCTCTGAACCCTTCTTCCCCATCCTCCTCCCTCCCCCATTCCAGGTTATTTCCCCTATTCCTTTCTTGTTGAATAACCTCCTAATAAAAAGTCACTTTTTTCACAGAAGAAGGGGCTTTTTATGTGCTCTGTATGGGAGGGGGGAAGGTAGAAAGGGAGGGCAGGGGAATGGAGGAGAGGGGGAGAAAATGCGGACAGAGGGAAAGCAGGGTCCCCTTATGGAGAGGCATGGAGGAGACTTTCACAGCTGCCCTTGGACAAAACTCTCCTTAAGGCCTCCCTGATGAGCCCAGTCCCTAGATGTGCTCTCCATATGGCACTGTGTCCAGCTGCTCATATGCCCTGGCCAACCGTTTCACCTCTACCCCTCACTCTGGCAGAAAATTCTCCCTCTTGCTCTCTCACAGGTTGTGAAGCACACAGCAGGCTGCCACCACAAAGAGGATGTTGAGCTCGCTGAGGTCTAGATAGGAGAAGAGACTCCGGAACCTCCACTTTAAACAGTTGAATGCACTCTCTACCACCATGTGGTACCTGCTCAGCCTGGCATTGAAGTGTTCCTTGTTGGGGTCCAGGCCACCCATGTAGAGATTCATGAACCAAGAGAGCAAGGAGTAGACTGTGTCTCCCAGGATGCAGATGGGCACGTCCACCTCGCTGACTCTGAAGGTGCAGTCAGGGAAAAAAGTGCTGGTGTCCATCTTTTGGAAGAGACATGAGTACTGGAAGATGTGGGCACCATGTGCCTTCCCCAACCAGCTGATGCTTATGTCACTGAAGCATTGCTTGTGATCCACAAGCCTCTTTAGTACCATAGAGAAGTTCCCCTTTCTGTTTATGTTGTTCAAAGCATGGTGGTCGGAGGCCAGGACGGGGATGTGTGTACCCATGGCAGCAAAGTCATCCACAATGGTGTCCACATTGCCCAGAGTGGCAACCCTCCATAACAGCATGTGGTTGATGGCTTTGGCTATCCCCAGAAGCATGGCTCTGAGTATGGATTTCCCCACACCAAACTGGGGAGACAGAGATGTATGGCAGGCTTCTGCAGGGGAATGGTGATGTGCTTCTGCATAGGGATGGCAGGTCTTAGTCGGATGTTCTGTTGCCTGAGCGCAGGGATGAGCCACTCGCAGACCTCAAGGAATGTGGCCTTATGCATGCAGAAGTTCTTCAGCCACTAGTGGACTGGTCCTGCCACTCCAAAGTGGTGTCCCACCGCCAGAAGTGATGTTCCACAGTGTCCAGGGGACTGAAGGGCATGCAGAGCAGCAGGAGCTCCAGGACTTGGGTGATCAGGGCCTGCAGTCCAGGATGATCCTCGTCCTGCTGCAGCAGTTTGGAAGTACTGCGCAACGAGGTGCAGCACGAGGCCCATGAGCCTGGCACTGCTTTGCAGTAGCTCTGGCTCAATGCGATGCATGCTGTGGTGTCCACAAGAGCATACTGAGTCTGTTTTGTATCACGTGAGGGGGGAGGCAGTGGAGGAATGGTGTATGAGACGTGACAGTCAAGAGGAGCCTCTGAAAGCATGCTTCACTGCTTGCCTGACCAAGCAGCCACAGGAAGTACCCTCCCTCCTGATGCCCTCCCCAGAATGCTTCTGGGGGCTGTAAATCTGAGGCAGGCTCCAATCAGTGTGGACATGTTATTTCAAAATAATTCTGACTAATTGTGATACTCCCCCATAGTGGGTTCATGCTATTTTGATTCTGGTAAATCGGGAGTTATTTCAAATTTAGTTATTTCAGAATATTTTCCTAGTGTAGACATACCCTTAGGGTAGAAGGAGAGCTATGGTCATTTTGTGGATAGCCACAAACTGAGCTAGGCTTTCTCCTTTGAACTCCACTCTCCACTACTACATCTGCTATCAATGGTAATAGAGGCCAGCCTGATCCTCATTAACTCTCACCTTACTAGTGTGCAGCCTGTATGTCCCATCAAAGCACTACAACAAATATCATTTTTACAGGATTTGAGCCCTTTTCCTGCCTATGCACATAAAAGAATAGTCAGCAGAGATTCTGCTGTTTTTTCTGAATGAACATTTCTTAGAAATCATAGAGCCGATTCTGCAACACTTACTTTGCACATTGTATAGTAACTTCCTCTGCAGGTATCCCTATTGCCACTTTGGAATTGAATGTGGCAGCCGCAGAACAATGCCCTGCAACAAGGACAGAAGATGAAGAAGAAAGTTGCATGCACTAAAAGCTGCAGACTGTATTTAGCCAGATTTTTCCTGGTCTATACGATGAACATTCTTCATTTTTTCAAACGGGTCATAAGAACTTTAATATATCTGGGAAAATTGTAGCTGTATGAATCTTAACAGCACAGTGCCCCTAGCACCAACCTGAGAACCTGAGATGTAGCCTGAATTCTGCCACCTACTGAACAACTGGTACATGCCCCTTTTCTTAATTTGTGCTAATAGAACAATATTTTGGAAACACTACATCTTTTTTAAAAGATACATTTCAATATTTATTCATCAATAAACATTTTAGTCAAAAGCAATCTACCACAAAAGATAGCTAAACAATTGACCTATTGCTGGCATATGTAGTAGAATAATAATGGAAACATTATTTAACACACTCTTTTGTCCATTTCTTTGCCACTGGAAAGAGTGCTGATCTTCTTGTTTTCAGCCTTGGTGCAAGAATGTTTCTGAGGATGTCCCTGTCTCGAATGTGTAATAGCAGCATTCAGATTATTGGCCAAGCAACTTCATAATATTAAATGATTATGTGGTTTGTTAAATAATAAAATACAATTTAGAGCTGACTAGGAAGGACGGCAATAAGTATGTACTCTATTGTTCTGAAAATTGTAAGTTCAGGGACTTACCGCTTCAGTGAAGAATAACATGGGCATGGAACCAAGTTCACATTAACATAAACTCTATTAGAGAAGTATTTTCTGGCTTCTAAACAATATACATACCATACCAAACACATGGACATTGGAACCAAAATATGCATCCTGCTGAATGTTCTCAACTCCCCCACACTAATTTAAGATGTGAGGGAATTCCAGGTGAGGGTGGAAGGAATTTTCAGAATTGTACGGCTTCAATGAAGGCTGTAATCAAAAACATTTTTTCTGACTAGTATAAATAACGGCTACGTTCTCATATAATTAAGATCTGCCTGTTGTTATGGGTTGAGCTAAACTGAATGTCCTCTCTTTATAACATGTCTGGTTTTTTGGTAACTCTCAAATTCATAGGTAGCTCAGGTTTGCCCATTAAATTGCATTTTCTCCTACTGTATTTAGAACTAATAAGCCATATTAAAAATTAAAAGGAGAAACTCTGCAATTCCTCCAGCTGACCTCACACCTTTCTCGTTTTCTGGTTCTTGTATGGCTTCTCCTTGTTGTGGTCCACTGTTTTTAATGGTACCTACCAAACAGTAGCATGTTTGGGGCCTTCATTAAGTACTTTGTTGAGCCCTGAAAAATCTTTGGCTAAGAGGTGTTAAGGAAGGTGTTTCTATGCAAAACACTCAGGGTATTTGGTAAGTACACTGCAATTAGCTACTTTCTTGCTTGAATCTGAAATACAGCATTGGATTTTGGATGAACCTTGGTGCTCATTCTGATTTACTATTCTGTAACATTTTAGAATACCTCGTATCCCTTATGGGCTCTGTTTCATTTCATCACCAGTCATGACTGATGAGCCCAGAGTCTGTGCCACAGCTTCAGGGAGAACAATCTAAACCCTATCTGAATGGTGTCAAATTACCCAGCTCTAAACCAGACATTCTTCCTCAGATGTAATTAATGAAGGTTTCTCTCATCCAGGGCTCCCACAGGGATTCTGTTTACAAACAAGAAGAGCAATGTATTGCAGCTTCCTTGCTCTCCCTTCTGGCTGCCAATTCTTCTTCTCAGACAGGCTCAGCCGTCCCAGTCTCAGTTTCTTTTCATTGTTCTGTGAACATCATTGAAGGGGTCTTAAATGAAATCTTTAAGATGAAGAAAGTTAGTTCCAGCTCCTATACTTCCATCTTGTTTGAGGCCAGCTCACAAGCCGGGCCTGAACCAAGAAGGACCAGAAAAAGAGGTTAGTGATTAAAGAAGAATGTTAATGTAAAACTATAATAGGTAGCGGGACACATGGGCAGAAGCAAGTGAGAGCTGGTACATTTGAGTGTGAGATGAAGACTGAGGAAGAGAAAGGAAAGACACAACCTGTTGTAGTTGGATGCATCTTGCAGAGCCTTTAATGGTTCATCTGTCTGTGACAAATATGGGCCAGAATCAAATTTGCATCTTTATGCAGGCCCAAGCCCTGGCGCAGGGCGGGGCAGGCTAACAAACACACAATAAGTAGTCTTTTAGCCAGCCCAGGCCCTAGTGCAAAGCAGGCCAGGCATACAAACAATGGTTTACAAGTTCACGTAGGCCCAGGCCCTGGTGCAGCGTGGGGCAAAAAACAGTTTAAAGGCTCAGTGCTCTCTGCAGGCCAAGTAGCTGTTTATCCATCCAAGCCCTTGGTCAGTGCAGGGCAACAAGCAAACAGTATAACTAGTTAACCAGTTTAAAGTTAAGGCCTGTCTGCGGGTGGAGCAGAGGTTGGGTCCCCTTGCTGGTGGAGAGCCGAGAAGCACAGGGGTTTTATCCCCACAGGGAGAAACCTGCCACCCAGGGTGAGGGATAACAGGGGGGTACAGAGCTACCCACTCCACTGAGTCCCATACCAGAGCCCTAACCATGGCAGCAGGAGGCTGCCACAGGATCAGCAGGGATCCTGTCCATAACACGACAGCCAGGTAACTGGGTCAGCAGGGATCTTGGCCACAACACACTGCCCAGTTGACCTCCATCTCGTCAGCCGACCCAGTGTTGGTGATCCCTGGGCATCTTCCTACTTCCTCCTGGGGGCCTACCTGGCTCAGCCTCTGCTCCTCGGGGGCAGCTGTGGATGATGGCACAGGCAGAGTGTCCATGGGCTCTGGGTCCAGATCAGTCATGGTCCAGGTGGTGCAAGCCAATCTCCTGCACCTAGCAGCAGCCATGGCAGTCCTGTCCAGTTCCATGGGCTTGACAGAAGCCCAGGTTGCCCAACCCAGTCTCCTGGGCCCAGCAGAGACCCTGGTGGCTCAGGACAGTTCTCCCTTCTTAGGCAGTTTAGCTGGGCCTTCCTGATCGGGTGCTAGGGCCAAGTGTCTGGCTGGCTCGGCTGCTGGACTCCAACTGAACTCTGAGCTCCTCATTTTATACTTCTGGACCCACCTTTTTGCTTCCTGTGGGTGGGGCTTGGTTGCTCTAGCATCTCTCACCAAGGGGTCTTAGGGAGCATTTCCTCTTCCAAATTAGTGGGAGGCCAAGCTGACACACTACACAGGGGTTCTCAAATTTCATTGAACCCATGACTCCTCCTTCTGACAATAAAAATTACTTCACAAAGCCAGGAGAGGGGACTGAAGTCTGAGTCTTCCTTAGCTCCACTACCCCAGGCGGGGGAAGGGGTCACCAAACCCCATGTTCTACCACTCTGAGCAGGGTAGCCAAAGCTGAAACTTCAAGGACTTCAGCCCCAGGCCAGGAACTTGCAACTTGAGTCTTAGTGCTCAAGTTGGAAGTCCTCAAACTTTGACCTTGGGAATGGGAATCAGGCTTCAGCCCTAGACCCCAACAAGTCTAAGCCAGCCCTGGGCACCCTGTTTAATGGTGGTCATTACCCATTTTGGGGTCCCAATGCACAGCTTAAGAACAACTGATCTAGATGTATGGCTATATCATTTGCATGTATTTAATATTCAGAATTATAACAAAATATTCACAAACATTGTTTAAAGATGATACTCATCCTAAAGGGTTTTCACTTGCAGTGCTGCAAGGATTTCATTGAGATAAGGCTAAATTGTGCCTTGTGTGAGTGCACAAGAAATGGAAAAGACATAAAAGAGCTTTCTTCTTCATTGCCCTGAAAAAGCTCACTTCTGAGCTCAAACACAACAGAATCACAGACAGTCCTAGTCCTCTGTGCTGGTTGGGAATTTGCAACCCAAATGTTTGTTTGTTTTTTTCCCCTCACTGGAAAATACTGATTCTTTGAAAGCAAAACTGGTTGCAGAAAAGCAGCAGTGTTGATGTATCTTCTGATAATCACTGGTGGAGTGGGAAAATGATTCCCAGCCCAGCTTTGCTTGCATTCATCTGAATGCTAGCACTGTACCAGATTACTACCATTAGTCAACACAAAGAGCTGTTCTACTCTATGGCATTATGTCAACATATGCCATGTTAGGTCAAATTTATAATGTGTGTGTCCACACTAACAAGCCTTTTCCATTGATCTCAAAGTCCTGTAAAATCCATGCCTGTATTCAAGGTCAGCAGGAAGAGTAGCATTAGAGTCGACCTTCCTGGGTTGTATTTAAGATAGTATAGACAGAGCTCTGGGTAAATTGATGGGATTGGCCTCCAGGACATATCCCAGAGTGCTCCTTTGTGAACACTCTGGGCAGCACTTTCAACTCCAATGCACTTCAGCCAGGTACACAGGAAAAGCACCGGGAACATGGGGCATACAGGTAACAGTGGATCTGATTGTTGGTTGGGGAGAAGAGTCTGTGCAGGCACAACTCTGAGCCAGCAAAAGAAATGGTGATATCTATGCCAAAATTGCACTGGGCATGATGTGAAATGGTTACAGCAGGGACACCCAGCAGTGCCACATAAAAATAAAGATGCTGAGACAATGTATCACAAGACAAGGGAGGTGAACAGCAGCTCTGACACTGAGCCACAGACATGCTACTGCTCTGAGCGGCTGCAGGCCATTCTAGGGGGGGATACCATCAATATCCAAATTAGTTGGATAGCTCCCAGGAGTCCCAGGCAGCTTCGGGCAACCACAACGAGGACATTGTTGATGAGAAAGAGAGGGGTTAAATGCAACTGTGTTTCATCTTTCATCTGAGGTAAACAGTTGTCATATAGTGGTAGGCACTGCAACTATGTAAAGAGCACTTCCTGGAAAAGCCTGTTATTTGCCTGGGGATGGACTGGGAATCTCCAGAGATATCTCTGTGAAACTCTCCTGGAGGTACTCTGAAATCCTTTGCTGAAGGTTTCTGGGGAGCACTGCCTCAGATCAATGTGGTAGGACATTTTCCCATGCCATGCCAGTATTAAGTGATCTGGCATCATTGCAACACCCAGCACTCTCCCCATTGCAACAACCTCTCCCTTTCTGACTCTGTTACCCTCAGGAGACTGATACTGCACAGGGTTATATAGGTTAAATGGTAGCTGCTTCTTCAGGGCTAGCACTTATGTAATCCACCTACTGTTTGTAGATCCCCACCAAAAAAATGTCTCCAGGTGTGCCCTGTTATCACTAGGTTGGAAAGGATCATTCTAGACCACAGCCTGCAGGTTCAGAATGAGGATAGTTCCAGACTGACTGTACAAATTCTGTCCCTCTCCACGCTGAACCCAGTGCCACTATAGAAAAAAACACATTAACAAACACTCAAGTGACATCCTTGTTGCTGAGGGAAAGTGTGTGTGTGTGTGGGGGGGGGGGGGGGCTACAGTTTGTAGCCATCAATCAAATATGTTTAATGATCAGCAACAAAAGATCCCCTCTTTCTCTCCCTTTCCCTCCCCCCCCCCCAAATCTCTCTTTTGTGCTGACCATACTTGGCTACAAACTGAATTCTGCTGCCCAGTGCTCTGCTGTGTGTTGTATTTCACTTGTAGGCGCTGCTTTTAAAAGACAAAATTTGACCTTGTACCTAAAGGCAATGAATTTATTCCTGTGAAGTGTTTCATTCATTGTAAGACTTCACCTTGTGTTTAACAATGTATGTTCTGTCAAGCTACCCTTGTGGTTATTTTTCCTTGCAGCTGGATCTTTTCTGTGGGTGCATCCTGCATAAAGGCTGTCCTATAGTAAAAGGAAAAACAGAAAAGAGAAAACATATTCTCTGATCTGATGCATTCTTTTGTCCAGCTCAATACATGGATTTTTACTTACAATGTCAGAGAGGCTGAGGAGCAGGAAAGGCAGCTAGACCTTAGAGTCTTGCTGCACCCAATGACGAATCAGATGCCCTCCTGAAAAAAATTCCATATCCTTTTCTCCCAGACATGTAAGAATGTGTGGTGGAGAGGGAGCTCTGGTATTATTTGTACTCAACTCCAGGGGACAGTTCAAAAAGCAGAAGCCTGTTCACAGCTTTGATGGCTACTCAGTGCAATTGTAAGCTACAGGTCCTTGTTGTCCTCCCCCATCCCATGTTATCAAGCCATTAGACCCAGTTTATCATTACTATTTGTTTGTGTCTCTGCTCAGTGTTTGTTAGCAGAATAAAATGCATGGATTGAGGACTACAGGCTCTTTATTCACTCTATACACTGTGGTTTGTGTGGTTTTAGTTTATCAGGGCAGCATATGCAAAAAGGGGGGCAGCTTAGTTTTCAAAGATTCGTGGAGATGAAGTGCACCTTGATGAGCTCTTCTTATTGCCCAAGGGTCTGACTTCTTAAAAGTGGCAGCCAGGCAATCTGCCCACACTAATGCCAACGGAAACTTCTTCCCCTCAGCTTCACAGATATGACACACACAGCAAGCAGCAACAACAAGGGGGATATTACTTTCTCTGAGGTCTAATCTAGTGAGTAAACTGTGCCAACACACTCTCAAATGCCCAAAAGCACATTCTACCATCATTCCACTCTTGCTCTGCCTATGGATGAACTGCACTTTACTACTGCCCAGGCTGTCTGTGTATGGCTTCATAAGCCATGGGCAAAAAGTAGGCTGGGTCTCCAAGGATAACTATTGACATTTCAATGTCATCCCTGGTAATATTCCAGTCTGGGAAGAAAGTTTCTTCTTGAAGCTTTCAGAAGAGACCAGAGTACCTAAAGATGTGCATGTCATTCATCTTTCCACGTTGATGTCAGGAAAATGGCCCTTGTGATCCACTAGTGCTTGCAACATCACCGAGGGTATGTCTAGACTACATGGCTCCAGCGACGGAGCCATGTAAACTAGGTTACCCGGCATAGACAATGAAGCAGGGATTTAAATCATTTAAATAATCCCCGCTTCATTAAAATAAACATGGCCGCCATGCTGTGCCGATGATCAGCTGATCCAGCACAGCGCGGTAGTCTAGACGAGTATCTGTCGACTGGGGAAGCCTTTGCTGACCGATCCTGTAAACCTTGTTTCACGAGGCATAAGGGATCGGTTGGCAAAGGCTTCCCCAGTGACAGATCCGCGTCTAGACTGTTGTACTGTGCCGGATCAGCTGATCGTCGGCACAGCGCGGTGGTCATGTTTATTTTAATGAAGCAGGGATTATTTAAATTCCTGCTTCATTGTCTATGCCGGGTAAACTAGTTTACATGGCTCCATCGACAAAGCCATGTAGTTTAGACATACCCTGAGACGTAACCCTTGCAGTTTGTATAACCTGTGCAAGGTGGTCTGGTGGTACAATAGGGATGTGCATTCCATCTCTCACCTCACCACAATTAGGAAACCTCGTTGTAGCAAAGCCATCCACTATGTCCTGCATATTTTTCAGAGTCACTACCCTTCCTAACAGAAGGGTATTGGTTGCCTTGGCTACTTGGATTATAACAGCCCCTATGCTAGATTTACATACTATGAATTAATTGTCATCTGACCAGTAGCAGTTTAGTATTGCAAAAAGTTCCACAGGACTACCACCATATGCTTTTTAACTGTCAGAGCTGGTCTGATTTTAGGATTGCTGCACTTCTGGGCTGGTGAAAGCAATCTGAAAAGTTCTATGAAAGTGGTCCTGTGTATTCAAAAGTCCTGGAGCCATTGGTCATAGTAATGCAGCTATGAGACAATCTGGTACCATCACTAGTGCTTGTTTCCCAGACCCAGAAGTGGCATTTCAACATGCCCAACCGCCACCACCATATGCCAATTGTTCCATTTAATGGCTTCCAGCAGATCTGTTAGCATCACATCACATTCTTCCATGCAGTTGCTCCTGGCTACACTCTGGAAATAATGCAGGAAAATGTATAAGGTGTTTGCGATGTTCACAAGAGTGTACATCTGAGGGGGGCCCATGCTTGCTATGCTATGGTATCTGTACAGGTAACCAAGGGTATGTCTACATTAGCTCGTTAGTTCGAGCTAGGTAGGCAAATGAGGGCAACCGGAGTTGCAAATGAAGCCCGGGATTTAAATATCCCGGGCTTCATTTGCATGTTCCCAGGCGCTGCCATTTTAAAATCCCCTTTAGTCCGAACTAACTGCCTGCGGCTAGACACGGCAGTTAAACGTTAATTCAAACTAACTCCTTAGTTCGAATTAACTGTTACTCCACTAAGGACTTAGTTCGAATTAATGTTTAACTGCCGCGTCTAGCCGCGGGCAGTTAGTTCGGACTAAGGGGGATTTAAAAATGGCAGTGCCCGGGAACATGCAAATGAAGCCCGGGATATTTAAATCCCAGGCTTCATTTGCAACTCTGGTTGCCCTCATTTGCTTACCTAACTCAAACTAATGAGCTAGTGTAGACATACCCCAAGGCTTAGACAAAATGTGCCAAAATGATTGTTTGCCATTGCTTTCTGGTACAGAGTGAGGAAGGAGGCAAGTGCATCATGGGAGGCTGATGACATGAACCCAGAATTATTTCAAAAATGTTTTTGCCCCATCTGACATAGGGAGTTTAATCCAGAATTCCAATCAGCAGTAGGAAGTGTGGGATGACTACCCACAGTGTACTGCTTCATGAATCAATGCATGCCCTGGATGAACTTTGCTGCCTTATTGTGCATAGAGGAGACATGCAGCATAGACATTTTGAAATCAGAGGCTAAATGTACATTCAATTTTGTAATGTAGATATACCCACAAAGTGCAGGAGTACCATGGATTTTGTCTTTCTAAAGAATGAGAGGTCCTGGTAGACTCCATGGGACATGGCAGCTTCACAGAACCCAAAATTGGGACTATGGTGCCTAAATGTCAGTTTTTTTCCTTTGTAGGGAAATACCATCATCTCCGTTATACAAAGGGCAATCACTCAGGGAATGGTTTTCTTACTCAGTGACTGGAAGATGTTCATCCCCATGTAGTTTCAGGCATTCTTTCTGCATAGTACTAAGCTCACCATCATCATTCAATAAACAGTACAGCCAATATTGTCATCATAAATATTAATGCGGAATTAAGGGTCAGACATTACTTGCTTACTAGAACTTGCAGTCTCTGCAGGCCACACCTCCTGGAGTTTAAAGTGACTAGAGCACATTTCACAGAATTCTGAGGGCCGTGCTTTCACACTCCCTTCCCTCCTGTGCTCAAATGTAGACTACACAGCTCTCATCACACTCACAATCCCATGTTACTACTTCTATGCACATTTTGCCATTGCTTTCCCCATTAATGCTGATGTTTGTGTGTCACCTTAAGCCCCAAATTCCCTTTCTTTCCCCCTCTGGCCTTCAGTGACCTCAGAAAATGATACTTGTGGTGTTACAATTTTGGTTTGTTACCATTCAAATAGATTGTAATGGCTTCGAAATTGGCTACATCAGTTAGTGAAACAGACAGGAAGAAATAAGCTGTTTACAGACTATGTAGCTTGTATCTAGACAGAAATCTTTAGATAATCAGTGATAGAAAGGAAACATGTAGAAGATGTGTATGGCCGGTAAATATAAATGTGCTTGTAACATTGCATAAGCTCTTTTGTTACAGCTATGTGAACTAGCAGGGAGGTATTCCATTTAAGATTTAATGGCAGGTGGATGAAAATTTGATGCAACATGTCAGGAGAGGGACTCAGCATGAAAATGTCAAGGAGAGCCAAGTATTGTAAGAATCATCTAGATTTCACATAATCTAGCAACAAAAAGGTTCCTACAAGCCAACTCCCCATGTTATTGGGCAATTCAGAGAATACAGAACGCTGTGCACGGGCCACACCTTTGCCAAATACAAATCAGAAGAACGTCTGTTTCATTCATTAAATACCCTGTCAGGAAGATAACCAGGAACAGGCTAAAAAGAAAACTACAGCCTTAGAATTAAGTGCATTCTTTCATGAGGTGGAGGCTAACTAACAATGAGATTCCATTAATCCATATGTGAGATTAGAGGAGTGGCAAAGAAGAGAACTATTAATCTCTAAAGAGACTCTCCTTACTCAGGGTTACTATTACACCTTGAGGCATATGACAAGACAGCAACGATGTTGAATACATTAAAGACCTAGGTTTTCCATTTCATTCAGAATTTCCTGAAAATGGTTTAATTGTGGAAAACAAAACAAAGAAAAAAGATCCCTTCCTCTCACTCAAATTTAAGATATTCACGGTTTGTTTCCTCTGAATAGAGAACTACTTTTCCTCTAAAACTCGTCCAGTTCAAAGGGGAAAAAGGCAAATATTTCAAAATTTCATTTGGACAAAAATCTCTTTAGATCAAAATGATATAATAATTTGCCTACCGCCTGATGTGAAATGGCTATTTAATGTGTTAACAACAGAGTTGTTGTTAACTGTGCTAAATCCTGCTGGAAAGGGATAACAAGTGGAGTTCCGCAAGGGTCTGTTTTGGGACCCGTACTGTTCAATATCTTCATCATTGATGTATAGTGGGATAGAGAGTACGCTTATTAAGTTTGCAGATGATACCAAACTGGGTGGGGTTGCAACTTCTTTGGAGGATAGGGACATAATTCAAAATGACCTTAGCAAGTTAGAGAAATGGTCAGAGGTAAACAGGATGAAGTTTAATAAAGAGAAATGCAAAGTGCTCCACTTAGGAAGGAACAATCAGTTCCATACATACAAGATGGGAAGCGACTGTCTAGGAAGGAGCATGGCGGAAAGGGATCTAGGGGTCATAGTGGACCACAAGTTGAATATGAGTCAACAGTGTGATGCTGTTGCAAAAAAAGCAAATATGATTCTAGGTTGTATCAACAGGTGTGTTGTAAGCAAAACTCGTGAAGTCATTCTGCCGCTCTACTCTGCAGTAGTTAGGCCTCAGCTGGAGTACTGTTTCCAGTTCTGAGGGCCACATTTCAAGAAAGATGTGGAGAAATTGGAAAGGGTACAGAGAAGAGCGACAAGAATGATTAAAGGTCTAGAGAACATGACCTATGAAGCCAGGCTTCATGAACTAGGCTTGTTTAGTTTGGAAAAAAGAAGGTTAAGGGGGGACATGATAGCGGTTTTCAAATATCTAAGAGGGTGTCACAAGGAGGAAGGAGAAAATTTGTTCCTCTTGGTTTCTGAGGACAGGACAAGGAGTAATGGGCTTAAAGTGCAGCAAGGGAGGTTTAAATTGGACATTAGGAAAAAATTCCTAACTGTCAGGGTGGTCAAATATTGAAATAAATTGCCAAGGGAGGTGGTGGAATCTCCCTCTCTGGAGATATTTAAGAACAGGTTAGATAGACATCTGTCAGGGATGGTGTAGAGGGAGCTTGGTCGTGCTTTGAGGGCGGGGGGCTGGACTCGATGACCTCTTGAGGTCCCTTCCAGTCCTATAATTCTATATGTAGGTTGAAAAATGGCCCACAATGAAATAATGAATGATGCAAACAAAAAACTGCAAAAAATCTTCATCCTTTTTGTACAGCTTCTGTTTACACCTGAATCTCTCTCTCTTTTACACACAGGGAAAGAGAAATTATAAGAGTCATTAAATCACTATGATGATGTTAAGTTTAGATTGGCTCACCTTGTTGTTGTCTGGGTCATTATGTTTATTTCTGAGACCTGTGCCCTTCTGTTTATGGATATGTTATTCCCTTTTGTGGATAAACTCTCTGGCCAGCCATCATTATGCCGGGCTTTATTCAAGTGTTTTGTGTTTTTTTGACTTGTTGATGAAATGCTGTTGCTCCATAATGGTCTGTTTTCCTATTACCTGCTTTCTCTGTTGTGCTATTGATGGTGTTCACAACAGTTATTTGAGATCAGAGCCTTCAACTTTGGAATGGCCAGATTCTCATTGCTGCAGCAGATGTTGATTTGAGTCTTAATTGATGTTTGTATTAATTGATACTTATTGCTGGCCTACACAAATGTCTCTACAGTTAGGGATACTTCTCATTCTGATCAATTGAAAGGGAAGAACTTGGGATTTAATTCTTCTTCTACTGACATCAATAGGAGTTTTTCCATTCTGTTGGAGCATGATCATACCTATAGTCCAGGCATTCTAGAAGAATGTGTTAGCATTTCATTTTTTTCTATGTTAAAAACCAAATGATTTACACAGGTGATGGATGTGTTGTAATTAAAGATTTGCCATATTATTTAGTACCACTTTGGAGAAATGCTACCCAAGTGCTTTCAGCAAGCTCTAAGTTTTTAAGATTATTATTTGAGTAAAAGGTGTTCATTAAATATCTTTTGGCACAGGTTCTTGGATTGAATATGAGTGTAATGCAGTTAGACTCTCAGCCTGCTACAGCTAGCTACCCACCAATGGGTTCTGGAACATTTTTTATAACGGGGATATTGAAGTCACTGAACAAAACTCTAAACCCTGCATATGATGGAAACCACTTCAAGCCAAGGGGACTCTGACACGGCCAACACCTCTAGTTCCAGCGCATGTGGAGCTACCTGCTTTTATTTCATTGTTAGGAAAAAAAATGTGTTAAGGCCCTATAGTTAGGTCTGTGTAGAAATCAACAGTTTGGGGTCAGAGGGATGAACGTTTTCACTGGGTGGGAGTCATATTGTGGCTCCAGGCCTGCAGTTCAACTTTAAATTCTCAATTTTAAACAAACCAAAAAGCTTCAAGTGAAACTGACTTCAGAGTTTCAATTTCCACCTAATTGTACATCAAAACTAGAAGAAATGGCAAGTTTCCTGTTTTTGATGCTGTCATAAATTAGTCTGGATTTAGCCTAGATAGGAACCTGAGTTGACTCCATATTTTACTCCATCCCCAAGGTTTTTTTTAATAAAATAAAATAACCTGTTTCTTTGAACAGATTTTGCTACAGGGCAAAGGAAATAGAGTGAAATTCATCCTGAGACATAACCCAGTCAAATCCTATGCACCTCTTAAATCTCATGTCAGCCGACTGCTTGGCACGGAGATTCATTCATTGTGAATAACTTTATTTCATGGAGCTCCTCTGTTAATTTAATTTCACATAATGAATCTTGGTGCCTAGGTGCTATTGAGGTAGTTGTTCATTGTTTCACTTAAAATGCTTCTGTAAAGATCATTGTCCTGCCCATGTTCAACCATGTTCCCTTCACTAGATTCCTCTTCTCCCTCACACCAAACACAAGCTACTAGTTATCATTTTCAAGGCTCGTCATGGCTTATTTGCCACTTTACTTCTCATCACTCATTCACCACTGAAGGTGTGTCTAGACTACAGAGTTTTGTCGACAAAAGTGGACTTTTGTCAACAAAACTATACCTGCGTCTACACTACCACTGAGTTCTGTCGACATAACGTCGACAGAACTCAGCAGTTTTGTCGACGCTGGTAAACCTCATTTTACGAGGCATAACACCTTCTGTCGACAGAATTCTGTCGACAGAATTCTGTCGACAGAAGGTGTTATTGCATGTAGGATTGTGTCTAGACTACAGGGTTTTGTCGACAAAGCAACTTGCTTTGTCGACAGAACTGAATGTAGTCTAGACGCTCTTTGTCGACAGAAGCTTTGTCGACGGTATCTGTCGACAAAACTTCTGTCGACAAAAGCCTGTAGTCTAGACATACCCCCTGATGTTGAATCCTGCGTCTGCTCTGCATGTGATGGCAACCTTCATTGATCATGTGTTAATTTTTCAAAATTCCTGTAAAACATCTGCAAAACTAAGTCATTACCTTCCTTCCTATCCCCCCCTTAAAACTTTCCTTGTCGGGGGGGCCTTCAAAACCAAAAAGCAAACAGATCCATTGTCAGTCTTTCAGCTGCTGGTGTGCAGTGGCCACTGCGTATCATGCTGACCAGTACTGCCTCCTTGTTTCCTTGTCCTCTTCTTGTCCTTATCTGCCTGCTGTCCATAGATTTAGATTCAAAACTCTCTCAGGCAGGGGCCATCTGTTAGTTCTGTTTGTACAAAAGTGAGCAGACTGGTAACCTAATCTGTGATTGGCACTCCTAGGTGTTACCACAATACAATATAATCAATAAGTAATTTTAAAACGCACTGCTAAGTGATTAGCCAGTAAAAATTCAAGTCTCCAGGGACCTGAGCACTGATGCTCTTTAACATTGAAGGTGTTCAGAGCCTTTCAAGAGACACCTGATATCCCAGAAAGTATCAGGCCTTAGCTCTGCCATGCATAAATCCTTGTCCAGAGCTCCTTTCTGCTTATTCGTTGTGCCATTTTATAAAAAACTATCAGCAAAAAATACATATATAAAATAAGAACTTTGCCAAAAGTCTTAATTCTTGGATACCTGCTAACAAATTTATGCCATTTATTGAGGTCTGTCAGTTGCTCTGAAAATTTTTAAGCTTGCAGTACATTGTGGTGAGCATCTACTTCATTTAGAATGTAGCATAAGCATTTTGCCTTGCACAAGATCAATGGCTTCATTTTTTTAAATGACTGGTGAAACAAAAAGTTATCATTTGTTTTTCATTTTTCTCTAATGAGTGCCCTTGGGCGAATGTGCATTAGAAATCTACTTTTTCCTCTTAAGTCAGCTTGTAGTGTTTATAACTACAGTTTGAAGCTTCTGCATTGTGACAGGAAATGTAACCTAAGGCTTCAGCACTCAAATAAAAATAAACAGTTTGGTCTGATTACATTTTGAACTCTTGTGTGAATTTCATTCACATGAACAGCGATGTTTGGAAATTACTGTAAACCTCTCCATTACTGGAGACCATCAGAGAAAGAAGAACTCAAGACATTAGAAAGTGGCTAGAACCACCATTGTCACTTTCTACCTTATATGATTTCTTAGACTCCAGTCTTGTATCACCAGATGTTTACCTAGCTCATACAGCTGGAAGACAGCGGTCAGACACTATAGTTGAGACGAAGCTTGGTCTTGCGGTGGAAACACAGGACTGAGAATCCTGAAAGCTGAATTCTAGTTTTGGCTCTGCCACTGATTGTGTGTGACCCTGAAATTCACGTAATTCTCTTTACCTACTCTGTCCCAAATGAATAATGCAAATAATAGCGGCACATCCCTTATCTCACAGAGAATTGTGATTCTCTTATTTTTATATCTGTTATAAACATCTCTGAGATCCCTGGATGAAAGGCCCCAATCAAATGAAAAGTATTAAGATAATAAAAATAAAATTGGTTTAAATGTTTTCTCTGTATTGGAATATTCATAAATATTAAATCCTAATTTTCTAGATTTCCCTTGTGCTGCCCTTGGTTAAAATGTTTCTTGCTCTTCTTGCTATAGAAATCAAAACATCAAATTCCACACTTAGGCTATGTCTTGACTGCAAGCCTCTTTCGAAAGATACTTTCGAAAGAGCCTCTTTCGAAAGAGAGCGTCTAGACTGCACGCGGAATTTCGAAAAAGCAAGCCGCTTTTTCGAAAGAAAGCACCCAGTGAGTCTGGATGCTCTCTTTCTAAAAAGCCTGTTTGCTTTCAAGAACGCCTTCTTTCGAAAGAGCACTTTCGAAAGAAGGCGTTCTTCCTCGTGGAATTAGGTTTACCACCGTCGAAAGAAAAGCCACATTCTTTCGATTTAATTTCGAAAGAACGCGGCTGCAGTCTAGACGCAGGTGAAGTTTTTTCGAAAAAAGGCTACTTTTTTCGAAAAAACCCCTGAGTCTGGACACAGCCTTAGAGTGCAGAGGCCTGCAGTTCCCTGGATTGTCTATAGAAATTCTTTTTGAACAAAGAGTTACATCAGCTTCTCTTCACTCCCACCTTTTCTTTTCAAAGTAATTTTTAAAGTATCTAGATAACCTTTTTTTTTTTTTTTAATTACATCTCTCTTCTGGGTACACATTTCTCTCAGGATCAGGCTCCTATTTTTTTTTCCTGGATTACCTACCTTCCCTCTCTAATGCCCAGAGAATAGCTGCAGACTCTCTCACCGTGACCATTTGTGTTGCCCGCTTGCTGGCTTTATACCAGCCCAGGCCTATCCCACTCATCGGAGCTCCATTTTCCAATCAGGGTTTGTTTCTTCAGCTTAAGCCCCTCATGAGTATCCTGAATTTCTAACTGACCTTTTCTCAGCTTCATTTCTTTTTTAGGGCTGGTGTTGGGGGAACACCCCTTCAGACAATGATGTCATGGAAGCTTTACTAGGACTTAAACAATGACTTTCAAAATAATTCCATTGCTACTTTATGTCCCTATTACCTTAATCCCGAATACCATTCATCAACTTTGTTAATTGAATCCATGAAAGAAGTGGCAATAAAATGCAGGATGGATCTGTAAAAAAAAAAAATCAATGGAATGATAGCCTGAGTGGGAGTGGAAATGTAAGTTATGTAGCTACTAGACTAGGGAAAACATAACCAGATCATCCCAGCAACATGTACAGCAAACGTGGTCAATTTTAATAATACCTTTAATAGAGGTATTATTTCTTTCCTGATCTACATGAATACCATCTCTTTACAGAAGTTACAATGTACAATTCTAAGTTAGAAATCAAAATCCTTATCTCTATGAATTTATTGTCCAGATCCTAAGAGATACACTGAATTCCAATGAGTTAACTTCTATACGTGCGTGGAGCCAATAAAAATGGCTTCATCTGAAAGTAGGTATTCTTCCACTCAACCCTTCCCCACCAGTGAAAATGGGAGCTATGGATCTGATCCTGGACTCTCTAAAAAACCTGGGGGCTTTCCATTGACTTCAGTGTGATTTGGATCAGATGTCAGCGCTATGAGTATGTAAATTAAAATTCAGCAACAGCAAATTACTGTAATATGGTCTTTAAAGGGATACTAAACTTGGTCAAATGAAAACCAAAACAAAGTTTTTGAATACATAGCAACAAATTATTTCAAATGTTTTTGTACATGAAGTACAGTGGGAAAAGTTAGTTTTTTAAAACTAATAAGCATACCTCTGTTGTATTTTGCAGCCCAAACTATGTAGTATTGGATTTGTGTATCTCAGCCTAAGATTGAAACTCAGTAGGAATTATAGTTGATCAAAAGATTGGAAAAGAGAATACACAGAAAGTTTTATAAATTAAAAAAGCATTTCCCATCCACCATGTTTTTAACTATTCAGTCAATTGTTTTTCTTGATTCTCTTTATTTAAACAGAACTCCCTATTGTTTTAAACCTACCTTTTAATTTTTCCGATTTGAAAAACTAGTGCTACCACGTGATTTAGAAAACAAACATTACACAGTAAGAAGCCAAACACTAAAACAAACAATTGAAAAAAGCAAACAAAAAGAAAACAAAACAAAGGAAACCCCACCCAATTTTGTTTAAAATCAGAAAGCTGATACGCTTCCTGTTTATTTGTCTGAAATCTTTGAGATTTTATATTTGAAATCTTAGTTTGTGTATTTAGTGCAGTGACCCATCCCATCTATCCTTAATAGTGCCTGAAGACAGAAGAGAAAGCCATAATGACAAATTGGAATAAATCCTGCTCTGTTTCTTCTCCCTCTCCCCAGCTCCCCACCCTCTCTGAGTATTATAATGCAGCTAAGTATGCTATGCTTCCCATAGCATTTAAGGAAATTGTTTTGGCTGGGGTCTGTAAAGACTGTCAAACTTTACTGAGGATTTCCCTATAAATACTATTATTATGTGGTCTAGTTAGACAGTCAAATCTCCCTTGCAGAATGAGCAGCAGATGGGGGTCTTCTTCAGCTTCTGCCATTGGAATAACTGCTAAGGGACTCAAAATGGTATCTCTCTCACATACCTTACAACTTCCTTAACCACTGAGTTTCTGGATTTCATGCAACCACCTGGGCTGCTTAAAGAACTTGCGTTTCTTAAGACCTGGGCAGCCTGCCCACCTTTTCACACACTTAATCAAACCAGACAGAGGGAACTTCAGACTTAAAAGGGAAAAGAAAAAAAATGCTGATGGAAAAAATAACACAAGGTTGTTATTCTAAGAGGGTTCACATTTGTTTTCAATATGGACCTTGACTATACCATGGAAAATTGAAATGGTATGTTTCTTCGAAGGCAGCAACAACTGAAAATGAATGGAAAGGGTGATTCAAGACTGCAGAGAATATCCGGCATACAACACCATTTTGATATGAGTAATTTCCAAGCCATTACTTTGCTCTACTTGGTTGCATTTTTCATGGGGGTAAAATAAACCAGGCTAATAATTGCTGCAGCCAGGCTGTGTTCCCCTCATTGAAACACTTTTTTTTTTCTTTTAAAGGAAAGCTATTTTTACTCATGCACTATAGGTAATACCACTGTTATTTTATCCACTGCTTGGCTTTTAGCGTAAGCCAGAGGCTGTGGTTATCAGTAATGCCAGGAAATGAAAGGCAAGCACAGCATCTTTAGTCCAGGAGGTAAAATAACCCTCTGAAGTGAGTCATCCTAGAGTACAAGAACCTGTTATTTGCTAATTTCTGTTTATTTATTTTTGTATCAGAATTGCCTGAGCTAGAACAAGGCATCATTAAGAATATCATATGCAGACTTCACACCAATAAAGCAGACATTAACTAAAAAGCCAAATTTGTTCAGGTCAAGGACTATATGGGCATCTGTTAGTGGTTCAGCACATGATGTTTGTTGTCTCTTGCATTTCCCGCTCTTTTATGGGATGCTTCTAGACTAAACATGGCTTGGGGATTTGCTTGACACTATGTCCATGGCTTCTGAAAGTTTAGTTTCCACATCTTCCCTGACACCTCCCCTCAATGCTGGCATCTTATTTCCAAATTTCTTTTGAATTTTCTTTGTATTGTTACTTTTTAAATAAAATGTCCAGGAGTCAACTACCAGCTTCTGTGGACCTAACTGTATAACTAAGCAAACTGCTGCAATCTTCATATCCTTGATTAAGAGAACAATTTCTTGTTGCCATGCAAATGCTTTGATGGGAAAGGCCATGAAAACAATGAGAACTCAGACAAACTCCAAACTCCAAAGAACAATGGAAATCAAATGAAGGTTATTCTCTTGCTTATCACTGATGAAAAAGATTAACTTAACTGTGGCATGCACCTCAGAGTTACTGCGCAGTGAGCATCCACAACACCCACTTAAGTCAATGGAAGAGTCCTCAGGACCTCTGAAAATCCAGTCATTTCTTTGCAAGGGAATTGTACTGTGATTTTGGAGTTTCCTAAACTCTATACTGCTTGCTCAAAAGTGTCTGAGCAGCATCTTCTACATAGGGTTGTCACAGGTGAAATTTCATTGTCAGGACAGGTTTGTACATCATGGTACATCTTTGCATCAGTAAATCATAAAACATCATAATGATATGGCATCAAAATACCATCACTATTTGAGGTCTCTGAGACTTTATTCAGGACTAGTTACCAACCTACAAGTTTGAGGGGTCAGAAAATGAGATGCTTTAATCCATTGTATCACAGGATACTTTAACAGTGCTCCTGACCATCTAGATATTTAAAATAGGTGGGTGAGTGACTATACCTCATCCCTGAGGGGCAATATATGTCCTAGTATTACACCAGGGTCAATTCAGATAATAATAACATTATACTGCACTGATATGCACATAATGTGGAAGAAAACACTGATTTTAAAATAAGAAGGGCAGGCAGGGGAGGGGAGATGACGGGGAGGTGGGGCCAACTACTGAAGCCATAAATTCCTAGTGGCTCTGAAACTTAAGAGAGAGAAGTTATCAGAATGACACAAAACTGAGATCAAGCCTTTAGTAATCACCAGTGTTAAGTATAATAGAAATATTAAAAAGAAGCAAGGGAAAATTCAATCTAAAGGATTTAATTTTTCAGTCAAGAATTCACCAAGTTCCTTTTCAAATCTACCATGAAAAAGCAACAGATAGATACTTATCAGATAAAAGTTTAACTTAAAATTTCATCCATTCTATGGCCCCTACCTTGCAGTTGGCTCCTTGAGGACAGACCCTGGGCCTGCCAAGAGTCTCACACTAGTAAATAAAGCTTCACACAGGCTCACTGTTCTGCCCAGTTACAGGCAGACATCTATGTTAGGTGTCATGCCATAACTGATGTGCTATATTAGCTCAGTGATCATGATCTCACTTTTTTCCCCCGACGGATCGTTCATTTACAAAAATGTAGTTGGAAGACTTTTAAGGGGGTAAGAGAAAGGACAAAAGTTTAATGTGGATTTTCCCACAATCTTAAGGAATAATGTGGACTTACCCACAATGATAGACATAGCAGCTTAGTGAATTATTTTGAAAGACAAATTTATTCATTAATATCACCACATCTTCTGTTCTTCATTTATTTGTGAAAAAGTGGTGAGTCTCAAATTTACTTGTTATTCCTAGGAATCCTTTTTGGTATATAGTTCATTCTTTTGTGAAAACATTGATTTTGCACCTTCAGATCAAGCAGTTTTGACTGGGCACTATTGTAATTACAGTTGCTAGTTGCATCTCTACTTTGGTCTTTCTGAGTACACCCATTGCATGTCTTAGACTCCTATCTGTGTCCTTGTGGGTTTCCAAATTTCTCATACACTTTGACTGAGAGCATGCTCACATGGCCCAGTATATGTCTACCACTTCTCTGAATAGGTATGAAATGACCAGTGAATAATACTGACAAACAGCCATGTTCCTGAAAGAAAATACAATACTTCCATTTTGGAGTAGGAAAAAAACAAACAAAAAACAAAAAAGAATGACAACACCACGCATCTGTAGGCATATCTATCTTATCTAAAACAATTCCATCTCATAATAGAGATGAAGACAGGTTTATCTTCTGATTGGATTTCTATCTACCCCTCCTGTGCTCTCCCCATTCATTAGGCATCCTTTTCTTTTTCAAGGGTTGGTGGTCTTCCTCTACCCCTCCTACCACAGTCAAACAGCTCTGTAGACTGCGTGTGAAGGGAGGGAAAGAGGAACTTGGGGCAAGGTAATTATCCATTAACAACCCTTATATGAAAGCTGTTAGATATCCATTATAAGCCATCTCCTCCTTCCATTCTAGATTGTAGAGCCATTATCTTGGAAAACTCATGGAGATTGGTGGAGATCCCAGATGACTGAATAAAGACAAATGTAGTGTTCAACTTTTAAAAAGGGAAAAAGAACAATCCAGGAAACTACAGACTGGTCAGCCTCACCTCAGTCCCCAGAAAAATTATGGAGGGGATCCTCAAGGAATCCATTTTGGAGCACTTGGAAGAGAGGAAAGTGATCAGGAATAGTCAACATGGATTCACCAAAGGCAAGTCACATCTAACCAACCTCCTCACCTTCTATAACAAGGTCACTGGCTCTGTGGCCATGGGGAAGGCAGTGGATATGATTTACCTTGACTTTAACGAAGTTTTTAATATGGTCTCCCATATAATTTTTGCCAGCAAGATAAAGAAGTATGGATTAGATAAATGGACTGTAAGGTGGATAAAAAGCTGGCTAGAATGTCAGGCTCAACAGGTACTTATCAATGGTCCGATGTCTGGCTGGCTGTTGTAATCAAACGGAATCCTCCAAGGGTTGGTTCTAGGACCATTTTTTCAATATCTTTATTAATAACCTGGATAAGGGGATGGATTGCACCCCCAGCAAATTCACAGATTACACTAAATTAGCGGGAGAAGTAGATGGGGTGAAGGGTAGGGATAGGGTACAGAGCGACCTAGACAAATTGGAGAATTTGGGCCAAAAAAATCTGATGAGGTTCAACAAGGACAAGTTCAGAGTCCTGCACTTGCAATACAAGAATACCAAGCACTGTTACAGGCTGGGAACCAACTGGCTAAGCAGTAGTTCATCAGTAAAGGACCTGAGGATTGCAGTGAGTGAGAATCTGGATATGAGTCAATTGTGTACCTTTGTAGCCAAAACGGCTAATGTCATATTAGGGGCATTAGGAGGAGCATTAGAAGTAGATATAGAAAAGTGGTTATTCCTCTGGTGAGGCCACATCTGGAGTATTGTATCCAACTTGGCGCCCCATTACAGAATGGATGTGGACACACTGGTCCAGTGGAGGGCAACAAAAATTATTAGGGGATTGGAGCACATGATTTACGAGGACAGGCTGAGGGATTTGGGCTTGTTTAGTCTGCAGAAGAGAAGAGTGAGGGGGGATTTGATAGCAGCGCTTAACTACCTGAAGGGAGTTCTCAAGGAGGTTGGAGAGAGGCTGTTCTCAGTAGTGACAGATGGCAGAACAAGGAGCAATGGTCTCAAGTTTCAGTGGGGGAGGTCTAGGTTGGATATTAGGAAAAATTATTTTACTAGGAAGGTGGTGAAGCACTGGAATGGATTACCTTATAAGGTGGCAGAATCTCCATCTCTAGAGGTTTTTAAGTCCCACCTTGACAAAGCCTTGTCTGGGATGATTTTATTGGGGTTGGTCCTGATTTGGGCAGGAGGTTGGACTTGATGACTTCCTGGAGGTCTCTTCCAACTGTATGATTCTATGATTCTACCTGCCTAGTCTTCATGAAGATTTTACCATATTAGATAATGGTTAAAAAAAAGTGGGTGGGGTTCCCAGGTGAAGATGCACCCTTATGGATAAAAAGACACTTTTACTAAAAAGTGTCCTGAAACAAAAACCATGACAGTGTTAGGCCACTATACAGCACAAAGAATATCTAAGGCCATGTCTACACTAGAGAGTTTACATGTGGAAAAGGTGTTCTAATGCAGCTATAAGATCTCCTGTGTAACCACTCTCTGCTGGTGAGAGAGAACTCTCTTGCTGACATAATTAAACCACACCCAGAAAAAGGCAGTAGCTATGTTGGTAGGAGCAATTGAAAGCATAATTGGGATCATTGTTTTGACAAATAGGCCTCTGGCCAAAGCTGGGGAGCATCTTTTTAAATTTTTGAAGATTACACAAGCTATCCCCAAATAATCTCATTCTGTGATTTTGGCTGTTACCATGGCTATAATATGCCAGGAATAAACCCCCTATGAGGACAAAGATGAAGGACGTGAGAAGAAAAAAAAAAAGGAATAGGCACTTAATCAAATAAGGTAAGGAAAAAGCTCCATGGAGAATGATGAGTTTATGAACAGAGGAGAAAAATCAAACCAGTGATGTGGAGCCTGAACCAAAAGGACAAGTCACACATTCAGAAGGTGAGGATTCACACACGTAGAATCATCTTTCCTAATGCACTCATACTTGACAGCAATCAGCCCCCATGGACTCTGGACTAGCTTGAGTAGCTGAGAGCTATTTCCAACTGCATTACCCTGGTGGTGTGGCCACTGCACATTCACACAGGAAAAACATATTGTGCTGAATGCAAAACAGCAGGCATCTGCAGAAAAGAGTTGCACTGATGGGTTACTAGAGTGCTGTATATTCTAGTCACAGATGCAAGGTACATTGTCTCAGTCACTGAGTGATTCCTTGCAATCATCTCCACAGGGTGGACAGACTGGGTCATTCCTACATCTTGTGTCTACAGTTTGAAGTAACAGTAGAAGGCAGTTTGAAGTAACAGCAGTTTTGAAGGCAGTTTGAAGTAACAAAAACAGAAGTTTTTGAAGGCAGTTTGAAGTAACAGCAGTTTTAGTTGACAAATCCGAGAAACTATCCCAGTCTGATGCCAGTAGAGGTTTTGGAACAAATTGACAAATTAAACAGTAATAAGTAACCAGCACCAGATGCTATTTACCCAAGAATTCTGAAGGAATTCAAATATGAAATTGCTCTCTAAGGCATGTATCCTATTGCTTAAATCAGCCTCTGTACCAGATGACTGGTGACTAGCTAATGTAACGTTTAAAAAAAGGCTACACAACACATGTAATGGCAATTACAAGACAGTAAGGAACTTAGGATAAGGAACAGAATTATGAGATGCACAGATGAACTCTATTTATTGGGGAAAAGTCATCACAGCTTTTCCAAAAGGAAATCCTTCCTTATCAATTCTTTAAAATTCTTTGAGAGAGGTCAACAGGCATGTGGACGAGGAGGATCCAGTTCATATAGCGTATTTGTATGGTCAGAAAGCCTTTCACAAAGTCCCCCCCAAAAGGTTCTTAAGCAAACTAAGCAGTTTTGGAAGGTTCTCTCGTGCATCAATAACTAGTTGCAAGAAAGCAAAGGATAGGAATAAAAGGTCAGTTTTTACAGCATAGAGAGGTTAGTAGCAAGATCTCTTGAGGATCTGTCCTGGAACCAGTGCTATTCAACATATACATAAGTGACCTGGAAAATAGCTTAAGTAGTGAGGTGGCAACATTTGCAGGTGATACAAAATTACTCAAGATAATTAAATCCAAATGTGACTGCAAAGAGTTACAAAGTGAGCTCACAAATTAGGGCAGTTGGGGAACAAAATAGCAGACGAACATTGGTGTTGATATATGCAAAATATTACATATTGCAAAACATAATCCTGACTATACATAAAAAATGATGGGGTCTAAATTAGGTGTCACACTTAAGGAAGAGATCATGAAGTCATTGAAGTAAGTTCTCTAAAATATTTGAATAAAGTATAGTGGCAGTCAAAAACTTAACTAAATGTTAGGAACCATTAGAAAAGGAATAGATAAAATAGAAACTACAATAATGCCCTATATAAATGTATATTGCATCCTCATCTTTGATATTTCATTCAGTTTCGATAATCCCACCTGCAAAAAAATAGATTAGAATTGTAAAAACAAAACAAAACACCAAAGAAGTGCAATGACAATGGTCAGGTGTATGGAACATCTTTCATCTAATAAGAGACTTAAAATATTAAAATTGGTCATTTTACAAAAGAGATGGCTATTTGGGGGATATGATAGATGTGTATAAAATCATATATAAGGAAAGTGAATAAGGAAGTGTTATTTACTTCTTCACAAAACCCAAGAACCAGGGGTCATCCAATAAAATGAATAGGTAGAAGATTTAAAATAGGCATTAGAAAGTAGTTCCCAGAACACACAGTCTATGGCAATCATTGCCAGAGGAAATCCAAAAGTATGACTCAGTTAAACAAATAAGTTCAAGGAAGATAGGTCCATCAATTGCCAACTGACAAGATGGTCAGGGATGTAACCTCATGTTCCAAATGTCCCTAAACTTCTGACCACTAAGAGCTGGCACTAGTTGATAAAAAATGGATCACTCAATAATTTGCCATGTACTATTAATTCTTTCTGACACATTTGACACTGGTGGATACTGGGCTAGATGAACCATTGTTCGGATTCAATAAGGCCATTTTTATATTTTTCTCCATGTATTTCAAAGTAGGAACATGAATTAATGTGGGGCATAACTAAATATTTTTAAATTCCCAATATAAAAATACTCCAGACACATTCAGGAAAGATCTGCAAGTAGAACCAAACCCTGAGGTTCTCTGGCAGTTTTCAGTTAAGGTATGTCTATTTAGTAGCGTTATTTCAGAATAACATTAGTTATTGCATGTCTGCACAGCAAGCCCATTATTTCAAAATAAATTTGAAATAACGGGCTTCTTACTCCAACTTCTGCAAATCTCATCTTATAAGGAGTAAGGGAAGTCGGAGGAAGAGTGATCTCTCTCGAAATAAGTGCTATGTAGATGTGCCCAAATTCAAAATAAGCTATTTCAACTTAAACTTTGCAATTAGGGTAGCTCAAGTTACATAGCTTATTTCAAGTTTAGCCCTGCTATGTAGACGTACCCTTACACTCTTCTAGCAAATTCCCATGGACATTAATGGGAGTAAGGAGAGACTAAATACAGACTAAGAGCCTCTGGATTCAAAGTTATACTGGACCTCTGGAATTACATCTCAATATAGAATCTTTGAATCTGAGGAACAGGGCAAAGAGCTAATGTTGTTAAGGATCAGGCAATCAGGATGAAATATGGCGTAATGGTATAAACAGGGGAACCAACAGCTGTGGCCGGGCTCCTGGACAAGGTGGTGGTGGCAGTTCTGTGTTCCCAAAAGGGGTGAAGCCTTGGATGGAAGAGGTGGGGGTGAAGGACAATCAGCCCTCAGGTTTGTCCAGACTGTGGTGCACTGTGAGGCACCCCTGCCTCCCCAGGCAGCCCTAAGAGCTGCCTGAAATGTGCTGTGCACCCTGCGCCATGCTCTGGCAGTGATTTAAATGGCCTGGGATTCCAGGCACCACCACTGTAGTAGTGAGCCCTGTTGAATTACTGGGGCAACATCCCCTTTTGCCCTTCTCCGAAGTGGCAGACCTGGGTATAAGTACAGATCGAGAAGCCAGGTCTCTTGAATTCTGCTCACCCTTGTTCCAACACTGATTACTTATATGGTCCTGGGGATTTCTTATAACCCTTTCCTGTCAGCTTCCTTCTTTGTAATACATGCTAAAACTCCCTTTCCAGTCACACTGTAAGGGTATATCTACACAGCACCCTTACCTCAAAATAAGCTACACAAATTGCATAGTTAATAAGTTACACAAATGGTGTTGATTATTTTGAGATTATTTCTGTAACCCTTCTGCCAGGCCAAGTCAATAGCAGCAAGGGCCGGGTTCAGTATCTAGGTGTCTCCTCCCAACAACGTAATACAACACTGGCTCGCGCCCCCACCCAGTGACCTGAGAAATCTTACACACATCCCTTGGCACCTCAAAGAGGCAATTCTTCCACTCTCGCAAGCACAGAGCCTCGGTATAAGCAGCAAATCTTTAATAACATGAGGTAACCGACATCAGCATTAAATTGGGAAAACACCACAACTCGATGACCAAACATGAGACCAAACATGAGAAAAGACCTACCTCCAGCCAAGAATCACCCAAAGTCCCCAAAAGTCCAACATCCAAGAGTCTCTTGAGTCCAGCAACCCAAAAAAATCACCTAAAGTCCCAAAGTCCAATACCCCAAGAGTCTCTGCCCCGGGTCAGTGCTGCCCGAGGGCTCAAAAGTTCAACCGGACGGGTTTTACCATTCCAATCTGGGTGGAATGGAGGGGGCGGGGGTTGATATACCTTACATGATCCGCCGATGGCTCCACCTCTCCATAGGGTTCTGCTGCCACCATTAACTTGAGTCACTCCACCACACTCCACCTGCTGTCCCACGAACTGCCCTGCTCTGCCAACCATCTCAGTCCACACCCTGGCCACCAACTGGTTGTTTCTGCAGCTGCTCCACTGGCTGCCTGCTGCTGCTCGTACCGGCCACCCGCCACTCGTCCCCACCAGTTGCTCTGCTGGCTGCCTGCACCCACTGGTCGTTCCCGCAAACTGCTCTGCTAGCCATCCCACGAACTTCTCTGCTAGTAGCTCAGCAGTATAGCATCAGGCTCCCCACAGCACACAGTGATTTCAGCTCACAGTAGATTTCAGTTCTTCAGCAGTATAGTGTCAGGCTCCCCTCAGCACACAGTAATTTCAGATCTTCAGCAAGTTCATCTTATAGTACAGGAGCCTCCATGCTAGTGCACCATTGGCCCACAGTGAAGTCAGCTCAGCAGCTTGCAACTAGACTCCTAATGGAATCCATATTAGCTCTGATATTTCACAGTGCAGAGAGAAGGGGGTGCAATTAGCATGTTTTAGGCCCTCAGACAGGGCCCCACCACCAGGTACAAATACCTGTCCTCAGCCTCTCTCAGCTTGACTGGGTTTGGAACAAACAACAAAGACTACTTCAGTAAACAAGGAAAATGGTCACAATATACATTCTATCAATCCACAGTCACCCAAGTGGTATGAGATGTTTGGTGTCTTGCTGGTCAGTTTCCCAGTGTAGAAGAAATTACTGATGCAGAGACTTGGGGTATATGCTTAGTGTAATTTGTTTTATTTACCCAAATACACTGATCCTGAAATAGAAGTGGTCACAAACAGTATTCAAGCAATTGCTGCTTGAAGACTGAAATCATTTCCGATTTCCAGAGAGCAAGTAAGCCTCAAGAACTGACTCTCATTGGAGTCTAAAGATGAGATCAAGCTGCCCTGTTGCTCATACAGCTCTCTCAGCACAACATTTTGCATAACCTTGCATGATCAAAGCTAACAACAACAGAGTATATGTCTTCCTAGAACTGAAGATTTGCTTTCACTAACATGAATTTAAAAGACCAAGTGTTCTCTAACAGTGCCACCTGATTTCCCTTGACAATATAAGCCTTGTGAATGAGTCAAATTAAGTGGTAAAAACAATATTTTGTCTGATACAGATATTCTCTTTCTTCATTTTTAAGGTTAAGAGTGGCATGATGGTTATAACTAGGGTGAAGGGGATGATATCTCAAAAGAAAAGAAAATAGGCCCAGTATACAAGAATGTTCCTAACAGTGAGGCCTATCAAAGTATGAAACAATCTCCAGGAACACATGGAAGCCTGCATCATGGCATATTTAACCATAGACTGAATTAATCACATCAACATATATAACTGGGTCTGTAGCACTTATAGTTTTGTTCTCTCTGTAGCTATCGTAGGTAAAATTCAGAGATGATATAGAAGGAGGGCCGTGTTCCATGCTGTAAATGTGTATGAAGAGATCTAAGAGAGAGTAATAGTGTCTACAGTGAAGTAATTTACATGTTTAGGTAGCTGGGAAAGGTATCAATTACATCCCCTCTGAGCCAAATTAAACCCCCAGTTTGGCTGCCAATGTCATTGGTGTTATATTGAGATGAAATGTGTCCACATATATAACCTGAGAAGTAGGCCTATAATTCCATTGTGATGCCATCTATTACAACAACCAAATAATTCTTCTTCCCTGATGTCTTCTCCAAACCCAGCCTTATGGAATCAGGCTATCATATGGAGATGGGAAACTTTCTCCTGGTTCCACGCTTTGTTACCTAAGCTGCCATGCAGAGTTACTTGATGACCCCATTATCTATACATGTTTGCGGCCACAGATCGTTACACCCTTGCTCTGCTCATTAGTCTGATGAGTACTAAGACAAATGAACAGCAGTAGCCAGGATAACTCTGTGTCACCATCTGTTTCTACAGCTTAAAAGAGCCCCGTTGTCAGTGTGCTTCGGCTAAGACATTAGGAAGCAACACACTATTTTCCCTTAAAATAATAGTAATAAATAAGAAATCCTCTTTATTTTCAATAGAAATTGCCCCCTGCTTTATACATAATTGAAACCTGGAGCAGACACTCCTGCCCTCTCCTTTCGTTTTGCTTATTTGTTTAGTTATTTTGTTATTGTTTTGTTTGATTGCTTTTGGTCTTCAAGTGGAAGCTAGTTGGAACACAGTTGATGATAGGCCCTTGAGAATAAGCTAGTGAGTTATGATGACAAGAACCACTCTGAAGTGTCTGAATGGTGGATAATCCAGAAGAGAAAAAGAAAGATTATGGCCTAAAATCTCTAGTGGGTAATTCAATTCCTATCCAACATGCTGGATGCTGCTAAATTTATGTTATTATTATTTGGAGTATTGGCCACATTCTCTTCAAACAATTGTGATATTGTTAGCAGGATACTATATTATGAGCTGGAAATGATTTTATTTAATACCCGCTTTCTGAAGAGGTAGACAGTTTTATTTTACGTCATTTTAAAATCAGATGACAATAGTGACATTATACTTAGATGTTCCAGCTGATAAACATTGTAAAGCAATTGCAAACCTGCAGTTTGCAATCTAATTTCAAACAACAATGCATTGAAGCAAAATAAAGTAACAGCCAGCTGAATGCTAATTGCTAATGCTCAGGATGACAAAAGGAGAAGAGGGGCCTCATCTGTATTGATGTACATATAACAACAACTGCAAGACTTACCCGGTGTTGCCTGGGCTGTTCAGGGCAGGGGACTAGCATTGTGTGTGGTGGAGAGTGCAGGAGTCAGGACAGGGCCTTGGGGATGTGGGAGGCAGGGCAGGAGGCTGGGAATATGGGGGTGTGAGAGAGAGGATTGGGGGTAATGAGGGGTTCAGGGTAGAGGAGTTCCATCTGGCAAGGCTTTCTCTCATTCCTCAGCTAGTGGGGCCTTTTCTCCCCTTCAGGCCCCTTTCCCCAGCCATCACATCCCTTTTCTCTATTCCCAGCCCTGTCACTGCTGGCACAGGCCTTCTCTCTCCCCCACAGCCACCCCAGCTGGCATGGGTCTTTTATCTCCTCCCAGCCCACTCAGTTGCCAGTGGCCTTTTCTCTCTCCCACTCAGGTGCTGCAGCCAAAGGCTGGGAGGGTGGGGGGAGGGGAGGCTTTGGGGCAGTGGGACTGCTTACTCAGCAGGCAAGGTGGCACATCCCCAGCCTTCCTGGCCATTCTCTTGGGCTATGTCTAGACTACGGAGTTTCTCCAGGATACCAGAGGTATCCCGGAAAATCTCTGCCACATCCAGGGAACGTGTCTGCTTGTCTGCTTTTTTCGTGGAAGAGCAGACGTGCTCTTTCAGAAGCCCTGTCTTCCTCCTCCCATGAGGAAGAAGGGCTCTTCCAACAGAGGGTTTTTTCCTGAAATTTGGCCCAGTTTAGACAGGCCAAATTTTAGAAAAATCTCTTCTGAAAAAACTATTGGAAAAAAGTATGCAAATTGCACAGTGCAATTTGTGTACCTTTTTCCAATAAAGCCCCATAGTGTAGACATAGCCTTGGTGCTGCAGTTGTCCCATTATCACTCTGTAGTATAGCTCTCCAGGACTGCTGTCCCCAGTGGCCACTCTTAGTATCATGGCCTTCCTCTCTGTGCCCTTCCCTTTCCATGTTATGGAAAACAGTCCCATTCCCTGGGCACAGCCAAACCCTGACCTTGCTTTCAGTTAGAATAAGAGGCAGCTGCATACCAAATTTGATCTTACCATTTAAGAAGAGTTCTTGAACAAACAGGCTCACAGACAGATATACAGACAGACACACAAATCTCTAATATATAGATAATAATTATAGCAATGTGTCCAATCTATCCATTTTAGTATATCTATCCCTGTGTATGTTTCAATTGTGATTTATTTTCATAGGTCTAGATTGAAGGCCTTCCTTCCAGTTTTGTATTTCTGCCCTGAGATTTGACATAACCTCTGGCCATGTAATTCCTGTGCACAAGGAGTGGAGGACATTTATGCCTGGAGTGGCATTAAGAGAATGATAGGTAGAAAGGAGAGATCTCCTCATGCTACCCTTCCCCATTGCACTGCCTAGTGGAGTTTAGCAAGAGCAGGGGGAGTTTGAGAGGCACCTGATAAAAGGGCATAGCAACTGCAGTTCCTACTATGCCGTCCTGGAGGCTGTGACTGACTGTGGCTACATCTAGACTACATGCCTCTGTCACCAGAGGCATGTAGATTAGGCTACCAGGCATAAGAAAATGAAGTGGTGATTTTTAAATAATCGCCGCTTCATTTAAATGTACATGGCTGCCGCGCTGAGCCGATCAGCTGTTTCTCGGCTCAGTACGATAGTCTGGACGCGCAGGTGTCGACATCAAAGGCATTTGTCGACCACCCAGGTATACCTCATCCCAGGAGGCATACCTGGGTAGTCGACAAATGCCTTTGATGTCGACACCCGCGCGTCCAGACTACCGTGCTGAGCCAACAAACAGCTGATCGGCTCAGCGCGGCAGCCATGTACATTTAAATGAAGCGGCAATTATTTAAATCGCCGCTTCATTTTCCTATGCCTGGTAGCCTAATCTACATGCCTCTGTCACCAGAGGCATGTAGTCTAGACGTAGCCTTAGTGAGGCTGTTGCCAAGTTGATGTGCCTTTCTGGTCAGCACTCCACTATTGGCCATGCCAGCAAGCCATGACAGATCTCACATTAAAGAGCACATAACACCTTCCATCCCAATCTGAGAGAGTTTCACAAATGCAAATACAAACCACGGACAGGGATCAGTTCACTCACCACACAAATGCAGTCCTTACCACTCAGGTCCTTCAGATTCAGAAACACCAGTCTCAACTTCTTGAGCTTAAGGAGAACTTTAGTAGCTGCTACATATAATAGTAGGTTACCATATCTGCTCTCTGGGACATTTACTGAGCGGCCAAAAGCCTACATGCATTCATGCATAGAACTTCATTATTGTATCCTCAGTGGAATCACCAACATCATCATTGTCTCAAGCAGTAAGGTGCTCTTGGAGAACATCTTGCAGAGCACTGACCGGGTCTGATGCTGCCTAGCCAGAGTGGAGCTAAGTAGGATCAGACAAGGCCCTGAATACAAATAAATAAAATGGAAGTTGACCCCTCCCATTATCTGAATAAGGGTGAGGCCAGATCTGTTTATAGTCTAGCAGCAAGACAGCTCTGCGCAAACAATTGAAGGAAACCCCAGGAAGCCTGTGCACTGATCCCTGAGGCAGAGTGTTTGCCACAGACAGACAGAAATTACTACATGATTTTTTTTCCTGTGACTTTTTGTCCCATGAAATGATGCCACCACTGGACACATGCCAAACTGCTAATGAAAAAACTCTGGTGCTGAGGAGACAGGGGTGCACACTAGAGACTTGAATGGTATGTCTGCCTGCCTGGCTCTAGTGTTGGCTTTTGTCCAGAGAGGATATCTGTTCTGATTCTTTATATCAGAGTACACAATAGACTAAGGCACATGTGGGGGAAGAAAGGCCAAGCAAGTGGCCTTATCAAAACTTCACATCTCTGCAGTAACCTTTGTAATGGACTGAACCAAATTCATTAATCAGAGCAGCTTCAAAGTTTAAAAAAAATAGATTCTGTATTCAGCCTTGAGTCTTCAGCTATGTCAACTTCTTTTGCCTTAGTGAGTGTGGACACAGCCCTAGGAGTCAAGTATCAGAAGGGTAGCCGTGTTAGTCTGAATCTGCAAAAGCGGCGAGGAGCCCAGTGGCACCTTATAGACTAACTGAAGTGTTGGAGCATAAGCTTTCGTGGACAAAGACCCAATTCATCAGATGCATTTAGTGGAAATTTCCAGAGGCAGGTATAAATATGCAGGCCAGAATCAGGTTAGAGATGACGAGGTGGATCCAATCAGGGAGGATGAGGCCCACTTCTAGTAGCTGATCTGGAGGTGTGCATACCAAGAGAGGAGAAGCTGCTTTTGTAGTTAGCTAGACATTCACAGTCTTTGTTTAATCCTAAATTGATTGTGTCAAACTTGAAGATGAACTGTAGCACAGCAGTTTCTCTTTGAAGTCTGGCCCTGAAGTTTTTTTGCTGCAGGATGGCTACCTTTAGATCTGCAATTGTGTGTCCAGGGAGATTGAAGTGTTCCCCTATAGGTTTTTGTATGTTGCCATTCCTAATATCTGATTTGTGTCCATTTATTCCTTTACCTAGGGACTGTCCAGTTTGGCCGATGTATATAGCAGAGGTGAATTGTTGGCACATGATGGCATATATTACGTTAGTAGATGTGCAGGAGAATGAACCAGTGACGGTATGGCTGATCTGGTTAAGTCCTGTGATGGTGTCACTGGTGTAGATATGTGGGCAGAGTTGGCACCGAGGTTTGTTGCAGGGATTGGTTCCTGAATTAGAGTAACTGTGGTGCGGTGTATAGTTGCTGGTGAGAATATGCTTCAGGTTGGTAGGTTGTCTGTGGGCAAGGACTGGCCTGCCTCCCAAGGCCTGTGAAAGTGAGGGATCGTTGCCCAGGATGGGTTGTAGATCACTAATGATGCGTTGAAGAGATTTTAGCTGTAGGTGATGGAGTGGTGTTCTATTGGTTTCTTTCTTGGGCTTGTCCCGTAGCAGGAGGCTTCTGGGTATACATCTGGCTCTGTTAATTTGTCTCCTGACTTCCTTGTGTGGGTATCATAGTTTACAGAATGCTTGTTGAAGATCTTGTAGGTGTAGGTCTCTGTCTGAGGGGTTGGAGCATGTGCGGTTGTACCTCAGTGCTTGGCTGTAAACAATGGATCATGTGGTATATCCGGGATGGAAGCTGGAGGCATGCAGGTAAGCATAGCGGTCGGTAGGCTTTCGGTATAAGGTGGTGTTTATGTGACCGTCACTTATTTGCACCATGGTGTCCAGAAAATGGACCTCCTGTGTAGACTGATCCATGCTGATTAGTCTACACGAGAGGTCCATTTCCTGGACACCAAATAAGTGCAAATAAGTGATGGTCAGTCCTAGGAGTGATGACGATGGAATGATGGAGAGTAGAGATGGTCCAAAAAAGTTTGGAGCCCAAAATTCCCAAACTCAGAACACTTTGGCTGAAAATATTTTGAAGAGAACTGACATTTTTGTGGAAAACAGACACTTTTTGAGGAAAATTATGTACAATGAAAAACCCAAATTTGCTCCTGAAAAAGTTCTGATGGAAAATTTTCAACCAGCCATATAGGAGAACCCTGTAGCTATATGAAGTCATATAAGTTACATTGTACTAGTAGCGTCAGTTTATCTGGCTGTATTCCTGTCAATGGAACGTGATACTTTCCAAGTAGAGAAGAATCTAAATAATTTCGGGGGGAACTCTTTCCTACATGTCTAGGATGGCTCAATAAACAACTAGGGTGTGTCTAGACTGGCAAGTTTTTGCGCAAAAGCAGCTGCTTTTACGCAAAATCTTGCCACTTGTCTATACCGACCGCTTGAATTTGTGCAAGAGCACTGACTTCGTAATGTACAAAATCAGTGCTTCTTGCGCAAATACTTTCACGCTCCCACTCGGGAAAAAGCCCTCTTGCGCAAGAATACTTGTGCTAGAGGGCCAGTGTAGACAGCGAAGAACTGTTTTGAGCAAAAAAGCCCTGATGACTAAAATGGCCATCGGGGCTTTCTTGCGCAAAATTGCATCTAGACTGGCCACAGATGCTTTTGCACAAAAGCACTTTTTGCGCAAAAGTATCCATGCCAATCTAGATGCGCTTTTGCGGAAATACTTTTAATGGAAAAACTTTTCCGTTAAAAGTATTTCCGCAAAATCATGCCAGTCTAGATGCAGCCCTATAGTTCACATAGCTGAGGCAGCAAAAGTCTGAAGTTAGTTTTCCTTCTTTCAGGGAAAGAGCAAAACCCATCCTATATACTTTGAGCAAACTCCATCTCCATGGCCATCCTTTTACTGTAACTGAATATCAGGGTGTTTAGACATTTGCACAGCAGCCCTAGGAGTGACCTTGCAGTTCTAAAATCAATCACTGCATCACAAGCTCAGGGGACTCTGAACTTTTACAGCCTATTCTCAGGGTCCTTCCTGGGCAATCTCCCAATGTGCCTCTCCTCTGTTGATTATTGGATTGTTTTATTTTTCTGAACCCCACATCCTTCTTCTGCTTATTCACCTTATTTAACAGATTCCAAACATCTTTATTCCTATCTTACCACACCCCAGCTCCAAAGCTACAAGTGCACACAACAAATATTCCCCCAGAAAATAAGTGTTTACTGAGGCTTTGAAATGCCATAGCAATGGCATGTTTATCTAGACTTTGTGCTGGTAGCTGAACCCCATCAGGCCCACAATAATATATATGACCACGTGTAAGGAATACAAAGTTTAAAGTATGGCACCAAACACAAGGAAATATTCTGGTAGCAGAATTTGTAGAAATGCTGTCCCAGTATTCCAGACAGCCATATCATAGGAACTGAGTCCAAGATATAGTAATGTAGGTACAACAAGGTAAAGAAGATCCCATATGCACTGGACTGTAGCTATGAAATATAGCTCCCACTTTGAGCTTTTCCAGGTAAAAGCAGCCAAAGATGTCATTATTAACTTATAGTAAAAAGCAGTGCCCCTTTCACATGAGATACTCTTTTTGCATTAATCTGTAAGGCCACCACTCTCTCTACATTGATATCCCTCCTCAAGACCCATTTCTTCTGTAGCATCTAGAAGGAATCAGTCAGTGACAACTGGATTGTGCATCAGTTGAGAAGAACTGACTGTATTTTATATATATGAGATTTACCCAGAGTTGCTCAGGTCCTTAACTCAATTAATTTTTGTTTTTCTTCATTTAAATAATTGCTCTAGGGTGAGGCTGGGAATGAGGGATTCAGTATGCAGGCTTCCCCAGGGAAAGAGGACAACCCCAGTTCTTTTTCACCACTGCAGCTAGGGGCCAGGTGAGAAGCATCTCTCCATGGCAGCTAAAACTGCCCTCTGCACTCCCTAGCCAGAGTGAAGAATGCAGCAAATGGTACACTTTACCTTGGGGAAACAGGCAGCAATGTTGCCATACAAATTGTGGTGGTGGTGGGGGTGGGGGGAGTTTTAGTCCCACTTTCCCTCCCAAAGAGCAGCTGGAGGGTGGGAGTCTCAGGGCTGGGGTAGTCCTGGGGGAGTGAGTGCCCCCAGTCAGCCCCTTTCACCTGCCTGGTGATTCTGTCTTCTGTATGGTTTTATGCAGCCTGTACAAAACAGGGGTCAGAGGAACTACAGTCCCTCCCCTGCTGCTTAAAAGGTGCCTGGGGAGGTGTGGGGGAGAGTGCGCTCAGGGCTGGGGCAGTCCTGAATGAAGGTGTGTGTTCCCAGACAGTTATTTTGCCTCCCTTGTGATCCTGTCTCTAGTCTGTATAGTTTTATGAGAAGCAATCCCATTTTCCTGCACAACCAAACCCTTATCTTGTTTTAAGTTATGGTAAGCAGAAGCTGCATACTAAATTTGTTGGTCTAAGCTCTTAGCATTTAGGGATGGTGTAGACAGAGCTTGGTCCTGCCTTGAGGGCGGGGGGCTGGACTCGATGACCTCTCGAGGTCCCTTCCAGTCCTATGTTTCTATGATTCTAGGAGTTGTTGAAAAGACAGACACACTCACAGACAAACTCTCCCAAATACATAGCAGATATTCAAGATTGCTCAAGCTGTACAATAGCTACACTTGTAGGTTTGTTTCACTCAGCAATGAAAGAAACAGATGCATTAAATAATACAATAAAACTGGTCTAGCAAGTGTGCCTGGCATTTTGCCCACCATTCATTCTATATGGTCAAATAAACCTAAAAAAGAAAAAAAAATATATCAAGGCTTTCATATGTATTCCTTGTAGTAAAATGAATGCCATAAAATCACTCATTTCTTTGGGGAGAGCATACTGAGGTGTGTGTATGTGTGTAAGGGAGATGGGGGAATTCTCTATTTTATGAAAGCTGGAAAATTTAGGGGCAATAAACAGTAGACATAGAATGTCAGTGCCAGAAAGTTTTCAGGCAGTAATTTAAATTTGTATGAGCTGTAAATCTCAAGATGTTTGATTTTTTTAATGGGCCTTTTGGGGTTGTGTGTTTATGATATATAATTATTATATATTAATATTTATTTGCATGGGTCAATATATGTACAGGGCATTTAGAATGCAAGTTTTTTAAGCAGGGAACTCATCTTTTGTGAAAGAAAGAAAGAAAGAAAGAAAGAAAGAAAGAAAGAAAGAAAGAAAGAAAGAAAGAAAGAAAGAGGATTTATTTCCATAATCATCATCGTCATAATAAACACTTCTACAATTGATTTTATTACTCTCGCAGTTGTGTTCCCTCTGTCCCAACAGTCTGTGGAGGGATGGAGCTAGTGACATCATTGTCTTTTTATGGACCATGATTAGGGTCTGAAGTTCGTCATCCTGTCAACAGTGAGTGTGACTGTCTGGAGGGCAAGGATAAATCAGTGCACCTGGGACACATTTGTATAAACATGCTTTTCCTGCAGTCTTTCTGTCTTTCCATTGTCCTCAATCCCACTCCAGAATGCTTGAAATGAGGGAGCTAGGAGGAGGGGGAAGTCTTGCAGGGAAAGGGTTGAGCACAGAGGATGCTGGAATGGGATGCAAACTGTTTTTCCACCCTATTCTTGTTCACAGGCCTAAAGCAGTGATTTATGGATCTGTCTTTTTCCCCTGTCTGACTCTTGTTCAGTTATCTCCCATTATGACCAGTGGCATATTTAAAATAGTTACCATTCCCTTATCTGTTCACTGCTCTACACATGCACATGCTCTAAGCAGAGAAAACATATCTGCAGTGTGTGTCTTGTACATTTCCCTCTCACTAAACTTAAGTAAACAAACTGTAGTTCAAATCTTGATACACTCCTCCTTGTTTCTTATTTATGTACTACACTATCTCGGCCTCAAATACCAAATACATATAAGCCCTACATTAATAATGCTGAGCTTTTGACAAAAAGAGATCAAATGCTTTCCCACTATGCTCATATTTGGCAAGGACTCTGGACTGGAAACGTCTCACATTTTTCGAAGCTCTACATTATCCATTTTAGAGTATAACATACAAGAGGGAACAAATGTATTTGCTTTAATGTGAGAGTTTTGTTTTTTTGATTGTGTTTTCATCTTCCATATGCTAACATGAAGTAGCTTGGATTAAATAGGTAATGGGCACAAATCAGCCCAATATTTTACAGCCACCAAATTTTAGGTAAATTGATATATCAACCCACATCTACATTTTGCTAATGCATCCTTCCTTCATAGCAAGATCACTACGAAATTCATGGCCATGAAAAATGTGTCATGAAATCTGGCCTCCCTCTCTCCTCCTGAAATTTGGTCTTTTGTGTACTTGTATCCTATACTAGACAGATTTCACAAGGGAGACCAGCATTTTTCAGATTGTGGGCCCTGCAGGGGGTATTTTAGGAGGTAACTGTACACCACTCTTACCTCTGGGCAGGTGGAGAGCAGAAGCTATTGGCTGTGCACCCCCTTCTGGAAGCAACACCCTGCCGGTAACTGCACAGAAGTAAAGGTGGCAATATCATACCATGCCTTCCTTTTTTACCCCTGCTCTCCAGATACTCAGCAGTGAAGGTAATGCAGAAATAAGGATGGCAATATCATGACCTTCACCACTCCAATAATCTTGTGACCCATCCACTCCCATCCCTGCAACTCCTTTTTGAGTCCCTACAATTACAACACTGTGAAATATCAGACTTAAAGTGCTGAAATCATTAAATTTATTATTTTAAAAATCCTATGACCATAAAATTGACCAAAATGGACTGTGAATTTGGTAGGGCTTTTTATATAGCCAAAAGCCATGCTCTGAACATGTAGAACATTAAAACATTTGAAATCAAATTCCAAATTATTTGGCTTTGGTCTTTATCTATGTGAAATAATACAATTTCTATCCTAAACTCAAACTAAAGTTAAAATAAGTCTATTTGTAGGTTCCAAAAAACATTGAGATAATAATATAAATATTAATTAACAATGTTATTTCTGTTCATTTTAGGTATTTCTTTAGATCCCAGTTACAGAAGTAAAGGTCCCAAAATACTGTTCCAAAATCTCCACAATATTTCCACCATCTCCTGAATTATAAAATACCAGAAACCTAATGAGAAAGTTCATTCACATGATATTTTCTGTTCAATTTTGCAGTCCCAAAAGATAGGATAATGAATACTTAAAAGTTTTCATTGGCCTTTCAGAAGATCCAGTATTGTTTAGCCATGCCTGTCTTTAACCACAAAGTAAGTTGAGTTTACTTTAGTACATTTAAATATTTTCATTCTATATGGAGGGCTATATTTCTTCATAGTCTTTGTGTCATAACATTGCCAATATTAATAGTTTTTTGCTTTAATAAAATAATATTGCATATATATATCGCCACCTTTCAAGGATCCAAAAGTGCATTACAAAAGCTAATAAATTAAGTCTTGAAAGCTTTCCTGTGTAGTAAAATGTATTTTCATTGATTAAAACATTTACGTATAGCTCTCAAAACATTGACTGATTAATTCCTCTTTACAGCATCAAAAAAACTTTTCATTCTGTATAGGACCAGCCCTAGGGTTGAGCAATGTAGACAGGGGCCTTGGGAGCAGGTGATGTTTGAACTGCCATCTAGTGGAGAGGTAGATACAGCAGGGCTTTCTCTTGTGGAGCCAGTGGGCAGCCCTTGGGTCCCCTTTTGTCATGGATGCAGCATAGGCAGGAGTAGGTGGACGAAAGAGCCCCCTGGCTCAGAAACTCCTTTATGCAGAGGAAAGTGGAGGCCTCAAAGGACTATGGGGAATTCCACAGCCAGAAAAGAATATTATTTTGCAGAATTTCCTCCTCAACTGCCTTTTGCAGTATTGTCTTTCCTTTTTTTACTTACACAAATGTTTCTGATGTGTGGGTATAATATATACTTTTAATATAAGATTCAAGTTCTTCATTAACTTACTTACCTCTTTGCCAAGCTTCTCTGAGAAAGAACCTGAAGCAAGGCAAGGAAAATGAGGAGATATCTTTTGATATTTTTAACTTGCAATGGACTAGCTTTTGTGTCTTAAAAAGTGGCAAAGGATAGGAATGAAAAACACCACAGTGTATTGAACATATTGCCACAAATCCAGTTTGGAAATGGGTTCTCCTACTTGCCACAGGAGGCATACCATGGTTAAAAAGAAAAAAAGCAGGTTTTTTTCCGTTTGTGATGTTTCCTGGAAGGACATCTACCCTAGCCTTCCATGTGACCTTGCCTGCATGTAGATGATATGTTCAAGTCATTATTAAATTACTAGATTTACTCTTTGTTGCTTGGGTTATTAACTGAAATAAGTTTTAATTTTCTTCATTTACATCATTGTTCTGCAGTGGGGCTGGGAGGATGGGTTCAGTAAACAGGCTCCTCCAAGAAGAGGAGACAACCCCAGCCCTCACTCACTGCTACAGCTTGGGACCAGGTGAGAATCACCTGTCCATAACCACTACAGCTGCAGTGGATGTAGTCAGGATAGGAGTGCATGTTCCCCAGCTCAGAGAGACACACATACACAGATAAACTTTCTGAAATATATAGTATATAATCATCCCTTTCTCTATCCCTGCACCCTGTTGGTCCAGTCAGATTAACGTAAGATCTCTGTGCTGGGAAAAACACCACAGAAGCTCAACACTGTGGCATTTAATTTCAGAAAGGTGAACTACTGTACATAAAATGAGGTGGTTAAACAGAAATGAAAAGGTACGGTGTCAAAATAAAGTCCCTGCAAGCTGCATGGAAATTTTTGAAGACACCATAATAGATCCTCAATTTAAATGTATGCTCCAAATTAAAAAACAAACAAACAAACACTTGAAGAAATCAAAAAAAGTGTCATTCTAACTTAACCAAGTAAAAGAAGCAGTAATAAACGAAAGGCAATGAGTAAAAAGTAGAAGCTAAATCCTAGTGAAGAAAACAGAAAGCAGCATAAACTTTGGCAAATGAAGTGCAAAATACAGTTAGGAAGGCCAAAAAACAATCTGAAGAACAGATAGCCAAAAACTCAAAAAGAACAAAAATGTTTTACATACATCAGAAGCAGGAAGACTGCTAAACATACTCCCTCCAAGAGCTTTAGGCAGGTGATGGTAGTGGGAGTTTGCATGGTAGAGATGTTTGGGCTCTGAGCATTCTGGGCATCATCAACATTTCTGCAAACTTGCTGCCCCAGCTCCTGGTGAATCATGAACACCACTACTACTTTAGGACTCAGAATTTTCCTTGGAGCTCTTGCATCCAAATCCAATCTGATTAACATGTGAGCTCCAGCATGATCTCAATGCAAGGTGGTGTGACCACAGGTGGTATGCATTCCATAGCTTCAAAATGGTATGTTACAAATCACCCTCTGTCAGGGTAAGCTGCTGGGGGGTGAGGGGGGGAATATGTCATTGAAAGTGCAATAAGATTTGAAATAAATGATGGAGTTATGCTTAGAAAGAGAGAGGACATTATGGCAAAACATGCAGTAATCCTCTTTATTTATGAGCAAGCCAGCTATGTAAAATCTACACCCTGTGGAGTAACTGTAGGTGCTTAATTGGCTGCCTGTAAGCAAACCATTACAACTCTATTACTCCATCAACTGCAGGGAAGACACAGTGGGAAAAATAACTTGTAAGTAAAGTTTTCACACCCCTGCTTGGTGGTGAACTCCTCAGTTGCCTTATGCTAAATCTCTAATCTCTTTTCTTTTATACAGTGTGTCTGCAATGTTAACAGGGTGGGCTGTTTATGCCATGGCACTTGTGTCAGACAATTAAAAACAAATACAGCCTTATGTAAAAATGTTCAGTTCCTAGTAAAGGCATTGGCTTTTATGGAAGAATTACCAAAGCAAGAAACTCCAAAAAAGTTCCATTGACAATGTTTTACTTTTAAAGAGTTGTCACAAGGCACTGATGCAGATTCAGCTCTGTTTATCCTGAACTTGGATCTGCAAGGTAATCACATTCCTGGGACTAACAAAAGCTGAAAACAGGAGGAAACAAGGGGAGAAGTAATGGATATCTTTAAAATATTTTATCAGCAATAAAATATATATTGCATACTGACCGTTTTTTTTTTTTTGCTAATATTAGGAATGTATGTAGCCCTGATCTTTCCATCTTGAGCTTATGACAAAACTCATATTTTTCGATCAGGGCTACTATGCAAAGCAATATTAAATTTTGCATTCCTCTAATTCAGCCTACCTATTGACTGACCTGTTTCAGTTTCCAAGCTAGACTAAAACCAGTAAGACACAGGAAAAAAATAGTCACATTCCACCTCCCTCCAATTAGTTGAATATCCAAAAAAATTCAGTCTTCATGAAGATCAATGACTCATGCAGAAGGAATGCATTATGGGAAATGAGCCCCAGACATCTGATATGCCCAGATTTTCTATGATTCAGGTCCCCGAGTCTGTGTATCTAGTTGGAAAAGCAGTGAGAGCAGACTTTTTGGGGGAAAGTTTCTGAAACTTCCCAATTCTAATTGAACTAGAAATATCAAGCAAAAGACCAACTGGAATCCCAAAATGCAGCAGCAGAAATGAACGTGAAAGAAACAAGTTATAGTTTATTACAAGAAAAGTGTACTCTTTTGAACCCTAAGAAAGATTTGGTTTGGATTCAGTTCAAGATGCAGATAAAGTTTGTGTTGATTCATGTTTCACCAGAATGAGTTCATCTGTTTATACTTATCACTAAAGATTAGTTAGTTCTTCCCTATGGTCAATGGACTCAAGCAGACATGGTTCAAACACGAAGAGGCAAACTTTGGAAACAGCTGGTCAGGAATAGGCCCAAAACATGTGTTTTCCTTTTAAAGTAATGGGCATGGGAAAGGCAGTTGTTGTCATTCATATTTTATAATAATCCTTTGATTCTGTGAATCCTTACTATATTTCTACTCTCCAAGAAGATGCTTACTTCTTTCCATAGGACATTATCACTGTGAAGAAAGGGAATGAGGGACAATGTGTGGATGGAAAAGATTTGACTTTGATTTTTGAATGCAACTGGAGACTGTGTCTCAGAGTTCCTGGACCAGAATAATTCTGCACTCCTAAATCACACATCATTGCATTTGGTTCCTACAGCATAACCATCAACATTTTGTAGAAACAACTTGACCAAAAATCCCTCAGCTGAATCTTTCTGTGTTGAATAAAGCCCCCCCGAAGGATGCAATTACCTCCAAAAATTTGGGGTGGAAAGAAAGTACAGAGGGAACCAGTTTTTTTCTTTTCCAAGAGAACAGCTTGCAGGTGTCAGTGCATATGTTTTACTACCCACACATTCATCATGTTAGCCTTGATGGATTTACCCTTAATGCTTACAATTTTTTTCAATAAATCCATCTTAAGAGACTTGTCTAATCCCACTGGGAGAGCCAGATATGCTTCTACATTTTTCTGTACACCATTTTCTCTCCATCTTTCTGTTTTCTCTGTTGCCAATGTGTTTCCATGATAAATCTCAAAATAAGCTCAACACTGCTGCATAATATATCTCCTTAGAATTGACACCTTCTAAGTGAATGATCTACAGCATGTGAAATAAAGAAAATCCTCAGTAGCGTGCAACATCTTGATATGAAGGTAGTGGCGGCACAGTTGTGTCACTCACAAACCTAACATGTAGAGCAAGCTTTTCACCTTCATTTTCTCTTTACCTCTTTTCCTTAGAGAATTGTTCAGAAAACTGCTGCTTGTTCCTAGTATTTATCCCCACAGAAAATAAAGAGTGAAATATACATTTCCCAGCTCATGCTTTTCAATCTGCTTAATTGCTGCACATGAATTCACCTTAGAAACTGAGAACCAGATTGCATAATGCTTTCTGCATCAGGAGCCTGCAGACAACCTACTCCTTACCTTAGGCATACCAAGCAAGGGCCCATCCTAATGCCAACCCCTTATCTATTATGACCACCGAGTCTTCTCCCAAAAAGAAGGGGTGAAAGTTAGACCATGGCCTCATCTATTGCATTCTGCCCTGCTTCGTTCTGGTTATTGACTTGCCTGCTTTGGGCTACCAATATAGATAGGAAATAATAAGCAAAATAATATAACTCTTCCCCCCCCCCCCCTTTCATGGGCGCTAGGGGTCAAACTGACTACACCATTCTCATGGATAGTTCAGCCTGTGTAGCCCTGAGCTCCAGGCCACTCCTACTGCAGCCAGGAGTTAACTGGCACAAACTGGCTCTAGAGAACGCATCTTTTGAACAGATTGAATGTGGAAAGAATAGCAGCTTTCCCCTGTAAAGAAGGACCTGATTTTGTGTCGGGTTGAACCCTGCTGATAATTATAGCATGGGGGAAGGCAGAGGACAGACAAAGTACTGTCCAGGATTGGGCCTTTTTTTCTGCTTTATTCACAAAGCTTGTGAATGGACTGAACTGCTCCAAGCTAGAATTTTGTTTCATTGAGGGCCTTATGAATAAGGCAGGAGGTGCTACAAAAGGCAAACCAACAAAAGCATATTTGTACTGCCAACTCCTAACAGAGCTGTCGTACAGGTAGCAAGGCATCATGTGTCTTTCCTTACTCCTTTTCCCTGGCAGGGGGCATAGCTTTTATCTGAGGATTACAGATGTCATCACTGCAAGAGGCCTGTATATTTAGTAGCACTGTGGATTTCACAGTCTAGCCTGTGGTCTATTGCTGGTAAGCAGAGATCATCTTTTATGTTCTGTCATGTTGTAGTGTTGAAAGTGAAGCATAGAGTTGTCAGAGGAGGTTAGGTGGGGGATCTGTGTCAGGCTCTCTCTCTTTAAAGTGGGTGCATAGAGTAGATGAGTTGTAGCAAAACTGGCTCTATGTCTACTCCATTTCTAGTGCAGTCTTGTGCCCTCCCGTTTATTATCCTCTGTTTTCTTCTGACATAGTCTGACTCACCATCACAGCACCTCCTGTTGGTCACTCAGGAAATCAGTTCTTCAGCCCTCTAGTGCCCCCTTATGGCTGGTTTCACAGCTGCTGAAAGCTTTTATTGTCCACCACTCTGTTAGGACCCACATCCCTCCTAAACTGTATCCTCTTTGGGTACTGCCCTGATGCAATACCCCCACATTATGGGGTCCTCCCCTTCAGGAAGGCCCCCCCCCCCCAATCCCTTAAACCTACCTTGCCTCAGTGACCCACTGCCAGCCATCATCTATCCCCTTAGTTCAGGGGCAAACTACAGTCTGAAATGGCTGCTCATCATGGGCAAAGGGGTGTGGACCTGCTGCTTTCTGCTGCCCTAGCTGCCTCCTTGCAGCCCTAATATCCTCAGACTTTGCTTCAAGCCCTGCAGCTGGGAGCTGGCCAGGCCAGAGCTTCCCCAGCTCTGCCTGCCTTTCCCTAGCCCTCCTTTAAGTCAGGAAGCCTCTCACTCCCCCTGTCAGCTAAGTCCCTCCAGCTCAAAAGAGCAAGAGTGAATCTGTTTCTACCCGGCTAGGAGCACTTATTTATACAGCCCCAGCTGGGCCCTAATTGGCCATCTCTGCCTCAACTGCTGGCCCCACCACTCCAGCCCTCTCCCAGGACTGGGTTTTAACCCTTAAAGAGCCAGTGTGGGGCAAAATGCCTTATTACATCTCATTTTAAATGGTCTCAGGAAATAGAGATTTCACCATCTGAAAACATTTTACAAATTGTCACTCAGACCCACAAACCCTGTGTGAGGTGGGTAAGATTTATTAGGTCAATTTTAAAGATGTTGTAAATGAGGCAAAGAGAAGTGATGTAATGTGTTCCAAATCACACAGTAAGTCAGTAGGCAAAGATAGGAATAAAACTCAACTCTAAGTTGCATGTTGTAACCCCCTGATCATAATTTCTTATTTCCAAATGCTTTTCCAACCAAGATCTATTCTTGTAGTGCTTAAGGGGAAGACATTTCTGTGCTTTTAAAATTTGTTTCTGTGGTTTTTTTTTTGAATGAAAGCTCATGCACTCAATGAGTATTCATGCAGAGATGTTAAAATGGTTTCCAGTATGACACAGAGGGCTCACTTTTATGATCTCAAGGCTGCTGCAAACACGCCATGCAGTCTATTCACAGTATTGTTGCTGAGGTTTTCACATTCACAAATCAGGGCCTGTCCCCAGGAGAAAAAAGGCTCTCAGAAGATTCCAGTCTTGGAATCAAGCATGGGTGCGTGCATTATATTAGGACTGATAAATGAGGCCAGGTATGTTTTAATAACCTTCACTGTGGAAGGCATTTTTGCACTACTCTTGCACTCAGTCAGTCGCTGTGTATCTTGGCAAAGTCAGGTCCGTTTCTGAGGAAAGAAAACTATTTCCATCTTTAATAAGTCATTCCAAGTTTCCTGCGATGTTATAAATAATCGGGCAAGCAGCCGGCTTTATTCTGCTTAATTTGATATGGCAGATCTGGAGAGCAGAAAAGTTCAGTCTCAACATAAGCTCTGAAGCTGGACTTTGACCAAGCCTCCCCCCACGCACCCTTCTGATGACATAAAGTTTATTATAAAGCACACTTACCATGGCAGTTGAGACCAGGCCTGCCCTTCACGGCTATTTACTGAAAGGGCCCTGGTCAGACTCGAACGTCCTGCATGCTATGTACATGAGGTCACACTGTGCCAGGTTTGCTTTGGGGAGTTGGCAGCTGCACCAACAGTGTTAGCTAATATACTTGTCATTCAGGGGAAAGAAAATGCTTGGAACACAAAGTTTAAATTAGTTCATGAGTAATTGAAAAAGGAAATATAAAGTCATACGCCTTCATATGCACATCAGGGAGGCAGCAAGGAGATGCTTGCTGCCTGGATGGTTGTGGAGGTTAAATGCCCTCATGCCAAACTGAATGCCTTTTCTAAAGCGTGGGGAGACACAATATTCTTCAGGGGACATTGAATGGTTGTATATTCTAGGCATACCTCATTTGAATGACTGTGCATGAAGGAAAATCTTGATTGAACAGATGCATTCTTTCATAACAATGAGAGAATGACTGGCAATATGATCTAGTGATTAAACTGGAATTTAAGAGGCTAGAATTCCATTCCTAGCTTTGCTTGTCATGTTTTGCAGGATCTTGGGCAAATTGTAGATTTTGAGGCCAGAAGAGATTACCAAACTGTGTAGTCTTTCCTCCTGTGTATCACAGGCCACCAACACCACCCAGCACATGTTCTCTAAACAGCACAACCACAATTAGTTACAATCCACAGAACACTGAATATTCCTCTGAATATTATGTGCCACAAGCAGAAAATAGAAGGAATAGTGGTGCACCAGTGCCCAAGGACTCCAGAACAGCAGGTGAATGGCAAGTCACTTAAGTTCTCTGTCTCAGTTATTCCTTTTGTAAAAGGAGGAGTTTCATGATTTATCTACCTGACCAACAAAGGTAATGTGAAAATTAATTAGCTTTTTTTTTGTAAAATAGTGTATAATTCCTAAATAATATTACTATAAGCCAAGGCAGTACATCATTGATGACCATTGCTTTGAAATAAAAGACCTTTTCTGTTTGTTTGAATGCCTCAGGTTATATTTGAAGATCAAATTTATTTCCAAAATACAATCCAGATGTATTGTTATGGATTTTTAAATAAAATTATGGCTTAAAGGTAAAACATAGTAACACAAAATATAACTTTCTCTGATGAGTCATAATATTAAGTAATTTCCTTTTAAAACTAAAACTAAAACATCCATTTGTTCCTTTAGCTCATCTGGGGCAGTACCTGAAGTGAGTACACATTCAACTTGGATCTAGTATTCTTTCTAACTGACTCAGCATTCTTAAGAAAATACTCATATTGGGACTCAATATTTTCTGGTTGAATTCCTTTTTGGACTGGAATACTGGTATGAGAAAAACAAGATGTTGTAGGATGAGTTATGATATCTATTCCTATAGCTCCCGCAGTAATGACTGTGGCAAGAACCCCTCTTCCCCAAGCCACCACTGGGTAGGCCTCCTCCCTTTAGCCCCCAAGTTTGGGGGTTTTGCAGCGGGTCTCAATGGTAGGGAGCCCAGACAGGGACCCACAGCTCCCTCCCTAGCTGCCTTTACCTAATGCTGGTCAAAATGGTTCTCTCCGATTTATTACTCTCTGTCTCTCCACCACCTTCCTTTCGTCCTCTCACTCTCTCCTACAGCCTCCAACTGCTGAGGCTTTTAAAGGCCCTCAGACAGACAGCAGAGAAGTCAGTTGGCCCCAGTTTGCCTGAGCCAGCTCCCTCCTAGCTCCATCTAATTGGGCTGCAGTTCTCTGCTTCTTCTCACAGGCTACGTCTACACTGGCCCCTTTTCCGGAAGGGGCATGTAAATTTCACCAGTCGTCGTAGGGAAATCCGCGGGGGATTTAAATATTCCCCGCGGCATTTAAATAAAAATGTCCGCCGCTTTTTTCCGGCTTTCAAAGTAGGAATAAGACCCTCCGGAAAAGGGCACTTTTTCCGGAGGATCGGGGCCAGTGTAGACGCTCTTTTCCGGCTTTTTTAAAAGCGGCGGACATTTTTATTTAAATGCCGCGGGGGATATTTAAATCCCCCGCGGATTTCCCTACGACGACTGGTGAAATTTACATGCCCCTTCCGGAAAAGGGGCCAGTGTAGACGTAGCCACAGGGTTTTTCCCTTTTGGGCTGCTTTTTCCCTTCTCTGCAGCAGCTCCCTGGCCTGACCCTGTAACCCCGATCCCCCGCTCAACCTCATGGGGTTGGGTTACTTGGGCTGGACAACAATGTACCCTTGACAACCCGTCTGCATTCCCATGCTGGGTTCCTGATCTATGTTGCACATGAAAGTGGAACGGCTGAAGGGACAGGAACCACCAGGTAACCCTCAAATTTCTGTCCTTGTTCTGGTGCATCCACTGCAGAGGTGCATGATCGGTGACCAGGGTAAACTTCCGCCCAAGGAGGTAGTAGCGAAGGCTTTCCATGGCCCACTTTACCACGAGACATTCCCTTTCTATGACGGCGTAATTTCGTTCCCTCGGCAGAAGCTTCCTGCTGAGGTATAGGATTGGGTGCTCCTCTTCTCCAACCATTTGAGACAATACAGCCCCCTTTCCTACCTCGGAGGCATCGGTCTGCAGTATAAACTCCTTTTTAAAATCAGGAGCCTTGAGAACTGGATCATCGCAGAGGGCATTCTTGAGATCTTTAAAAGCTTCTTCCATCTCCGTGGTCCACTTTGCAATGTCGGGACCACGAGCTCTAGTCAGGTTAGTCAGAGGGCAGGCCCTGGAGGCAAAGTTGGGGATGAATCTGCGTTAATATCCAACCAACCCTAAGAATGCCCTGACCTGCTTCTTTCGGGTTGGTCGGGGCCAATTCTGTATTGCATCCACTTTGTTGAGCGGGGGCCTCACTAGACCCCTTCCCACAATATACCTGAGCTATTTGGCCTCAGCCAGCCCAATCGTACATTTTGCGGGGTTCACCATAAATCCTGCTTTCCTTAATGTCTCCAACACTGCCTCTACTTTTTCAAGGTGTGTGTCCCTGTCAGGACTGTGGACAACAACATCATCCAAATAGGCAGCCGCGTACTTGGCATGGGGCCGCAACAGCTTGTCCATGATCCTTTGAAACTTTGCAGGAGGCCTATGCAAACCAAAAGGGAGGACCATGTATTGAAAAAGACCCTCCGGAGTCAAAAAGGCTGTCTTTTCTTTGGCCCTTGGTGCTAGAGGGATCTGCCAGTAGCCCTTGGTCAAATCAAGGGTGGAGAGAAATCGGGCCTTGCCCAGCTGGTCAATGAGTTCATCAACCCTTGGCATGGGATAGGCATCGAATTGGGATACTTCATTTAACTTTCGAAAGTCATTGCAAAAGTGAAGGCTTCCATCTGGCTTGGGCACCATAACAATAGGGCTAGGCCACTGGCTATGGGACTCTTCAATGACTCCGAGTTTCAGCATTTTCTCAACTTCAGTTTGGACCTCTTTTTGTTTTGCCTCGGGTATCCGGTATGGCTTAACGTGCAACTTCACCCCAGGGTCTGTGAAGATGTCATGGTAAACCTCCATAGTTCTACCAGGTTCTGTCGAAAACACATCCTGATTCCGCTCAATCATGTCAGCTGCTTCGGCCCGTTGGTCCGGAGTCAGCTCGGGAGATATTCCCACCTGCATGGTGGGTTTTCCCCTTGAGGTGGTGGCCCCAGCGCAACCAATGCCACTTCTCTGTCTCGCCAAGGTTTCAGCAGGTTGACATGATATACTTGCTCAGGCTTTCGCTGGCCAGGCTGGCGAACCTTATAGTTTACCTCTCCCGCTGCTTCTATTATTTCATATGGCCCCTGCCACTGGACTAGGAGCTTATTCTCTGCTGTCGGCACTAGCACCATCACCCCATCTCCCACTTGGAACTTCCGGGAGGTTGCTCGCCGGTTGTAATAGACCTGTTGGGCTTCCTGTGCCTTTTCTAGGTGTTCCCGCACTATGGGGGTGACTCTGGCTATCCTGTCCCTCATTTGGAGCCCATGATCAACTACATTTCTCCCCAGGTTGAGTTGTTCCTTCCAGGCCCTTCAGCAAGGTCTACTTTGCCCCGTGGGTTACGCCCATACAAAAGTTCAAACGGGGAGAAGCCAGTCGAAGCTTGGGGAACTTCCCTTACCGTGAACATGAGGTAGGTCAGTAGCATATCCCAATCTCTGCCATCCCAGCTTACCACTTTCTTAAGCATAGTTTTTAGGGTCCTGTTACACTGTTCAACTAGACCATCGGTTTGAGGATGGTATACCGAGGTCCTCAGGGCCCTTATGCGGAGCATGGTACACAAGTCTTTCATGAGCTTGGACACAAAGGGGGTCCCTTGGTCCATTAGGATTTCTTTAGGAATCCCTACCCAAGAAAAAATTTGAATTAGTTCCTTAGCGATGGTCTTGGATAGGGTAATGCGTATGGGGACTGTCTCTGGGTATCGAGTAGCATAGTCCACTACAACTAGTATGCTCTGATGGCCCCGGGCAGACTTCTCTAGTGGGCCAACTATGTCCATAGCAATCCGTTCAAAGGAGACTTCCACTGGGACCCCATTAACTTCAACCACCTCTTTACGGATATTCTGATAGATTGGATCATTGGCTTGATCCTGCCCAAAGGTCTCACTTGGGGATCTCACCTGCTCAGGCTACAGGGAACCTAGCCCCCTTTCCTCCCCTGATGAGATGGGTCCTGCTTCAGTCTCATCCTGTCCCGGGGCTTCTGCCCTAGTAGTTGGGTAGGTCTCTCCCTCTACCAGTGCCTGCTTCCTACCTTAGGCCAAGATCCTTGTCCCCACTTTTTTTGCAGCCCCCCTCTCCTGTTAGGTTTTCCGGGGTTCCCCAGGCACCGAGAACAGGTCCTGGGAGAACTCATGGAAGGCCGGGAGGGAGCTATCCTCCTCCACCCAGTCACGTGGTAGTAGGTCACTAAACCTGGGGAAGTCTCGTCCAATGACCACCGGGTAGGGGAGCCTTGGGACCACCCCCACAGTGACCTCTGTGACCCGCCCTTGTACTTCTATTTCCACAGGGATGGTGGGGTAATAATTAGTATACCCGTGTAGACAAGATACCCCAGTGTATTTGGCTCGAGTCAGCTGGTCCTGCTCCACTAGCTTCCCTGAGACCAACATAACTGCACTCCTGGAATCTACTAAGGCAGTGGTTTCCACCCCATTCATATTCATGGGCTGGGTATACTTATGGGGGCCCACTGCCATCCCTGCAAAGTTGACTAGGACACTTTGTAGGTTTCCCAGGTCACATTGCATAGGCTCGTCTACGTTGGGACACTGAACCGCAATATGCCCCATCTTCCCGCAGGCATAACACCTACAACCTGGGCGGGATGGCCCCTTTTGTTTTCGGCTGTTGGGTCTTGATCCCTGGCCCTCTCTAGTCCAGCCCCCAAGGTCTTTTGCCCGTTCTGGTCGTTCTTCTGCCTCCTTTCTTCCTGTCTGGACTCGGTCAGAAACTTCAGGGGCACGGATCCTCGGGGTGAAGGTGGACCTTCTGCTCTGCTGCACCTCGACCCTGGGGCTGTGGGAGAGTCCCTTAGCAGTCAATCATCTCTCAATGAGGGCCACTAGTTCATCAAATGTCGTGGGGTCATTCTGGCCCACCCATTCCCGAAGGTCTGGGGGTAAACCCCTGATATACCGGTCAAGGACGATCCGCTCGATACTCTTTTCGGGGCTGTGGATGTCGGGCCACAGCCACTTCCGGGCCAGATGGACCAGATCAAACAACTGAGTTCTGGGTCCCTGCTCATCTCGATATCTCCAGTCATGAAATCTCTGGGCTCTCACTGTGACCGTGACCCCAGCCCATGCCAGGATCTCAGCTTTCAGTTGGGGGTAGTTGGATGCAGCCTCCTCTGCCATGTCAAGGTATGCCTTCTGAGCATCCCCGCTCAGAAAAGGGGCCAAAATGCTGGCCCACTGAGCTTGAGGCCAGGCCTCCCGTACAGCTGTCCTTTCGAAGGCCAACAGATAGGCCTCAACATCATAATCTCTTGTCATTTTGTGTAAGTAGAAATTGGCCCGTAAGGGTAGGGCCCCATCTTGATCATGTACCTGAACTGTCAGGGCTTTCAGCTGGTTCACCACCTCCTGCAGGGTGGCCCTGTCCTGGGCTACCTGGCTCATCAACAACTGGTTGGTTTCTTGTTGGATCCGCACTGACTCCTGCTGGACAGCTGCTTGCACCAGAGTAGCCTCTCGTTGGGCAGCCATGGCCTGCACCAGTGCTTTTACCAGGTCCTCCATGGGTACTTTTTCTTTGTGAGTGGCCAACTTGGCTAGATTGAGGGTTGCTGTGAGGCCTCACAGCCGTAGCTCCCACCCCTGACACCACGTGTGGCAAGGGCCCTCTTCCCCAAGCCACCACTGGGTAGGCCTCCTCCCATTAGCCCCCAAGTCTGGGGGTTTTGCAGCAGGTCTCAAGGGTAGGGAGCCCGGACAGGGGCCCACAGGCACCCTCCCTAGCTGCCTTTACCTAATTCTGGTCAAAATTGTTCTCTCCAATTTATTCCTCTCTGTCTCTCCACCACCTTTCTTTCGTCCTCTCACTCTCTCCTCCAGCCTCCAACTGCAGAGGCTTTTAAAGGCCCTCAGACAGACAGCAAAGAAGTCAGCTGGCCCCAGTTTGCCTAAGCCAGTTCCCTCCCAGCTCCATCTAATTGGGCTGCAGTTCTCTGCTTCTTCTCACAGGGTTTTTCCCTTTTGGGCTGCTTTTTCCCTTCTCTGCAGCAGCTCCCTGGCCTGACCCTGTCACATGACTTGCTGAGAAAATCCTAGATTAACCTTTCTAATCCTCTCTCCCTTATCTATCTTGCCATCAGGCATTTGCCAGAATTTAGGGAATTTCTTTTCATGATTGAAAATGTCCCCTTGGCTAGTATAATGTAGCAAACAATGAGAGTAATGTAACACTTTTCTCTGCGTAAATCAAGTTATGGTTGCGTAACACATATGATCACTGCCTAGAAATCAAGGCCTGGTTCTGTTTTACTGCTCAGGTAATGTAAAGGGCAGGGCCATTCCTAGGGGCACATGGGATGAGTGGCAACTCCCCCCTCACCCCGGTATCCCAAGTGTAGGGCTCAAGGGAACTCTCCACCAGCCAAAACCACCCCTTCCCTCAAACGCTGCCCTGGCTCTCCCCCTTCTCATACCTTCCTGCCCTGACTCTGCCCACTTGCCCAAAGCCCCTTCCCCTGCATACTGCAGTGGTGGGAAGCAGCGCATCCTGGAGCTGGGGCTGGGTCACTCTGCTTGCTGTTGTTGCAATGAAGCAGAGTGCAGCGGCTGGGAGAGAGTGGTTGAGTGGAGCAGAGCAGAGCAGGCCGCCAGGTTACTCTGACTCCCACCCCATGGTGAGTGCAATCACTACTGTCGCCCTGTGCCAGACCCTCCCTGTAATCCCCAATAATCCCCCCAAGCCATCTTGGGCTCCACAGGTCTCATCCATAAAATAACGGAGGCGGTTGCTGCAGGGTTCCCCAAAGTAAAGGGAACTGAAAATTGGAATGTACATTTTATAAGTCAGGGATGGAGAACCTCCAGCCTCCAGGCCAGACATAGTTTGCCAGGGTTAGCCCTTGGTGGTCCACTGGGTGATTTGTTTAGCTGACTATCTCCAGGCACAGATGCTCACAGCTCTCAGTGGCTGCAGTTTTCTGTTCCCAGCTCATGGGAGCTTCTGGAAGTGGCAATCTGAGTCAGGCTACTTCCCACAACTTGCTTTCACTTGGACTAATGAACTGTAGCCAATGGGAGCTGCAAGCAGTTACATCTGCAGACCCTGAGGTAAACAAATCATCTGGTGGCCCGCCACTTGCTAACCCCAGTGAAACACTTCTGGCTGCCATGCTGGAGGTTCCTCACTCCTGCTATTAGGCCTGTTTACCTGGCAAAAACAGTGGAAAGCAGTCTGGATGAAAATCCAAATCAGCTCCTCATAATTTAATCCTGGCATGAAGAGAAAAAACAAATGCTAGAAATGTCAAAGGCGCCTAAGGAAATTAGGCCTCCCACTTTCACTGATTTCAGTGCCAATTGAATAACTAATTACCTCAGACCTGCTGAAAATCCTAGCCATTATGGTTTGCCTGTAAAGTCTGACTATGTTTGTTGGTTGGGACTGGCAGACTACTATAATGCGAGTTTGTGCTTCAGGGACTGAATGTCTTTGATTCTACACTTGATGCTGCATGTTTAGCTGGCAATCGTATTATTTATTTATTTATTGCCTATGTTTTTGCTACAATATCACTTCTAACAAGCTAATCAGGGAGAGATCTGGTCAGCACTTGAAGCTTGTATGAGAAAAACACCAAATGTTCCTTATCCTTGACTCCGTTTAAATCAGTAGTGAACCAGTGCCCCAGAATCCCCACACAATAGCAATCAAATAACCTGTAACAAACCAGTAGTTTCCAATCTAGGGCCACGTCTTCACTAAATGGAAGAGCAACGCTACCACGATCGAATTTCCAGAGTTTGATTTAATGGATCTAGTTAAGACTTGATAAATCAAACTCAGTGCCCCTGCCAGTGCCAGTACCAGTACTCCTGTTTCTGTGAGGAGTAAGGAAGCCAACAGAAGCATTTGCTCCCATCAGCTCCCTGCTGTGGAGATGGCAGGGGAACTCAAAACAAGGTTCTTTGTCTATGCACTAAAGGGAATGTCGAATCATGAATGTCAAGGGGTAAGAGACAGATAGCCCAAATGGGAAATGGTAGCACCAAGAGGTTAAGTGAGTTGCCTAATGTAGAAGCAGTCTGTGTCAGAGATATGATTTGAATCCAGATGCCATCAGGTGCAGCCTGGAGCTTAAGTCACAAGACCATCCTACCTCTTTGTTAACAAGGGCCACACTTAAGGTAAACACAAACCTCCAGTAGCCTGTGCTCTCTCTACAATGGACATCAGAAATGTAAATAATCTCTATCTCACAGAGAGGTATATCTCTTTAAGACTGAAGTTGGTTTGTAATCCAGTCAAGGAATGGTGAGATTAAAAAAAATATCTGAAACAATAATAGATATAAAACAGACAAAGGTCCTTTCTGGAACATAAAAAAAGCTAAAAAGTACAAGATGATTAATGATGATGGATTCTATCGATCCTATTAGGAAACAAATCCCTAAACAAACTATTCTTTGTTCTAGGGAGGCAAAATTCCAAGTATACTCAGCACCTGAGAATTTGCTAATTTATTATATGTGAAGCAAGGTCACTGGATGCTTCCTCGCAATCAATAACATTGGAAAGTATATTAATTCCTGGTCTCTGTAGGAGTCTTGCAATCAGTAACATGGGGGAGGAGGGCACGGTTGTGGGGAGAGGGGAGAAGGAGGTTTGGATAACTGAGAAAAGCCAAATAAAATACAGAAACTTTCATTTTTAGATCACTTGTCTAAATCCAGGTGAAACTGGTAGTGACCAAAAGTTATTAGAATTGATTGCCGAATTTACTAGGTTGAGTATCTCTACTTAGGTATCTATATCTATATTTAGTCATCTAAATGCTGATGCTGATTTAACCAACTACATTTCCATTTAATCCCTAAATCAAAACTTAGGTTCCCTGATATGGATTTTAATTATTAACTTTAATTACATAAGCAGGAAAACTAGGCCTCTGTAGCTACTTAGTAGAGAGTTAAACATATTATTTAGTGATATAAATCCAGTAATAAAAGTAGAGATAACCCCAGGAAGAAAAAAATCCTGTCATTGCTATTGACAACCATGTCAACAGTGCCCCACTCAAAAGACGGACTGGATGGACTATAGAAACTGAACAACTTGGTTTTTACTTCTACTAGGACTTTCCCTTCAGGTAACAGGTTGAGGCATATTAGCAAAACAGCTTGCACTGTTATTGTCTTTCTGCTGTGTGAATAAATGGCACTGTTTTTGATGAGCATTAAATTAGATTTTCTGATAACCTGTGGTGATAAGCAGTGCACCCAACTGCCCTCTGAGGCTTCTTAAAACAATACTCTTTAGTATTCCAATTATTCATGAACCATAAAGACACAGGGGAGCTGACAGACATCGCAGGACCCTGGGGACGATGAGGAGCTGGCTCTGGGCTTCTGGAAGAGGTGGGGTCTTGGGCAGAAGGGACAGGACTGGGGCTAGCATCTCTCAGTTAGTCCTTCAGTACTTCCCAGGTCTCCAGCAGCTGCTGTTGTTGAAATAGCAGTGTCAGTGGATGAGGGCCATGGGCACTTTAAAATCACTGGGCCTTGGGGCAGTTGTCCCCTTTGTCCCCCCATCAGTGGGACTGTAAACATATATGGGGAGAAAAATAATTTCAAAACAATGATCACTGTCTTTGAGTAGTACAGTCTATTGTCTTAAAAAAAAAGCTGTCATAGAATTCAATCCTGTGATCCTGAAAGAAGTTTTAAACAAAGGAATCACTGACCTGGATATAGCTTGGCTGGCTAGAAGAATTAATCTTTGTGAACCCTTTCTATGTACTACAACTGCAATTATTTTATTTACATAAGCATCAAAAAGATCATGGCAGAAAGGTACATTTCTTTGATATTCATTTTTGACTTGCTCTTTGTCCTGAGTGGATGTAGACTGTTCTTGCCCATTTACATGGGTACACAAAGTTCCCAAAAGCACCAGAATCACCTCTATCTTTTTTTTTTCATTGTATCCTTTGGTATATATGGTTGTGACTATTTTCTTCCACTATTTGATCTGAGGAAGTGGGTCTAGCCCACGAAAGCACATCATCTAATAAACCATCTTGTTAGTCTTTAAAGTGCTACATAGTTCTGCATTTTGCTCTTACTTCACAGTGGCAGGGCAGGCAGGTTTTGGAAACACATCGCTTGCATATCAACAGTAGTCTCTAGTGGGATGTACAGTTTGGGAATAGAAGTGGACTACAAAATGGCCAGGGAATATAGTACAACAGCTGTTCATCTTCACTGATTCACTGACTACTGCCTTCACCCAGAAAAATATGGATGAGACACAAAGGTCACCTACACAGGACTAGGTAGTTTTCCATATTCCAAAAGACAAGTACCAAACTTCTACTACCTCCCTTTGGATGTGAGAGAGGGTTTTGTTTCTTGGTTGTTTTTGTGTTTTGTATTTTGCAAAATCTACAGATAGACTTAAACCACAAAACTTAGATCTGTTTTATGAATTAAAATAATAATAATAATAAAAACAGTGTTTCATTTTCTCAGCAACCCAATCTAATTATTACCAGCAGGTTCAGTTGGCACATTTGATATTTTTCCCCTGAGTTTGTAAGTTAAAGACTTCAGCTTCCTATTTATTTTCTTTTCCACCAATGCTGTCAAAGTGTTCCATGCCAGCTACTCCTACCACCTTCTTTTCCCTTTTATATGTTTGATTTGCCAGTAAAATAAATGTATAATATATGTATTGCCATAAAAGCTCACACTTCTGCATTTGTTTCCTCCTTTGTTAGCAGTCCATAGTAGCCACATGTTCGCAGCATGAATTGTCTGGCAGGATCACCCTTCATTTAATTTCCTAGCACAGCCCTTACAATGCTGGCAGGCTCAAGTCAGCCAAATGCATTTGCCTTCTATAATTGCTGAAAATGTTTTCATAAAGCCTTTGACTTTTTACAAACAAGGAAGTGATCACCAGAGACTAGTCCAAAGACACATGAAGGATTGATGGTCAGCAGGGCTGAGGAGGTCAAAGAACCTTATTGAGAAGGTTAGAACTTGCACATCAAGAAACAAACATATGTTTGGTTGTGTTGTTGTTTTAAAGTTATTCAATCATTGCATTAATGTGATTTTCCCCCCTGAATTCTCAAAGGTCCTAAGTATAAGAAAGATCTGCATCTTGAAAGGGACTCAAATGTCAAAAGCTTAGAAGATCACTGGCTTAGTACTGGCAGAGAAATGATGGAGGGCATATATGGGGAAGGCAGAGGTGGGAGTGAGGAATGTGCTCCATATAAACATGTTTTATCCACTTTTGGCAGCTGCCAAAGCAAAGGAAAAACATTTCCATGATACTGACTTTTGCCTTCCATTCTCAGATCTGAGGATAGGAATGATACTACTCTAACTTCCCCACCGAACAATTCGGGGGGAATACCCCAAGGGGAAACTCATAGCTTCCCTAGTTCCCACAGGAAAATAGCCTTTCATAGAAGGGCACAATCTCCCAGTGGTATACACAGTATTGTCACTCTTACACTTGCATGCTATCATCAATAGAGTTTAACACAATTTCTTGGAGGAGAATCATCTTAGCCCTGTAAGTGGAAAGGGACTATCAGACGTGTAAGTGCTGCTGTTTATCTGACCTTCATGTAACCATTCATAGCACAGAGTAGATGGAAGTCTGCAAAACTTTAATGCCAGATATTCAGTTTTTTACCTTATCCCCACTAATGTTTGAGCTTTCAAGTCCTGTGATGCATGATGTCATTTATACAAAGCAGCTATGTGCAACTTTTGGGGTCAGGATGAATGTTTTGGTAGGTGACAGGGGACACAATGTAATTTCCCCTCTCCCCCCGGAAAGAAACTACAGGCAGTCCCCGAGCTACATACAAGATAGGGACTGTAGGTTTGTTCTTAAGTTGAATCTGTATGTAAGTCGGAACTGGCGTCCAGATTCAGCCGCTGCTGAAACTGATCAGTTTCAACAGCAGCTGAATCTGGACGCCAGTTCTGACTTACATACAGATTCAACTTAAGAACCCCAGGCATCCCCAATTCAGCTGATGCTGAAACTGATCAGCGGCTGATTCCAGGAAGCCCGGGGCAGGGGCTTCCTGTAGTCAGCCACTGGTCAGTTTCAGCAGCAGCTGACTTGGGGACGCCTGGGGCGGAGCAGCTGGGGTGCTGCTGGGTTGGTCCAGTAGCGCCGCCGCTCCTCGGCGCTACTGGACCAACCCAGCAGCACCCCAGCTGCTCTGCCGCAGGTGTCCTGATTCAGCCACTGCTGAAACTGATCAGCAGCGGCTGAATCAGGACTCCTGGGGCAGAGCAGCTGGGGTGCTGCCGGGTTGGTCCAGTAGCGCCAAGGAGCAGTGCTGCGGGACCAACCAGCAGCGCCCCACCTGCTCTACCACAGGCCCGGGGCTTTGCTCCACATCTCCCTGGTCTGCTGGGGGGGGCACTAGCTGCACCCCCCCTGCCAGCAGACCAGGGACACAGGGAGCAAAGCCGCAGCGGCAGCGGGGTGCCGCGCCTCTGAGGCTTTGCCAGAGCAAAGCCTCAGAGGCGCGGGACCCCTCCGCCTCCCCGGCTTTGCTCCCGGTGTCCCTGGTCTGCTGGAGACAGTCCCCAGAAGACCAGAGGCACCGGGAGTAAAGCGGCACCGGCGGCGGGGTGCCGCGCCTCTGAGGCTTTGCTCTGGCACCCCGCCGCCTCCCCAGCTTTGCTCCTGGTGTCCTTGGTCTGCTGGAGATGGTCCCCAGCAGACCAGAGGCACCGGGAGCAAAGCGGCAGCGGCGGCGGGGTGCCGCGCCTCTGAGGCTTTGCTCTGGCACCCCGCCGCCTCCCCGGCTTTTCTCCCGGTGTCCCTGGTCTGCTGGAGATGGTCCCCAGCAGACCAGAGGCACCGGGAGCAAAGCGGCAGCGGCGGCGGGGTGCCGCGCCTCTGAGGCTTTGCTCTGGCACCCCGCCGCCTCCCCGGCTTTTCTCCCGGTGTCCCTGGTCTGCTGGAGACGGTCCCCAGCAGACCAGAGGCACCGGGAGTAAAGCGGCAGCGGTGGCGGGGTGCCGCGCCTCTGAGGCTTTGCTCTGGTACTCCAGGAATTAGTCTGCTCTCTGCTTGCTCCAGGGTTAAAGTCCTATGTGCTAACCCATTATGAGGCACATGTAACTTGTCCCCCTTCATGGCCTCAGCTGTGCAGTTCAGTGTGTGTCTTGTGGAGGTACAATTTTCCCCTTCTCAACTCCTGTCATCCTGTGCCTTCCTCAGTCATGCTGAGACCAGGCAGGGAAGTAAAGATCAGTTAAAGGGAAACAGCTAGTATTAATTTCTTCCCTGCTTGAGAACATACAAGCAACCATTTTGCACTAAGTTTACAATCTCCTCTGCTTGAATGTTATACAGTCCTCCAGACATTTATCTGCATGGAGGTAAAAACACATACAGTGTGCACTTGGTCTTTACTAGAAAACTGTGGACCAAATTCTGACCTCAGTTACAGTAGCATAACTTTGCAGCAACTCCATGGATTTGAGAGGAATTATTCTGGATTGAAAAGGTATAACCCTGGTCAGGATATAGTCATCTGAGTCTAGCACAAAAACTGCAGAGCTTTCACATATAATCAGCAGGTGGGATTTCCAAATGGCTTTTTCTTTCTAATCGCACATTTAAAATATCAATTATTCATGCCCTAATCCAGTTTATGACATTAACTGGAGGGTACAAATCACTATTTCATAAATTTCCTTCATTTCATTCAAAGCCTGGAGCAGTTTTCAGCTTCTACTTAGGTTTTTTGTCCTTTGTGACTTCAAAACGTTTGAGGCAGGAGGGGTTTTTTTCCCCAGTTTTATTTCTAACACTAAAAGAACACAAATCTTAGTGGGGAAAAAAAGCCTTAAGTGGCACTATGTCTGTGTGGCCATGCTCCATAATCAGAAATTCCTTCTAGCCATGAGGCAGTTACTAAGGCAACTTCATATTATGCACAGTCAGTGATATGTTTCCTATAGTTATTGACAGGATAGATATTTGCTTCAATGTACTTCAGTATTGATAGTTCTGCTTCAATAACTTGTCCCCCTCTGACAAAAAAAAAAAAAAAAAAAAAGGAGACTTTTCAAGGGTTACTCTGGTATGTGTGGCTAAGTAATTGCAAGACATTCAGCTAATACTGCACCTTTAAATCTAAAGTGCATGACTACACTACCGGCCAGATCAACAGGCAACAATCTATCCTGGGGATCAATTTAACATATCTAGCATAGACACAATAAATTGACCACCAAGCACTCTCCTGTCAACTCTGGTACTCCACTTAAAAGAGAAGTGTAGGGGGGATTTGACAGGAGATCATCTGCCATTGACTCAATGCAATGAACACACTATGGTAAGTAGTTTTAAGCATGTCTACTTCCTCTATGTTAGTCACGTAGCTTAAGTTCCATAACTTAGATCAATGGCCTGTGTTAGTGTAGACCAGACCTGAGGAATCTTGCTACGTGTTTGCTATTCAGCAAAGATAAGAGAAGCTTCCTGGTGGAGGCTGTCAGAGAGAGATATTGATTTCAATTACAATATAGACTACAAAGTGTACAGTGCTTACCTTACATTATTATTATTATTATTAATAGTTATAATTTTTACACCACAAACCTTTATATTATTATATTAATAATATAAAGGTTTGTGATGTAAAAATGATAAAAGAAATAGTATTTTTTAATTCTCCTAATGCAACTGTATTATGAAAGTACAACTTACAAATATAGATTTTTTTGTTCTGCAATGCCACTCAAAAACAAAACAATGTAAAACTTTAGTGCCTACAAGTCCATTCAGTCCTACATCTTGATTATTCAGTCACTAAAACAAATAAGTTTGTTTACATTCTCAGAAGATAATGCTGTCTGCTTCTTATTTACAATGTCACCTGAAAGTGAAAAGAGGGGTTCACATGGCATTTTTTATCAGTCATTGCAAGGTATTTTACATGCCATATATGCTAAACATGAGTTCATCCACCTTTCCAGAAAAAATGCTTCCCTACTGATGACACTCATTTAAAACATTACTTTTCAATTACATTTGTGACTGAGCTTCTTGTTTCCTGCTCTCTTTTACCTGCATTCATGTTATAACACTTTTGGATTATGACCCAGCACATGTTGTTCATTTTAAGAATACTTTCACAGTGGATTTGACTAAACACAAAGTTCCAATGTGAAATTTCTAAAGATAGATTCGGCACTTGTCCCAAGGTTTAAGAATCTGAAGTATCTTCCAAAATCTGAGAGGGAGAAGGTATAGTGTATGCTTTCAGAAGGATTAAAAGAGCAACACTCTACTGAAGTAACTACAAAATCAAAAAAAAAAAAAAAAGTCTGCTGGAGGCATCTGACTCAAATGATGAAAATGAACATGTCAGTCTCTACTGCTTTGGATCTTGATAAAGATGAACCCAACATCAGAATGCACACATGTCCTATTGCATGGTTGATGAAGCAGGAAGGGATACATAAATATTTAGCAGGGCTGTACCTACTAACACACATAATACATGGCAGTATAGAATACCATAAAATTTGGGGCACCAAATTGCCCCAAATGTTGTAGTGTCCAAGTCAGCTGCATATGTGCCAGCACTGATTCTTGAGACCAGCCCCATCCCCCAGCTAGACTCTCCCCGGGCTGCACCCAGCAGGGCCATCCCTGGGGGGAGCAGGATTTGGAATAACCCCCCACTCTGCCCCTGTTCTGTGCCCAGCCCACCTTCACTCTACTCATTCCCTTAAGCCCTCTCCCCCAAGCAATGCAGCTCAGGAGATTAGTGAGGAACTTGGCACATGCTGTATGAGTTGGGCCTGCTCACACACTTACCTCTGGCAGCAATAAGCAAAGCAACCAAGCCCTAGCCAGCTCTGTTCTGCTGGCTCCCAACCACATTGTTCCTCTTCCTGCCACTGGTGAGTGCAGGAAACGGTTCCACCCCTTTTCTCAAACCCCTGAGTGACACAGGTGGGAGCCGGGAGTGGAGTGGGCTGGGGAGGGGTCACTCAGCTTCCTGCCACTGCCAAGTGAGTGCCAGGGTGGGCCCAACTCCTACTGCCTCCCTGCCCTGCTCTTGCCCCCCACAACTACTTCCCTTGTGTCCTCACGTGCCAAAGTGCAGCCCTTCCCCAACATGGTGTGGATGGTCTCCCGCCCCCCCCCTCACCCCCAGGGGAGTGGAGGTGCTCGGGATGCATAGGGCACCAGAACTGGCAGGAACATCCCTGATCTTTAGTGCATCTGGCACATAAATATCTTGCGACACCAGTTAGAACAGGCCAATGAAATTGCCTTTCTGACTTTCAGGTAGCATTGTAAACAAGAAGCGGGAAACATTTAATAATAAAGGGACTGCACTACAGTACTTGAAACGTTGACACTGAAAATTACTATTTCTTGTTCTTACAGTGCAAATATTTGTAATAAAAAATAAAGTGAGCATTGTATACTTTGTACACAGTATTGTAATTGAAATGAATATACTTTAAAATGTAGAATATATTCAAAAATATTTAAAAATGTTTTTCTCTTACGGTACGTCTAAACTACATGGCTCCATCGACGGAGCCATGTAGATTTGTTGTTTTGGCAAAGGCAAATAATGCTGCAATTTAAATGATCACGACTTCATTTACATTTAAATGGCTGCCACGCTGAGCCGACAAACAGCTGATCAGCTGTTTGTCCGCTCAGCGCGCTAGTCTGGACGCTCCCCTGCCAACATCAAAGCCCTTTGTCGGCAGCCCCGGTAAGCCTCATCCCACGAGGATTCAAAGTAAAAATTGCTGAAAGCATCAAAACTAGTCTCCAACACATATAATTTGATCATGAGACTAGAGCATCTTAAAAATCTCCATTGTGGTTTCCCACCCACAGGTGCCCCTAACTCTTCACAACAACCATTCAAAGAGATGGACATTTACCAAAAACAAAACAAAAACAACAGATGCATAATTTTGTGATAATTCTTGGGGCATCCAGGACTGTGAGTCACCTTCTTCCCCACTCTGGCTCCTTCAAGAAGAAAATTTCTTGGTGCATAATTGGATGTCAGCTTCTTGGCATCACCAACCTGTTACCCATCCAAATATCTTCCTCTGAGCTGTATCAGCCCTCCTTTTGCCTCGGTAAAGAATTGATGTATCCCAATCCCCAAGTCCCGAGTCCTTTTAAAGCATTTCCAATAATCTCCAGTGCCCTTATTTCCTGATCTGTCACAGAAATGTCAAGTTAATTGTCCCAAAGGGTCTTCTATGATTTAACTCAAGATCAGTTTCTTGTATCATACCACGGCATTGAAATATAGTGAAAACAATATGTTTATTTTCAACAATTTGACATTCAAGAAAAGATGAGGAAAGATAATGAAAACAAAAGGGTTAGATATCTAACAAAATTATAATGTGATTTTTAGAGCCTAAACTTAACTAAACACGATAAAGTTATGTCTGAAGATTCTTCTCTCATGCTCCTAAATGTCCTTTGTGACCTTTCTATGAAGCTTGATTGAGATCCCATTTTCATAAATGTAAACACACTGTCCATTTAATTTTTAGTTGAAGGATAAAGAGATATTTCCTGGGCTTCTACTTCTATCTGCCAAATCCATTGCCTGTCTTCAGAAAAATAAAACAAAAACAAAGCATTGCTTGTAATGTTCCTCCATCCCTTTTTCTTTCCTGCTGGTTATACATCCTTTTATTGACTTCATATGTGTATGTGCAGCTATGGAGTTGGTTTACAATGTTTAACTTACATGCCAACAGATAGACAAATGAATAAACATCTCTTATCTGTATCTGTCTGAAAACCTGTTTGTTAGTTCTGCCTTTATTCAAACATTAGAAGATGATTCCAATGTGCCTCCACATAGCTATTTACATAACATCTGTTCGTACGTTACATAATGATATTAATGAGCAGCATAATCTTGGCGTTCATTTAAGAACTCACATGGCATTCTTTGGTAAATAAGAATGTGTATACCAAAAATGAGGATATTCTTGTAAACTCCTTTGCCAGGTGGCATTGAGGGGTTCACAGGTCGCATGTACATAAATGAGAGCTCCTCAGTATAACAGAGATGCTGACTTTTATAGAAACACTTTTCTGTTTGCAGATGGAAAAATAAAGATTTTGGCTATGTCTACACTGCAGAGTTTTTGCGCAAAATGGCTGTTTTTGTAAGAAAAAGAACAGTAGATCGTCAGAAGACAGGGCTTTTTGTGCAAGAGTTATTCCTCTTTCCATAAGGAATAAGCCTTTTTGTGCACGAGCTCTTGTGCAAAAAGGTGTGTGTGGATGGAAAAAGCACAGATACTCTGATGGCCGTTCTGTGAATGGCAATCAGAGCTTTCTTGCGCAAGAGCATCCATAGCAGTGTAGGCGCTCTCTTGCACAAATGCACATGGCAGTGTGAATGCACTCTTGCGCAAGAACCCTGCAGTTTAGACATAGCCTTTGACTACAAATTATCACTGGAAAGATGCTATAGAGTTTCCTGGGTTTGGGGGCCAAACTGAAGCTCTGCATGGGAATATCCTGAGATTTTATCTGCCAAGATCCTTACATATAATGGACCACAAAAATAATTATCAACAATAATGCAGGAATGTTTGAACCAGGATTTTCACCTAGGATTCCAGCCCCATTCTTTGTATTCTGTGTGAGTGGTGTTTGAACCCCAAATGCACTTTCCAAGATAATTTTTATGTATTTAAGTTTCATTGTTTGATATTTTTTAATACTTTATGTTTATATTTTTAGACTGTGTAGGCTGTGGGGTTTTGCTTACTGGCACTTTGACTTTTTTATTGTAACTTTATGTTTCATTATTTCTGTTAGGATGCCAACAAACCCTAGGTTATGGATGCTAATAAATTAAAATACATTGTTAGCATTATTACTACTATGATTACTAAAATATTGTGTTAAGCCCCTTGGGTTATGAATGAAATGTACAGTTTTAGTAAAAAGGAAATCAATCTTTTACATTATCACTGGAATGTAACAAAAATGACTTTTTACCTGTAACAACAATAATATTTTGAACTCACCTAGCTTAGCCAAGGATCTGAAGATCTCAAAATATTTTACAGACGTGAAGTAATTAAGCCATACAATCCTTGTCTTACAGATAGAGTAGCCAAAACACATACAGTGAAGCAATTTGCCAAAGGTCTCATAATGAATCCTTTGCAGTCCTGAATATTTGTGTCTTGTTCAATCCTCCAGAATAAGGTGAACATTTTGAAATGATTTTAAATAATTTTCTATTTTTTATAAAAGAAAACAAATATAGATTTGACCCCAATCAAAAAAGCCTTGAAAATTAAAATAACTCTTTAAAAAATCTTAATTATGAACAGTCACAAAGGAAACCAGCATGATTTTTGGAAAGAGATAGTATATATTGCTTAAATGATAAAAACATTGGCTGAGTTCTTTCATTAAGTTTGCCTAACATATATAATTATTATGATTGATACCACATGGTATTCAGAAATCTATTCAGTCTTACAAAATGTGTTTTTTTTCCAGTGGGTAGGTTGGCTTTTGTGCTTATGTGAAGTATTGTATTCTTAACAGTATCCAGAGCTATGTCTTTGATACAGCTGGATTTTCTCTGTTGTTTCTTAGGAGTCATATCCTCAGCTGGTATAAACTGATACAACTCAACTTCCTTCAACAGCACTATGAAAATTTACCCCAAATGGGGATCTGGGACCTTATATTGAAGAAAGCAACAGTGGTTTTGGTACTGACTGAACAGTACTCAGATCACCTTTATTTTCTATTAATGTTTTGAGTGTGAATGAAGAATGCCAGACTAAGATACCTAGATTGAAATCCTAGCACCATTCAAACCAGTGGGAATTTTGCCATTGACTTGAATGAGGCCAGGATTTCATCCCCAGAGACTAAAGTCCTCTTGTTAACTCTTAGTACATGTATAAAATGGTGTTCAGCATTAATTTCAAATTCCATTTTGTTTTCAGTGTATTTACAATGTGGAAGAAGGACACTAGCCAAAAGAAGTATAACATGGGCTACAGCAGTGCAAGCTTCCCTTCCGTCATCTTGCCAATAAATTCTGTACTAAATGGACTGCATCTGTGAAAGAAAGCTTTCTGTCTCTGTGTGCAACTAGCTACACTGTTACCAAAAAGTGTCTGTACAAGTGGGGGGCCAGCCCTACCCATCAGACACGTGCTTAGCTGCCCCCACTCGTGTTCCTCCGCCAGAGGTAGGTCTTCAGTACCCTTCGTTGGCTCTCCCCCGTCGTCTGACGCTTGGTTCGATCGTTATTGCTGGGACGAGGGGGTAGGGGAGCCCGGTCCCGTCCTCTCTCACGGGCCCCAGCCCAGGACCCTAAGGACAGGTTCGCTGGAACCTGCCCAGCCGGTGGAGCTAATGCCCACAACTCTCCAGCTCACTGGCTCCAAGCACCGCCCTGGGCTACTTCCTACCCCACAGTCTCTCTTTGGTCCTACTGCTGTCTCAGTGGGACTGGTTCCCACCATGTGATCCCCTTCCCGGGCGTCCTCCTTCCCCCGTGCGTCCTCCCTCCTGCCTCTCCTTCTCCCGGGCATCCTCCTTCCCCCAGGTGTTCTCCCTTTTGGCTTCTGCCGGTGGGCTCCCCTCCGGGTTTAAATGCCGCACCGGTGTCCTCCCGGCGTGACGTCACCTGCCACGCACGTTGTGGCTAGCGTGTAGCTCCACCCGGCCTCAGCATACCAGCTGGCGCTCCACTCTGGCACCTCCCCCACCTCTCAGCTGAGAGGCGGCGGTGGTACAGGGGCCGCACACCACCCACACTTCCTGGGCCGCCCCCAGGAGCGCGAGCGTGACCATGGGGTCAGTGCAGGGCAGGTCTGCCTCCGCGGGGTGGATGCCGCTCGTCCTATCACAGTGTCCCTTTGGTGCCTTTTTTTTATATATATCTACAGTGTTTCCTCTAATTTTTCCTTCCCCTGAGTGGAATGAATTTTGTTATGTACACTGATATGGAAGTGATGTGTGACCTGTTACCTTCATATTGGAGCACATAACACAATTAATGTGGCAGGGGGTGGAAGAGTGTGGTTTGGGTGCAGGAGCGTGAGGGCTTCACAGCTGGGGGGTGTGGGCTTAGGGGTGGGGCCAGAGCCGAGGGTTGGAACAGAGAGTTGGAGTACAAGGGCTCTGGATGGAATTGTAGGCAAAACTCTATAGTGTAGATATACCCTCATTTCAGCCATCAAGTGTAAATTATTTTGGGCCACTTCAATACAGGTTAGTACTGATGGTGACACAGATATGAAAGACTTTTAATTCATTACCATTGTATGAGGCATTGAGTCTCATTTGTACTGTACTTTGGGCAATGTTCTATACTTGCAAAAAAGGAAAGCTTTGTTGGAATAATCTGCTAAACCTAAAAAACAAAGGCTTTGCAGCAAACTAACAATCCCTTGACTTGTGTATTTATGTAGGACTTCTTTTGAGCAATCATAGTTTGTTGATGAACAATGTACAGTTCAATTTACATTTTGGAAACAAACCAATGCCAGACCAACCTCTCCCTCTTAGTTTGCAAAATCACAATGTATATGAACACGTTCTTAAGATCCTACAAAATGCTTTTTATACTATGTATGTGGAAAAGGAAAAGTGTGTTTCTGATGCTATAATTATAGGACCATGAGAATTTACATTTACATCAAGAATTTAAATCTCTCCTGTAAAACTCATAAAAAAACTAGCAGAGACAACTTTCAGTCTAGATTCATGGTTTCATTATGCTTTAAAACCGGAATGAGTCACACTCTATCTCTTTTATCATGTGTATTGTGTCAGTATCCCTTATATTCAAGAAGCCAGTACAACTGCCATGGGAACACACTTCTATTTGGGAGCACGCTCCTTGGAGGACAGCAAAAGCAATAGATTAATCTGAGTTCTATGGTAAACATTGAGAAAACAATTATGTGACTTGGGAAACCAAAGGTCAGTTTTCAAAAGTGACCTAGATATTTAGTTAAGAGTACAGCTCCTCAGAAAATGTTCATTAAAAATTTTTTTGACAAAAATGCTGGGGAGGTTTTCAAAATCAATGTATTTTGAAAAAAAAGTGTCAATTTTGAGAAAAATTTAAAAAAGAAATGAAATTAAGTTTCCAATAATTTTGAAGTGTCATGTTTTGATATTTTAGGAAGAGAACATTTTGATTTGTCATTTTGAAATGACTTCTAAAAATAAAATGAATTGGTTTTGGACACACACACAAATCAGCTTTAAAAAGTCAAAACCGGAATGACATGCTTCACTTTTTTACTAAAGGAAAGTTTGATCAACTTGAAATAATTTATTTTTACATAATTTACCATTTAATGGGAAATTCTTTTACTTGTATTTTTGTTTCCATTCCAAAATGAGATGAAGAAAATTTCTATTAAATGAAATTAAGTTCCTAGCCAGCTCTATTTAGGACCCTAAGTTTCACTGAAAGTCAAGTGATCTTTTACTGCCAACCTGACAAGGGGGGACAGAAATAGCTTCATTCTGGAATGTACATTCTCATTCATTAAAGCATGTACTGAGATCTCTTAAATGAAAATGGTGGACATTGTAGTCATTGATATTGTTATGATACAAGTACAGATAATATGTAAGGAATTATGGATATATATTCTTAGATTCTATATAAAGGTAACAGTCATCAGCAGAGATGGAGAAACGGATTTCCTGTCAGACAAATGATATTTATTCACCTGTCTCTGTCAGAAGTTAATTAATATAAGATAACCCAATTGATACCTATTTATATACAAAGTCATCGGCAAAACAAGAAGTCAACAGGGAGGCAGCACACATGAAAAATAAGTGACTGAGGGAGACATAGAAGGGTTTTACAGTCTCTGAGAACAAACAATTAATTTGGATTGTATGTAAAAGGCAAAGAAGATATCCTCTTCAGCTTAATTCACAAAGTAAATGGACAGCACATTTACATTAATGTGGTTACATTAATGTGGTCACAACCAGCCTTGTCTGGAAATTCTGCAGAATATTATGGGGGGCGAAAACACTTCTACAGACCAAAGATTAAGTTTAGTATCCAGAAAGTGTGCTATGATTTTTCAGCATATGTAACTGGACGGAGTGTGTATTTGGTCTTTGTGGTCCTCTTGTGGCAGCCCTGCAGTCCTACACATCCCACCCCAAGAAAAAAGTAGCAAGCACCCCATCAGCCTCAGACAGAAGGAGTGGTCGAGTTAGTGGGTCTAGCTGGAACCAGCGGGGTGAAGTAGGGTATTGTCCTCGGCCCAAAGTTTATTCCTTGCGACCCAAATTTTCTTAAAATGGGAGAGAGAGGACCTAAGAACTTTCACTCGGAGGTAAGGTGTGAATGTAAATGGATGAGGTAGGACGATGCCCAGGGAAGCAGTATTTGGCTGCTGTTATAGGGACCCAGGGATGGAACCTAGAGTAATGGGTGCTCTAGGTTCCTCACAGGCCTTTAATGAAATGCTATAAACCCTGAGAAAAGGCCAAGGCTCATTTGGAAGCCCAAGTGAAGGGTTGAATTTGAAGGCTCTAGAGCTGGGTTTTAAAGCTTAAATGTTGATAGATAAACAGTTTTGTAGGACTTCTGTTACCGCAGAAGGGTATTATTTTACTGTGGGACCTTGTCACAGGATGAAGCTACTGAAAACCTGTCAAACAAGGTGGACAGACTACATAGGGTGTTAGGAGGGTGAAAAGGACTCACCCAGCAGCAACAAGGATGGGTGCTTAAGAGGTGAGTCTGCCAATTACTGTTACTTATTATCACTCGAATCTTTGGTAATTGACTCATTATTGTTCTCACTATAAATCGGTGCTTCGCTAGTAAGAAAAATGTTTCCCCTGAGTTGGCTCGTACAAGCTTGTGTATACACTGCCCCTTGGCGGACAGCAAACCTGGTATTTCCATTTCAAAATAACTACTCACCAGAGTAACTCAAACTAATTACTCCCAAGTGCTTCCTGGGGTGCTAAGTTGTGGTAAACTGATTTTGGGGCTTCCTCATACTACGCTATTCGAAAATTATTATTTTGGGAATTATTTCAAAATAAGTTATTTTGAAATAAATTCCTAGAGTAGACATGCCCTTATTTTTTAATAACAGCACAGTTAACTGTGTGATACATTGTGATTATTCCTAAGTGCCTAAGACATTTTTTAAACTTAATTTAGGCTACTAAATTACTTAGGTGTTTCTGAAACTATTAGTTCTGGTCTTTTACCTCTGCCACTGATTTTTGTATATCCCTTGGTTAGTTTCTTGACCTTTCTTCCACTCAGTTTCTGTAAAAGAGAAATAAAATCACTGCCCTACCAGTGTTACAGTAGGCTAGAGATGCTTCTTTTGTTAATATTCCTAGTTATTAACAGTGTATATATAAAGAAGAAGACACTTTCCAAAGCCTTGAATGCAGTTGCCCTCCCCTAATTTTCTATTTTCCTTTGATAAAGGGGACTTTAGGTGGATGAGGCATTTGGTGTTTGAGATCAGAGAGGCTGAGAAAAAAGTTTTAATAGCTTTTGGAGGGGACTTAGCTTTGGGGGAAAAGTCACACTAAACCAACCCCTGGGCTGAGTATTTTCAAAGCAACAGTGGTTAGCAGAAAGAAGAGAAGCACAATTCATTTTCACACAAGTTTGGTGTGACTATTCCAGCTCTTGTTATTCTTCAGCAGCATAAGAGTGTAGGATATCAATGTTTTAGAAAATGATTGTCCAACATGTTTCTGCTTCTCATGCTTTCATGCATCCACACTGCAGAAGAGTGTGGAACATAGCCGCAGTAAGGCATCCATCCTGACTTCTGGTCACCACTGGATTCAGGATTTTTGGGCAGGAAGGGTGAGGAGAGTATAACTCCATTGGGCAGAAAATAGCCTCTCTAAAGTCATGTCTACACAGCAGGGCTAAAGCCAAAATAAACTACGCAACTTCAGCTACATCAGTTGTGTGGCTTAAGTTGAAATTGCTTATTTTGGCTTTTGGCACTGTCTACACAGCAAGAAGTACAAGAAAGAGCACACTTTTTCCAACTTCCCTACTCATAAAATGAGGGTTACAGAAGTCACAGAAGTCCTCCAGCTCGACATTATGTTGACATTATGTTGAAATAACTGCTTGTTGTGTGGATGAAGACTATGTTATTTTGGAATAAGGCTATGTCTACACAGCAGTGTTATTTTGGAATAACATCAGGATATAGTCCACATATACACAGCAAGCAGTTATTTCAACATAATGTTGAGCTGAAGGACTTCTTACTCCAACTCCTGTAAACCTCATTTTACGATGAGTAAGGGAAGTTGGAAGAAGAGTGCTCCAACTCGGACTTCCTGCTGTGTAGACATTGCCAAAAGCCGAAATAATCTATTTTGACTTTAGCTCCACAAACTGACGTAGCTCAAGTTGCGTAGTTTATTTTGGCTTTAGTCCTGCTATGTAGACATGCCCTATCCCATAGTGCTATCCCATATAAGGGTGATATAGAGACCAGTATCCAGGTACCTTCCTTCTGAGCAGTGGGAGGGCAGGAGGAAAGCAGTTATGAAGACATGAGCTTCTGATATTTGTTTGCAAATAAAAAGAGTAAAAAGAAAATTGAGCAGCTTCTCATGGGGTTTTTTTATTTTGTTTTGTTTTGATTTCTTTTCTCCTATAACTAAAAAATTGCTCCATTGATCAAAGTGACAATTTCCAGGTCTATAATATGGTTCTTTCTCTCAAGGGTGTCTTGGAAAAAAAGAAACAATAAGCAACAAGCTATTTACTCTGGAAATACAGTTTCCTGTACATATGCACTGGGGTCTTTTGCTTTTGTTTCTTTTTCCAGACGAAATTTCCTGAAGTTTTTTACATATTAAATTAGTGCACTCTATAATCAAAATAAATATTCCAAATCAGCTTTCTAACAGACCCTTGACTAAGGATCGGTAAGAGAGAACCCAATAGCTCCAAAGTCATTAGATTCTATTCAATCAATAATATTACTCTTTTTGTAATTTACTCCAGCACATAAACACACACTGTAAGTCTGAGGATCTTCCCCAGACTTGGGGTATGTCTAAACTACAGAGGTTTTTTTCGGAAAAACAAATGTTTTTCCAAAAAAACCCTTCAATTACGGCCACACAACAATCGCGTTCTTCCAAAAGAAAATTGAAAGAACAGAGGGGTTTTTACAACATTGGTAATCCTCATTCTACGAGGAAGAAGCCTTTTTATGAAAGAGCTCTTTCAGAAAAAGGCGTGTGTGGACAGGGAAGAGGGAGTTCTTTTGAAAGAAGAGGAAAGAGGAAAAAGCACAGGTGCCCTAGTGGCCATTCCATCCATAGTAATCACAGCTTAAATGAGAGATAGCATCCATTCAGTTTGGATGCTATCTTTCAAAAAAGCAGATCGCTTTTTCGATGTGCTTTTGCAGTGTGGATGCTCTCTTTCAGAACAAGTTTTTTGGAAGATCCCTTCCGGAAAAGCTTCTTCCGAAAGAAGCCAGCAATCTAGACATACCCTTGAAGAACAACACTGTGTAGCTTGAAAGCTTGTCATTCTCACTAACAGAAGCTGGTCCAACAAAAGATTTTACCTACCCTACCTCTTTCCAATATTCTGTAACCAACAAGGCCAAAAATACAATGTGGCTGTGTCTATACAGCACCCGTTTTGTGCTAGAAATATGCAAATGAGGCTAAGCATGAAATATCGCCAAGCCTCATTTGCATAATTGTTGTGCTAGAGGCTTTTGCACAAAAAGGAGCTGTCTACACGTCTCCTTTTTGCACAAAACCCCGGTCTTGAGCAAGAGCCGTTCTTCCACATTTTTTTCAGGAAGAATGGCTCTTGCGTAAGAGTGGGGTTTTGTGAAAAAAGGAACCATGTAGATGGCTCCTTTTTGCGCAAAAGCCTCTTGTGCAAAAACGGAGCTTCATTAATTATGCAAATGAGGCTTGAAGATATTCCATGCTTTGCCTCATTTGCATATTTCTTGTGCAAAACAGGTGCAGTGTAGACATAACCGGTGTGCTATAATTCCAATGCAGAAGAATAGATAAGTAGATAAATTATGGGAATTTTAGAGTTTCCAAGTATGAACACACACATTCACCTATTTAAAATAATAATTTTGATTTTGAAGGCATTTCTCAGACTGAATTCACATTGATGTCAGTAAGAATGTGCAGAATTTAGGGCAAAAATGTTTTATTGTAGATAGTGATGACACAGGTACAGTGAAAAGTACCATACTGATTGACTGGCATAGAAAACGAGGCCATTAATCTGATTAAAGGAAATCATGGCTCAGACAGGAGAAACATCAGATTCCTCCACGCTTCTGATTTACTTCATGACTGACCTGGAGGCAGGTAAGAAATATGTTCAATTTCTATGAAAGAGTCAACCCCTGGCCTTTTTTGGTGGGATGTAGTAACAATGCCAATTCATGCTATTTGTGTTGATGATTTTGTTTCCAGATACTAGAAGATGACTGGATTCAGTCATCTTTCAGATAAAAAGCAGCCATTAAAAGGTACTAAGTTATAATTATTAAGAATAAATCATCATAATATTTAATAGTCTCAGAGAGGTAACAGTGTTAGTCTGTAACTTCTTTAAAGAAGTAGTCCTGTAGCACCTTAGACTCACACACACACACATACATACACACACATTATATATGTAGGAGCTTCAGGGGGTAGCCGAGTTAGGCTGTTATAGAAAAAAACAACAAATGGTCTGGTAGCACTTTATAGACTAAGAAAGTGGTAGCATGAGCTTTCGTGGACACAGCCCACTTATTCAGATGACCGGATTTTATCACTATAGTCTATAAAGTGCTACCAGACCATATATATATATATATATATATATATATATATATATAATGAGGTGTGAGTAGAAGCTCAATACTATCATTATATATATTTGTTAGTATCTAAGTTGCTACAACAAAATACAGGACTATGTAGCACTTTAAAGACTAACAAGATGGTTTATTAGATGATGAGCTTTCGTGGGCCAGACCCACTTCCTCAGATCAAATAATGGAAGAAAATAGTCACAACTATTTTCTTCCATTATTTGATCTGAGGAAGTGGGTCTGGCCCACAAAAGCTCATCATCTAATAAACCATCTTGTTAGTCTTTAAAGTGCTACATAGTCCTGTATTTTGTTTCAGCTACACCAGACTAACACGGCTACATCTCTATCACTATTCTAAGTTGCTACAGGACTACTTCTTGTTTCATAATATTTAATAAATAGGCTTGGGCTGATATGAACCTATAATGAGGAAGAATGTGGTTCTTAATCCTACCAGGGCCTGACCCCAAGCCCAATAAAGTTCCCATGCTGACTTCAGTGGGTGTTGGGATAGGTCTCCTGATAAAAAAGTGAACACAAATTAAATTAAATGATAGATCATGAATGCACAAAGGATTTATTTTTCTGCTTACAAATGTTCACATCTGTAAATACACAAAATATATAAATTGGAATATCTGGCTTAACCCTCAAATGTCATGAAATTTAGCACTATTCCTGAAATTTCATCATTAACACAGTATTCTTGATGATGCAGTTCTCTAAAAGAGGCCCTCTGAACAGTGGAAGGGACTTTATATTTCCTGTCAGTTAAAATATCCAGGCACAAGACGACAAGTTCAACGCCAAGATGCTATTTTTACTAACACTCACACACACAAAATTGTCTAATCACAGTTCTCTTCTGGTGGTGGCTCATTTCCAGTCAGCAGGCAATGCCAATGTCATGCTGTGGTCTGCTAGCACGGTGCACCAGATCTGGCTTTATAACGAAAACACATGGCACATTAATCAGGAAGGAGTGTGGGGGGACAGGAACTATTTTTGTTTTTATGTTCATTCTGAAGCACAAATTATTTCCCAAAGCTTTTAATTTTCACTTTAATGTCTAAATATGTTATATGCACGTATCTACGTAACCTAATTTATTTAAATCAATAGATTGTAATCTAAATATGTAGCTAAATATGTCAAGTCTGGGAAATTATTTTTTTAAAGGGGGTAGTTTGAGTCCCTACTGTGCTACTGCACATGCACTCTGGTGCAATGCTTTGAAATACTAGTGAGGAATCAGACGCACACAGTGGTAAATCAGGCCCTCAACAAATAAGTAACTCTTTCAGGACCTGATCCTGTGGTCTGCATCCAAATAAACCTCCCACTGAAATTCAAGGACCTGATTTTGAAGATATGGTTTTGAAGATAAGGACCTGATTTTGAAGACTTTGCTTAGACAAGCAAAACTCCAAGGGTATGTCTACACTAGCCCCCTAGTTCAAACTAGGGAGGCTAATGTAGGCATTCAAAGTTGCAAATGAAACCCAGGATTTAAATATCCTGGGATTTATTTGCATGTTCCCGTCCGGGCGGCATTTTTAAATCCCCTTAGTCCGAACTAACTGCCTGCGGCTACATGCGGCAGTCAAACGTTAACTCGAATGAAGTCCTTAGTTCAAGTTAACTGTTACACCTCATGGAATGGAATGAGGTATTTAAGAGTAGGTTAGATAAATGTCTATCAGGGATGGTCTAGAACCGTGGTCACCAACCCATCAATCATGATCTACTGGTCGAGCGGGAGGGCTTGACCAGTCAATCGCAAGGTGTTTGGGGTTCCCTCAATTTCCTACACCCCCAAGAAGCCCCATTACCTACCTCCAAAAATGGAGGTAGTGCCAGCTTCCCAAGGGGTGGAGGGAAGTCCGGCAGCTGCACAGCACTTCTGGGGTTTCTGGAAGTGCACTGCATGCTCCCCATCTCCAGGTCTGTGATGCACCGGGAGGAGGTAGGAGTCCCGGAGGGAGGCATGTGCTGGGGTTTCGGGGGGGGGGGGGGAAGAGCAGGGAGGGGAGGCGCACACCAGGGCTCCCCTCCTCTGCGGGGGAGGAGATAGGAGTCCCAGGGGGAAGTGCCAACTGGGGAGGGGGGAGGAGTTCTGTGGGGAAACGCACGCCGTGGCATTCCTCCTTTGCGGGGGAGGGGAGAGGAGTCCCGGGAGGAGACTCCTGCCGGAGCTTGCTTCCTTCCTCTGGGGGGGGGGAGGGGGAAGGTGTGTGCTGAGGATTCCCTGCCCCAGCCAACACCCTGCCCCCTGCTCCGACTGGCACTCTGCTCCCACTGGCATCCTGGCCCCTGCTTCTGCCCCCACCAGCACCCTGTCCCCACCCCAGCACTCTGTCCCTTGCCTCCACTGACACACTCTCCTCTGCCCCAGGACCTTGCCCCAGCACCCATTGGCACCCTTCCCCAATACCATGTCCCCTGCTTCCACCAGCACAGTTGGGGCCACATTAGTGAGGCTTGTGGGGGTTTTGGAGGAGTTTTTATTTTGCATCTCACTTGTTTGGCCCCAAATGACTTTTCTGTGGGTCAGTGACCTCTGACTCAGAACAGGTTTCCTGCCTTTCTCATAATTAAAGACAATGCAGAAACTTTCTGTGTTTGACTTAGTATTTTAGGGTATGTCTACACTACCCCGCTAGTTCGAACTAGCGGGGTAATGTAGGCATACCGCACTTGCAAATGAAGCCCGGGATTTGAATTTCCTGGGCTTTATTTGCAAGTGCGGTATGCCTACATTACCCTCCTAGTTCGAACTAGGAGGGTAGTGTGGACATACCCTTATTTTAAAATGAAGCCTGACGAACAAACCCCCAGTTGGGGCCAAGCCCCCATCTGCCCACAGCATCATAACACTCCTGCACTCCTCCTTCCCCTAGACCCTCGATCTGAACCTATCATACACTGGAACCACCTGCACTGAGCCCCTCACATACCCTAACCCAAATTCCTGCACCCTCATATTCATAAGCCTGTGGCTTGCTTAGTACCCTAACCTTACATCTGACCCCAACACTTACAGCCTGAAGCCCCCTGCCTGACCCAAAATCCTCTTCCGCACCTTCTCCTGCATCCAGATTTCCTCTCCGAGCTTGCATCTCTCACCCCTTCCCACACCCAAATTCCTCATTCCCACCCAAGAGCCTACACATCCTGCCTCAACTCAATGAGGATAAGGCTAGACTGAAGGAATTTTTCAGGATTCCAGAGATATACCAGAAAAATTCTTCTGCATCCAGGGATGTGTTTGTTCTTCCGCTTTTTTTAGTGGAAGAGCAAATGTGTTTTCCAAAAGGAATAAGGGGGCTTCCAAAAGAAGGGGTTTTGCTGACGTTTGGTCCAGTCTAGACTGGCCAAATGTGGAAAAACCTCTTCCGACAGAAGAATTGGGGAAAAAAGCAGCAGTATAAGGGTTGGGGATAGTAAGTGATGGAGAGGATGGGGGGGCTTCGAGGAAGGAGCAGGGCAGTAGATCATGGCTCGTTCTGTCATTTAAAAAGTGATCTTGTATGTAAAAAGGTTGGAGACCACTGGTCTAACCAGTACTTGGTCCTGCCATGAGGGCAGGAGACTGGACTCGATGACCTCTCGAGGTCCCTTCTAGTCCTAGTATTCCATGATTCTATAATTCCAATATACAAATTGTTCCTTCGGACCTAGTTCAGAGGAGTTAAGAGACTCCCTCCTTAATCCACAGGTGTAAACCCATAGTTTACCATATACTAATCTCAGTTTGGACCTCCCTGGTCTGGCACCCTGGAGACCTGACTGGTCCCATATGAAGGATTTTGCTGGAACAAGGAAGGATATTTCTATCCCCACTGCCACTGGCCTCCTGGACAGCTCCCCACCTCCTGCCAGCCCCGCTATCCTGCCAGCGCCGCAGGGCAGCCACCACTGCCATGGCTCCCAGCCCCAGCGAGCCATCACCATCACCACTACGACAAGCAGCCATTCTCCAGGTTTCTAGCCCTAATGGGCAACTCTGCTGACACATGCGGGGGAGCGCTTCCATCAGCTCATTGTGGGCAGCCTGCTGTCCTCTGCTGCTGGCCCTCTACCAGGACTCTCTTGTTCTGCAACATCTGTGCCTGACCATGGATGTTGCCAAACCAGAGAGTCCCAGTTTAGAGAGTTTTAGCCGGTACACTCCATTATGGAATGCAATAGCGGATGCCCTTTCCCTGCTTGTCAGAGGATGCCAAATGCCTTCCTGTTCCACCCTAAAGATGATGAAATTCCCCCATCAGTTAATTATATGCTGAGCTTAATGACACAGCCTACCCCAGGCTATTTAGGGCCTGATAATATCACTGATTTCAATAAGACTTTTCCATTGAATGTAACGGGAGTTGGCCTCAGTAAAGCAACTAAATAGAGGATGAGAAAGGACTCCAGGATTTTGCACATGCTGAGTTTTGGGGCCTTAATTAAACTTAATTATGATAAGAATTCTTCAAAGGTTGACAAACATAGGGCTGGTTTGGGTGAATATCCAACTAATAGTATTTTGCAAAGCATCTGATCTGAACCTTCAGTTCTCACACTCCCTCACGAGGCTGTCTGGTGTTCTACGTGTGTGGTCTGCCTCTTATACTATGGGAATCTTGCTAATAACTTGGAATTGGAGAAGCAACAAAAATGAAAAATAAAGAGGAAAAATGTGTAAGACGCTTTTATGAACTTCAATAAAGGCTCAGTTTTGGGTCTTGTTCAAGCTTTGGATGAAAGTTCTTTTATTCCAAACTATTTTAATCACCCATCATTCCTCGTTATTTTTATGAATTTTATTATAAATTATTCTTCCCAACATTCTTGTTAAATTAGAATTTCTTATTTGTAGGAAAATATGCTGACTGAACATGGCCTATGTAAGTATTTTGAACCACTGCAATATTTTGGACAACTAATCTAAGAACATAGTGAATTCTCTATCAGTTGATGTCTTTATATGAAAAATAGATATTTTCTAAAAGATATGTTGTAATTCAATAAGGCTATGTCTACACAGCAACATTATTTTGAAATAACTAGAGTTATTGCAAAATAATGTAGTCCGTGTCTACACAGCCGGCAGTTATTTCAACATAATGTTGAACTACTGTCAAGATGAAGGACTTCTTACTCTGACCCCCGTATTCCTCATTTTATGAAGAGTACGGGAAGTCAGAGGAAGAGTGCTCTATTTGAAAATAAGTGCTGTACAGACAGCACCAAAACTTGAAATAATCTATTTCAAAATAAGCTATGCAACTGACGTAGCTCAATTTGTGTAGCTTATTGCAAGTTAAGCCCTGATGTGTAGATGCCTGCTAAGACATTATGCTAGATGAAGAAATTATTGGGAGACATGTATGAGGTCAGACTAGATATCACAATGGTCTATTCTGGCTTTATAAAATCTATGAATCTATCATCTCTCCACATAGTTGATCACTCCTTTCTGTACTATATCTAGCTGAGAGCCCTATCTTTCAAGGTGATTGAGATCATTGGAAGATGTTCAGAGCTTCTCAGGTGGCACTCACCATTTCAAAGACCAGGAGCTAATGACCTCATCTTTCACATGTGTTTAGCTTTATTCACATGCTTAGTCCAGTTGTGCTTAATGGAATTGTCACATGTACGTGTGTACACATTTGCAGTCCTGGGCTCCTAAAATACTTGCAAGGATTTTGCAGTCTAATGAAATACGGAGGAAAGAGCATGGGGTTAGGAGTCAGAGAGTCCCACATTCTAGTCTGCCTCTAGCACTGTTTTGGTATATGGCCTGCGATTTCTCACTTCTCCACTGCCTCAGTTTTCCCAGCTGTAAAAATGGGCAGAATAATTTTCTCCACATCTACTGTATGGAGTTTTTGTGGATATGCAAAGGTTTCTTTTATACAGCACTCTGGACTGATTAAAACCTTAATGTGTGTATAATGTTTTTTTTCTTTTTCCAGAGCCTCATCCATCCCTCTCACCCCTCAGCTATAAAGAACAATAACTATACATGTTTTTTTTCTTAAATGTGTCAGCATTTATTCACAATTGTGTGTTATAATGAAATGGCATGCATTTTCTCTCTGAAGTACTGCATCAACACAGCAGTTTGTTTCATTAAATGCTAGCTGCTCAGCATGTGTCACAAAATTAAAGCCCAAGAAGATGAATCATACATAAGGGTAAAGGTCAAGGAGCAGTTTATTTTATAAATGTCACTAACAGACATAATATTTCTCTGAATCAAGGAAATAGTTGACTGTCATCATTGCAAGTCTCTGTACAATAAGAGGGTATCTATGCTTCCCAAGGTTTTGTTTGTATAAAATTGATGTTTAGAAGATGAGAAAAAAACCTCATTTTGCTATTTTTGTGCTGCAGCATTTTTTAAGTGACAGCAGTTTGGATGCTTACAGTGGCACAGGTAGGATTAATAAATCCAAATTATTTTTAAAGAGTCAAAGATGGTCAAGGAACTGTTTAATGGTATTTAGCAAAACTAGAGATGGTGTTTTTAAATTGAGCCAACAAGGTTGACAATGTGAGCTAAACATTGCGAGATGGGTTGGGAAAATGAATTGAATAATTCACTAAGTGCCATCCCTTTTATAAACTTATTTGGATTCCCAGAGTTTTTAACAAAATTGTTACCATGTGGTAGTGACAGTCTGTGGAAACACACGGTAATTCACTTGTCATGGAATAATGAATTTAAATGGTCATTATTACATTTGTAGTCAATTTGTGTCTTGGCTGGTATAATCACAGAGATCCAAGCTAATGCCTAGTGCATCCCACTCAAGGGATCCTTCTGGTTAGGGCAAGAGGTCCTTCTCTGGATGTGCTATTGAACTGCTTTTTGAAGCAGAAACAGGAGCTTGCTGCTTATAGCAACAGACGGAATCGATAACTGGGTACAGAGCGTGCCCCTCAGTTTACAGACCATGCTCCTGCTTTCAGCATGTCTTTGAGCACGAGGGAGAGATTCTGTTCCTCTCCTTTTGTCCCTCTTCCACACCAGGAGTTGTTAATACTAACTATATCAATGGATGAAAAAGGGCTGAACAAAGTGGGAATATTATTTTGCTAGTACATTTAAAAATACACATGATCCTGATCCCACTGACATCAGTGAGCCCTTATGTTGTTTTGCAATGGATGTTCATGGGAGTAGGAGAAGACCATAATATATGTATGCTGCAGCAAACCATATATTCAAATAACAAATGTCAATGGTATTGTGCTAGTGGAACAGTGCTTTTGGGACTCAAATGCCAGTTTATGGGAGAAGTGGCCTATTGAATTTAGAGATAGCAAAAGGCCAAAGTCTTTACCCGAGGAAGGTTCTGCTCTGAAGCCAGACTCATCATCTCCATCCCATGTCTACTTGAGATCATCATAAAGGTGGGAAGAGAAGAGCGGAAAGCATTGTGGAAAGGGGCAAAGAATGAAGAAATTATTGGAGGAGACTGCTCTTAATCTGATAGCTGACCTCTTCCCTCCACTACATCTCGTTGGTTTCATATTCCGTTCCTGTGATACACATATGCAACTCCAACTAATGAGTTAGCCTCAATGAAAGTTGACTGACAAATTGAGGGCAGCATACGGGCTCTGGCTGACAAATGATCATGAAAGGAAAATGTACTGAGATAAGCCTCCAAGCACAATATTGGTGCTTAAAGAAAAATCATGAAAAAAACTTTCTAATTTCTGAATTTCCTCATACAGGAGAAATGAGGAACCATAGCTGATGGTGAGAAGCAAGATAGGATAAGAAGAAAGACAGAAATGGAGCTGGGGATGAAATATGGGGATACAATATTTTGACACCAGGATGATAGGTGCATTGGACAGGTAATTTAGGATTTGGCCTTAATAGCAAGTGATATTTGTTTAGAAATACACCTAACTCCTCTTACATGTCTAGTCTCAGTCTAGAAGGAGAGCCACATGGCTGCGGAAGGCTCCATGGAGCCACTCCATCTCTTGAGAACTTGGAATCCTACTGCTGTGAAGGCTCCCCTTGTGATCCAACATAGCAAGACTTGATCTTGAAGCGAAGGAGTGGCAGGCACGGGGACGCTGTATAGGTCATTATGTTCCATTGGACAGAGACGTAGCCATAGCAAAAGCTGCTGCAACTTCAGAGCCAGTACAAAGAGAGATTTAAATTAGGTTGCTCTGTTTTGATATAGTGTTGGAGGACGATGATAGTCCTAAAGATGTTTGCATGAAAACATCATGTTCTCACCCCTATCGCACATCTCCCACTCAGACATCATCTCTGTTTCTATAAATACAATTCCAGAATAGGAAAGTTGTGACATTGGGTAAGGAAAAAGCAGAGGGAACAAAGGATGTATTCAGAGAAGGAAAGATTCTGTTTCCAAGCAGATGTCAATAATAAAGAAGGAGAGAAGAGAAAATACATGAGGTCAGAGGTAGGACAGTTGTGGCAGAGTCCAATGATTTTGCAAATTTTGCACTAGCTTAAGCAGCTCTTTTTAAGAGGCCCAGTTGAGTCCAGACTGAAGGGCTGTCAAAACTGTAGAAGTGTTTATTTGCCAATCTAACTCAATACTACTCATTTTGTTGAATATGTACATGAGACATTTGTAACAAGGAAGTGATGAGGAAGCTCCAGGACCTCAGCAAAATGAAATAAGCAGGAAGACAAAGGGGAATCTGTTTTACAATGGACACAGCTGAATGAAATTATGACCACAAGCTCAAAGATAGGGCACATCAGAAACCTGCCATGTATATTTCCTGCCTTGCATGGCTTTATGCATCCCAAAGCAGCTGCTATGCCACTGCTGTCAGGATCAGCCTCATCCAGGTTATTGTTTTGGACTTCATGACAATAAATATTAATTATATAAAAATTGAATTCTTCATGCCAGAGCCATCAATCTGTCCCATGTGTCTTATAAACTATAAAATTATGTTGAACTTTGACTTCTAGATTATATCTTTGACCTTTAAAATTCAATGGATATATAATCTGAAAGGTTAAAAGAATTAGCTGGCAGTCACACATACATATACATCATGTATATTCAAACTGTTTCTTATCATCTATATATACACCCTCCATGAGAAGAGCCAGCTTGAATTCAAACCATTTTGTGCTATGCTTCTGTTGAACCTCCCTAGCTAAGCTCAGCTATGCCAGATCATTACGTCTATGCAGTGATGTAACCATGTCAGTCCTAGGATATTAGAGGTGGTGAAGTATCTTTTATTGAACTAATGTCTGTTGGTGAGTAAGAGATATCGCCTTACTCACCTTGTCTCTGTATACAGTCAGTACTTGGACAGAAAAGTCTCCAAGGAAAATTCAGTGTGCTGTCTGAAAATCACAAGGCTCTTTTGTATGGATAGAAAGTTTTAATTTTGATGTCCTGAATAAATTCCATTTTGAGCAAACTCACAACATCACCTTATGCTTCCCCTAGTTTTTAATCTAGGGGTATGTGTGGCTATAGATGAGGTATTCTTCTTTAGTTGCTTTCCTAAACTTCTGTGAAATGTTTCTGTGCTCCGTTAAATAGCTACCATTGGTAGGAGTCAGAGAATCCATAAAAATTTTACATAGCTCTTATTCAGGACCTGATCTAACTCCCACTGGATCAAAGGAAAAATTCCCCTTTACTTCTGTGCATGTTGCATCAGGTCATCAATCCATACCCAGGAAAACAGTTAAAGAGGTCACTGGGAGTTACACTTCACTGAAGACTAAGTAATAACATCATTCTTTAAGCAGAAATGGAAATTCTGACACCAATCCTTGCCCTTGTTTCATTGAGCAAATAGGCTTATTTAATGTTAGCCAATGGAGATGTCTACTAAATAATGCCAAAGGGAAGTTCTGCTGAAAAACTAACGACACTGTGTCACCCAGTAAATACTGTTGGATTTTCCCCATACCCTGTATGATATATATTTTTAATAAAATGTAATTTGTTTGGAATTGTTTTCCTTAACATGCTGAAAAATATTAAATTGCCCCCCAAAATCTAATGAAATGTGTACATAATCAGCAGTATGTAATGCAATAATGAAATATAAACCAGGAATCTTGTCATCATGTATAAAAATATACATTTGGGCTATTTCTTGTTGAGAAGGAAAATCATTTAGAAGTTTGTTTTATTGTACTATACCCATTAATACCAGTTGAGAATCTGATACTAAGGCTGACAACCATTTACTGTGTAAATCACACATAATAAACAGTGATGGTGAACCTCAATTTTTGCCAAGCACCCAGATTTTTTATGCTTTTATAAAAAATTCCAATTATCTCATACATATGAGCAGGTTTGAAATCTAATGAGAACAGGCTTATTTTGAGATTATCTAGTTTCCATCAGTTTGGAAACAATCATTTTAGTGTTTAGCCTTGATTCTTATTATCATAATCAAATATCCTGCTTGTTTGTTTACTTTGAAATTTCATTACAAAAATTGCCGGAGAAAGTGGTTGCTGTCGAAGAGTTTGTAAAACAGATGGAACTTGCAAGATGATCAGATTAGAAATAAAGGCAAATTTCAGGGTAATTATCTAGTAGCAGCTTTCCTATCAATGTGGTATTTCCTATCATTTGCAGTGTTTGAATCAAAAGTAGATATCTTTCTGAAAGATACTCTAGCTCTGACTGAAGTTATGGCTTGATGCAGAATTAACTTGATTTAATACTATGTCCTGTGTTATACAAGTCATCAGACATGATATTTACAATGATCTCTTGTGTTCTTTAAAGTGGATTCAAATCCTGTATTCTTTTTTAAGCTCTCAGGCATAGGGATTCTAAGCCATTTCGGTTTCCTGCCAGTTCAGAACAAAGCCAGCAGACGGAGACCACGTGAAGTAAACAGACATCTCTGATTCATGGATGTGGAGGGGGAGGGATGGGGTGAGATAGAGCGGGGCACTGTCTGTGTGGGGCACAGGGTGACAGTTTGGGAGATGGCGGGTGAGGAGGAGTGTGGCTCTGTTTGTGTGGGGCACAGGCTGGCAGTTAGGGAGGTGGCAAGGAAGGGGGGCGGGTGGCAGCTTACAAAAGAGCAGACCCTCCTCCCCCTTCCTCCTTCTCTCTCTCCCCTGCCTTGTATCTGGCCCAGCACTAGTTTTAACCGTCAGCACCCTTTTCCACACCAGTGTTCCTGCCGGCGCCTCTGCTCTCCCCGGGTCCATCTGCCCACCGGTTTGCATGTTGGCTGAGGCGCGCCTGTGCCGTGAGGGTGATCCTCCATGTGCTGCCTCTGTGCAAGTGCCACAGGCCCAGAACAGCGGTGGCCTGGCAGCGTATTGTTGCCGTCGGAGCTAGTGCAGGGGGGAGAGCGTCACATCCTCCCACAGTACCTTAAAACCTTCTCCTGGAGAAAAGGTTGTCCCATGCAAAGTTTGGTTGCGGTAGCTCTTATAGTGTCCAAGTTATTAGAGCACAAACATACACACATTCTCTTTTATACATTAGATAAGCGATTTTGGAATATTTGTTGTGGAATAGCTATTCAGAAATAATCATGTGGTGTAGATGCAGCCTCCAAGATTTTCCCAATCCTCTGTTCCCAAAGGAACAGTACACTGCAGCTTATCAATTACACCATGGGACACAGCATCACTTACATGCTGCCCTTAGATTTCTGTGTAGAAAAAGTAAGTATCAGTTTATTTAACAAAGAACAGAGATTAAAATAACAGTAAGCAGAGATATTGGAAAAAAAGGTTTACACGTAAAATAAAATCATAAACCTTTCTCTGGGGCCTAAATTTAACACAAGGTTCCCTCTTGTCTAATAAGGTCATGTTCACCCAAAATGTTTCTCTCAGCATTTTTCAGTCAGGAGGCTTGAGCCCTCCTTTCATAAAACCAACTTGTGTTATGGCATGTTACCTCTATGTTAACTGCCTTTAACTTCAAGACTTTAAGGGACACATTTTCTTATATATCATGTCTATCTCCTTACATAATATCCAACTGTATTTCTCATAAAGATTACAACTACCAATGTGACACAGGCTTTTAGAAGAGATCTCATATGTCAGCCTTTACTGAATTATTATGCATATAACTGACTGGGTCTGTTATTTTATTGAGTTATTCTTTCTACAGCAAAAAAGAATAAGGGGCGTATGGTAAATGTGAATGGTTGATTAACCAGTGGTGATGAATGATTATGAATAGTCTCAAATTTCTCCTCATACTCTAATTCCCCTCCTTCCTCACCATTTCCCTATTACAGTCATTTTAGTGGGCCTTTGACCTATGATTTTAAAAGCATGAGTATGATATCTACAATAATGTGTGATTCATGCTGTCATTCATAGAATCACAGAATACTAGAACTGAAAGGAACCTCGGAAGGTCATCAAGTCCAGTCTCCTGTCCACATGGTATGGTAGGACCAAGTATCATCTAGATGAGTGGTTCTCAAGCTTTATGGGCTCCAGAACCCTATACATACGTAAAAAATTATGCGGAGCCCCTGCCATGTGTGTTAATTGCATCAGTTCATGGCGATTCTGAATTATGCTTTTGAAGGCTTTCCAGTTTGTCAACCTTGTGGAGCCCCTGGGCTCCACAGAGCACAGTTTGAGAAACATTGATCTAGATCATCCTGCATACATGTTTATCTAACCTGCTCTTAAATGTCGCTAATGATGGAGATTCCACAATATCCCTAGGGAATTTATTACAAAGTTTAACCAACTTGACAGGAAGTTTTTACTAATGTGCAACCTAAATCTCCCTTGCTGCAGTTTAAGACCATTGCTTCCTGTGCTACCATCATTTGTTAAGGTGAGTAATTTTTCTCCCTCCTCGTAATATTCTTTCAGGTACTTAAAAGCTGTTATGTCCCCTCTGAGTCTTCTCTTTCCCAAACTAAATGAACCCAATTCTTTCAGTCTTCCCTCATAGGTCATGTGTTCAAGACCTTTAAGTCATTTGGTTATTCTTCTCTGAATTGTCTCAATGGGTATGTCTACACTACAGCGCTAATTCGAACTAACTTAGTTGGAATTAGTTAATTCGAACTAAGCTAATTCGAACTAACGCACCCAGACTAAAAAACTAGTTCGAATTAGCATTTTTCTAATTTGAACTAGCATGTCCACACAGAGTGGACCTTGAACTGGGGTTAAGGATGGCCGGAAGCAGTGCCGGCAGGGCATCAGATGAGGACTTAGAGCGTGGAGCTGCTGTCTCAGGCTAGCCGAGGGCTGTGCTTAAAGGGACCCGACCCCCACCCTGGACACACAGTTCTCAGGGGTGCCCGCCTGCAAAGCAGTCCTGGCTTGGAGTGCCCTAAATGCCCACACTGGGCACATCACAGCACTCGGCCATCAGACCGGCTGCACTTGCCGCAGGGTGCCATCTGGGGAGAGGGGGCAATTGGGGGGCTGCAGGAGAGGTTCCACCCCCAGAAGCCCGCAGAGCCAGCACAGTCTTCCCCATCGGGGGCTCGTACCCCATTCCTCCCTCACCTCCTTCCACTTACCCCTCCGTAGCCCCCCTTCCTGATGTACAAAATAAAGAACAATAATGTTCAAAAATAGAATCTCTCTTTATTGAACAAAACTCAGGGAGACTGGGAAAAGGAGGTGGGAGAGGGGAAAAGAGAGGGTGGGAGAGGGGAGGGCAACTACAATGATGAGGGGTTTGGAACAGGTCCCATATGAAGAGAGGCTAAAGAGACTGGGACTTTTCAGCTTAGAAAAGAGGAGATGGAGGGGGGATATGATAGAGGTCTATAAAAGCACGAGTGGGGTGGAGAGGGTGCATACAGAAAAGTTCTTCATTAGTTCCCATAACAGAAGGACTAGAGGACACCAACGGAAAGGAATGGGTAGCAGGCTTCAAACTAGTAACAGAAAGTTGTTCTTCACAAAGCAAAGAGTCAACCTATGGAACTCCTTGCTGCAGGAGGCTGTGAAGGCTAGAACTAGAACAGAGTTTAAAGAGAACTGAGATCAATTCATGGAGAGTGGGTCCATGAAGTGGTATTAGCCAGGGGGTAGGAGTGGTGTCCCTGCCCAAGGTTTGTGGAAGGCTGGAGAGGGATGGCACGAGACAAATGGCTTGGTCACTGTCGTCGGTCCATCCCCTCCAGGGTCCTTAGGGTTGGCCGCTGTCAGCAGACAGGCTACTGGGCTAGATGGACCTTTGGTCTGACCCAGTACGGCCATTCTAAGCTCAGGGCTCAGGGTCAGGGGTCTCAGTGGACCACCTTGATTTTCATGCAAATCTGCTTCTGGGTGGCCAGGATGGCAGCTCTCCTGCCCTAGACGGCCGCTTTCCTGTGCCTAGTGTGGAGGTCGTGGATGAGGTCCACGATGTCTGCACTGGACCAGGTGGGTGCCCGCCTCTTGAGGTCTTGGGCAAGCTCCCGGGAGCCGCCAGCCTGGTCCCAGGAAGAGAGGGAGGGCTGGGGGGCATCGGGTGGCTGGCTCGAGCCATGCCAGGTGCAGGGTCTGCTGGCTGGGTGCTGGCAGGCTTGCATCTGGCATGGGCACCGTAGCCAGCCCGTGCCCCTTTAAGGGGTCCGTGGCCGGGAGGGGGGCAATAGAGTTTCCCTGGTGTTGGCCAGAGTGGCCACCAGGGAAAGCTGGGGAGGGCTAGCCTCCCACTAGTTCGAATTAAGGGGCTACTCACCCCTTAATTCGAACTAATAAGTTTAAACTAGGCTTAGTCCTCGTAAAATGAGGTTTACCTAGTTCGAACAAAGCGCTCCGCTAGGTCGAATTAAGTTCGAACTAGCAGAGCGCTAGTGTAGCGCCTATCAAAGTTAATTCGAACTCATGTCCATTAGTTCGAATTAACTTTGTAGTGTAGACATACCCCAATTTCCCCACATCTTTCTTGAAATGTGGTGCCCAGAACTGGACACAATACTCCAACTGAGTCATAATCAGTGCAGAGTAGAGTAGAAGAATGATTTCTTGTGATTTTGCATCCCAGGATTCTCCCCACCCCCAGTGCCAAACTGTTGACTCATATTCAGTTTGTGTTCCACTATGTTCCCCAGATTTCTGCAATACTCCTTCCTAGACAGTCTTTCTATCACCTTCCTAGACAGTCACTTCCCATTTTGTATGTGTGACTGATTGTTCCTTCCAAGTGGAGTACTTTGCATTTGTCCTTATTAAACTTCATCCTATTTACCTCAGACCCTTTCTCCAGTTTGCCCAGATCATTTTGAATTATCAGCCTATCCTCCAAAGCATTTGCAACACCTCCCAGCTTGGTATCATCTACAAACAGCCTCCTCAGTAGCAGAGGGATATAGCAATGACATGAGGTGAGGGACCTCAGGCCAACAGAGCAAAGCTAACTCCTGCTGCTCTGCCACTTCCTCACTGCTACTTGTGTGCGGTGTCAGGCCCCAACCAGCTAAGGTTGTCGGGGTGGCCTCAACCCATTGCTTGACTCATTGGTAGGCCTCTGTTGGACTTGGAGGTGCTATGCTCCACAGGGAACCAACTGCCCTGCAGCAGCTTCCTGCCATTAGATTATCACAGTCTCACTCACAGATGCCTTGACCACTAACTGTTACAGGTGTTGCCCATACTTGGTCTCAGCAAGCCCACTCAGCTTCCTGGCTGAGAGTCCCCTTAGCAAACAACAACCCTAAATTAAAATGCTCAGTAAGCAGCCAACCATTCTATGGCAGCGCTAAGTCTTGCTGTGGGACATGGCGACACTGCTGTTGTCAGGCCTTGCAGCCAACACATCAATCCCTGTATCGTATGCGCTAAGCCACAGAGACCCATCCATGCAACCAAATGGGTTGCAGTTGCAGTCAGCAAAACAAAAGGGCCAAAACAAACTAAAATGGGAGTCCTGCTGCAGTTGCCATAACTGTTGACTGGTATGCCTGGCAGAAAAGGGAACCAGACTAAAGGAACATCTTCCTACCCACTTCTGTCATGGGGGTTTGTCTCAGCCCCTTAGAAAAATAAACGGACTAAAATGTGGGTGCTAACAAACGGGGCATTTATTTAACAGTTCAAACAAGTAAAGAATGTAACTATAACCAGGCCTCCCATAACTAAAGTTTAAGTGACACAAAGGCGGTGCACTACTGCAACTGGCGTGAGTTCCTTTCCCCCAGGATGGGACCTAGGTAAGGAAATGGAGGATTACAAAACCACTACTATATCCTGGAGCTTGTGGCCCCTCACAGTGGGACAGCTCTGGATTCTGTCTCCAGATGGTATCTCAGGTGAGAGTGATTAGGCTGTGCCAGTTCTGCTCTGGTGATGGCACTCTCCCCTCCCTGTGCCGTCATGGGTGTGTGTATGTCCTTGTTGATGAGGGGTGGCAGCTGGTAGCACACTCCTTGCATGCAGGTAAATTCATCCTCCTACAACCAAGACCTATTTGCATGTTGCTGGCATAACCTCTAAGCAGCTCCAGACTCTGCCACTCAGAAGGGCAGTCCCTTGATTGATTTTTATCTGCTTAGATTTAAGTACCCATTCCCCAGATACTTAATGATGCTCTGTCTTTCTTTCCCCCCTTCCCCTTCCCCTCTCCTATTTATTTCGAGTTTTCATATCCCCAACTCATAACTCTGGTCATCTAAAGAAGTGGGCTGTGCCCACAAAAGCTCATGATACCATCTACATGTTTTTAGTCTAAGTGCTACCAGACCATTTGTTGTTTTATTTTGTATTAACAGAGAATGTTAAAATGTTTTGTTGGGTTTATTTGGTTATATGTGACTGTAAGTGAGTGATGGGCAGCTTGTGATAAGGGTAAGTAGTGGCCAGCAAGTCCCTGCAGGCTGCTTCTATTCCTGCAGCTGGTTGGCCAGGAACTGTGAACCATGGCCAATAGGAGTTGCGGGTGGCTGTATCTGTGAATGTAAAATAAAGTCCTGTCTGGCAGCCTGCCAGCAGGTTACCCTTACCACTGCTGTAGTTAGTGTATCATCATGTGTGTCTTTTTCCTTCCACTCCCAAAAGGAGAAGCAAATACTCCAATCAGACAGATAACTGATTAATGTTCACTGCTCTTAACTTTCACTGGCTTCAGGAGTTTGTTATTGAAAATATTCAGCTGAGTTTCAAAGCCAACAATATTCCCCCAGGGTGCCCATTAGTCAGAAGGGCAGCATAGTTGTAAACAACCTAGTTTGTAAAGTCGAGGAATGTGGTAGAAAAGACATCTAAGTGATATTTGGTAAATATTTCATACTCTGGAATGCACAGCTTGCAGGCAGAGAGAAAAATGTGGAAGGCAATTTAAAAACAGTTTCCTCAGAAAAGAAACCTTTCTACAAATATTCCAACAATAAAACACCAAGGCTACATCTAGACTGGCATGATTTTCCGCAAATGCTTTTAACGGAAAAGTTTTCAGTTAAAAGCATTTGTGGAAAAGAGCGTCTAGATTGGCATGGATGCTTTTCCACAAAAGCACTTTCTGTGGAAAAGCGTCCGTGCCAATCTAGATGCGCTTTTGCGCAAAACAAAGCTGAGCTGTCTACACTGGCCCTTTTGCACAAAAGCTTTGCGCAAAAGGGACTTTTGCCCAAACGGGAGCAGCATAGTATTTCCTCCAGAAGCACTGATTTCAGACAGTAGGAAGTCAGTGTTCTTGCAGAAATTCAAGTGGCCAGTGTAGACAGCTGGCAAGTTTTTCCACAAAAGCAGCTGCTTTTGCAGAAAAACTTGCCAGTCTAGACACAGCCCAGGCTATGTCTACACTCGTGGTTTCTTGCACAAGTATGGCCGTTCTTGCGCAAGAATCTGCAGAGTGTCCACACTGCCCGCCCGCTCTTGCACAAGGAAATTTACAGTACGGTGTGGTAAGACAGTGCTCCTTGCACAAGAGTTACGCTCTTTTTTATCAGGTGTAAGCCCTCATGTGCAGGATCTCTTGCGCAAGAGGGCAGTGTGGACGCTCGGCAGGGATTTCTTGCGCAAGAAAGCCCTATGGCTAAAATGGCCATCAGAGCTTACTTGCTCAAGAGAGTGTCTACACTGCAATGGGAGCTCTTGTGCAAAAGCACAGCTCGCACATGGCAGTGTGGACGTTTTCTTGCACAAGACTTCTTGCACAAGAACCCTTGCGCAAGATGTTCTTGTGCAAGAAGTCGCCAGTGTAGACATAGCCCAACTGATACTGGCTCAAGTGATCGTGAGTAATAACAGTTGCAGAGATTTAGGGATCCCTGGTCCACATTTTAATGTATATCGTATGTACCTATAAAAAAAACCCACTCAATTAATGATAGCTTGCAGGGTAGATGAAGATAACTGTACTTAATTTTTGTATTTATAATAAAAATAAAATAAATAATAAATGAGACTACAAGTTTGTGTGCATATAATCAGGCTGTTGTGTTAGTCCTAGCAGCCAGCCAGGATCCTCTCGCTCCCTCTCAGCAGACTTAAGTGTCTATACTCCTGAGGCTTTTCCATACACGAAGATGGTCCTTTCTTCTCTAGTTACAATTAGCTGCAAACTTCAGCTCTTTTCTACAGCTCTTTCTAGATGGCCCTCGTGGGCCTAGATTGACTGCTTCCCCTGAAGCCACTCTAGCCTTCTTGAAGGACCTTTCAACTTCTTCTGTCCTGGGATGAGTGCAACAGAACCCTGAGACCTCCAGCAGAGGGTCCTTAAGGCCTACTCCACTCCACAATTGTATCATTTTTTACTGTTTGACCAGCTCTAGAAGCTTTGACCCCAAATCATAAAGTAGATAGACTTGACCAGAGCTCACCCCTTGTTCATGAAAAGAATTGCAAAACTCAGCAAACTTTCTGTGCATAACTGGGTTAATTACAGTTTTTAAATGAAATCCAGAGCCAGCCTAGTTTCTCCTAGTTTCAAGTTACACAGAAATTTGAACAGCTTGGATGGCAATCTTTGACATACATTGACCATTTTTTGTTGATTTGCATAAAACTTCATGCAAACTATTTCTGTTGTATAGATATTCTAATGTTTATAGTTCAGCAACCTAAGTAATTGTACTTGGGCACTTCCTAACTGTATATCTAGACTACAAGCCTCTTTCGAAAGAGGCGTTTTCAAAAGAGCTCTTTCGAAAAAGCCTCTTTCGAAAGAGATAATCTAGGCAGCCACACAACTTTCAAAAAAGTGATCTGCTTTTTCAAAAGAGAGCACTCAGGCAATCTGGATACTCTCTTTCGAAAAAGCCTTATTTGCATTTAAGAACGCCTTTTTTTGACAAAGCTCTTTTGAAAAAAGGCATACTTCCTTGTAAAATGAGATTTACCACTGTCGAAAAAACCTCTGCATTCTTTCTATTTAATTTCGAAAGAACACAACAGCAGTCTAGATGCAGGTGACTTTTTTTTTCAAAAAAAGGCCACTTTTTTCAAAGAAACCCTGTAGTCTAGACAAAGCCTAACACAACAGCATCCAAAGCCTGCCATTTTCTGGAGTCCAGAGCATCACCTTCCAAAATGTTGGTGGCATAAGTGACTGGTGCTTGCGAGGGAAGGGGATACATAGAGAGCCACCTAGGAAGAAGAAAGGGCACTCCAGTTAACAATGAAAATTTTGGCAGAGTCTTGGGGAAGTGAACATCTCGAGTGCTACCATTAGTTATCTGTGGTGGAGGATAACCTTAAGTTTCTACAGTATATCTAGCATACTTACATAACCACAGTGACTGCTCCATGTATATTCTACCTTTATATATTCCTAGTTATAGCATTGTGCAAATCCAGTGCAGAAGGCACATGCATAGATTAACTGCAATTAAAATATATATGCACATTGAAGAGGAATAATATCTGGTTAAAAAACTCTGTACCCTCCAAATGTGACACTTAGCTCCTTCTGTTCACTTTAGGTAAGTAAATGCCCATGAGGTGCCATGCACTGTGCTCTGAGAGTGAATGGTTTGGCTTCTGTTATATCAAGGGATATGGGAGCGAATTTCAAACTCAAGGACCCTGCATAGAGGAAGCCTTGTTAATAGCTCCCTATATGCAGGTTAGTAGCTTGGTAGCCTCAGCTAATCTCACATGACAGGAGAGACTGTCTGCAAGGTATCCGTGTCTTGAAACCATTACAAAACATTGTAGGTAAGTCAACAACTTTAATTGCACTCATAAGTTAGCTAGAAGCCTGTGCATTGGTACAATATGCATTGTATGCATATTGTATGCACTAATGAAGGAGCAACCAGATGACATTTTGGAGTTGATTTCAAGTATGCCACTAAATCTAGTTGGGAGATGACAAAAAAGTGGTGAAAGCCACACCTGAAAAGAATAGTCACAACTTTCTATGCAAAAAGTCTTTTCAGTTAATGTTATCTGGGTGTGTATATATCAATTTACAACAAAGAACTAAAAGTAAAATGGGAGAAAAAAGATGAAGCAGTTGACTATGAGTATGTCTAGACAACAGAGCTTTTCTGAAAAGCTCTGCCGCATCCAAGGAATGCGTCTGATTTTCTGAAAAAAATTTCAAAAAAGCAAATGCGTTTTTTCAGCATCCCTGTAAACTTGTTTTATGAGGAAGAAAGGATGTTCTGAAACAGGATTTTTTCCAACACATGGCCCCATGTAGACAAGCCAAATGTCAGAAAAGCCTCTTTCAGAAAAAAAGCGGAAAAAGATACGCAAATAGCAGTTCGCAATTTATGTATCTTTTTCCGAATTTTCTTTGTAGTGTAGACATAGCCTAAATCTAAACTTTTAGGTTCAGGAATAAGCAAAACTTTTGCTATTTTTCCCAGTAAATAATCTCAAATGTCACAGAAATAAAGCATAAACCAGATTAATTATAATAATTTAAATAGCAACTAATTGATGTGCACAAGTAAATGTGTAAATTGTTGCATGCAGGTGAAAAGATATAATTTTTTGCATGATGAAGAATCACTCTGCACAAGTATTATAGAATTAGCTATATTGTCCATAACATCAAGTTAAACTAGCCAGAGGGGAGATAAGATACCTTACTATATAAAGGTTTTTGTAGCGTCTATGTATTACAAATCTTCCAGATAGCCACAGGTCACATACAAAGTTCTTGCCAATAAATTTCAATCTGCAAATAACAATTGGATAAATCTTGCTTTGTTATGTAAGAATCCGCTGGTCATGAATGAGTATAATAGGTGGTGTGGGTCTCATCTTCATACTCATGCACGCAAGTGTCCATGTTCCATGAACTGTTACGGTATCTTTGGCGGGTTTGTCTTTTGCTGCTCACTTTCTGTGTTTGTACTGAGCTGGCATTCATTCTAGAATGTAATGCGATTATGAATATGAAATAACTGTACGATATAGATGAGTAAACAACAGCAATACACTATTTTCCTTTGTGTATTCAGAATATGTCTGCTTCCACCAACTGGTATAGAAACATGCCAATAATTTAAAATGACCACTTAGCATCTGATCCAATGCACGGCAAGGTTAGGAGAAAGACTCTCATTCACTCCAAGGAGAGTAGACTGGGGATTTACTTGATTAAAACTGGAGATGTGCAGAATGATTCTATATCCAGCAGATGAAAAGGTGAACAATAATCATTTTTAAAGAATATTAAGGTCTCAAATTCTTTACAGAATATGAATCAAATTAATGTCTAACACTAGTTCAAACACTTTCACCTCAGAATGGGGATCAGAATTATTTACCCATGGAGAAAACACTGATTTGTTTTACTATCCAAGTAACTGACTTTGTACAACATGGAGCTTTTAATGAATAGAATTGTAGCAGCAGCAGCTACACTGCAAATTCCCCCTCCTGCAGCAGTGGAGCCATATAGCCAAAAACAGTACTGCCCAGTCTTTCTGCCTTGCAGCTGTGGAGAGTCACTGCTAAGAAATGAATCTTACTGCTACATTTCCAAGTACAACATTCACTCTCAAGACTTTTCCTTGCCTTTCATTATTAAAACCATCTGAACACCTAAACAAAAGCATGTATCTGCACTGTATTTCACCAATCTGTAGGGAAACACAACATCTTGACCTTAATCTTGGCAGGTGCATTTCTCATTGACTAATTTTCAAATGTTTTTTTGAAAATCTTCCAATTTGCAAATGACATTGAGAAATATGATCTCATTCTATGTCCAGCAACAACTGAGAAGGATTGCATTTTCCTGGAACTTATCCACTGCTTGAAAAATATTAATGCTAAAATGATGATCAAGAAAGGAGAAAAAGAAAGAAAGGACAGAAGTTTGCCAGGAACTATGCCACTGAAAGCCACAGAGGTCCAATATATCTTGTTTTCATTTTAAACTTTACCACGCTGAAAGTACTTTTAGAGAAGAGATTATAACTATTTCTCATGATGAGATAATGGCTAGTCTTTCTGTATTGGTATCAGCTCTTGAGATTTTATCATGAATCTCACAGTATTTGTTGTTGTTGTCTTCTTAAAACCTAGCTTCTGGGATTAGTTGAATACATAAAAATTTCAAGTTACAATTTGAAAAAAAAAAGTAAGCTTATAGACTTCATGCATATACAGTTTGAACCATTAAAGGTTCAAAAACAAGATGGTAAATCCATAGAATCCCATATACATTGGGAATTTTAAATCTGATTTTGGGGGGCAAGGAGAAGAGAGGACCAACTCATGAAGTTAGAACATTTGAAGTTGGCGGTACTGTTACTGACAAGGGTATAATATTGCCAATTGCTTTCATGATTTTTTAATCTGTTAAAAAAGAATTGAGACCATGAAATAACTCCACACAGTCCAAACCACCAGATGTTGGAGAGATCTTTAGCTCTCAAAATTGAGTTGATTTTGAGGCAAAAGCCTTGGTATCCCATTACCATTCCCCAAAGACAACCAATTTCCCATCTTCAACATCTTTACTTGTGTTTTATCTTATTACTCTTTCATGATGTAGAAAAATAAAAGTGAATTTCTCCTCTACTGTAAACATTTAATAGGCTAAGTAACTAATAAGTGAAAGGCTTATGCATGATTTTGGATAATGGAAACCTATAGATAATTCATTGACTGCACTTCTTTTAACTCTGTACAGTGAATACTTTTAATAAGGCTCAACTCTGCATAATTTGGCTTAGTTATAATTTAAGTAAAAAGGAGGTGTGATCCATCTACTTACTGGTGTGTATTATTTATCTAACCTAAATTTGTCTCTTTGGGATTCTGTTGAATAGATTAGAATTTATCTGTTGTGAAGGCATAATTTGCTTTTCATAGGCAAAATCACTAGCAGAAAATACTATTAAAGAAGGCTCCCGGATAAATTTTTCAAAAGCATCTGTGTTTTAGGAATCCAAATCCTATTGACTTTCAATAACATTCAGGCTTCTAAATGCCTAAGTCATATTTGGAAGTGAGACATAGGCACTTCTGAAAGTATCAACTCTTGAGTCCATAACTTAAAAGAGTAGACAGATTCTCAATAGTGTGTTATCCTAACAGCTCTCATTAAAGACGATTGGTACTGTAGGACACTTACTTTAAAATGAATTAAGAATCAAATCATAGTCACTTAAAAATGTTGATCTGCTTGAGTAAAAATCCTGTACTATTTGTGGAAATTCAGGTCATCATCCAAAAAGTGGAAGACATGTTACATAATAATTATTAGGAGGGAGTTAGATATCTCTTTTTGATCATCTAAAATGAGACACAAGTAGAATGATATCACTGGAATACTTCTGTAAAACTTTTCTTTCCACTGGAAGCAGGTCAAGTTGAGTAACAACCACCATAGCCTGTCTAAATGTTTGATTCAGCTATGTATTTTAACACTGTTCCATTCTTGACCACGGAAACAATACTGATTTTCTCCAAAAGTGTAATTTCCACCTTTCAGAGGAGGATTTGAGGAGTGCAAGACCTTGATTTTTTGGGGGTTAATCAGGATACACCAGACCCAAGTATACAGCTTCTCAAAATTGATCCTCAGTTTATAGGGTATTAACTTCTGCTTCTCCCATTCTGCAGGATGTCAGAATGGAAAATGAGTTAACATATATTTTAGAGGAAAATTTGAGGAAAACTTATGTCATCGAGAAAGGTAACAATCCTTCAAAACTATAAACTCATGTTCAACAGTATGGATAAGTTCATCCCTGGTAAAATTCCACTGAAATCACAGTTGGCCTAGTGGAAATTTAGCCCAATATTTCTAGGAAATCAAAAGCAAGGTCATATTTTAAATATAGCTAACAATCATTTTCCTTTTTTTACACAATGAAGTACTTAAAGGAATAGATGGTTGATGAAAACTGAATTTAAATGAAAAGTACAACTACAACCTTTGTTATAAATATGTTTGGCTTGAGACCTCTCCATCACACCTTCTGTGCACAGCACATTACTCTTTTACTAAAGATCAACTCAGCCCTTGGGATTCTTGACACTCTCACTGAACTAACCTCACAAATACCAAATCCATAAAGGAGTTAGTGGGATGGGAAAAATCAACCAGATGTGTATCAAACTAGTTCAGAATTTCCAACTGGCTATTAATAAGCAGAGCCCTTAAATAAATAAAGTAAAACCCAAGAAGGAACTCCTACGTGATGTCCAAGTACAAAATAATACCTGGGGATTACTAGAAGTAGAGGACCTATTTTTATCCATATAAGAGAATGAAATAAAGGGTAATAAAATTAAGTCATACTTTTTGCTTATGTGCATTTACTATGGGTACAATGTATTTGCTGGACTATTACATTCTTAATTAGAAACACCACTGCCAAGCTTTGTTACTGCATTCATAAGAAGCAAATAAGATCAAAGACCTAGAATTTCTTTTTTTTCTCTTTATTCTTCTTGTTAGAGAGGTTGAATATAAGCTTGTTATCCAAAATGATGTGCTGAAAAGGGGTGGTTTGTTATTTAAAAGAGAATAATTCTCTATTAATAGTTGTTCTAGATTGACCTAAGCAACTCATCTACCAGCTACACAACTCATCCCAAATGAGAATTTAAAGTACTTTAATCCAATTGGGATGTTGTATCATCTGATACGACTATTACTTTCTCTTACCTGCACAATGTATAGCACTAAACTAGATATGGGATTGAATCTCTCCAGCCCTTTAAGGTATGTCTTAATTATGCTGCTCTTCTTAATTACCAGTTAGTAGCAGCGAAGGATGATAAGTTTAGACCTGCATATACTCTGGTTTATGGGATTACATTAAAAATATACCAGTGACTTCTAAAGGATTGATTTTTGTCCAATTCTGATCTACATAAAAACACCTGGGGGTAATTAAAGGATATCTGTTTCAGCCTTAGCTAGTTGCATACCTTAGGGCATTAGAATAAATTAATATTTATTATGTTTTTGAGTTCTCAGAGGATATTAAAAGAAGGGACAAAGTGTTATTTAATATGGTAAAGGATGATTCAAATTAGCCAACAACAAATAAAACATATGTATGCTTCTTTTCTCATTAATTCAAATATCTTATGCTGGTATCTTCAATCTATTTGACCTTTCCAATGGGGTGACAATTGGGGAAGAAAGTAGGTAGAAAAATGGTAAGGTCAAAGGGCTAAAAATTTGTAGAATTGTTGGAATGAATAGCCTATGTAGAAATGAGTTGTGAAATTTTATACATCGGGAGAAGTTCAGTTCATGTGTTAGTGGGTGAATTTCCAATTGCTTCAATAGGAGATGTGACCATTTACATCCATTCTGAATTTAGTCCATTACAATGCTAATAATGATTGGCTATAAGAGGGTAGCGTATGGGGATAAATTATCTGTGGTTTTACAATCATTGTGTTCAATGGAGTTTTGCCTCTGCATAATTTGGCCTCTGATTTATCTTGTATTTCTCTTTCTAACCTACTCTCTTATGCATAGAAATATGTAGTTACAGGGTAGCAAGAATGAACTCAGAGCCATAATTTTGCATCTGATTTCATGTTCATACTGCCTCAGATCCTTACTATATAAAATCCTCAACCATAAAAGGGATAATGTTTCCCGTACTCGTTGTTTGAGGAAGGATTAATAGATTTAATGGATTGGCAAACAAACTCTTGAGTTCATTGTAACATTTATTTCTTGACAATTTTGTTGTCAAAGATGTTAAAGTAAATAGATGTGAGTGAAGACAGCTTAAATTAACTGCTATGATAATGGAAACAGTCTTTCCAAGCCAGAACACAAAGCTACTGGCCAACTACCATGCACCATAACAAATCCTCAGAGCTACCTAATAGACAGATGCTGCTATTGTTCTGGCTGATGTCTCAGACATATTTCACATCTGGCATTCAACTGCTTTGTTCACCTTCTTTGGTTTTGAAAATGTGGACAGACAAATTGACTAGTGATTAGCATAGAGCCATGTGTGTGCTTGGCAAAGGTTCCCTTGCATTGAATTACTTGGCCCAGTGGCTTGCAGCAGTGACCAGCTTTGAAAAAAAAAGATAATTAAAATGTATTGGAACAAATTCTGCCCTTCCCTAAGCAGCTGCGACACTCACAGAAATCAATAGGAGTTGTATTCACTTATGATATTGTTAAATTTGGCCCAAAGCTTAACCAGAGCTAGGAAAATACCTTTGTTCTCAATGGGCTTGTTTGTGAGCCAGAAATATTTTGCACACATTATCAGACCTTGCTATTGAAATGATTTAGGTTGAATGAACCTGTAGTCAGTTTTTGTTTAGTCAGTTCACAGATGACACTAAGCTAGCGGGAAAAGTGGATACACTGGAAGGTAGGGATAGAGTCCAGAATGACCTAGACAAATGCGAGGATTGGGTTAAAAAAACCTGATGAGTTCGACAAGGACAAGTGCAGAATCTTGCATTTGGGATGGAACAATCCCAAGCACTGCTACAGGCCAGGGACAGACTAGCTAAGTGGTGGTTTGGCAGAAAAAGGCCTGGAGATTACAATGGACGTGTCAGTGTACCCTTGTAGCCAAGAAGGCTAATGGCATATTAGGGTGCATTAGGGGGAGCATTGCCAGTAAATCTTGAGAAGTGATTATACGCCTTTATTTGGCATTGGTGAGGCCACATCTGGAATACTGCATCCAAGTTTGGGCCCTCCCATTACAGAAAATGTTGTGCACACTTTGGAGAAAGTCCAGTGGAGGGCAACAAAAATGATTAGGTGGCTGGGGTATTTGGGCTTAAGAGTGAGGGGGAATTTGATAGCATCCTTTAATTTCCTGAAAGGGGGTTCCAAAGAGGACAGAGGGAGGTTGTTCTCAGCCATGACAGATGACAGAATGAGGAGCAATAGTCTCAAAATGCAGTGGGGGATAAAGAGGTTGTTATATTAGGAAAATAACTTTTACTAAGAGCGTGGGGAAGCACTTGAATGGGTTACTTAGGGAGGTGATGGAATTTCCATCCATAGAGGTTTTTAAGTCCCAGCTTGACAAAGCCCTGTCTGGAATGATTTAGTTACGGTTATTCCAGATTTGGGCAGGAGGTGGGACTCAATGACCTCCCGAGATCTCGTCCAACCCAAGGAATCTATGATTCTATGTTACAAACACTTGGGAATCATTCAGGACAACTGCACCTCTATTTCCATACCATGGTCCACCACAACCACTCATTTCTAGTCTTTCAGCTCCCAAACAGTACCTTGCTTGGGCAGAGACAAAGGTCTGCCCCTCCTGATGAGAATTTTTCCAGACTGAACAGTTCCATGCATACACCGTGATATTCCCAGCAAGTCAGACTCCTAAAACAGACCACCATCAACATAATGTTAGCTCACTGCAGGCATCTAGGCAGCATATTTCCTCTAAGTTATCACATAGACCATCTATAAAAAGGGAAATAAGAACAACCCAGGGAACTACAGACCAGTCAGTTTAACTTCTGTGCCAGGAAAGATAATGGAAATATTTAAGGAATTCATCTGCAAACACTTGGAAGATAATAAGGTGATAGGAAACAGCCAGCATGGACTTGTAAAGAACAAATCATGTCAAACCAATCTGGTAGCTTTTTATGATAGGATAATGAGTCTTCTGGATAAGGGAGAAGCAGTGTACATGGTATACCTAGATTTTAGTAAGACATTTGATATGGTCTTGCATGATATTCTTATCAATAAACTAGGAAAATACAACTTAGATGGGGCTTCTATAAGGTGGGTGTATAACTGGCTGGATAACTATTCTCAGAGAGTAGTTATTAACGGTTCACAATCCTTCTGGAAAGGTATAACAAGTGGGGTTCTGCAGGGGTCTGTTATGGGACCTGTTCTGTTCAATATCTTCATCAACGATTTAGATATTGGCATAGAGAGTACGCTTATTAAGTTTGCAGGTGATACCAAGCTGGGAGGGGTTGCAACTGCTTTGAAGGACAGGGTCATAATTCAAAATGATCTGGACAATTGGAGAAATGGTCTGAGGTTAACAGGATGAAGTTTAATAAGGACAAATGCAAAGTGCTCTGCTTAAGAAGGAACAATCAGTTTCACGCATGCAAAATGGGAAGCAACTATCTAGGAAGGAGTCCGGCAGAAATGGATGTAGGGGTTATAGTGGACCAAAAGCTAAATATCAGCCAACAGTGTGATGCTGTTGCAAAAAAAGCAAACATGAGTCTAGGATGCATAAACAGATGTGCTGTGAGCAAGACACAAAGAAGTCATTCTTCCACTCTACTCTGTGCTGATTAAGCCTCAGTTGGAGTATTGTGTCCAGTTCTGGGCACCACATTTCAAGAAAGATGTGGGAAAATTGGAGAAGGTCCAGAGAAGAGCAACAAGAATGATTAAAGGTCTAGAGAACATGACCTATGAAGGTGGTTAAATACTGGAATAAATTGCTTAGGGAGGTTGTGGAATCTCCATCTTTGGAGATATTTAAGAGTAGGTTAGATAAATCTCTATCAGGGATGGTCAGGGATGGATTACCCAATAGACAGATTAAGCATGTGCTTAGGGTACCAGCAAAGGAGGGGTACCATTTTACAGTGTAGTATTGTTTTTATTTTGAATTAAATATGGGGGGCACCGTAATCTTTTCAGTGTTTAGGGCCTATGAAGGTCTTAATCCAGCCCTGCGGATGGTCTAGACAACACTGGTTCTGTCATGAGGGCAGGGGACTGGACTTGATGACCTCTCAAGTCCCTTCCAGTCCTACTATTCTATGATTCTTTAAATAAGCACAATTATTTTTAGGATGAAAGCAAAACTAAGAAATCATAAAAGCTCCTGTATGCAGAGCAAAAGCATTAATCAATGGGGCCATTGGTAGACTAAAGTCCTTTCAACCTCTTCCAGAAAGGACTGCCTCTAGGGAGAAAAGGGCCTGTCCATTTGCTGGATCAAAAAAAAAAAAAAAAAGAAAAAAAAAAAGAAAAAGAAAAAAGGCCTTGAATCAGAAACTCTGGCTATTTATCCAGTGTGTGTGGGTCTCAGAAGAATTCAGTTTGTGTATGTGAGCCACTTCAGTTGCGGGCAATACTCTGGTGTTACAGCAAAGTGAATTTGCAATCTCTGGCCCACAATGTTGCATAAATTTAATAGTCAGATATCCTAAAGATATTCCAGAAAATTACCATATCTACCACAATATGGATGTTGTATATATGGATAAAATGATCTATCAGATGTATGTCCGTTTGCCAGATTGGAAAATATTACTTCATCAGCAAAGAGCAGCCTTTGAAGACAAGGGAAGAAAAGAAACCTTCACAGTACAATCTATGGACCCAAAAAAGATCTAATGAAAAAGAATGGAGGTAGTGAATTAACATAACTATCACCCTTTCAGTCTAGATTTCATACAACAATAGAAAAATAATTAAAATCCAGAATGCTTTAAAGAACTTAGAAAACTCTGGTTCATGCCAAAAATTCTTGAGGATTCATGGTGTAGAAGACTGAGCTAACCCTTCCAAGGAGTTGGAATTCTTACTTTGAGCTTTGCTGTCCCTGAATGATTAGGACCACCCTAATGTTCCTCAGTAGTCCTAGTTCTTTGGTGAGTTACTGAAAATATTACTGTGAAGTCTGATAAACTGGGAAAGTTGGAGAAACTGAGTAGTGACAAGGCCAGAAAGGCCATACCAAGTAAGCCCTTCCATTTATGGTGATGTCATAGAGCCATAAGAGGAAAAGGAGGCAAGAAATAATTTTATTTAAGGCTCTTAAGTACTAAAACAGAGCAGTGGAAGCTATAAGAACTGTACAAATTATTCTGTTGTCTCTTTTATGTCTCTCCTAGTCTTTTATCTATTTTGCAATTGAAAAAGAAAACTTAATTATCTAATTGCCATACATCTAAGATAAGCAACCAATTATTTACCTCAGTTCTTTTACATCCTTTTCTCCCAGTTCTCTGCTCACATTTTTTACTCCACTCTAAAAGATGTTGTTGTCTATTCCATTATGCAGGTTGAACTATTTTTACTCTGAAACTTTTTCAAATATTTATGAAATCACACAGAGGGGACAGAAATTATACAGTATTTGAATATAATGGTCCAATTAACCTCTGATTGAGGTGGGGAGGGTGTTTCTTTTTTCGTTTTCAGGTGCATAGACTTATAATTGACATACACTCCATAACAATTTCATTTTACTTGCAGAGCTTGGAAATCATGTCAAGATTCTGCTTTGGTAACTAAACTTCTTTACATTTTCCCCTAGAAGTGTTTACAATGTCTTTTGATTGTTCATTAAATATGTATTGCATGTGTTTCTTTATAGGGCTTGAGAAGAAAAAATGATTAGTCATTGGGTTGCTGGTTTTATTAGGGGTGGCCAAGGTCAATTTTCTCTGGAAATTCAGGACTGAAAAAAATATAACTTCAGTTTTAAAAAGCAGATTTATGGAGCAATGAATAATATATCACAAGCTGAATTTATCACAACTTTATTGTTATTCATACTTAAAAGCCCATTCCAGTCTACCCATTTGCATCAGCCATAGATTTGGCTTCTAGCATAAAGTATATTTTGTAGAACATAGAGAGGCATTTGAGGAGGGCTGACCACATTTTATAGTAAATTCTATGAAGATAAAACATTAGTGTTGAGCCCTTAAACAGCAGTCAAGATGGTCTAAATGAAAAATTCATTTCTGCATTTAAATCTTGAATCCTCTAGTGCTTGAGTTTGTTCATATGTGATGCCCAGGTTTGTCCAAGAGATTATTTTAAAAGTTCCAATACAGGTTTACGTATTTCAAGCACCCCCACATTGCGGAACTTTTAAAATCCAGGGTTGGGTTTGGATCCTCGCTACAAACCACAATACTTATATCACAAATCTTCAGTATTATCAGTTTTAAGGGTTACCCGAAGGAAGATTAGACCATGAAGAGAGAATTCCTTTTCCCTTCTGTAGAGCTGGTCTCTCTTCAGGTGAGAAATGGAACAGACTGATGGGAGCCACACCAGGAAGGCTTCAGCTTTTCTGCCACATGAAGCAACTGAGACCATATACTGCAATCCTTGCTTCTTCTTCCAACTCACTGGAGTCCAATCTTATTCCTATTATTGGGCTTAAATCTTAATGACTGTGCCTTATTCTGTTCTTAAATGACATATTAGGAAACTACACTATGATTCCAGATCTGGAATAGATAAGATCCAGGTTGCAATGAACAATTGGTTGACCCTCAAAAACAGATGTGTTCCTAGCTGCTCAATATTGGGGGAGTTTGAGTCCTTGCTGGGTTCTCAAAAGGTTAAAGTCAATTTGAATTTGTAGCCAAAGTTTTGCCATTTACTGTTTCATCTTCTTGGACATGAGCTGGAAGTGCTGGAAGTACTCTTATGGAACAAGGCGTCCTGTGGCACCTTATAGACTAACAGACGTATTACAGCATAAGCTTTCATGGGAAAAGACCCACTTCTTCATGCATGATGAAGTGGTTCTTTGTCTATGAAAGCTTATGCTCCAATACATCTGTAAGTCTATAAGGTGCCACAGGACTCCTTGTCGCTTTTGCAGAGACAGACTAACACAGCTACCCCTCTGATACTTAAGTACTCTTATGGTTTCTCAGAATGGATACCCCAATGCATAATCAAGAACTACTGAGGCAGCATCAGAATGAAAAGTAACAAACAAAGAGGGTTGTATGAAAAAAACCACTTCTTACAAATTTCTTAGGAGAGCCTTTGACAGTCTCAATCAAAATTTAATCTGAAATATCTTGAACTGTTATGATATGCCAACAAAAATAATTAACACTATCAGTCTTTATATCAAGCTGCAAACTTCACTGTTAAGGTAAACAGAGACTTGAGTGAATAGTGAAACAAAATAAGGATGCATCCTTTCCTCGCTCCTGCTTAGAGTTGCCTTTGACTTCACTAAGAAAAAAAATGTAGATGGATGCAACACCATCTATCGCTATACTATTTGACAGTATACTATTTGACATAGCTTGTCTAAGTAATAGCTTAACCAACATGAAAGCAAAGACCAAAAGATTGTCCACCATTGCAAAATTGATGGGATTATGGAGAATGGATTATGAAGAAACAAATGTAATGAGGCCCCCTGAAAATCCCAATTGAAGCATTACTTTGGAAAGCAAAGGAATGCACAGGTGGTGTCAATTCCCATACTATGGGAATCTGTAATGCCATGGAGCTATCCAGAAGGAAATAATGTCATAAATTGGGAAGGCAGCATCTCAATTGTATATTTTCAATGACCAAATCTTGTTTCAGCTGGTGAATTCAAACACCAAACTCATCTTCAGCTCAAATCACTTTAACATAAGGATGTGAAAAGTGGAAATCAACAAATGTACAGACAGACATGTAAATGTTCTAACTAAAGTTCTGCTTCAGTTCCTATAAGCGGCGAGGAGTTCTGTGGCACCTTATAGACTAACTGAAGTAGTGGAAATTTCCAGAGGCAGGTATAAATATGCAGGCCAGAATCAGTTCGTCTATAAGGTGCCACAGGATTCCTTGCCGTTTTTGCAGATTCAGACTAACACAGCTACCCCTCTGTACTTATAGCCCTAAGGTGTACTATGCCGTATTCAGGAATCACAAGAACACACTGGTGCTCTGGCCATACATTTTTCCTCAATCACACCTCCTACAGAAGATTGTACCGGCAAAGAGTCACAAAACCTTATTCTGTACCAGCTGGAGGTTATGATGATGGCTTTTGCACATTTTTGGTATTGGAGCAGCGTGAAATAGTCATGGTTGGCTCAGGTTGTAACCCATTGTCTATAGTGTTTCATGTACTACATGCTAGGTGCTAACAGGAGAGGATATGAGGCTTGTAATAAACTGGCTCTTTACAAGGAAGCAATAAAAAGAAGTGTTTCACCTGAAGGTAGCATTCTAAGCACATACCTACAGACTACCTTACTGGTGCCTCTTCTAAACTCTTTCATCCTGCAAACTGTGCTCCTCCCTCTAAGTTCCATGGAGATTGCTGCACATAGGGAAAGGAATAGACAATTGCACTAGAAGACTTATAAATCAGCTTCTTGTCATTTAGTTACATTATGTAGGTACTTTTTCCCCCTTCTTAATCAGTGGACCACATTCAGAAGTATGTTTACTAGGGATTCTAAAAGCTTCTCAGTTATCTTCACTCAAGCTTTCTTAGTTTTCTAAGTCTGCATTTGGCAGAGATCAGTGAAATAAATTGCACTCAAGAAACTGCCAATCAAGTATGTAAAACTTCCTGTTTCCTTCAGGCACAGTGCTTCATTAAGTTTATTACTAGATGCTTGCATAGAAGTGGCCATTTTATGCAGTGAGTTCTGGCAGCCTCTGGCTATCTTCTGCCAGGTCTGTCACTTTACTGTCTTCAGTTGAGCTCCAGTGTGGGTAAATCAGTGAATCTAAAGAAGATCTCATGTGCACAAGAGACTATCAGATAGGAACATAATCTTTAGAATTGGCATGCTATCATACTTTTCCATATCCCCCACCTCAACAACACAGTCCTTTGCTTCACTGTCAGCAGCTTTAGTTATAAGATTAACATCTCCAAGATCTAAACAGTAATCCATTCAGACCACAGTACCACCTGCCAGATGATGGGAGTTATATTGGAAGACACATATACAGAAGAGCTTAAAGCCTGTGTCTCAAGCGCTCAGCACCAACAAATGGGCCAAATTTTCAAACATTCATTGAGGCACTTAACTCAGGACAGATTCAGGGCAATTTATAGAGGTTAAGTGGATTACTCAAAGTCACAGAGAATCAGTAGCACCCGTGGGAAGAGAGATTCAGGAATACTGATTTCAAGCTCTATGTTATAGTCCCTCTGGAGGAAGTATGGGTTTTCTTCCACTAATGTGATAATGAAAGTCAGTGCACATTAAAAAAAGGGGGAGAGGGATAACATTTATCCCTAAAACTAGCTCTTCTTCCTAAGAGCATGCATACAAATCCAGCAAAATTACCTGCACTGAAGTCATCGCAAGAGTTTGCTTTGATGTATAGTCAACTGATAAATGCATTATGCAATAATATCTCAATTACTACATTTCAGTCCAGAACTCATTCTTGATCTCTGTGTTGCTTATTTATACAAAATTCAGCCTTGTCAACAACCTGAGCCTTGAGAAGAATGTCAAGTAGAGAAAGAAATATGTCTTTGTCATCTTATTGATGTTACATCTTGCTGAAATAAGAGCTTACATTTATATAAAGCCTTTCATTCCTATGGATTCCCAAGGGTATGTTTACACTTGCAGCCTAATTCGAACTAGGGCTGCAAATATAAGCATTCAGAATTGCAAATCAAGCCCAGGATTTTAATATCCCGCACTTGATTTGCATCTTCCCGGCCGGGCGCCATTTTTGAAATTTACAAGCCCGAAGTAACTGTCCGCATCTACACGCGGCAGTGAAATGGGCGTTCGAAATAAAGCCCTACTTCGAACTACCTGTTATTCCTCCTGCAATGAGGTGTAGACGCGGGCAGTTACTTCGGGCTTGTAAATTTAAAAAATGGCGCCCTGCCGGGAAGATGCAAATCAAGCGCAGGATATTTAAATCCCTGGCTTGATTTGCAATTCCGAATGCCTATATTTGCAGCCCTAGTTCGAATTAGGCTGCAAGTGCAGACATACCCCAAGTGTATGAATTTATATATGAATAATTTTGCATATATTGGAATAATTTCACCCATCACTTAAATGAAGTCACCCTGTTGGGTGGAACATGGCACAATAGATTAAGACAAGAAGTGAAGGTGAATGTTAAAAATAAAGTTTGCAAATGAGGAACTGTATTAGTCTCTCAGATCAAGTAGTAAGGCTTTTCCTTATGAAGAAAACAAAAACCAACAACGCCCAACAACATAAAATACAGTTTTCAGTTGACAGAAAAACATTTATAAAAGGTAAATATAGGATTTAACAAAAAAATTTCCATCAGCTGCTGTTCCCAATGCTTAAACACACAAACACACTCTCGGTCTCCCTAAATATATATATATATATATATAAAGATAAAACTTGTAAACAATAACAATGAGATAATTGCTGTGTACCTATCTTTTTGGAAAAGGTTGTCAAAGGCAATTTAAAAAGGGGAGATAAGTACCTGGTATTTCGTAGGGCGGAGCACTTGCTCAAATACTATGGCAAAAGTTCTCAGGTTCAGTTAGATAGATTATTTGTGGTGTTTTTCTCTCATACAAGATAAAGAATCTGCTTTCAGCCTAGATTATTTTGTACCCTGGTTCTTAGAAAAAGACTTCCCACTTTCTTCAAGGCCTTCAATAGCCTAAGTTTGACTCACCATGCTTGCCATCGAGTGGCTAAGCATATAAACCATGAGTTAGCATGGCAAAAACTCATTTACAAACATTTATCTGTTCTGATGCCACACCCTGGAAGTTAGTAATATTTTATTACAGCAGTTTCAGAGACTGGTAAACAGAGGCCTCATCTAGACTATGTGGAAGATTCGAAAGAGGAAAGAGGAAATTCCTGTGGAATTTGCATATCTTCTTCCAATCTCACTTTCGAAAGCAGAGCTTTCGAAAGTGAAAGTAATCTGGATGAGGTCTTTTCGGCAATCCCCCCTTTTTTGAAAAAGTTGCTCTTCCTCAAAAAATTAGGTTTACACGGCTTTTCGAAAAAGGGGGGTTACCGAAAAAATGCATCTAGACTACTTTCATTTTCAAAAGCTCTGCTTTCGAAAGTGAGATCGGAAGAAATTTCCATAGAATTTGCATATCCTCTTTCGAATCTTCCACGTAGTCTAGACATAGCCAGAGAGGTTAAATTAGGCTGTTCACAGGATCAGTGTCAGAAATAACAGGAAATTTCAGGAGTCTTGCTGATCTCCAATTCCCTGGTGTAACCAGGAAATAAATTTCACTCTTCATGCTAACACAGAGGTAACTTAGTTAAATATTTCTGGACCAGTTCTATCCCAACTCATTAATTTTACTTACCAGGGTATTATCTTATGCAAAGTTAAATCTCAATGTACCTTCATTATAGCACCTATACAGCAGAGATCATTTCAGTTTAAAGAACTTAGAATCTCTATGTCTTTTAAAGAACATGCACTTTAGTATTTTAATTGTGCACACCACAGCTCAGTTAATAATAAATACCCTTTATGCTTAATAGTTATACAAATAATTCATGGAGGTTGCTTGCATGTACTTTCATCCACAGTAGCTAGTGATGTGCTGCTTAGAAAAGCATGCCAAAAGTGGTCCCTTTTACCATTATTTCTGATGAAGGACAACATCTGTAACATTGTAATTTACTTTCCTCCAGGTACTTAGTCTCCTACCCAGTGGCAGGAAAAGCAGGACTACATTACTGGAAATTTCACAGTCTTATTATTGAAAATGGCCTGGCTGGCAATAGATCTGAGATTTCAACTAGCTGTGGTGAAACTGAAGATGCCAAATTGTTCATATATGAACACAGAGAGAGGGAAATTACTCAGGCAATGGCTTCAGGTTTGCACTTTGATAAATGCAGTTCTATTTCTCACACAACTCTAGCTGTCATTGCAGAAGTTATTGTTGGGATTTCAGCATGGCAAGCGCTGGTTCACTGGGGAGATTATGATAATGTTCGGAGGGGGGGATTTAAGAAGGTTACCATTGGGTAGGGCTCTCTAAGGGTATGTCTACACTACCCTCCTAGTTCGAACTAGGAGGGTAATGTAGGCATACCGCACTTGCAAATGAAGCCTGGGATTTGAATTTCCCGGGCTTCATTTGCATAAGTGGGGAGCCGCCATTTTTAAAACCCCGCTGGTTCGAACCCCGTGCAGCGCGGCTACACGGGGCTCGAACTAGGTAGTTCGGACTAGTATTCCTATTCCGAACTACCGGTACACCTGCAGAATTTGCATATTCCCTTTCAACACTTTAGCGTAGTCTAGATGAGCCCTTAGGGTATGTCTACACTTCATTCCTCTTTCGAGAGAGGAATGCAAATGCAGGAGAGTGAAATTGCAAATGAAGTACACATTTGAATTTCCCATGCTTCATTTGCATAATGGCATCCAGGCACTTTTTTGAAATACCCTGTGTTCAAAAGAACAAATGCAGTCTAGACGGGGTTATTTTGAGAAAAAAACCCTTCTTTCAAAATAATCTTTACTCTGAGGTTTAAGGGTATTTTGAAAGAGGAATGCAGTGTAGACGTACCCTTAGGAGCTGGATTTTTAAACCTCAGTTGTCCTTGAGTTAGCCCAGCCCGTTTGTCAATGGATCCTAAAAGGATCAAAGAATACAGACTAGAGCAGTGGTGGGGAGCCTGTTACTTTCCCCTGCCTCTCCCAATGGCCATGGTTTTCCATTCTTGGCCAATGGAACCTGCAGGAAATGGCAGCCAGCATGTCTCCATGACCAGTGCTGCTTCCTGCAGCTCTCAGTGGCCATGAACAGCAGCCTCTGATGGCTACTAAGGCTATACCTACAGACAGTCAATGTCATCAAAATGCCTCAGAGACTTCCAATGAACTACCCTGATGCACCACCAGTTGCCTTCCACTGGGCTAGTACATTGTGAGTATGTGCTATAACAGGTATGTCCTCAAGGGGAGATTTTGGCAGCCAGTCCTCAAAGATTCACTTTAAGTGGGGTAGTTTCTCTGAGGACCAGTGTCCTACCTTTGGAGCAGCTTTGGGACAGTGGAACAATGGAAAGCAGGCACAATGCCACTCACAATTGGAATCATGGTCTCCTCTTTACAAGCACTTCAGAGTAGCAACGGCATGAAGTTCTGTCTTCACAGCCTATTCTCAAGTACAAGCAGTCTAACTCTCATGGGACATACTCAGAGCCAACTTGCACAGCACACTCAGAATGATTCAGTCCAAGTCACACTTTTTGAATGGTCCAAGAGAGCCATGATTTTAAATTAAACGAACCACTCTCTATTCTAGACATTTACTACTCCTGTGCCTAAGAAGCACATGCATAGTTCTGGAACTTCTACAGGTCAATTAATTTTAAATGGTTGCCCCCACGCTCTTTGATTTCCTCTCTTTTAAAGTTTCTGAGGGAATGTAATGGTCCTCAAAGTGTCAGAATTAAAGCACTGGTTCTTCTGGGTATAGTTTAGGTGGGTGCCATGCAGGTTTTCATGTATAGGAATGCCAACACACTTCAGTTCCAACCTTCATCGGTTGTGGCACGTTACATTCTGGGCATTATGATATGTCACAAAACAAGCTCTGACCAGATGTCTGAACTGAAATTGGGAATGTGGAGAAGTGTATCAAAAGAACAGAGCTAAGAATGCACATAATTAAGTGATGAAATAGCCCGTTTTATTTTTATATCCTTTTTTATTTTAAACTGTATATTAACACACTCAGAGCTTTTAGGGGTTCTAAAGTAGGCTAACACTGCATTTAGGAATCACTTCATCTAGTTAGAAGTGAAGACAGTTCATTCGGGAGTGGAATGAGTCAGGTTAATGGTACAGAGTAACACAAGGCAAGTTTAGGACAATAAGGGTGTGTCTACACTGCAGGGCTTAGCTCAGTTTGCATAGGTTATTTCAAAATAGGGAGCATCTACACAGCACTTCTTTCGAAATAGAGCACTCTTCCTCCGACTTCCCTTATTCCTTGTACAATGAGGGTTATAGGAGTTGAAGAAAGAAGTCCTCCAGCTTGATGGTATTTTGACACTATTTTAAAATAACTGCCTGCTGTGTAGACCTGGACTAAGTTATTTCAAAATAGTGTTGCAGTGTAGACGTACCCTAAATAAAGGCTACTTTAACCAATGAAATTTCAAGCAATGAGCGTAATTGTCTGCTTAAAAAAACTAGAGATATTCATTTATTTTGTAATACCCCCATTCTGTTTTCACTGCCACTGAGAACATCAGAACATAACATAAGATCGTAAGAATGGCCGTACTGGGTCAGACCAAAGGTCCATCTAGCCCAGTATCCTGTCAGCCGACAGTGGCCAGCACCACATGCCCCAGAGAGGGTGGACCGAAGACAATGATCAAGCGATTTGTCTCCTGCCATCCCTCTCCAGCCTCTGACAAACAAAGGCCAAGGACACCATTTTATCCCCTGGCTAATAGCCTTTTCTGAGCATTCAGCATTCAATGTTGAGTCGTAAGAAGGCTCACAGGGGTCCTGATCCAGTGGTCAGTGAAATTAATAAAATAACTAATTGATAATTGGATCAGAGCTCAAAAACCACATTTTAAGTTTGCATGTTAGAATACTCACAAACATTAATTTGCACATGGGACTATTTGCGCCAGGAGTGCTATATATGGCTATATTAATTTAAGGAGGGACAATGCTTGATAAAGCAGCAGGACACCTTCTCAAAGGCCTGCTCTTCCCACTAAAAGCTGCACATCAGAACTGGTTGGAATATCTTTACCAGAATGATGTTTCACTGAAATGGACACATTTCACAGAGAAATGTTAGCTGCAAAGGATGGACCACAAAGAGGCAGTGAGGACAAAAGGGAATGAGAGAAAGAGATGGACGCTAATTACAGCTTGGATGAGGGAAACCCAGATTCAGGTTCCTGCTTTGACTGATTCAGAACACAGAATCACTCCAGATCACTTCCAACTGGGATCTTTAAGAGCTCTTAGGTAAACTTTTCATTTATAGCTTACAAATCAAAATATTATAAAAATAAAACACTGCCTTACATAATCTTTAGCTCGGTCCTTCTGCTGAACTTTTCTCCCCGCCTCCCTGCAAGATTTCAGTTCAGTTATCTGTTCACAACATGTTTAGTGACATTTCATGATGCCCAAAGTGTCATATGCCAGAAGTGATGTAGGTTGGAACTGAAGTCATGAGAACCACTCCACAGATCTTCCATATTGCAGATTGCATATATGCACACACACACTCTGCCTGACATAATTCCATTTTTTGAAAATGTTCCAGAGTATTTGTTTTTGTCCCAATGTTGTTATGAAACAGAATTGTCATCCTCTAGTCACCTCTACTTCATATATCTATTGAAAATTTATTGTGTGATGTATGACGATACTAAATTTAATGTAAACTTTGAATTCTGATACTAATATTATAATCATGTGATGTTTCTGAAGAGTTAGAAAAAAAAAGGTGTGTGATCCCACTAAAAAGATATACAATTTTCTAAATATCCTTAATCTTGTTTAATTACACTCTTTACACAAGAAATTCAAACCCATAATTACATCTCCTGAGTCTAAGAAAGAAGCTAGTTCAATCAGGAAACAGATGTAATATCATGTGACTTCTGACCAACCACAACTAACCAACACATTTCTAATTATTGAATGTTAAATAAATATTTGCAAGCAAACCTATCAATCAATTCTATAGAGTAAAAAAAAAACCCTCACAATAATCTTATATTTACAAAACATGAGACGAAACAGAAGCTAAATTTGTCAAGTGAATTATTTGCTGTGAATTATTTTCTTAGACTTAAATCATTAAACCAAATCCTCTACTCAACATGTTCTGTATGAAAAGCTGTTTTCATTTCTTTCTAGTTATGTAAAAGATCTTTCATTCAAAATTTCACTCTATTCTACTAATTAATAACTAATGGCTTTGTAGCTCTAACTTTAAAATGTTATTTGAAAGGAAACATGTTTTTGAATCAATATCAAGCCAATTGTTGTTTTTCAGAAGGGAAAAGCTGATTGTTGGAGAAAATCTTATGTCTGCACTACATTCACTGCCATATAAAGTGTGTGTTTGTTTGCTTTATTTTTGTCCTTAGGGAAAGTTTGCAGCATTGCTGACATACATTTTATTTACAAGTTGTTGTATAATGTGTTTTTAAATGAGCTTCTATTTCTACTATGAATTTTTTTATTAAAAGAGTAAGTGTACAGGGCGGTGTCCTTATAATCAAAGTGCTATGGCAGGTGTCTAGGGAGTTTGCTGTTTGTTGATAAAACAGCCTGATTTTGATTGTAATGCATTTGATGTGCATGACCAATAGTGTGTATTACCAGATCTGCTGCCCCCCTCAAAACCAGTTGCAGTGCTGCAGAATCTTGCCTCAGTTTCTCTCTGAGCTCTTCAAAAACTCCACAGAGCCCTAAGAGTCTTCTAAAACTGCAACCCCTTCTTGGATGTTTATTTTGAAGTTTGTTAATAACCTAGACCTTGAAGAATCTTCCAGCCCAATGTCAAGTTGGGCAAAGTCTCCCTGAAGTGACTATCTGTATTTAAGTCTCCACACTAAATACATAATACTAAAATATAATATAAATACATAATACTAAATAAGTCTCTTTTCGCCCCATCACCCCCACAAACATGATACAGTTCTGTGGTGATCTGGAAGCCTACTTTTGCCATCTCTGACTCAAAGAATACTTTCAACACAACACTGAACAGTGCACTGACACACGGATACCCTCCCACCAACAGCACAAGAAGAAGAACTCCACATGGACTCCTCCTGAGGGTCGAAATGACAGTCTGGACCTATACATAGAATGCTTCTGCCACACAGGCAGAAATAGTGGAAAAACAGCATCGCTTGCCTCACAACCTCAGTCATGCAGAACGCAATACCATCCACAGCCTCAGAAACAACTCCGGCATTATAATCAAAGAGGCTGATAAAGGAGGTGCTGTTGTCATCATGAACAGGTCTGACTATCAAAAGGAGGCTGCCAGACAGCTCTCCAATACCAAATTCTACAGGCCACTTTCCTCAGATCCCACTGAGGCATACGCTAAGAAACTGCACCATCTGCTCAGGACACTTCCTACACAAGCTTCGGAACAAATCAACATACCCTTGGAGCCCCAACGGGGTTATTCTATCTACTACCCAAGATCCACAAACCTGGAAATCCTGGACGCTCCATCATCTTGGGCATTGGCACTCTCACTGAAGGACTGTCTGGATTTGTGGACTCTCTACTCAGATCCTATGCCACCAGCACTCTCAGCTATCTCCATGACACCACTGATTTCCTGAAAAAACTACAATACATTGGTTTTCTGCCAGAAAACACCATCCTAGCCACCATGGATGTAGAGGCTTTCTGCACAAACATCTCACACACAGATGGAATACAAGCTATCAGGAACAGCATCCCTGATGATGCCACAGCACAACTGGTGGCTGAGCTCTGAGACTTTATCCTCACACACAATTATTTCAAATTTGGTGACAATATAAACCTCCAGACCAGTGGCACCTCTATGGGCGCCCACATGGCTCCACAATATGCCAACATTTTTATGACTGACATGGAACAATGCTTCCTCAACTCTCGTCTACTCACGCCTTCTCTACCTACGCTACATTGATGACATCTTGACCATCTGGACCCATGGGAATGAAACTCTGGAAGAATTCCACCATGATTTCAACAGTTTCCACCCCACTATCAACCTCAGCCTCGACCAGTCTACACGGGAGGTCCACTTCCTGGACACCACAGTACAAATAAGTGATGGTCACATTAACACCACCCTATACCGAAAACCTACTGACCGCTATGCCTACCTTCATGCCTCCAGCTTCCATCACGGACACACCACATGATCCATTGTCTACAGACAAGCAGTGAGGTACAACCATATTTGCTCCAACCCCTCAGACAGAGACCGACACCTACAAGATCTTCAACAAGCATTTCTGAAACTACGATACCCACACAAGGAAGTAAGGAAACATATCAACAGAGCCAGACATGTACCCAGAAGCCTCCTGCTGAAGGACAAGCCCAAAAAAGAAACCAACAGAACACCATTGGCCATCACCTACAGTCCTCAGCTAAAACCTCTCCAACACATCATCAGTGATCTATAACCCAACCTGGACAACGATCCCTCACTTTCACAGGCCTTGGGAGGCAGGCCAGTCCTCGCCCACAGACAACCCACCAACCTGAAGCATATTCTCACCAGCAACTATACACCGCACCACAGTAACTTTAATTCAGGAATCAATCCCTGCAACAAACCTCGGTGCCAATTCTGCCCACATATCTACACCAGCGACACCATCACAGGACCTAACCAGATCAGCCACACCATCACTGGCTCATTCACCTGCACATCTACCAATGTAATATACGCCATCATGTGCCATCAATGCCCTTCTGCTATAAACATTGGCCAAACTGGACAGTCCCTACGCAAAAGAATAAATGGACACAAATCAGATATTAGGAATGGCAATATACAGAAACCTCTAGAAGAACACTTCAATCTCCCTGGACACACAATAGCAGATTTTAAAGTAGCCATCCTGCAGCAAAAAACTTCAGGACCAGACTTCAGAGAGAAACTGCTGAGCTGCAGTTCATCTGCAAATTTGACACCATCAACTCAGGAATAAACAAAGATTGTGAATGGCTAGCCAATTACAAAAGCAGTTTCTGCTCTCTGGGGCTGTGTCTACACTACATGCCTCTGTCGGCAGAGGCATGTAGATTAGGGTTGTAGGCAAAGGTAAATGAAGCCGTGATTTAAATGATCGCGGCTTCATTTACATTTACATGGCTGCCGCGCTGAGCCGACAAACAGCTAATCAGCTGTTTGTCAGCTCGCCGCTAGTCTGGACGTTCCCCCTGTCGACATCAAAGCCCTTTGTCGGCAGCCCCGTTATTCCTCGTGGAATGAGTGAGTTACCCTATGGACCTAAACCTCTTACATGAATCTCTTGCTCCCTGCAGCCTTCTCCACAGATTCCTTTGCCTGTTTCTTTGGATCTTTCAGTTTTCCAGTTGCCCTCTCTCACACCCTATCAAGAGGCTGTTAATAAGACTCTGATGGGCCACGCCTGTTCCTCCTGAAAGGGCCTAGCTGACACTTAGGGTACATCTAGACTACAGGTTTTTGTCGACAGAAGTTTTGTCGACAGATACTGTCAACAAAGCTTCTGTTGACAAAGAGCATCTAGACTACATCCAGTTCTGTTGACAAAGCAAGCTGCATTGTCGACATGGCAGTGTAGACACAAAGGACAGTTTACATGCAATAACACCTTCTGTCGACAGAACTCTGTCGACAGAAGGCGTTATTCCTCGTAAAATGAGGTTTACCAGCGTCGACAAAACTGCTGAGTTCTGTCGACGTTATGTCGACAGAACTCAGTGGTAGTGTAGACGCAGGTTTAGTTTTGTCAACAAAAGTCCACTTTTGTCGACAAAACCCTGTAGTCTAGACATACCCTTAGATAGAGCCACTGAAGCCAGTGGAGTTATGTCCACATAAGTCAGAACAGAATCAGGCCCTCAGCATTGGAGGTTTACACTTATATTAGTGTTCTGAACTAGATTCTCCTAAGTGATATAAATGATTTTCCTAGCACTGCTGGACTGAAAGCTGGCATATTCAATCCCAGGATGCTCACCTCCCACTCCAGGTGAGGAATCACTATGCTGTACTACTTGAGTGCATGCTCCCTGTACTAGCAATGCAAGATTATTTCATACAGGATGTTTCAAATGCTTTCTACAACTGAGCTGTGAGGCTATGTCTACACAGCAGAATTATTTCAGAATAACTGATGTTATTCCAAAATAACTTAGTCCATGTCTACACAGCAAGAAGTTATTTCAACATAATGTTGAAATACTGTCAACCTGGAGAACTTCTTACTCCAACTCCTGTAGCCCTCATTGTATGAGGAGGAAGGGAAGACAGAGGAAGAGTGCTCTGTCTTGAAGTAACTGCTGCGTAGACAGCAACAAAAGTCAAAATACGCTATTTCAACTTAAGGTACACAATTAGCATAGCTCCAGGTGCATAGCTTATTTTGACTTTAGCCCTGCTGTATTGACATGCCCTAAGTGCCTCCAAATAATAGGATTTGTACCATTCTCCTTGAGACATCATTTCACAATCTAGTACTCCTGAAGTTTTATCATGAGTTTCATGATACATGGATGAATTTAGCTATGTAGAGATTTTGTTCACCATTAATGGCAAGCAGGAACATGAGTTCAACCAGTGGACTGGGGCAGTGGTGGCAGTAACGCAGATGGTGTATGGATTTGTGGTGGTGAAATGGGAGCTCAGTTCTTAAAAAAAGCTCCTGGTTAACATGTTCATCCTTGCCTATGATCATGAACTTTGGGTAGTGACCAAAAGGATGAGACCATAGGCCCAAGTGGTACAAATGAGGTTTTTCTTCAAGGTGGCTGTGCTTACTCTCTAAAATAGATTGAGGAGCTTAGCTATTTGGAAAGGCCTTTGGATCAAGAGGAGACAGTTGAGGTGGCTTAGGGTGTGTCTAGACTGCAGGGTTTTTCACTTAATGTCCACACTGCTATTGCATTCATTTGAAAGAAAAATCGAAAGAACAGAGGGTTTTTTCTGACATTAGTAAACCTCATTCTAAAAGGAAGAATGCCTTTTCCGAAAGAGTTCTGTGTGGACGCAGAAGAGGGAGTTTTTTTGAAAGAATAGGCCTCCAGGAAAAAGCACAGGTGCCCTTGTGGCCAGGGGCGGATGATAATTTTGGGGGGCCCAGGGCTGTGCCATGGGGCCCATGGAGGCAATATTTTGCGCATGTGCCTCGGCAGCAGCCGACCAGAAGTAGCGTTTCACGCATGTGCCTCAGCAGCAGCCGACCAGAAGTAGCATGCACGGGCTGTGTGCATGGAGCCTATTGAAGCACGGGGCCCGGGGCAGCCACCCCGCTCGCCCTGCCCTATATCTGCCGCTGCTTGTGGCCACTCTGTCCATAGTAATCACAGCTTACATGTGAAAGAGCATCCAATGAGTGTGGATACTCTCTTTCGAAAAAGCAGATCACTTTTTCAATGTGCTTTTGAAGTGTGGACGCTCTCTTTCGGAATAATTTTTTTTGGAAGATCTCTTCTGAAAAAGCTTCTTTCAAAAGAAGCCTGCAGTCTAGATGTACCCTTAGAGACCTGATAAAGATGCCCCTAAGAGTCTCCTTTTGGGACTCTGCTAGGTATTTCCCACTGAGAGGAAGCTCAGAAGCCAACCTGGAACATGCTGGAAGGATTATATCTCCAGAAAGGCCTTGGAATACTAGGGAATCCCCAGGAATACTGAAAGAAGGCTTGTCCCTTCCTGCTCTCCACGCAGCAGCCAGAACCCTCAGCCCAAACAATGTCATAAAAGAAGAAGTCTGGTGATATTTGGTACCTTTTCTTAAAGCACCATTTCCTGGGCTCATATAACAACATAAAATCTGTACTTTTTTTGTTTGTTTGTTTGTTTGTTTGTTCGTTTAAGGACTAGGTTTCCAGCCCTTATAATTGTGAGAAAACGATCTGGAAAGTATGAATTGTATTCCCTGAATTCTCCTGTGTTAGAGGTTCAGAACTAAAGAGTCAGTCCATCTGTTGTACTCTACCTAGTTCCTATAGCCCCCATCAGCATGGTGTCAGACAACTTGCCACATAATTAAAATAATGAAGAACAATAGAAATACAGATATTTTCAGGATAGCCATACTCCTCCTCATTTTAATGGTGGGAAAACAGTGGCCTGGAAAGACTAAATCATTTGTTTAAGGTTACATAGAGGTCACTGACCGAGTCCAAAAGCCAGAGCATTCCAATTTTCAGTGAAATACTCTGATAGACTGCTAGATCCCCTTTTTCTGTTTTTAGTAAATTCTGTAGTCAATATTGCAATAAAGCATTTTAATTGAAGAACAGCAACAAAGGTCACATGTATAACTGATTATATTATTGTCAAATCATATACTTCATAGACATGAGAAATTTTCATCATTTAAGCTTTTGCATTTGGGATTCTACAAAGTTTTGTGTTCCTGTGTGTACTAAAGCAGCATATGTCACAGTCTGGGAGGGAGCTTAATGTTGCTTTCATTTGTGTAGGGTGTGTGTGTGAGAGAGAGAGACAGAAGAAAGGCAGATTTGCTAATAGCCTCCCTAATGCCTCACAGAAATCTTTGAAGCGTATGCTAATTAGCTGCAATTCTGCTAATATATCTGTATTTTCCTGCTTTTATTTACGTCTCTTGTTTTTTATGCCTAAAAATATTTCCAAGAAAGTGGGATCTTTGCAGTTGATTGCTTAGAAGTTCATCTGCTCCTGTAGCTTATTCTTTGCTTAAAGTCATACTTCTGTGTTAGTGACATCCGAACCACTCTTGTAGTCATTAAGCCTTATGTAATGAATCCATGCACAGCAGAGAGCAGATACAATTACTGTATAAATCACACACACATGGAGGAGCCAGGAATAGAACCATGATCCTTCAGTTAAAAAAAAAAGCCACAGGCACTGATCATTTGTATTATGGCAAGAGTTAATGCCAACTGGTCCTTTACCTGTTTGGTGACTCAGCTACTACAAAGAAACAATATTAATAGATGTAAACTCAATATTTCACACTAATTCAAGCAAAATTTGACTTTAGTACATTTCTCACTAAGGTCCTAAGTAGTTTCATCTGTCTATCACACTTTCTATGAGCTTCAGTAGGTTATTCTATCCTGACAGACAAGAACCTCACCCCAGTTACACAGGCTTTTGTTGTCCCTTGGATGTACTACAGAAACATCATACATCTGGGCATAAAACCATTAGTGATTAGGAACGCACTACAATGTTCTTCATTACTTGGTCATCTCAAGCAGATCAAATATTTTCCCCGTCCCTACAATGGTTTCCTATAGAATTTGGAGCCAAGTTCAAGATTACAATCCTTATCTTCAAAGCACTTCATAACTTCCACACAGAATATCTAAAAAGAACTATGGTCAACATCTGCATTCATCTGGCATAATAGAACTTCCTATAATAATGGTGAATTTCAATTGTATGGAAACCAGAAGTTTCTTGTGGGCTGGTCCAACAATGGGAAAGGAAATCCTCCAGACCATGACGAACTTCACCGCCTTCTGTTCCAAGTGCAAGACGTATCTTTGATCTTGCTTTCTCTGACAAATACATAGCTTCAGGAATATTTCTTTTAAAAACCCACAAACCTCCTATCTGATGAGAAGCTGAGAGATCAAACATCTCTTGGCTGCCTCATGGCTATCCACATCCCCCTGCCCAGAGTCACTGTCATGATCATGAGGGTTAGGAAGCATCCTGGAGACTAAGTGGTTAAATATGTCCCTTACCTAAACCAGGTTGCAGGCAGCCAATAGAAATGTAGGTAGGAATTTCAAACTGGGAAAAAGGAAGTTTGGGGTTTTTCCCTCCTTAGTCTCTAGGAAGTTTCTCTCCAGCTATTGAAGGGGACAGGATGTCTCCCTCTAAGAATAGTGATAGAAATGTAGCAGTGTTAGTCTGGTGTAGCTGGAACAAAAAACAGGACTATGTAGCACTTTAAAGACTAACAAGATGGTTTATTAGGTGATGAGCTTTCGTGGGCCAGACCCACTTCCTCAGATCAAATAGTGGAAGAAAATTGTCATAACCATATATGGTAAATATGGTTGGTATATATGGTTGTGACAATTTTCTTCCACTATTTGATCTGAGGCAGTGGGTCTGGCCCATGAAAGCTCATTGCCTAATAAACCATCTTGTTAGTCTTTAAAATGCTACATAGTCCTGTTTTTTGTTCCCTCTAAGAAAACACTCTTCACAGGCTGTAAGTAGGATAAAGTTTAAATAAATCCATTAGGTTTTATTGTTTTATGGTTTCAGAAGAGGGATCTGGTCTGTGCATTTAAAAATGGGTTTTGCTCTCCTTTGTAACTAAGGGTCTGTCTATACACCAAAGTTATTTCGAAATAACAGTCATTATTTCGAAATAACTTTACTAGTGTCTACACAGCCAAACTGCTATTTCGAATTTAATTCGAAATAGCAGAGTGCTTATTTCAAATTTGGTAAACCTCATTCCACAAGGAATAAGGCCAAATTCAAAATAGCTATTTCGAAATAAGTGCTGTGTAGACATTTATATCGTAATAGGGGGCCTCCAGCCTTCCCAGGGTACCCTGGTGATCACTCCAGCCTCAACCAAGAACACACCTCTCCCTCCCCCCTCTCTGGAGCCCTTAAAGGGGTAAACTCTGGCCACAGTGCCTTTGCCAGCTCCAAGTCTGCCAGACCAGAGCCAGCAGTCACTGCCCCTGTCCCAGTGACCCCAAAACATGAACCAGCAAGCCCCTGGCAGCCAGCCCTCCACCTCTTTCCCAGGAGCAGTCTGCCAGTTCTCAGGAGCCTGCCAGGGCCCAGAGAAGGCAGGCACCTTCCTAGTAGAGGGTGGAGATCATGGATCTTATTCAGGTTTGGAGGGGATGCCCCCAATGTCCATGATCTCCACACTAGATGGAGGAATGTGGCCATCTATGGCAGAATAGCTGCCAGCCTAGCCACCAAAGGCCACATGTGAACCCAGGAGCTTGTTTGCATGACAATCAAGTTGGTCTGGTGAGACCCCCAACCCTGAGCCCTGAGCTTCCCCTCCCCCTTCTTCCCCTTGCTTCCCCCTTCCAGTACCCTCCTCCCAGGTTTTCCCCTCCACTCTCCCACCCTCTCTTCTCCCCTCTCCCACTTCCTTTCCCCAGTCTCAAAGTTTCATTCCCCCCCTCCCAGTTTCATTAAATAAAGAGAGTATGTGTTCATGAAAATTTATTTTATTTGGCATCAGGAAGGGGGATTACGGCGGGGTAAGTGGAAGGACATGAGGAAGGAATGAGGCACAAGTCCCCAGTGCGGCAGACCAGAGAGGCTCTTAGTGCTCCTCAGAGTGCAAGCTCTCCCACAGGGCCTCCTGGATACTGACAGCCCCCTGTTGGACTCCCGGATGGAAGCCTGCAGGAAGTGCAGCCAGGCTCACAGCAATGTGTCCAAGAGAAGCAGCAGAGTGCCCAGGGTAGCTCTGGCTCCATGTTGCAGAGTGCTGTGGTTTCCCGAGTGAGGGCAACCAGAGCATGCAGAGACAAAATGCTTTGCTGTCCCTCATTGAGGCAGGGAAACTTGAGAACTGGCTGTCTGGGGTGGGTGGGTGTCCCTTTAAGTACAAACCTCAGATAGCCTCAGGAAGCAGCCCCACACATTAAGTCCTGACCTGGTGCCTTGCCGGACCTGGTTCCAGCTGGCCTTAAATGAGATTTAGTGTCCACTCAGTGTGGATGCACTATTTTGAAATAGCAAAATGCTATTTCAAAATGCATTTAATGTGTAGACGTGTTATTTTGAAATATCTTATTTTGAAATAACTATTTGAAATAAGATATTTCGAAATAACACTGTAGTGTAGACAGCATTTTATTCCCAAAATCTAGGTTGTTAAGATTTTGGAGGGAAGTTTTATACCAAAGCCTGATAGATAAGGTTTGGAGGTACTTTTGTTGGCCCCCACTTCTGCATTTATCATTGAAGAGTGAGGAAGAAGCCAAGACAGTCACAATTTTTCTCCAGCCCACAGCTCTAGGGGGCAGGAAGGGAGGTGGACAGCCACTGGCCAGGAGTATAGACATACCTTTATACTAGGGCTAACCTCCTGGTATGAGCAATGGAATTGTCTGGAAGGGACCTGTTTAAGTCTGTGGTGACTGGGAACTGAAGGATTTAGAGATTTGGAGTAAGTGTGAAATTTCATTGATGATTGAATAAAAAATGGAAACATAACTGACCTAATTAAAGAAAGACTCTTTAGATACGTTTTCCTCTTCCCTCAAAGTATCGTTCAATGATTGAGGCAATAGGAATGAACACTACAGTAATTTGAACTGCCCCTAATTTTAAAATATTATTTTGCACAGTATTTTCCTTAGTTCTATATTTTCCTCATTTGTTCGACCAAGCAAACTTGTCCTTCATTTTCATCCTCACAACTTACTTTTGTAAGCAGGGACTGAATGAATGGTTCCCTGACAAATTGTTTGCTCCTGCTTTGCTTAGATTTGCTAAATATTCAGCAGACAGAGTAGTATTTTGCTTATTGGAATCAACTCAGTTGGGGTACATCTACACTGTGGGGGTTTTCTGGGATACCATCCTGGAAAAACTCTGCTGCATCCAAGGAACGCATTTGTTGTGTTTTTTTTTTCTTTTGCGCTCTTTTGGTGAGCCCTGAGTACCTCATTCATATACATGGTTTATGTTTGTAAATCCTGTTTGTGGTGGTTTCCCACATTAATGCCAAGTTACTTCCCTCCTTTTATTTAAAGTGTCTTTTCCACACTCAGACTCTGTGCTTGTGAGTAGGGAAGCATTGCCACTCCGAGGCAACCAGGTCTGGTGCGTAAATTTCAAGGTTACTGAGTGGGGGGCACGAGCCAGTTCTGTTTTTGGATGAATGAAGAGGAATCCCTAGATATTGAACTCGGCTCTAGCTGCTGCTGGCTCTGCCTGGCTTAAGGGTTACAGTTGTTTCATTACTCCTCTAGCACTTAATACACTCATATTATATATTCTTACTTCTGATTAAGGACTGTGTTATGACTCCATTTCTTGCAACAAGATTAGTTCCTTACTTTACAAATAGTCCAGATCAGTGGTTGTCAATATGTGGTCCGCGGACCCCTGGTGGTCTGCAATGGTACTGAAGGGGGTCTGCAGAAAGTTTACAATATACATTAAAATAAGTGTATGTATTTTAATTAATAAATATTCATATATATTGTAATTATAAATATATATTAAATAATTAGTCCCGTAATCATGTTATGTGAATACAACACCTCACTCTAACCATTCAAAAGCTAATAAAGTGATGGGAAGTGTTTAGTTGGGTTAGGGGGTCCATACAATTTTTATAGATTGAAAAGGGGTCCATATGCTCAAAAAAAGTTGGGAGTCACTGGTCCAGATGACTACTCATAAAATAAGGTGCATGAGTAGCAATGGAACAATCTTATGCTACATGCTGTGTTTTATATATATAAAATTTGTCTGTGCTAAAGAGAGTGGGGATGATCTTGTGATTAAATAGAGTCCTGCTTTTTATTCCTGCCTCTACCACTGACTTCCAGTGCAAGCTCTGGCAAGTCACTCCTTTAAATAGCTCTGTTTCTTAGCTATAATCTAGCAATAATGGCCTTCTTCATAGGGGTGTGGTCAGACTTTCTTACTACATTTTTGTTAAATGCTTTGAGATCCTCAAATGGGGGAAAGACATTAAAAATGCAGTGTACTGTTACTGATTCATATTATAAACTCATTGGGACATCACCTGTCTTCACCATGGTCATGGACCATGGACACCTGTGGTACCAATTATATATGAAAATAAATCACTGTCTTTCTGGTTTTCACTGTGCTGTGCAGTCTATTACATGGACTTCCCATACTCTCTAAATTTATACTATACATATGCTCAGATTTATGGTGGAACTTCTGGTTGACAGGCCAATTTAAGATGTGTTTTGTCAGCTTGTGGTTTATGTGAGCATATGCATATCTCCAAACTTTTAAACATTTGTTCAAGGACAAAATATTTTCCAAAGTGGAAGTCCTAAAATCTCGCAGTAGCAACTAGTATGAATCAATTTTGCCAGAAAGAATGGTGCAGTGGTTTTAGCACCAAGTTTGAATAATTAATGAGATTAGGGTTTTGTTACAGTAATCTTGGTCAAAATTAACTCTTTTAACAGCTTGCTATGTGACCAGGCAGCTGCCCTCCTACTCCAGAAGTGGTTGCATTTCATTGGTGAAATGAATGATGCATATTTAGTTTGTAGACTACTTAAGAATAATATGGGATAAAAGAGAATATATTTCATTTAAAATTTAGATACTGATATCCTTACATTGAAGTTAGGAAAGAAGGTTCAACTTAATGTGAGTGAGGTACAATTTAATGAACCACACTGTGATAACCTTTTAAATGAGCTTCAGAAGATACTTTTGATTGGTGAATGTAGGATTCAGCTGCTCATAAAACATCAAACACTTTGATGCCCAAAACTTAAATGATGACAGAAGTGACACTTCCCTTGCCAAATTACTTTGTTCAAATTGACAAACTACTTTAGAATAGGATCACATTCATCTTTAGACACTGCAGCACACAAGACATGTGGTTTGATTAGATTAGTAGCACTGCTGTTTAAAATAGTGGAAGCTTAGTTTATTCAAGTACAATTGTCTTTCTTGCACTATCATTTGTTGGAAGGGGGAAGGAAAGATGGGGAAGAACTGCACAATAATGGCACTATACCTGTATACATTAGGCTTCTCCCCAGAATTTTGGTTAATCCCCCTCTCTCAAAGAAATAGGTTAATCTCTATGAAAATTGTATGACTGAAAGAATAATTACATAATATAACTTAGATAGGGCCACGATAAGGTGGGTGCATAATTGGCTGGATAACTGTAGTCAGAGAGTTGTTGTTAACGGTTCTAAATCCTGCTGGAAAGGGATAACAAGTGGAGTTCCTCAAGGGTCTGTTTTGGGACCCGTACTGTTCAATATCTTCATCGATGATGTAGATATTGGGATAGAGAGTACACTTATTAAGTTTGCAGATGATACCAAACTGGGTGGGGTTTCAACTTCTTTGGAGGATAGAGACATAATTCAAAATGACCTTAGCAAGTTAGAGAAATGGTCAGAGGTAAACAGGATGAGGTTTAATAAAGAGAAATGCAAAGTGCTCCACTTAGGAAGGAACAATCAGTTCCATACATACAAGATGGGAAGCGACTGTCTAGGAAGGAGCATGGCGGAAAGGGATCTAGGGGTCATTGTGGACCACAAGTTGAATATGAGTCAACAGTGTGATGCTGTTGCAAAAAAAGCAAATATGATTCTAGGTTGTATCAACAGGTGTGTTGTAAGCAAAACTCGTGAAGTCATTCTGCCGCTCTACTCTGCACTAGTTAGGCCTCAGCTGGAGAACTGTGTCCAGTTCTGGGCGCCACATTTCAAGAAAGATGTGGAGAAATTGGAAAGGGTACAGAGAAGAGCGACAAGAATGATTAAAGGTCTAGAGAACATGACCTATGAAGCCAGGCTTCATGAATTGGGCTTGTTTAGTTTGGAAAAAAGAAGATTAAGGGGGGACATGATAACGGTTTTCAAATATCTAAGAGGGTGTCACAAGGAGGAAGTAGAAAATTTGTTCCTCTTGGTTTCTGAGGACAGGACAAGGAGTAATGGGCTTAAAGTGCAGCAGGGGAGGTTTAGATTGGACATTAGGAAAAAATTCCTAACTGTCAGGGTGGTCAAATATTGGAATAAATTGCCAAGGGAGGTGGTGGAATCTCCCTCTCTGGAGATATTTAAGAACAGGTTAGATAGACATCTGTCAGGGATGGTGTAGACGGAGCTTGGTCCTGCCTTGAGGGCGGGGGGCTGGACTCGATGACCTCTCGAGGTCCCTTCCAGTCCTATGATTCTATGATTCTATGCTTTAGTTGTAGTTACTTATCCATTAACTTTACAAATCCACCCAATAATGTCATTAGGGATTCTGCAACTACTATTGACCCATTTCCTAAAATTTACCAAACTGATTCTTCCTATTTGAAATGCAGAATTTCATATCAATGAAGAACTTCTCACTATAATCTTTGCTGTGAAGGCAAATCAACTGATCATTCATTTGTAACACCTCAAAAAACTCTATTGTGCTTGCAGAGCTACAAAATGGAAAATGGATGTATCTCATTTGGAAGGACCAGCTCTGAAAGAGGGCTCATATAGGAGAGACATTGGAAGTACCATGCTATCATGAAACCAGGAGCGTCCCTAGACGAGCTGACAGCAACTGGTGCCCTAGGCGAAACGCGCGATCAGCGCGCAATCAGCACCCCTGCCTCCAAAGCCCTCAACGGCTGTTTTTCTTGGTGACCTAGGTGACTGCCTTGGTTGCCTGTATTGATGGGCCGCCACTGCATGAAACACTGAAAGCCATGATTTCTGAAGGAAATATCACCAGGAATTGGCAAAAGAATAGGTTAACATCATTAACAGATAGATGATCGTTATATATAGCACCATTCATCTCAGAGTACATAATACGATGATACATTATCAAATTAAACCATACAATAGCTCAGAGAGACAGAAAAACATTACTTATTTTAGAGGTGTATATTCTCAGACATTGAGATGTTAAATAATCAAACAGCTAGGTCATACAATGAGCCAATGGAAGAAACTGAAGAAGGAAGAAGAGATCAAGGCTGTGTCTAGACTGCAGGTTTTTTCGAAAAAAGTTCACCTGCATTTAGACTACACTGTGTTCTTTCAAAATTAAATCGAAAGAACACGGCTTTTCTTTCGATGGTGGTATGCCTCATTTCACAAGGAAGAACGCCTTTTTCAACGGAAATCCGTCGAAAAAAATTGTGTGTGGACGTGGGGGACCAGTTTTTTTCAGAAAAAAGGGCCTCCAGGAAGGTCCCTGTCTGCAGCCATCTTTTAAAGGGACAGTCACCCTCACAGCCAGTTGTGGCAACAAAGTAGCCAAAGCACACGGCTCTTCCAGTGCAACCATGTCCCAGCCCTAAGACCTTCCTGGCCCTTCCAGACAGCCTTCTGGAGACCCAACCAGGGGCTCCAAACACCGGGCACCGGCATGGTCTGGGCCAGAGCTCAAGACCCTTCTTGAGCTCTGGTCGGAGGAGGAGGCCTTACAAGCCCTGAACACCAGGCAGTGAAATGAGGACATTTTTGGCCGCATGGCAAAGGCCCTGGCCAAGAGAGGGCACCATCCCCGCACCCAGGACCAGGTGTGCTCTAAAGTTAAAGAGCTGTGCCAGGGCAATGTTAATGCCAGGGAAGAGAGCTCCCGTTCTGGGGCAGCCCCTCCCACCTCCCCCCCACTGCTCTTATTATTTGGAGCTGGCCCAGATCCTTGGTGGTGGGGAAGCATGCACACCGCTGCGTCTCGTCCAGTCTGGCTTGGGGGACCCTGTGGTGGACGTGCCAGAGCAGGACCTAGAGCAGTCCAGGGAGTCTGGAGATGGGGAGATGGTGCTAGAGGAGGAGGACAGCGAGGAAACCGTGACCCTAACTCTGGAGCCAGTCACGCAGACCTCAGAGGCCTCCCAGGTGTCATCTGATGCCGGATATGAAGCAGCAGGTGAGTGCAGTGAGGTCGTGTAACACACAGGGTGGGGGAGGTGGGTGCACAGTGGGTGATGCACAAGGGAAACCTGTAATCGTCACCCTGGACATCATGCAGCTGACTGTGCATGTGCCAACATGTTCAGCGATACAGTGTGACACATGGGGGTGCGCCACGTGGTAGCATAAACCATGTCCAGAACACACCCAGGTGGGTTGTCAGTGCAAGGTCCCATTGGCACTTCGGGACACCTGTGATGCTCATGTCACACATGGTGTTATCTTCAGAACATCTGAGTCCCCTGTCTGAAGGAGAGGGCTTGCTCTTTTGGACAGCTGTTGCACACATGACTGATTGTGTCTTCCTCTTTTCCTCCACAGCCGGACCAGCCGTGCAAGAGGGCCGCAGCACCACAGCCCCACCTCCATCCTGGGGACATGGGAGCCGCAGACACAGGCGTGTCTATGCAGACATCCTGAGGCAGCATGTGGTGGCCCTGCAGGAGCTCGACACCATCCTGTGAGAGAGGATGGAGGCAGAGGCTTGGTGGCATGATCGGCTGATGGAGGAGCTTGTCCAGCAGCGCATGTCCCTTTGTGCCACTCTCAGGGAGGTCTGTGGCTTGCCTGCTCCTGTGCCTGGTCCTGCTCCTCCAGCACACCATGACCCTGCCCCACCAAACCCCCCTTCCACAACACCATCCCCTTCCCCCCTTGTACCTCCCTCTCCCCCAGACCTCCCAGTCCCTCAAACCCCCCTCCCTCTGGCCCTCCTCTCCCCCAGGCCTCCAAGACTCAAGTGCACCTACCCTCTCTTGTCCAGCCAAGTCAATTGTCCCACCCGATCCCAAGGCCATGGTGGACCCCGAACACAAGGCACCAGGAGCCTGCAAGCAGGCAAGCACCGTCCAACCTCCTCTTGCCCAGCTTCTAGAGGGCAATAGCGACCCTCTTTTCCAGGGGGATGGCAGGCCGCAGGTGGGTGTCCTGCCATTGCAGAGCGGGGGCGAGCTAGGTACACAGCTCCTGGAAAGTGGCCTTCCACATCCGGAAGTTGCGGAGCCACTGCTGGTCGTCCCACAGCTCCATAACGAGCTGGTCCCACCAGTCAGAGCTGGTGTCAAGCCTCCAAAAACACCTCTCCACGTTGAAGTTTGGAGGCAAGGGCAGTGGAGCTGCATGACAGCTGAACCTTTCATACCTCTGATCTGGGTCCAGATGGGGAAGTAGCCTCATGACTGTGTCATGCAGATGCAGCAACAGTTGCAATATGATGGCGTGGGGCCATCGCCTGCCCAGGAGCAGCTCTGGCTCCATGGCAAAAAAAAAAAAGGGATCTATATCAGGATCCAAAGAAAAAAAGCCTGCTGTGCTGTCCCAGGAAGCTGGGCACTCCAAACAAGCACTTGAATACCTTGCTTACCTCCTAGAGGGACAGCAAAGGCAGCTGCAGGAGCAGAGCAACGGGTGTTCAGGGGGACCCCTTTAACCACGTGTCTCTGCAAAGGGCAGGCAGCAGCACCCAGAAGGAAATGCTGCCCCCATGCCTGGCAGAAGCGGTCCAGGTGGCTTTTTCTTTCGAAAGAGCATCCAGCAGTCAGGAAACTCTTTTTCGAAAAAGCGGATCGATTTTCCGATCCGCATAAAGTAATCTAAAGTATTCGAAAGACGCTTTTTCGAAAGTTTCTTTTGAAAAAACATCTTTCAAAAGAGGCGCGCAGTCTAGACGTACCTCAAGAGTGATAATCTTGAACCTCGCTCTAACAACTGGCAGAAGAGTCTCACACAGTAAGAGATAGCTCATGGTTGCCTATAGCTTCCATTTCTCGTACATAGTTTGTTTTTGTTAGGAGCACTCTGTCCTGAATTTCAGGCTGTATTGGGGATTTAATGGATTTAATGTCTCAAGACCAATCATTAATAAATTTGATAGGATCACTTTGCTACCCAACATGTGATGATGAATACCATCCTCTCCCCCCCCCCTTTTTTTTTTTTGCAAATTTAACTAGCTTGTTCAATGTCTGCATTTTAAAAAATGTCATACGTGTTAACACCAAGGCTTACCCCCTGGATCTGCTCCTCAAAGATTCATCTCTGGTTCTCACCCCAGTAGGAACATCCTCTCTCTTTCACTGGGATTTATCATCTATACTTTCTGCTTAGCAAGTAGATAGTGTTTAGTGTGGCCCACCTCTCAGCTAGAGCATGTTTAATACTGTTCTGCTACCCTCATTCATACAATAAGGATAACATTTCAATATCCCGTCACTCAATAGTAAAGTGAAGTGCAAAAAATTAGCCCAAAATAATGATTTTGGCAAAGCAGCTCCTTCTGCTGAGCTCCTAGGCAGAGTAGGTATGTCTATGCATACACTGCTGGCTCTCAAAGCCTTCACCTCTCCCTTCTCCCCTCTTCCCACCGCCCCAGTTCATCATTAGATGTCAGAGGAGAGCTCATTCAGATCCTGGTCATTTTAAAATATGAAAGAAGTCCTGAATTGCATAAAGAATGTCAGTTCAGAACAGCATGGCCTATTTGTATGTATTGGTCTGATTCTTACAAGGGCCGAACCACTCCAACTCTCATTGAAATCAGTGGGAGTTGCACTTACTGCACTTTAAAGAATGATGCTGGTAATATTTGCTACCAATCCAAATGAGATGCTAGAAAAAAGCTTTACTCATAAGAAGTCTCTTACAAGCCATTATCCTCTGAGATATCATTTCTTTCCATGGGGTCCGGGCAGTAGTACCCAAAAATAGTTTCAGGAGGCTGTATTTTAGGATTGGCTCTTTTGGGCTTCACAAGAATAACAGCCATACCTTCTCATCAATATGGCTACGTTTACACTACAGGCTTTTTGCACAAAAACCTGCAGAGTGTCTATATCTCAAGCGTGTTTTTGCTCAAATAAATGTACAGTAAATCAAAAGAACAGAGGGGTTTTTGCAGTGTAGATATTCCTCTTTCTACGAGGAATAACACCTTTTTGCAAAAGAGTTCTTGCACATAAAGGTGGATGTGGATGGGTGACAGGGCTTATTGTACAAAAACACGATTGCTTTTGCCAATCGAAAAAAGCACAGGTGTTCCGGTGGCTATTCTGTGAATAGCTATCAGAGCTTTCTTTCGAGAGAGTGTCCATGCATTCCAGACATTCTCTTGAGGAAAAGCACATCTCCTTTGCGATGCGCTTTTGTAGTGTAGACACGCTTTTGTGCAAGACATTTTTATGGAAGGTATCTTCTGTGAAAAGCTTCCAGCACAAGAAGCCTGTAGTGTAGACATAGCTTATGAGGAATTAAGATATACTGGGATGCTGTAAGAAAAGGCCCAGATGAGTTAATACCAAATTAATACCCTGGCATGATATTGAGAGGCACTTGTTGCATGAGGAGTCATGGTTTGATGAGGTGTGGCTACTGCTTGTCATTAAAAATCCTATTATATTTCTTTGTAAGAATAAGGGTGTTAGCCTTGAGGTCTGTATCAAATACCAAAAGAGATATCTACAGTGGGAAATTATTTTAAAAATAACTTGTTTTGAAATAATAACTCCCAAAATAACTATTTGAAAATATTCCGCCGAGTTAGTCTGTAACACAAAAATCTTTAAAAAACAACAAATAATCTGGTAGCACTTTAAAGACTAACAGAATATGCACAGCCCACTTCTTCAGATGACATTATTTCAAAATAGTGTGTCCACACTACAGGGAAGCCTCAAAATTAGTTTGAGATAGGCTCCCTTAATGTGGATGTGCTACCTCAGCTTAGAGCTCATGGAAGCACTGGGGAGTAATTACTTTGAATGACTCTAGGAAGTAGTTATTTCAAAATAGCTGCAGTGGAGTGTCCACATAACACTTATTTCAAAATAGTTATTTTGAAAAGTGGTAATTCTTTGTGGAAAGCAGGAGTTATTATTGAAATAATCAGCCCCTTACTTCTAAATAACAGGCTTGGTAGTGTGGACGCTCTGCTTATTATTTCAAAATAAGGGTTTCACAATAACTCCCTAGTGTAGACTACGACAAATTGAATAGTCACAGTCTACCAATTTAAAAGTCCCCTAGCAGCTTCAGTTATAGAGTTTTCATTGTTATTGGATCTATAGGGTTGTTGCATAAAGGCTTTTCATCTTCCACCACAGTGGCAAGTGAAATGATCCCTGACTTTATGAAGTTTTTAAAGCTCTTTGGATGAAAGGCAGTCAGTCTATAAATATCAGTTATCTGATCAGCTCAATTTCTGAATGCCAGATAAAGAGGGACATTTTGATATTCTTCCCTGCCATTTTTGTGCTATCAAACCACCCTCCTCTGCATATTCTATTACCACCTTCTAATGACTGGAGATGTATAATCGGACCTCATAAATGAGGCATGCTGCTGCTTTATTCATAATGAAATGCATTCTTCCTTACAGCAACATAGGGCACAACTGGCTTCTATGCAGACAGCAAGAGCATCAATCCAATGAGTAAACATTTAGTCTTAGTGATGTGCTTTCCTGTTTAGCAACATTTTGTTTCAATTGTTGGGCAGATAGAACCAAACTGTGCCCAGTACATTTACCTGTCATTTCAATATCTGGGTGCATCAAAGTGTTTTCATAGGGTATGTCTAGACTACAGGGTTTTGTCGACAGAAGTTTTGTCAACAGATACTGTCGACAAAGCTTCTGTCAACAAAGAGCGTCTAGACTGCAGCCAGTTCTGTCGACAAAGCAAGCTGCTTTATCGACATAACAGTGTGGACGCAAAGGACAGTGTAGATGCAATAATGCCTTCTATCGACAGAACTCTGTCAACAAAAGGCGTTATTCCTCGTAGAATGAGGTTTACATACGTCGACAAAACTGCTGAGTTTTGTCGACATAACTCAAAGGCAGTGTGGACACAGGTATAGTTTTGTCGACAAAAGTCCACTTTTGTCGACAAAACCCTGTAGTCTAGACACACCCATAGTGACCAGTTTAATACTTATCCATAATCAGAGGAAGCTTTGTAAAGAATATTTAGTAAGTGTATGGTGATCATCAGCTAAGACATTACATTGCTGGAAACAATTACTACTTACAATACATACGTTTCAAAAGTAGCAGCAATTTGAACAGAGGAGGATAAAACAAACCTGCAAACAAACAGCATTCATTCCTAAAATACTCTAGCATGCATTATTATATTGTCCCCTCCCCCAGATATTAGAAGACAGGAAGGGGTCATTTCTCTGTTTGGGGAACACTGAAAGTTACAAAACAGTGATTTGGCACCATGGATATGGTACAGAGCCAAAGTAAAAAAGAATACATTTCTATTCTTGAACAGCACATACAAACACACAGGAACTGTTGCTTAAGACAACAATCTTATCTTTATCTATAAATGTGTCATACAGTGTATTAAGCACCAGTATCTCCTATGTAATATATCTAATGTAAAAGATAGAATAATAGCTCTTAGTGACATTTTGCAAACACTGCACTGTTTGGGCTTATCCCACGAAGAAACAAATGTTCAATTAATCAAATCAAACATGGTTGTTGGGCAGTCTAACAACTATTGTCTCATTGTGTATGATCCCATGAGTATGCTGGGCCAGATTTTTAAAGACATTTTTAGGAGACTAAACTTTTCAGATAGACACTTGGACACCTTTGGAAATCCCACTAGATACCTACCTACCATGGTCTACTAGGCATCAATATATATCTTTAGGTACCTAAATAACTTTAGAAATCTGGTTTTTTGTTACTAGAACTCCCTCTCTCTAGAGTCATGGTGCCAAGAATTATTGCACAAAAGGATAAGAAACCAACAGACTAATTTTATTTGTGACAAATACAAGTTTGAAACCATCCCCTAGAAGTGAAAACAAGCCAAAACTCAGTGAGGAAGATTTTAAATTTTGATCCTTCCCAAGTAACATACCTCCAATATTTCAGTGAGAGGCTTCCTTTCCAATCATTAGCCTGTTATAACCTCCCCTCCTCCCACCAACAGGATTGATGATGATGACCAAAAGCAGTGGGATATAGGAGTGAAAAATCTGTTTGTTTTCCCTTTAAGCAAGAATGTTTCCCTAGAAGGAGGCAAAAAGCACCTGGAAAATCTTATATGAAGTGTAGATGCTGGAAATATGAATACATATAGCACCAGAAATAAAGTGTATTGTAGAAAGCAAACTAATCAAATGGTGTAATTTGAAGGAAGGAGAAAGGTGGTAAATGTTCCAAAGGCCAAGATCCCTTGGAATTTTGCCAAAATGTTTTTTTTTAATTTAAAAATGAATCTGGGTGTCTTCCCTGTGATTTTTATTTCACATTTGGTGCCATCTGGTCTGTTTCAAAGTATATTTATTTAGACTTAATACAAATTCTCTTCAAACCCTACTGTACAAACTTTAACATACAACATAGATAAATGCCAGCTGTTTTTTGTCAAAATAATGGCCCTTTTTCTAAACCATTTTGTTTTACAAAAGCTTTTGCCTCCTTTCAAAAATAATCATTGTGATTTTTCATTTGTGTTAATCGTTTACTTTATAAGTTTATCAACATTCTTAATTTACCAAAATCAGGTTTTGTAGTAAACAAAGAAAACCAAAAACCCACCAACATTTCAGTATGAAAGAACTCATGGTTTATTTAAAATGAAAAATGCCTCTGTTTGAACCTTGCAAAAAGGAACCAACTTTGAAATTTCAAAATCTTGCACCATTTTTCCTTCCCTTTTCCCAACCATCTCTATTGAAGTATCCCAATGTGAATCTAATGCAAAGATCCGCCCAGTACCAGCAAGACATGATATATTCAGGTCAAACATGCTAATATAAAACAAAGTTTTCCACAGAGATTAAAACCCCCAAACCTAATCACCCAAAGAGATGAGGCTTGAAATATTCCTAGAAGGTGAAGGGATAGTCTCCAATGGAGTGACACCACTTTATATCAGCTGGAGCGTGACATAAAAATCAATACATTTTCAAACCAAGGGAGAAGAAAATAAAGTCCACTTAACAGTATCTTCTAAGAACTAGAGACCTATCATACTATTTACTCTCCAGAAACATCATCTTTCTGACTGCCTATAATTTAAAATGGTTTAGGGATGATTTAGAAATAGTCTGAAGGCAAGTTAGCCCCACCAGAAGCAGAATTATTACCACAAAGCTCCTTCCATGTGGTGGTGGGGATCAGGGCTGGCCTTAGGCTGATTTGCCCGATTTCCCCAAATTGGGCCCCGCTCCTAAAGGGGCCCCATGCCCTGAAGCCGGAAGTGTGCCAGGCGCGGTGTGGGAGGGAGGAGGAGTGCAGCATCTGCCTGCACCGCAGAAGGGGTGAGTTGAGCGCAGGGGTTAGCTACCTCTGGGATTTGGAGGAGGTAGCTGGGGAATTTTGTGTGCCGTTTTTTTGTTGTTGTTGTTGTTCAACCAAAATTCCTGGGGCTCCTGTTGAAACTTTTGTATGTGGTGGGTTTTTTTCCCCCTTTTGCTGGCTGCTGCCGGGCCCTGTCGAAATTGTTCGAATTGGGCCCCGCACTTCCTAAAGCTGGTCCTGGTGGGGATTTTAACAAGGGATTCCCATGATCCTCTCTGACATGTCTCTTTATTTGTCTCACCTCCTTGGTCTTACTTAGTACATCAATCTGGGAATCTTTGTTCTACTCATGGAGTCCACCGTCATCCAGTAAATGAAAACAGATAAAGGGCAGGGTGGCTACTTTACAGATCTGTGTTTCCTTCCGAAATCAACTGAAGCATGAAGTTTCACTAACAGAGAAATTAAAATGCATGATTTCTTGGTTTTCAGGAATGTGGCATTGACTTAGAGTAAGCTCCAACACAGCTCAAGCCCAATATGCTTTAACATTACATTAGCCCATGAGGGGATTAGGATAGAAGAGATAATGGGTACACCAGTCCAAAACTTAGGATAACAGATAAATAATCAGCCATTGTAGGAGAGGAACGATATGAGCAGTAAGATAATACAGATTACTTTACACTGGGAACTGAAATAGCTTGTGGTAATGATTAAAGACTGAAATATATATGTAGTTTGAAAGAGATAACAAAAGACAAGCATCCCCCACCCCCACCCTGTAAATCATATCCTGAGAATATCAGGATTTTTTTTAAATTTGAAACCATACCTTAATATAATAAAATGTGCTTGGCTGACTTTCCAAAAATACATTTAAAGAAGATGTTTTCCATTTGGGCTTCCAATTAGCTATAATCAATTTTTTTGTATTTATTTAAAACTTTCTAGCTCCTAAGTGCTCAACTCATTTCCTTTCACTTCCACTTCTAAGAGACAGTATACCTTTTGCAATCAAATGTATGCCTCATTGGGCCCAAATCTGGTCTCATGCCCACACAGCAATCAGGAGAAACATCACTAATCAGTGCCATTCGACAATCATTCAGTTTCATAGTTACTTTTTTTTTAACTGTACTTGTTTAGGATGGACCTGTTTGCTGACTTCCATATTTACAGGACTGTGAGATGAGCTAATAACAAGAGGGGAATCTTTTAACTTCACACACGGTGTTTTCATTCATGTTTTACCAGGGCAATACCAACCAGCAAATTGAGTTTTCAAGTGGTAATTTAGGCAACAGTATCATGAGGGGTATAAAAATGGGACTGTATTGTGTCAATATGTGCCATTTCTAAAACTTTATGAATAGCAATATCATATATTAAAGGAAGCTGGTATTAGAGGGGAAAGAATAAATGGACTGAGAATGGAAGAGAATTTTTGAATAGTCAACCAGCAAAGGCAACATAAAACATTGTAGAAATAGAATGCATTCGTTACTGTGAGAGAACGATGGTGCTATATAAAATAGTCTGGAACCTATGGCTTTAATTAATTGATACCAAGAGCTCTCTGCCAGGACAAGCCAATGCATCTTGGAATTCAATACTTCAGGTTACCAGCTATACAATATGATTTTCCCTCTTACCTGGGATTAGGAAAAAAAAAACATTTTTGAAGTTATGGAGAAGGTGTATTACAATAGATCAGATCCAATCTATCCATACGAGATGTTCCCTACAGTATGTTGCCCAATGTCAGGTTCAAACAAATTCTGTCTCAGACACAGGAGATTCAGACACTTGCCTTCCTAGACTTTTCCACAGCCTGACAGATCCCCACTGAGCCAAGTTCATGGAACGGAGGGTTGGGAACAGTGATGGTTCAACCATGCAAAAACAATTCTGGGGTAGAAAAAAAATAGAATTTCAAGGCTTTTTTCACTTTGCAGTTCAAAACAGAACTTCATTATTTTTGTGATACTTTTTTATGAAATGTTATTGAAAATGACTAATTTTCAATTATTTGAATTTTGATTTGTCTCTCCTTCTGTTTTTGATACAGAGTGCAATTAAGTGAAGAGTGTCCACATTTTTGTTTTCAATTTTAATTTAAAATGTCCATAGCTTTATGCTCTATTAAGCTCACCCACTCTATGATTTCTTTTGCAGTGTGGGTCATTCCATCTATCCTTTCTGAGGACACAGAGGAATTGTGGGGAGATGCTGGAGAATTAGCAGCCAGGGTTGACACTATAGATTGGTTGTATTCACTGCTGGCAAGTTGCATTAAGAAGTATAAGCTAAAATAAAAGTTATTACAGCAAACATGAGTTAAAAGTGCTGCCACACTTAAATTAATGGTTTCTGTGTAAGGACAGGAATCATGCTGGGTAAGTGATAATTCAAGTTAAAGTTGCAGTAAAGACAAACCTTTTGCTCTGTCAGAATCCAGGAAAAACAGTCCCCCTCCCCATCCCAATGGTGCAGTTTAGAATGACTTTTCCTATTTTAACTTTCTCTTTAAATAAGACATTCAATTAAATAATCTGGAATATTAATTTTTTCAAAAATTCAAATAATTGGCATAATGTATTGACTATACTAAAAAGTCAATAAAGATTTAAACAATTCTGTTTGGTAGCTTTTGGAATATGAATTTTGTCACAATATTCTAGAAAATAAACACCAGTACAGACAAAGTGGCCTTATTCCATGACATTACACATGTGACCCCAATAATTCCTATGCGGAGGTGAGGTAACCACAGTAGATTTTTTCCCATTGTTAGTAAATTTTTCTACTATACAGCCTATATTTATTTTTCCTTTCTCAGTTTCTCATTGTTCTATAATGGTGCCAATCCACTTATTTAGATATAAGACAGTTCCAACACTCCCCACAGCCCTGATTAAATATAATAAATGGTTCAGCATGGTGCATTTGCTTAATACAGTTATACACAGTCAATTGTCTTCACTTCTAATGGAACATTATGCACATTAAACTTAGTAAGGCTCAAATGTTCCAAAGAGAGAGTGTAAAATACCATCTTTAGCATATTTTATGCTGTGCTATGTGCATACCATTGTTATAATTTATTAAATATAGTAAAGAGTCAATAGAGATCTAAACAATTTTGTTTGGCAGCTTTTGTTCTGGGATTACTTGCATGTTGAAAGAAACTTGTTTTGAAGTTAGGGAGCTCCAGCATCATTTTAAATTAAATCCATAAAAATATACTTGGTTTTAGAAGCAGAAGACTCAGGGAACTGGTAAAGTGACACGAAAATTTTCATCCAATTTCACCCACTCAGATTCAACACATAGGCAACCATTGAAGATAATCACTATTTGATCACTGCTTAGTCATACATGTGAACTGAGGTGGCAATGTCTGTCCAATTTCTATTGAATATGGATTTTTTTACATACTATATCTTGAAATCTTTAAGGACTCTACACTGCAGAGAAAAACAGCCAGATTGCACTGAGCTTTAAACAAAGTTTGATCTGCCATGAAGATGTTTTACTATTATTTTTCCCTCTTCATTCCCAATCTAAAATTTAGATTACTCTGATCTACCAACATTTGTTTTAGGAAACAACAACAGATGCAACCTTAACCACTGCTAATTATGGGCAGAGGTATAAGAGATTGTGGATGCAGTCATCTGCAGTTTGAAATCTGTATTTTCCCTCCTCCCCCAAGAGAGGCAGTCTTTGAAAAATCAGAGCTTAAATGTCTACAACTAAATAAATGAAAGAGCACACTTGCTTTGTAATCAGGTATCTTTTATTTCTGTATTCTTTGAGAGATTGAACCAAGCATACAGGCAGTCCCCGGGTTACGTACAAGATAGGGACTGTAGGTTTGTTCTTAAGTTGAATCTGTATGTAATTCGGAACTGGCGTCAGCCGCTGCTGAAACTGATCAGTTTCAATCGCGGCTAAATCTGGACGCCAGTTCTGACTTACATACAGATTCAACTTAAGAAACCCAGGCGTCCCCAAGTCAGCTGCTGCTGAAACTGATCAGCGGCTGATTCCAGGAAGCCTGGGGCAGAGCAACTCTGCCTCGGGATTCCTGTAGTCAGACGCTGGTCAGTTTCAGCAGCGGCTGACTTGGGGACGTCTGGGGCAGAGCAGCTGGGGTGCTGCTGGGTTGCTCCAGTAGCGCGGCTCCTCGGCGCTACTGGAGCAACCCAGAAGCACCCCAGCTGCTCTGTCCCAGGCGTCCTGATTCAGCCGCTGCTGAAACTGACCAGCAGCGGCTGAATCAGGACGCCTGGGGCAGAGCAGCTGGGGTGCTGCCGGGTTGGTCTGGAGCGGCGCTGCAGGACCAACCCGGCAGCCCCCAGCTGCTCTACCCCAGGGGTAGGCAAGAAAAGCCTGGTCTGCTGGGGGGGGGGCACTAGCTGCACCCACCCCAGCAGACCAGGGAGACGGGGGTGGCGGGACCGCCCAAGTCCTCCACGGCTTTGCTCCATCTCCCTGGTCTGCTGACCTGGGAGACGCGGAGCAAAGCCGCAGAGCACGCGGGCAGCGGGACAGTCCAGGCGTGCCGCGGCTGTCCCACTGCTGGCGTGCTCCGAGGCTTTGCTCCCCATCTCCCTGGTCTGCTGGTCAGGAGACGGGGAGCAAAGCCGCGGAGCACGCCCGCAGGGGGACAGCTCAAGCGTGCCCGTGCTGTCCCGCTGCGGGCGTGCTCCAAGGCTTTGCTCCCCGTCTCCCTGCAGACCAGGGAGATGGGGAGCAGCTTTTCTCACCCCGGAGGACGGGGGCGGCAGACCGCGGCACATCTGGGCATCCCGCCACTCCCATCCTCCAGGGTGAGAAAAGCCCCGTTCGTAACTGCAGATCCGACATAAGTCGGATCCGCGTAACTCGGGGACTGCCTGTATTTTATTACTAATGAGACCAGAAAATTGCTCTTGAAAACAAATAGACACTTTAGTGTTTTGAAATGTGGCTTTAGTTTTGAACGACATTGAGAATTTTCACTTTTGCAAAAATGGAAAAGACAAGAAACTAAGAGAAGTTTTATCTTCTCTGACACCATTCAGAGTTTTCTGACATGAGTGATTATTAATTCTTCTTAGTCTTGAGTGAATTAGGAAGCCAAGATCTTTGATATTGAAGTCAATTATGTATAAAGAGAGCCCATTATTTACAGCACCATTATGTCCCCAGTTCATTTATTATGAAAGCCTATCAAAGTTATCTGGAAATTACCCAGCCTTATTAACTAACATGTCTGGGTAAATTAAAATATTATGATTGAGGTAAATCATAGACTACCCAGAGGAATTGAACATGAGTCTGATGTCTTCTTCAGTCCATTTCTCATGCTGTAAACTCCTTGAAAGACATGGTTTTATAGCAGAAATGAATACAGATGGCAAGATTTGTGTGTGTGTGTGCAAGGACAATACCGATTTGAAAATCTGAGTTCTCCCCAAGGAAAAGAAAAGATGCTCGGAACAGGCTGCACCTTGAAGAAGAGATGAGGATGTTATTGTATTGTCACGATTAAAAATTATAAGGCCATTGTTCCCCACCTCTGAGAAATAAAGTAAAAAATATTTGTCAAAGGAGTCTGATAAAAACTGAGTGGCTCTTAGCAAAATGCTCTCCTTGATGAATCAATGGAACAAAGACAAGAGTCTACAAGAAGTCACTAGATAGATTCTTCAGTTTTCTTCTGTTTTCCTGCTTGCTGATTTTTTTTTATATTCTCATTTCCAACATTTTAGTTTTACTATTTAGCAGTAGCAGCTACAGCAAACATTAACCAGTTAGTATTAAAGTGCTGTTATGGTTTGAAACCAATGTCAGAGAAAGACCTGGTTCTCCTTGTATGGGAATAAATTTAGCAAAACCTTTTTTTTAAATTTTATGTTTATTTGCAACATCGAAGTATATTTAATGGGCACCAGCAAGTTCCTGTCACAAGGTCAAATAAGGTCCAACATTGTAATAAAGCAGATTTTTTGCCCTCCACTGGACTATGTAAGCTGAACACACTTTCGATTAGCACAGACGTCAAGTAGTCTTGTCATGGATAAAATGTGAGTAAACTTATATCTGTTCACTCTTGTTCTCAGTGAAAACCCTTGCCTCGTCGCTGTTCTCTCTCTCTGGCTTCTATCTCAGTTAAGTTGCCTGCCACTTTCCTAGTGCATGCTACTTCATTGATCATTCCCAAGCAGCATTGCACTTGCTCCGTTTCGTATTCCCTCTGGAAAGAGACGCACATGCACTGTATGCCAAGCCAATGACTCAGCCCTGTGTTCTTTGTATTTCCTAGCAGCCCCCAGTCTGAGAGTAATTGGCAAGTAATTGATGGAGTGTAAACAAGTGGGGGTAAGGAAGATAATTAGCACTCACTGAAACAAAAAACAACTCAACTAGCCAGTTCATAACCCTCCTTTTATATTTATTATGTGTGTTACTGTAGTGCTTAGAAGACCTCATAATGTACCAGGAATCCATTGTGCTAGGTGCTGTACAAATACAGAACAAAGAAACCAATCACTAAGGAATGAAAAACGTATGAATTTGTCAGCTTACTAACCGTTGAATCTAGTTAGTTTAAAAAGGACCCTGACTCTTGGGAAACACTGTGGATTCAAAGTATTCCATTTAGGAAGGAACAATCAGTTGTAAACATACAAAATGGAATCTGGAGGTGACAATAAATGTAGGTGGACATTTATTTTAAAATGCAACAATGGTTATTCCCTCTCTCTCTCTCAAGACAGTCTAGCATAACGTGATTAAGGTATCATACATACTTCCAGCAAAACAGCCTTATTCGGGGACTTGCTGGTGGATTCCCAACTGCTAACAATAGATATAAATGTTAATACTGTCAAACAAAGCCAGCCTTTGTTTCTGTGAAATCATTGTCCTCCCCCTCCCACTCCATTTCCCCCTCTATTTCTTCCCCAGTTTTAGGGCTATGGATTTGATGTTGAGAGGAAAAAAATAAAAGAAAAGGAACCACTAAAAAGACCATGAAACTGTGACTAACCAATCTGTCACCTAGCTATGATTATTTAAAGTGAAGAAACTATCAAGCTTCCCTATACACTACAAACACTTCAATTTGCAAATTCAAGATTTGTGTATCTCTGTTAAAAATGACAACAGCTTCGGGGCACGTCTTTACAGCAGGGCAACAGCTTCGGGGCACGTCTCTACAGCAGGACAAAAGTCGAATTAGGCCACACAACTTCACCTACACCAAGTGTGTAGTTGAAGTCAAAATAGCTTAATTCAGCTTTTGGCGCTGTCTGCACATCGGGAAGTTGAAGGAAGAACACTCTTCCTTTGATTTCCCTTACTTCTCATAAAATGAGAGTTACGGGAGTTGGACTAGGAAATCCTCCAGCTCGCCATTATTTTGCAATAATGGCATGCTGTTTAGACGCACTGTTTAGATGTTATTTCGGAATAACATCTGTTGTACTGAAAAAACCTGCTGCGTAGACATAGCCTAACTGAATGGATGTCTTTCAAGGGCTTTACAGGAACTTCCCCATGAGTTAGTTTTATTTCTTTGTCCCTGACAATGCATGGGACACCATATTTTGAATGAGACACACAAAAATAATATTGAAGATCAATGAGGAGTCCTGTGGCACTTTAGCCCTGGTCTATACAAGGGAATTATTGTGAAATAAACCTCCTTATTTCAAATAAGCAGAGCATCCACCTGTATTCCTGCTTTCCTGAGGGAATAAGCTAATTTCAAATAGTTATTTTGGGAATTATTATTTCAAATTTAGTTATTTTGAAATGTCCTAGTGTAGATGTGCCTTTAGAGACTAAACAGATTTATTAGAGCATAAGCTTTCATGGGTAAAACCCACTTCATCAGATGAATGAGAATGAAAGTTACAGAAGCAGAGGTGTGTGTATATATATATTATATCCCTCATAATGTTAATGAGGCTAATCAAGTCGGGATGGAAATGGCTTGTTCACAACATTTGGTGTGGAGACGTGAATATCAATAAAAGGGGAAATTGTCTTTGTAGTGCAAACTTCAAACCATAAATAAATTCCAGTTATTTTGCATTCTGCTTCTCTATATTCATGATTTAAACTCGGGTGCAACATCCCTCTTCCTTGCCACATTCTACCCCAGAGTTAGCTGCATTTCAGTGATTGGTGAAATGATTCCTGTATGTACAGGTTTTAAAGAGAATGAAAGGGGTTTTTTTGCTTGTGTTACATTCTTACGCCATCTTTCAAAACAAAGGTTTTTAAGATTTTGGTTTGTTGCTTGAGGACTTTTTAAGTCGATTCATCCTCCAAATGGTTTGGATGTAAGGGGTTTATAAAACAAACTCCAGAACTGATTTGCTTTGAATATCAATGAATTATTTAAGCCACACAACCACAGCCTATTGCAATGAGATGTTCCCTTTTAAAAGCTAGGAGTCATTACACTGATCAATTACTTTAACATTACAGTATTCTGTCCTACATAATAAAACAGCATGGTTGCAACAGATGTGTACAGAGTGCAGGCGAATGGTGTTTTCTCCCTTCCCTCTCCCCCTTTCTGGCTAGCTGATTTTGCAAAATAGTGTGAAGTTCATTTCTTCCTGAAATAATTGCAAAGTTCCTTTGTATAATTCCACTGTATTACCACCAATAAAAGAAAATTACAAAGGCATATAAAAATGTCAGAAATATGCAACTTTCATGGGTTGTTCCAGCTGCTAGGATGAACTAGACAACTTGATAGAGTGGAAGAAGGACAGGATAACTTAGGAAGTAGAAAAAGGTTTCCAAATCTATCATTAGACAGTGAGATTCACCCTAGGACAAAGTAGAATCTACAACAAAGATGTCTGTTGTTGTTCTAAAGAAGACAAATAACTCATTCCTGTTGCTAGCTAGGAAGTGGGCTTATCACAAGGATCATCTTATGAGCGGCACCTTTCTTCATAGTCTCAGGAGAGAGGTCATAAAATGGATAGCTCTGGAGACTGTTGCCTATAACAGGTACATCAGGAGAGTACCACAAGAAAAGCATATGCTACTCTGCTCTACACTGTACCTGATGGGGATAAGAAACCTGAGTTTTGATCCTCCTTCTGCTTGCAAAGTTATAGTTGAAGACTGATGTTGACTCTCATTTTATCATATCCAAACCTGCTTGTCTTTCCTGAGAGTTTCTTTACTGCCTCATGGAAGTTTTAGGGTTACAAACTTAAAAAAAAATCTAAATCAAAGCAATGACAACAAAATTAACACAATCCCAATTATCAAGCAGAGGACCAGATAACCCAAAGGACTTAATTCACCAGACTTTGAAATCCTGATAATCAATTAGCAACAAGCTCTACTCTAAGGGTAAGTCTACACTGCACTACTATTTTGGGATACTGGAGGTATCCCAAATAACTACCCCACATCTACACAAGCTGCCCATGATTTAAAAATATTTTTCAAAATAAGGGACACACTATTTCACCATCCTAATAAACCCCGTTGCACAATGGATAAGGGATGGCTTGAAATAGCACATTATTTTGAAATATGGAGATGTGTAGATGCACCAAATTTCAAAATAAGCTATTCAAAATAGATTCGAGAGAAGATATGCAATTTGCTTAGCTCAAATTGTGTATCTTATTTCAAGTTTAGGGTGTGGTGTAGATGCACCCTAATTGACCAGTTAGGAAGCAGCAAGAGGAGGGGAATGTATTCAAGAGTGAAATCTGAAATAGTCAACGGAAACCTATTGTCTTTTTCAGGGGAGACAAGATTCACTGTTGAGTGTAACATGTTTTGTTCGCCACTGAAAACAAGGCATATTTACAATGTAAAATGATTAAATGAAACACAATAGCTGATAATCTGAGGGTGTGTCTAGACTGGCAAGATTTTGCACAAAAGTGGCTGCTTTTGCGCAAAAACTTGCCAGCTGTCTACACTGGCCACTTGAATTTACGCAAGAGCACTGACGTTCAAATGTAAGAATTCAGTGCTTCTTGTGCAAATACTTTGATGCTCCCGCTCAGGGATTAGCCCTCTTGTGCAAGAATACTTGTGCAAGAGGGCCAGTGTAGACAGGCACCTTAATTTTTTGCGCAAGAAAGCCCAATGGCTAAAAAAAAGCACTTTTTGCGCAAAAGCATCTGTGCCAATCTAGACGCTCTTTTGCGGAAATACTTTTAACGGAAAAACTTTTCTGCTAAAAGTATTTCCGCAAAATCATGCCAGTCTAGATGCAGCCTGAGTGTATTCATTATCTCAATTTCATAAGAGGCATGTATTTGATCCTGCTCAATGCTCATGAAGTGGTGTCTCTGCTAAGTCTGTGTTAGCTAGAGAACATCGCTTCTTTTGTTATGTCCTTTCACCAGTTTGTATATTTGTGTGGTATTTGCTCTGAGTGCAAGGAGAAATATTTTTATGCTGGCTCTCCAGGACAATGCTTTCATTTTTGAGACATAGCAATTTATGTCATGTGTTTACTAAAAGTCCATAGGACTATTGGAGACATTGTGATACCAGGATTCATTTCTTTGGGGGCAGAGGAGAATTAAATTACAATTCTGTTTTAAACAGAAACAAAGGAATCCAAGTGGAAACTCTACTTACTTCTTGGGCAGGAAAACAGAGGTTTGGGCTGATTGGCTTTATCCCTTCTTTACTCTTAGCTACAAGAACAGTTAAGTAAAAGGAAGCTTCCAAGAGAGAAAGAAGGGGAAATATTTAGAAAGATTAAATGCTGGTTTTCTGATAAACAATGGGGTGCACGATGTCAAACAGAACCTCCCTAAGAGCAAAGTAGTTATTTCCTTTGAATTCTTTCTAAAGGCAGACAAAGGAGAACAATTATGCCTGAATAAGTTGGTAAATATAACCGTATCACATCACAAGCATGCCTCATCTCAAGAGTGTGCAGCCCAAAGACTACAATCTATAACACCACCCTAGGGTTCAGGGCAGCACAGCCCAATGGCTAGAGTCAGTAATCACAGTCCTCAGTCCAGGGCAACACAGCTTAATGACTAGAGTCATAGGTTTGGGGCAGTCATGCCATCAGGGGAGCACAGGCCCACCCTACTCCACCAATCCCCAACCCAGGCCCCTGTAAGTGTCTGAGAGCTCCAACACTCACTCAGCAGGGAATCTGACTGCAACATACTGAGCACACTCAGGTGAGAGAAACCACTTGCACTCCTCCCTGGGTCACTTCCTACCAGATCCAGAGTTGGGGTACTCCACATAGTCCTCTGGTTCCACAGCATCAGTTTCCTCCTGCAGTTCTTCTGGGTCTGGAGGCTCAGTACAATCTCCTAGGTCTTCAGCTCCCATTGTCTGGGTTTCTAATTGGTCCACCTCTGGCACTCCTCTAGAAGGTCCTTCCTCTCCAGCACCCAGCCCAGACTGAGCTTGAATGTTGCTGCAGCCTTTGGAGCATGCCCAGTGTGGCTGGGGGGTAGAGGAGTAGGACTTCCTTCACCCACAGGGCAATAAGCCCTCCTAGTCCAGTGCTGGGGGTATATACACCCTGTCACATACCTAAACAGTACTGACACAAGAATGCATAATTCTAGGCAGTACAGAATTTATAATTAAGGTTGCCCAACTCTTCTCAAGACAGTGTTTTCATTTACTTCCTGCTTTGCCAGACTTCAACTGTTTGAAATGTCCCCCATTGGCTCTTTTGCTTAGGCTGATTTCTTTTTTCACGTTTTGGCTAAAATAGCTCAGCCTTCTCTCAGAATGAGATTCATAGGGAATATTTTATTTTCCTGTTGTTAAAAATGGATCACAAACTTGTAACTATTTAGCTGTTTATGCCCTTTGGGACCTGCCTCCTTGCTTTGGAGTACAGGATTGCAGAACTAACTTCTGACAAGGAAGCCACTCTGGTATCAGGGATGTCTCTTTTTCTAAGCCCGGGGAGAGAGGGAGGTAATCCTTCAAATTTATCTAAATTATAATCCTTTGAAAAATTGCATTTTGCACATGCTCAGTAGAAATGTTTAAAATTTGGCAACTGATGATTCCAACTGAACTGAGTAGGCTCCAGCCAGGCCTTCAGGAGTTGAGCACAAGTTTCCTTATAATTGCTGCTCACAGTTGCTGTGGTGTTGAATATGAGAACTGAGAGCAGGGAGACCATATCTCTGCTGTGCTCTTATCTTCTCCCCCTGATGCCAATACAACAAGAAGGAGGAAACTCCCTTATTCAAATAGAGAGGGGCTAAGAGCCAGACCTGCTGGGGAAGTCTCTGAGAGATGTCATGTGCTGACATCTCTCAATACTCCCACTGACTGCTGCAAGGTTCATTCACCTCTGATCACAAGAGCTCTTCTACTTCTGAGCCCTGTCCCTCTCCCTTGCTCTGCATGGAATGGGTACAGGGGCATGGAGAAGATGGGGTAAGGGGGAGACACTGTGAAGAAAGAGAGAGATTGTATGTGTTGGCTACTGTGGAAGTCTCAGAGACCATGTGATGTCTCTTTAAGGCACTCACGGTCCAGAAGGCTTGTTCAGACCTCAGGCAGCAGCAACACTGGGCTCTCCTGTTCCTGAGCACCTGTCCTGTTCTGTGAAGATGGAGTACAGGAATGAGGGGTGGAAAATACTCTGGCATCAGCCCTTCCTCTTACTCTAGCACAGCCAGCAGGAGGGCTCTAAGGACACCAAGGCAGAGGGCAGGAGCATGGTGGCTGAAAAAAAGCAGGAAGAGGGGAACCTGAACATATATGTACAGTTCTGCTAAATCGAGTGTGTGCTTGAATTGCTCCTGGGTGACCACCCTAACTGCACAGCTTAAGGGGAATATAGATCTGTATATACCTGGAAGACATAAGAATAGAACTGGAAAAGAAACAGTGTGTAAAATTATATATTCATAAAAATGTAGGACTGGAAGGGAGGCTACCCCTCTGTGCTGAGGCAGAATGCTTCCTCTAATATTTTTTTTCCCCCAACCTAGACTTAAACACCTCCAGTGTCAGGAAATCCAAAAGTTTTTCCTGATACCTAAGGGTATGTCTACACTTGCACCCTCTTTCGAGAGAGGGATGCAAATGAAGACATTCGAAATTGCAAGTGAAGTCAGGATTTAAATATCCCGCGCTTCATTTGCAAAATCGCATTATGGCGCCATTTTGAAATAACAGAATCTGTTAAGACACGGTTATTTCGAAAGAAAACCCTTCTCTCGAAATAATTGGTAAACCTCATTGTATGAGGAATAAGGTTTATTTCGAGAGAAGGGTTTTTCTCTCAAAATAACCGCGTCTTAACAGCATCTGCTACTTTGAAATAGCACTGTTTTGAAATAGTGTCATACTGCAATTATGCAAATGAAGCGTGGGATATTTAAATCCCGGCTTCATCTGCAATTTCGAATGTCTTCATTTGCAGCCCTCTCTCAAAAGAGGGTGCGAGTGTAGACATACCCTAACTGAAATCTCCTTTGCTACAGATTACTTCTCTTATCTTTGGTGGATGTGGAAAACAATTGATCACTACCCATTTTATTACAGTTGTTATAAATATAAATATAAAAAACACTGTTATCAGGTCTCCACTCAGTCTTCTTTTCTCATGAGTAAACACTGACAAGTTTTGTTGTCATTTTTTTAACTTTTCTTTGTAGGTTATTATTTGTATTACTCTTCTCTGGATTATCTCCAAATTGTCCACATCCTTCTTAATTTGTGCTATCCAAAATGAAACACTCCTGTTAATATGTCTCAGAATGATTCTCGTCTTTTTTCATGTGTTGTTTCTCATCCATAATAATCCCCAAATCCTTTTCTGCAGTTCTGCCATGTAGCCAGTTACTCCCCATTTTGCAATTGTTCATTTGATTTTTTCCCTTCTAAGTGTAATGCAGTTCAGGCTTGTCTTTATTCAATTTCATCTGGTTGATTTCAGACCAATTCTCCAATTTATCAAGATCATTATTGTATAACTAGTAAAAACTACACAGTATATATTTTAAAATATGTCAATTACAGACAAAGTATTTTAAAGTTGCCTTATTTTTTCCCCATGTTGGTTCCTTTAGGGATGGGGGGGTTGTTTGTTTTTTGGGAGGAGGGGGTTGATTCATTCAATTAGAAGAATAAACTGGCTAGATGGCTTATCCAGTATGCAGACACTCATGCAACTGCTCATGGCACTACCAAATAATCTAAGTCCAAATGTGTACCAACCCCCTTCCTCCCTCATCTTTCTCATGCAGTTTATGGTCTCTTCATGCCCAAGAACAGTCCTGGTGGTGCAGATCTGGAACCCATATACTGTTATTTCAATGCCCTCAGTTCCTCATGCAGTCTGTTCAGTTATGGTACACCTACACTGCAAGCATATTTTAGAATAAGCTATTCTGAAAGAAATACTCCAAAATAGCTTATTTCAAAATAGCATATCTACACAGAAAATGCCCATAGAAATAGCACTTAGCCTCAGGCAGCAGCTCCAGGAAGTAACTGCTGTCATGATGACCTGCCTGAAGTAGTTTTGGATGGCCTTAAATGTGATTCAGCATCCAAGCTGTGTGTACACTCCATTTTGAAAGCTCATGCTTAAAGGACCATATAGCCATGTCTCAGGCTTCTCTTTGCCTACCTCCTAGAAGGACAGCAAACCCATTCCTTTGCCATCTGTGGTTGCTCTTGCAGATACCTCAGTTCTCTAGACATGGAGATGCAGCTGCCTCTCAGGAGTCAACGGCTCGTATCTGTCATGCTGCAGCTTCTGCAGCAGTTTCTACAGGCTCTACAGGAACTCAACTCCCAGCTCATCATGGGGTCCTCATCAGCTCTCTGCAGGTGCAGCTCATGCAGTTGGACCTCACCATGTCCTGCTGCTTCTGGTGTCTGGACACCAGTTGTGACTGGTGGGAGCAGTGGGATGACCAGCAGTGGCTCCAGAATTTCCTCCTGTGGAAGGAGACCTTTCTGGAGCTGTGTGAGGGCTCTGGCAACCCTGTCATTCGCTGTTTGTTTGTCTCTTGCTACAGGTGGTGGGGGCCATGTATACCATCCTGCTGCATAGGGTCATCAACCAGGGTGATATGGACCCCATCATTGCTGGTTTTGCTGATAGGGGTTTCCCCAACTGCAGCTGTGGAGAACCGAAAGATTATCATTCATCCCTAGAGACACTGTACCTGGAGCCTTGCCTTCATCTGTGAGTTGAGACTAACAGTTCTCAGTTCGGACAGAGATGATGTGCTTGGAGCAAAGCCTCTTGAGGCCTGGATAGCAGGCATTTTCCTTCAGGGGCACAAATGTTCAAGGGATGGAAGTCTCATTACTCTCATGTCCCGGGGACAAGAAAGCATGGGAAGGTGCTGGCTAAATTGGAAGCCTGCGACCAGGAGGGGACACAGGGTGGGTGGGTTTCTCTCCATGCCATGTACATGCCAGGTCTGAAGGTGGCATCCCACAGGGAGAGCACTGATGGAGAAGAAAGGGAGCAAGGTGTTGGGGGGAGGTGTAAGTGTGAGCGGCAGATGCTCCTGCACCTCACTGCACTGCCCACAGGAGCGGGTGCTGCCCTGTGAGTGTGGGCATGCCCATGTGTGGCACTCCTCTATGCGTGTGTGTATGTGTGTGTGTGTGTGTGTGTGTGTGTGTGTGTGTGTGTGTCCATGTCCCCAGCTTCCCTCTAGTGGTGGCTTCTGATAGGATGATGTCCCACCCCAGTATCAGAAGTGTGGTAGATGTCACAGTCCACCCGCTGGTCCCAACCGTATTGTCAACAAAAACAAAACAAGGAAGGCTTTGGGGGTAATGCGTCGGCCGCTGCCAGCAAGGTGGGGTCCGGGCCCTCCCTCGCTCCCAAACCCCGGCCCAGGGCCCTAACACTAGGAGCTTGACTCCCAGTGGAAGCAGGTGGGGGCTTGCCCCTAAACTCGCCTGCTTACGGGCTTCGCGACCCTCCCTGGGCCTCACGACCCCACCGGCGGCAGGCTCAACTCTCCCCACTCCACCTTGGCGTAAGCAACTCGGGCTCCCAGCCCGCTGGTTCCTCCCCAGCCCCGGTACCTGCTCCTCCGTTCCCCTCCTGCTTCCCTCCTCCCTCGCGCTGGCCCATCCGGCCCCTTTTATCCTCCCCTCGGCCGTTTTTCCCCATTTCCGGGTTCCTGGCGGACATTTTGCCCGTAGCGTCAGTGACGTCAGCTGACGTCATCTCTGAGTGTTGCTGCGCACCGTCTTCCCCACCCTCGGGCTGGCCAGCCGCAGTCTTCCCCGGCCCCCGCCCGTCTCAGGGGCAGTCCGGAGGTGGGTTCCCCGGGGCTGCCGTTGCAGACCCGTCGGCTCCTGCAGCCACGGACGGTCCTTCCGCTCCGCGGCTGGTGACGGGGTTGCTCCACCCCGTCACAGTAGGCTTCCCCAGATTGTGAGCAATAGCAGAAGGGCCTTCTAGGGAAGCCTACAAACAGATGCACAATCCCCAGGATGAGAAGGCCAAGCGAGGAACATGCCGCAGCCCCTGGCCACCCACCATCTCCACTCTTGGAGACATCCAAGGCCTGGGGTATGGGCTCCAGGGTCAGCATGGTGATATTTCTGGCCTCATCTGGCTCCTCCATCTCCAACCCTGAGCCTGAGTCTACACCAGGGAGCGGAAAGGGACTGACCACCTGCTAGGATGTGGTGCAGGCCAGAATAGTAAGGACACGTGTGGGGTTCAACCTTGGCATAGGCCTGGCAAAGCTCCTTGACTTTCATCGGCACCTGCTCCTGGGTATGGATGTAGCCCTTTGTGCCCAGGCCCTTGGCCATGCAGCCATAAATGTCTGCATTCGGTGCGGAGATCCTGGAGGTTTTCTTCCTCTCCCCAGACCTCAATGAGGGCCAGGATCTCTGCACCAGACCAGGAAGGTGTGTGCCTCTTGGATCACCTGACAGGGTCCTAGGAGCTGTCTGGCTGCTCCCTGGGAGCAGTGGAGGACTTAGTAGGAGCAACAGAGTCACTCATTTTGCCCTATGGTAGGCAATGGTAGCTGCTGGGTGACTCAGGGCTGTCAGGGCCTGGTTTATGTCACAAGCCCTTTCCCTTCTGCCTGCAGCTTTAAGGGCTGCAGAGGAAGGGACGCTACAGAGTTGTGATGAGTGTGAACAGAGCAGCCAGCAAGGCACCTGTGGGATTTCCTGGAGGCTCCATATTTCAAAATAACTCCAGTTGCCCTGTCTACACAGGTACTATTTTGTAAAAGCTGTTTCAGAATAGGCATTATTCCTCATAGAATGAGGTTTACAGAAGTCGGAAGAAGCAGACAGTTTTTCAAGATTATTTCAAAAAATAACAGGCTGTGTAGATACCCCAAAGTTATTTAGGAATAATGTCCATTATTCTGAAATAACGCTGCTGTGTAAATATACCCTTATTCTGTTACTACACATCTTACCTTAATTGGTAAGAACACATTCTATTACAGTCTTTGGCTGCTTTTGATCAGGTGCCAAGCTGTGACGTGGTTTACACTACGATCAGAAACAAGGAGCCTAATGCTTCTTGGCACTAATGTCTTTTTTACACCACGCTGCCGTTGTAAAATGGCCCTAATGCAAGCGTTTAATTAAGGATCCTTTATACTGCCAAAATGGTGTGAAGAACCAATAATCAAGACCAATATTTTTCCTAATCAACTAATCAAGCCTTAAGATGAAAAGCTACTGCTAACAACTGTACCATCTAATCCTCAAATCTCACTTCAGCTCTTTGCAGGTTAGTAAAAGGGAAACTGATTTAAAAGGCAATTTGTTGGAAAGGGAATGATGTGTTATATGTAGGCCTTCTCCAGTACTTTCTTTGTGTCAGAACTGAGTCCTAGCACCTCTAAGCATGAAAATTTAAAGCCTCAGAATCTCAGACCTTGCTGCATCAATTACGAATGTAAAAAATTGCTTGAGTCCTGGCACTTTTCAGTACAAGTTAAGTACTGTCCTTCTCCTTACCGTAAGAGAGCTCTTTTAATGCTTCAGGCTTAGACAGATGACTTTTCACCCACAGGGGAGCTGACAGCCTTTCCAGCACCCTAGACAAGGTAGGAGGAGTGGCTCTATGATTCTCGAAAGGGCAGGGCCTCTGTGCCATGCTACGCCATCCCAATCCCCGACGTTGGAGCTACTCTGAGATTATTGCTCCAGCAGCAATTTAAAGGGCCCAGGACTCTGGACATCACCACTGTCATAATGGCACTGGTGGCAGCTGGAAGTCCTGGGTCCCTTTGAATCACTGAGCCCAGGGCCAACTGTGACCTTTGCCCCTCTCCCCCCATTGGTGGGCCTGCTCAAACATTCACAATCATCTGGAGGTCAAACAACTTCCCTATCATGTGTGTGAATTGCCCGGGTCTTCCGAAACTAAAGATATTCTAACAGGGCTCCATATTAGGTATACCAGGACTTATGATACATAATAACAAAACCATTTCTACAAAAGGACTTGATCATGCAAGATGCTGAACACTTCCAGTGGGAATTGAGGATGCTCATCAGCTCATTTAACCCAAGAAAATATTCTTGTATAAAAAAAATAAAAAGAATTTGCCAGCACATTTGCTTCCAGGATTATCACAATAGCTTTTTCTTCTGTGGCATGATTCCTAGTCAAATTATGCAGTGATTATTCTATTTTGGTTGCTGCACTGAATATAGAGCTTAATTGCTCAAAGTGAAACACTTGGATATTGAATTCAGAAAAGCAAGAAAGAAGAGTCAATTTTGGCAGAGCCTCTCTTGCAGCAGTGAGAAACTAGGCTATCATTTTGGATTTCCAGCTTAGAGGGGGAAAAAAATCTGGTTTCTGCCTGGCTCACAACCAACAGAGACTGAATGCATTTAAGAGGTGATACTTCTCTTCACTCTCCTTAGGGAAGATGCTGCCTGTCTGAAATAATTAACTGTGTGGTAGTACTGATGGTATGTTCCTTAAATAACACTCAGACTTGACCAAGGAGGAGTTGATTGGATAAATATTCTGTACTTCACAAAATAGTAAGGTGGCAATACTTCATGAATAGATGGATATCTGTTACACTGTGGCAGGAGACTGAACAATTTCCATTCATAAATGCCCCCAATGAATGAGACACAGGCAAAAGCCTAAATGAAGATGTTTTATTAGTAGAAGTCAGATCCTCAGCCCAGGACTGGATGGAAGCTCTTTAGAGAATTTGTTATTGGAATCTCCCATCTTAGCTGATGTATGAGAGTCACTTTGTTTCAGTGTGCTTTCTTGTGTAAATCCACATACTAAGGAGGAATCCACATTAGGCAAATATCTGCATGTAATTTTGTCACAGCCTATTTTCTTTGCTCATGCTTAAGGTAGCATTTCTTCTGTTCTACTATTTTTGCTGGCTTTAACACAGATCAACAGGTCTGCTGCCATCCTGATATATCAAGAGTAGCAGCTTCCCATGTGTCCTGGTCAACTTGGCCAGATTTTAGGTGAGTTTTAAGAGAGCTATTTCATATACTTTTTTGTTGTATTTCCAGCATGTGCACTCTTGTTTTCAAACTGCCCATAAAATATAGTTTTGGGTAGTTGTGTATCATCATATCTGAGGACACCAGTCCAGCAAAGTTGTTTTGTATGGTTAGGGTGCTAGTCATACAGCATTGGTCTAGAACTTCAGTGTCTGGTGTCCTGTCTGACAGCTTGAAGCAACTCAAGCTTTTCCACACTTGTAGTTTGTGTCTCAAGTGCCTGCAACAGTGTCTACCAATAGTAACAAAATAGAGCACAGGTAGAACTTGCTTATATATAGGCTGCCTCATTTCATTGTCAATCCAGGCATTATTAGATGAAGTGCCAAGATAGGCATTTTTTTCTACCTCATTAAGTATTGTGTCAATTGCAATTTCAGTGGTAGAGTACATTTTTCCGAGAGAAAGCTGGTAAAGCACTTCAGTTTACTTGAGGCTGATAAAGAGTTCAAACTGATTTGCCAATCTCTAGAAAGAGTCAGTTGACTTCTGCATGTCTTTGATGGTATATCTTACAAGTGGAGAGTCATCAATGAAAAGGACTTTCCTAACAAGAAAGCTGATCACCTCAGTGCAAGCACAAAGATGCTGGAGACTGAAGATGTTGCCACCTGTAAGGAGTTGAATATAAATATGCTTGTCACAATCCTCAAAGAATCTATCAGCATAGCACCAAAAAGAATGATAAATAGTGTAAGTGTGAGCATATGACCCTGCATTATACCATTGATGATAATGTGAAGCTTTGATGAAGCACTGTTTTCCAGCACTCATCAATATGGAATGAGTGGACAATGGCGATAAAAATGTGTGGCCACTCAACTCTGTAAAAGATCTGCCAGAGAGCCGCACAACTAATAGTTCATCCAAATATCATATACAGAGATAATGGTTTCATTCCATGCACTTATCCTATATTTGACGGGTAGCAAAAATCATATCCACTGTTCATTAGCCTTCATGATAGCTACACTGGTCCTCTGAAATGATGTTATTGGTGATGGAGAGTCTATTGAGTAAAACACCTGCAAATTCTTCTTAGCATTGGAAAGAAGTTAGATACAAAATAGTCTGACAGTTATTCTGGTAATAGAAATGTAGCCGTGTTAGTCTAGTGTAACTGAAGCAAAATACAGGACTATGTAGCACTTTAAAGACTAACAAGATGGTTTATTAGATGATGAGCTTTCGTGGGCCAGACCCACTTCCTCAGATCAAATAGTGGAAGAAAATAGTCACAACCATATATACCAAAGGATACAATTTTAAAAAAATGAACACACATGAAAAGGACAAATTAAATTTCAGAACATACACCCCCCCCATCCCGCTTCTGTTCTGAAATTTGATTTGTCCTTTTCATGTGTGTTCATTTTTTTTAAATTGTATCCTTTGGTATATATGGTTGTGACTATTTTCTTCCACTATTTGATCTGAGGAAGTGGGTCTGGCCCACAAAAGCTCATCATCTAATAAACCATCTTGTTAGTCTTTAAAGTGCTACATAGTCCTGTATTTTGCTTCAGTTATTCTAGAGTTTGTGTATATCCTTGTATTCTTAAGGCATTGTCTCCTGCTCCCAATGATGTGGAAAAGCTGAATGAGCACTCAAGACATGTAATAATTACCACAGTTCTGACTCCCCTCCAAGCTAGTTGCCTTTCCTCATGACAAATGTTTTGATGGAGCCTATGTCTCAATAATATTTGGCTATGATGAGTTAATTATGTTTTGGGAACTGTGGTATTCCATCAATAGCAGAGTCCAAAATAGTAGATGGATGATCAATTAGAGTGCTAAAGCATTCAGCCCAATGACTGTGGATGGTCTTATGTATGTGTAGCATATGGCCATCTGTACTATGGAAGGGAATATTACCATTAGATATGAGACCAAAAGCCATTTTCAATAGATGATGAAGACATTCAAAGTCTTTTTGGTCTGCATCCTGTTGGATATTTTCTGTATGGGCATCCACCAACCTCTCACTGTCCAGAGTTTGGACCAGATTGTTTGCTTAATACTACAACAGGCAACTTTCTTGGTCTTGTCAGATAAATATGCTTTATGTGGCACCTTGAAAGAGTCAGCTATGTGCTTCATCTCTGAATTGTTTTTATTAAACTAAAACCTAGCATGTCAGTGGCAGAACTGAGGTTATATTGTGAAGCTGGCTTCATTCAACCTCAAAAATCCATTACCAGGCAGTCTGATGATGGAAAAGCCTCTTAAAACATTTACTGCAGTTTTGTTTATCTAGGAGCATGAGCTTCTGAACTTTACGTTTCTTTGCATTTTTGGCTCACTGCTGATGTTTCTTGGAACAGATAGCTACCTGTGTTTTGTTCCACACAAGTCTAAGATCAGACTAACAGACAGTCTCATCTTTATAGACACAGTTATGTCCTGCAAATGAGCTGGAGCAGTTTGATGTGTCTATTGATGGCAATGGTAGGCACAAAGATGCATCCATGTTGTTTTAAATTTCTTCACTTGCTGCAGTACAATCTTGCTAATGGCTGATCCATTGGCAGGAAAAATGGTAAGAAGAGCCCAATTGTGGTTCTCACTGCCCATGCCATGATGGTCCAATGACCTTTTTCCTGCTATATGACTATGGCTGGCCTTGGTGTTAACACCTCCATGGATTATAAATTTGTCATTAAGTGGATTTGATCTAATGACACCCTTCTGTGTCTTCATACATTTCTCTTTTTAGTCTCTGTGGAGTTTGTGAAATTGGGAACAAAGGCACTGATGAGTATAAAGAATCTTCCAGACAGATTAATATGCAGAATCATAAGTCTCTCATTGATCCCTTTTGGTAGAAAATCCAGCTTCTGTGAGATGGAGGTTTGAATGGCAAATCCAATACGTGACTGGTATCTTCTGGCAACAGAGAAGTTGATTCAACAGAAGACATATCTGGCAGTTACCTCTTCAAGCTGAGATTGATTAATGAAGCAAGTTTTGCTAAGAACAGCAATGTTAATGTCATATTTCTTCTGTTTGATTGGTGATGGCAGTCCTTCACTCTGCTCGGTTGTCAGTGTCCAGAAACATCTTGTCTTGTGGAATGCCAATACTGATGGTGCATTTTACACAGATTAGATTATTTGTATTTCAGCTGCAGCATTGGATGATCACCCAGCTGTGGTGAGTCAGTAGGCCAGGAAATGGAGCAGGTGTTAAGGGATCCTTTTCTCCCCTTTTCCCAGATTGGGGAGAATTGTGCTGCCCCATCATGCATGCCAGTTTGTGACTAGGGGTTCCCAACAGTATCCTCTGTCTGTTCTCATTGCCACTCCCCCACCACTTCAGGACTTGACATCTGAGAGACAAACCTGCACATTGTGTGAATTTAGGTGGGAAGGATTTGTGCCTCAGAAGATCTCACTCTCTCGCCCTGGACAGAGAAATGCCCCCCTGCTACAAGCAGAGTGAATGGCATCAGTCCAGCTTTTTAACCTATATATAGGAAAACAGCTTCTGTAGTAGGAGACTAACTGGGGTTGAGAATGAGAGAGATTCAAACAAGTGGCAAGAAGTAAGCTCTCATCCTCACTGCCTCAAACATTTACCTTTAATTGTCCACACCTTTATTTAACTGAACAAAATGTATGGTACACCTTCAATATCCATCAGGTCCCAGCCTAATTCATATTTAATCACCCATCTCCACAGTTCCCCTTATTATCAAGTATAGTAATAATGAAAAGCACAGAAGTGATACTGCTGCATTTAGCGATACCACAGAATGGTAACCCATGGGATAGAAGTACTCTCTATGCTGGTCACTTGGTACGTTAAAACTGGACCAGCCAATTGGAGACTGAGGCAAATCTGATGGTGGTGCAAATTTGACATAGTTCATTGAAGCCAGGAAGCCATGACAATTTGCCTCACCTACGAACTTACCCACTACCTACAGCTAGCAAGGAGATTGTACCTTCTTTTCACTGCAGGCCACACTTAGAATACTAGGACTGGAAGGGACCGCGAGAAGTCATCAAGTCCAGTTTTTCCTAATGTCCAACCTAAACCTCCCTTGCTGCAGTTTAAGACCATTGCTTCTTGTTCTATCCTCAGAAGCCAAGATGAATAAGTTTTCTCCCTGCTCCTTATCACACCCTTTTAGATACCTGAAAACTGCTATCATACCGCCCCCTCAATCTTCTTTTTTCTAGACTAAACAAACCCAGTTCTTTCAGCCTTCCTTACATTTATAGTATCCAGGCCAAGAATAAAACCAACACCTAGACAACAACAGCAAATGTGGTTCTGATCATGGCAATCCCTCTGTTCAGCCTCAAAGGTGTCTGGGAGCCTATCATCATGAGCTCCAGTCTGTTGACTAAAGAGACAACTTCCATCTTTTAGTCCTCATTTACAAAGCTCTCCATGGGTTTGTGCTAAAAGACTTGAGGAGACATCCTATTCTGGCTGAGCATCCATCCCATAAGAACTATGTTCCACTAGAACCATAGGTCCCAACTCCATGGGTGGTTCAGGACTAGAGCACCCATGGAAAAAAAATGGTGTGTGCTGAACAGGTACTGGCAGCCTCCCTGATCAGTTCTTTCTCCTATCCAGAGGACTTCCCACCAGTTGCCCCACTGATTGGTGCCTTTCCCTCCTTCCCAGGGCCTTCCACTTGCCACACTTATTCAGCAGTGTGTAGGAGACAGAGGGGGTGGAGACACAGGTGGGAAGAGTGAGGGTAGGGTCAACTTGGGAAAGGAGGCTGAGTGAAGAGGGAAGAGGTGGGGTGGGGAATTCAGGGAAGTTGATGTGTGAGTAGGGCTTGGGGCACGGTATGTATTGAGCAAACCCTTCACTTTAGGAAGTCTCTGAATATAACAATGGAAATGCACCCCTCTAAGATGAAATATATGTATAGGAAAGAGTTGTTTGTGCAGGCAGCTCAGGACTCTGGAACTTACTCCAAGAAGAAATCAGACAACCATGAGCCTCAGCCCTTTCACAGCAATGCAAGACCCAGGGGACAAGGTGCTAACTTGTGAGCACTGAGAAAAAGTGCAGAGAAAGGGAGAGAATGGAGGAAGCATACAGCAGAGAAAAGAAAAAAAGAGGTACATGAGAGAGGCTGAAGTAAAACCATGGAAAGAGGAATGAAATAGCAAGTATTGGTGCATCAAAGGGAATAACAACATTTAGGTATAAAGTGTTATAGCGGTGGTTCTCAAATAGTTCTGATTTAGCATATGCTCAAAACAGAACAAGTTAATGCCTTGTTTTACAGTGGTCATGTGACCTCTTAAATCATGTTATCTACAGATCTGATTTCGCTTTAAATCTCCAAACTTTAGGTCCCCCCCCCCAAAAAAAAGATACAAATCTTTTAATATATTTTATGGATCTTATCAACATTGCATAAAACAAAAATCCTTAAGATGCTGAAAAATAAATGAAGAAATTGCCTCAGCTTTATGCTGGAGGAAACAATTAATTTGAAGTGCTATGGTTCTTAATAAGCAGATTCATCTTTTGTGTCATTAAAGCAAATGTAACTGAGATTGAGGTTTTACTGTTTGCTTCTTAATTAGAATGAAAGTCACACATATTGGGAAAGTTAAATTAACATGTTATCAGAAATGCAGTGTCAGGAGAGTTTCACATTATGCTGCCTTCAAAGTTGTGGGGTTATCTTGGGATAAATTAATGATAAAAAGCTAGGACACAAAATTGTGCTCACTCTTCATGTCATTATGCTGGAAAAAGAAAGCTGCAGGACATAGACTTAGCTAGGACATTCTCTTTCCACTTTTTGCTCACTGCCAAGTCTAATAGACCATAATTTTATTGATAAATTCCACAAATTCCATAGAGGCTAGGAAGTTGTGCCCTAATTCTTCAGTTATTTTTTTTAATTATTTGTTATTACAGGTAGCTTTGCTATGTTGCATTTACTTGGGTGCTAGGGAACAAAAACAGGAAGAATGTGGCAATTGTGGGTTTTTTATTCTTAAATTCAGTTACTTAGAAAAATGGAAGAACAGCAATCCTGGAAACTCCACTTAGCCCATAGATTGGGTACAGTCACTGTGCAAATACACCCCCGCTACCCATAATCGTACAGGGGATCCAAGTATAATGTCAAAACATGTGACTGCTCAGAGATCCACACCAGGTAAAATATGCAGCAGAAAGGAAAAGAACAGTTGTACACCATCTCCAGTCCCCCAAACTGAACAGTAAAGGTGGACTTGATGACAAAATATAATGCATATATTTAGTATTCAAATAATCCCATGTAGAAATAATTGGACATTTCCTATGTTGGTATTTTCAAGCTTTGAGGATACATTCAAACTTTTCAGTTCTGAAATTACCTCTGTTACATTACAGACGCCTGATCACCTTCAGTCAAACAGGTCAGTCTCATCTCCCCCCCCCCCCACACACACACACCTTACCCAGCTCAACTGTTGACCTTCTTATTTTGTAACTAAGAGAAAACACACATAAGCTGCTTTATGTGTGTCCCATATCAATTAGATTAGTTTAAAGTTTAGAAAACAGGGAGTTCTTTCAATAAAAAATATGAAACAAATTCTTTTCAATATAATTAGCAATGGTCTCTGGGAGGCAGTTAATGGGCACATTTATGCTGCAAATACTCATTTGATATATTTGAGGAAATCATCCATTTGTCCTTAAGTGATGTGGGAGACTTTTTTGGGGGGGCGGGTTGCAGATTAATGTTTTTTGTGGCCTGAAATAATCATTAAACAATCTCATTATCTCAGTTTGAATGAAAAAGCAATGATGCAGAAGCAGCAAATTTCAGCATACAGATGGTGTATTCGCTTGCATCCAGTATAATTGTAATCATTGTGCTTATTTTTATACAGGCTTTGAGGCTGAACTTACAAATGCTGCATTATTTTTCCTGTACTGTAGTCTATAGCCTTGGATTTTCTGCCAAACTTCTTCAAAGATACCAATGAGTAACAAGAGTCCTGTAGTGATCACTCCACTGTGGACACTAATGGAGCTAACAGTTGAACACATTTTTGCAGAAATACAATGCTTAGCGATCTTCATCTTTGCAAACTTTAACTGATCACTCATCACAAGAGCTCAATGTAGCAGTTACTTTGTTATCCCCAAATCCTGAAAAGGGGAAACAGGGAAGTGAATGTAATTACCCAAAATTAGACAGGTGGAGCCAGCCGGAGCCAGGTATGCATTCAATATCTAGGAGTTCCTTTCCATCAATACAAATACAGAACTTGGAGGCCCCACTCAGTAACCTGGGAAAATTAGCCCCCATCCCTGGGTGTCTGAGAGGCAATAGTTTACCACTCACAAGCACAGATTCTGAACATAGAAAGGAGACTTTTATATCAAAAGGAGGGAAATAATTTGGACTTAAAGTGAGAAACCACCTCAAACAGGGTTCATAAACATAAATGATGAGTAAAAGACCAACTTACTTGGGGCATAGGGAAATGTCCTTTTCTTCTCCAGTTCTTTACTCCAGCAAACCTGCCCCTTCTTTGCACTTCACTCACAAATGCTGTTCTTGGACAGTGCAGACCCAGAGTTTACCTCCCACCCTGGTAAGGGGGTAAAGTGGCAGCTTAAGCAGCCAAAGGAGTGAGTGCTTGTCAATCTCATTGTGCCTGTTTGCCTCTGCCCTGCTGGCTGATAGTCACTAACCCATTTGCCTCTCTTCTGGGTTCCCTGAACATCAGTGTCTTAGTAATTTTTCATCTCTTTCAGATTGGACAGAAAACACTGTCCCATCTCAAGTGAGTTCAGCTCCCAGTGATTTTAACTCTTAGCAGGCAGTTCTCCAACAACTGGTTTCAGCTCTGATTTAGCTGCAATTAAAAGAACAAAAGAGGCTACTACTGAAGCCTATTCAGTTATATTCTTTGAGCAGAAGGGAAGAACAGGTCAAACTCGTCTAGAGAGTACCTCTGTGGAGGGTACATAGCTTCCTGACCAGAATACCTGTCCCAACCCTTCTTACTCTGACATTCAAGTTCCTACTTTAAAACATTTTTTTTAATGGAGATGCCCCTCGCTTTATTTGGGACAAGTTAAACACAGTCCTGCTTCTCTGTATTCACACAATAATTACAACATTGGTAACCATATTTCACTACCTCTGCACTCAGTACTAACATTACTTGTGATCCAAAACCATCCATATTCATTAAAATGAGCAAGACACAGTCCCATCTGATAAATATCTAGAAAATCTAAGCAAAGCAGGGACAAACTTTATTTATATAAACACACTGAAGTCTCTCCCCACTCCCAGCTAGTTTTTGGTATTCTACTTTTCAGTTTGTTTTTTTCCTTTTTTAAACTACTCCCCACCTCGCTAGTCTTTTGCAACAAAATAGAAGAAGGGTGGACACAGACACTAAAAACAGAAAATCAAGAGGTGGGGAGAAATCACGACAACCAACCATGCAAAAAAGTTGGAGAGAAAACTGTCAAAAATAAATCGATTTGTGACAAATTTTGAATAAATGGCAATACTAACTTTAGAAACCTCTAGAGCAAATAATTTTGAAATTTTAAAATTATTTCCTGTTTCTCAGCCAGCTCTGCCTGAGGACTTGGGCAAGCCATGTTCCCTTTCCAGCTCTCCTTTCCTGTCCGTAATATGAAGGTAACAATGTGTTGCTTCCTTATAAAGTGGTTTTAGATCTGAGAGAGAAAAACACTAATTATTATTATTATTCAAAAATGGGAAAAATGAGAGAAAAGGATCATGATCAAAATCTTTTCCACAAAAAGAAAACTGCCCAGTTAAATGCACAGTACAGCTTCAAAATGTGGCAAAGGACAACAAGATAAGACAGGAACATTTCTAGCTGCTGGAAATGCCAAAAAAAGAAATCTCTGAAGCTAGATATGGACAGAGATATATATACAGACACAGGAATGAAACATCTTAAACCCTCATTTTTATTAATGTTGTGCCCAGGCTCTAACGTACAGAGAATTTGAATGCCCAATGTCAGAAAAATAGTGTCCCATCATAGAATTATTCTATAAACACAGGAGATGATGACTAAGCTTCTTAGTTTCAAAGGGCTGCTGCTTAGAAAGAGACAGACTGGTGATGAAGTCATCAACCATCTAATATAATTAAGCAGCGCATGCAAAAACACATGGAAAATATAACTTACTTAAGAGGAAATGTATTTAGTTAATTCAAAAACTATTTTCTTTTCTGGAAGGATAGAGCCAACTAGCTTAGGCCTGTTTATATTTAAATATTTTTCCCCGCCTTTCTATTTAAAATATTCAAGGTGGGTTACAAGAACCAAAAAAAAAAAAAAAAAAAAAAAATACAAATATATATAAAAATTTAAAATATGAGAATTTAAAAGATGAGACCTCAGAGAGACATAACCAGCTAAAAACATATAGGCTGTGTCTAGATTGGCATGATTTTCCGGAAATGCTTTTAACGGAAAAGTTTTCCGTTAAAAGCATTTTCGGAACAGTGTCTAGATTGGCACGGACTCTTTTCTGCAAAAGTACTTTAGATTGGCTTGGACGCTTTTCCACAAAAAGTGCTTTTGCAGAAAAGTGTATGTGCCAGTCTAGACGCGCTTTTCCACAAAAAAGCCCCAATCGCCATTTCGCGATTGGGGCTTTTTTGCAGAAAACAAATCTGAGCTGTCTACACTGGCCCTTTTGCGCAAAAACTTTGCGCAAAAGGGACTTTTGCCTGAATGGGAGCAGTAGGAAGTCAGTGCTTTTGCGGAAATTCAAGCAGCCAGTGTAGACAGCTGGCAAGTTTTACCGGAAAAGCGGCTGATTTTCCTGGAAAAACTGGCCAGTCTAGACACAGCCATAGAGAGAAGGAACACACACATACAGACTCAAACATTAATAAAAGCATGAGTAAAAAGGGTGGCTTTAACCTGACGCCAAAACAACATTAGCATTGGCGCCATGCGAATAGCCCGAGGAAGAGAATTCCACAGCCAGGGAGCAAAAGCTGAGAATGCCCTGTTCCGCGTAGATGTTAATCTTATCTCCACAAGTGGGGGAACACGAAGCAAAGCTTCCCCAGCTGATCTCAATCCCCAGGCAGGTTCATATGGGAGAAAACGGTCCATCAGATACCCTGGACCCAACTCATTTAAGGCTTCATAGGTCATACCTAAAACCTTAAATTGTCCCTGGAAACATACCGGAAGCCAGTGCAGCTGCTGAAGCACTGGCATAATGTGCTCCGTATAACTAGTGTTAGTTAAAACTCGAGCAGCCGCATTCTGGACCAGTTGAAGTTTCCGAAGGCTGTTTAGAGGCAGCCGTACATAAAGCATAAAGTGCATTACAGTAATCCCATCGGGACGTAACAAGAGCATGGATCACTGTGGCCAAGTCATGTTTGTTTAGTAAGGGTCGGAGCTGGCGGATCAAACGAAGTTGTCCAAAGGCACTCCTGGCCACCGAAGAAATCTGATTTTCAAATGTTAAAAAAGGGTCCAGGAGGACTCCCAAGCTGCGTACCTGTACTTTCAGGGGGAGAGTAACCCCGTCTAGAACAGGTGCCATGCCACATTCACGAACAGATGGTCTCCTGATCATAGGACCTCAGTCTTATCTGGGTTCAACTTCAGCTTATTTGACTTCATCCAAACCATCACTGCCTCCAGTCACTGATTTAGATCAGTCCTGCCACACCTGGCTCTAATGTCACAGGGAAATGGAGTTGGGTGTCATCTGCATATTGATGACACCGTCCACCAAAACTCCTTATGACCTCTCCCAGAGGCTTCATGTAGATATTAAACAGCATAGGGGACAAGATGAAACCTTGTGGGACTCCATAGCACAATCGCTATGGGGTTGAATAGCAGCCCCCAGCTCCACCTTCTGAAAGTGTCCTGACAGATAGGACCATTGCAAAACAGTGCCTCCAATACCCAACTCTGCCAGGAGTCCCAGAAGGATATCATGGTCAATGGTATCAAAAGCCACTGAGACATCTAGGAGAATCAACAGGGATGCACTCCCCTTGCTTATTTCCTGGCATAAATCATCTACCAGGGCCACCAAGGCTGTTTCCGTTCCAAAACCAGACCTAAAGCCAGATTAAAATGGATCTAAGTAGTCTGTTTCTTCCAAGAAAACTTGGAGATGTGGCACCACCACCCGCTTGAGTACCTTGCCCAAGAAGGGAATATTAGCAATTGGGCGACAGTTATTTAAGTCATGTGAATCCAGGGAGGTCTTCTTGAGTAACGGTTTTATCACTGCCTCTTTCAAGGCAGCAGGAACCATACCAGATCTAAAAGATGCCTTAATAATCCCGTGGACCCAGCCAGTTATCCCTTCCCAGCTAGATTTAATAAGCCATAAAGGGCAGGGGTCAAGGGAGCACGTGGTCAGTCGCACTCCTCCAAGCACCTTGTCCACATCCTCAGTCTGCAATAGCTGAAGCTAATCCAGAGAAAAAAGACTGGGTGGTGCATTGGGTGTTTCGTTTGTATCTGGATACAACCTTGGAAACCTAAGCCTAACTTCAGTACCAGGCAAGTTGGTTGAGATTACAGTAAAGAACAGCATTAACAGAGAGGTAACACAATTTGTAGGATAAGAGTCAGTGCTTTTGTAAAGGGGGAAAAATGCTTTACCAATCTATTACCATTCTTTGAGGGGATCAAACGTGAACAAAAATGACCCAATGGATATAATGTTCTTGTACTTTCAGAAAGCCCTTATCAATGTCCCCTAGCAAAGGCTCTTAAGGAAAGAAAGAAATTTTTGGATAAGAGGGAAGGCCCTTTTATGGATCAGTAAATGGTTAGACTGGAAACAAAGTTAGGAATAAATGGCCAGTTTTCAGAATGGAGAACTAAATAGTGGGGTAACCCAAGGATGTATACTAGGACCAGTGCTGTTCATCATTCATAAAATGATGAGGAAAAGGGGGTAAACAGTGAAGTGGCTAAATTTGCAGACAATACAAAATTACAGAATAGTTAAATTTAATGCAGATTTCAAAGAGCACTACAAAGATCTCTCAAAATATACGACAAGATAACGAAATGGCAGATTACTTCAACATAGATAGGTGCAAACTAATACACATTGAAAAAAAATCCCAAGTATACCTACAAAGTGACGGGGTCTAAAGGGATAGATAAAAAGATGGAAAATATCGTAATGACTCTATGTGTATCCCTGCATGTAGTTCCGGTTGTCCCATCAAAACAAAAATGTATTCAAATTGAAAAAGTTAGAGAAGGGCAACAAATTATTTGTAATATGGACCAATTTCTGGATGAAAGATAAAAAAAAACCTGGGACTGGTCAGCTGAGAAAAGAGACATCTAAAGGGAGATATGATAGAGATCTATAAAATTAGGAAGTGAACAGGGAAGTGTTATTTACCTTGTCACAAAACACCAAGGGTCACCTAACAAAATTAATAAACAGATGATTTAAAGCAAACAAAAGGAAGTACTTTTTACACAATGACCAATCTGTGGAACTTATTGCCACAGGAACTTACTATGAACGGGTGTCAAAGACAAAAGATGGATGACTCACTCATTGTCTGTTCTGTTATTTCATCTGAAGCAACAGACATTGGCTTCTGTCTGAATACAAGATATTGGACTAGATGGACCATTGGTTAGGCCCAATATGGCTGTTCTTGTGTTCCCATGCTTCTCCCCCTCCTTTCTATAATATGGAAGGAAGATGCTACTGATATTGATAAGCTGAGGTCCCCAATGATTAACGTTAGGATTCTCTGGGATTCTCTCTCTAGCAAGAGAGATCAGCAAAACGTTTCTTTGTTCCCTCTGCACACTCCAAAAAGCAATCCGAAAAAGCTATTTTAACATTGTTTTTAGTTTAGAAATATATTTCCTCCCACTCTATTCTAGCAAAGTGAGTCACAGAGGTCCAAGAGTGGAATCCTGTATGGAATGGTCTATTTTTTGGTTTTTATTTCCAGGAAGCTTTATATTTGTAATGGTTTGCTTCATGGGCAGCACTCCCACCCCCAAATTAAAAGTGTTCTTCTGTCAGTGGAGAAAGGAGATGAATTAATTGGCAGGGCTGAGATCACTGCAACTGATAATAATGTGATCACCACAGGACCTAGCACTCAAGTCTTAGAAACAGTAATTGTCTCTAAGTGGACAGAATGTCTCCTATACAGCTTCTTGCAAAATGAATGCCCTCCCACTTACTTCAATGGAGACATGAATTTATCCATGGTCTTCATTTCACTTACATGTGAAAATGTAGAACAGAGCACATGAACTAGAGATGCCATATGGTGATCTTAGCTTCCATGTGGATTAAAGACATTCCACCCACACCGGTAAAATCATTAGTATTCTGAGTGAGTAGCAGAATTCTATTGTATAGTGCAGCCTCAAACAACATGATCAAGTCCTTGGTTCAGCCTTATGCAAATGTTTACTGTGACTGTTATGCTTCATGGTATGAGCAGGGAATGAGGTTCTCTAAAAATGCTTAAATTAAAAAAAAAGAATATGCTATTGTTACTTTTGCGCAGTTTGTGGTCCCTGAAATGTAAAGAGAGAAACTGGATAAAGACTGTAAAACCTCTGAAAAGAACTCTATATGGCTCTAGTTGCTATTTTCAAGATGTATGGTTCTAAATATATGCTGGCTAATATCCCCCTTCTGAAATGGTAACTCTACAGACTGCTTGGCATGGGTACAATCATTCACAGCTGTATGCAAGATGCAGAACAGCATTTCTAGCTGCTTCCCGCATACTGTCACCAAACAATGTTCAGCTGATTCCTCTCTCTGCACAATTACTCCAAATGATAAAACCAAACCAGAGAGACAACTGCAGCTGTAAAAGGAAAAACAAAGGCAAAATGCACTGATTCATCTCAAGGAATCAGGAGAGAGGGTGCACTTTCAGATCATGTCTCTTTGGTACTATACTACAGTTCTATTTTAGTCTCCTCATTTCAAGTAACTTAACAGGCCAAGAGAGATACAAATAGAGCATTTTGAAATTAGTTCAAGATTCTTCAGTAGATCATTACATTCTTTCCATCTATATTTAGTCTGTATCTATTCCTTCTACATCACCATCTCCTTCACCTATGCAAAATAGTGTCCATAATATATTCACCAATGATTTGACCAGTCCAGTTTTAAATGTGTCAGGTTACAGTTTTTCACCATTTGCACTTCTTTGAAAATTGGAAGTATTATGGATGTGCTAAATGTTATGATTAAGCAACCCAAATTGTATTAGCTCTTTTGGCTGCCATATCGCATTGTGAACTCACATTTAATATGTTGTTCCACTTATCACTCCATATGTGTCTTTCAACACTAGTACTTTTCAAGTGTCTGCCTCCCATACAAAATCTGTTTTGGATGAGGGATATGTTCAGAGAAGCATAAAAACAGTAGAAAGTGCTTTCCCAAGTCATACCTCTGAACTAGGTCAGAGAAACTTTGAGAAAACCATTCTCTGATAGAAAATCAAGTTGTCAACATAGAAATGCTTCATGAAATTGGGTTCATTTCACTAGAATTTTATTTTAGAAGAAAAACAAAAATAAAATTCCAACAAAGCTGAACATCAATGTTAATATTTTAGACAGAATATTTTGATTTTCCATTTCAAAATAACTGTTTGATTATTTGTTGAGAGAGAGATTGATCCAAAATGATTTTTCTGGAATTTTCCTTCATGTAGATCTTTGACATTTTAGGTTTTTTTACTCCCATTCAGAATGAAACCACATTTTGCAATCTCAAAAATCTTCATGAAACAGAACTCCCATTCTCTGAATAACTATTCTGAACCCCCAGAAGAGTTTCAGCTCTCATTTATGTTAATAGTCAAAGACATTTTAAGACTAACATGATGCACTTATGATGTTTTGGCCCCTCTAAGGATGTTGCAAGTTGATAAACAGTTTGAAGACCAGGATGTTACAAAATTGTGGCATAATACATTGTCATCTTTCTAAGGAATGCTTATAGAGAAATATCCTCAAGACAGGAATAGCTATGATGGAAGTGAAGTCTTATCAAAAGTAGGATTGATATACATAGCTATTGAAAGAGACACACAAAGGCTGTGTCCAGACTCAGGGTTTTTTCGGGAAAAGTAGCCTTTTCCTGAAAAAACTTCCCCTGCGTCCAGACTCAAGCCGCGTTCTTTCGAAATTATTTCGAAAGAACGCGGCTTTTCTTTCGATGGCGGTAAACCTCGTTTCACGAGGAAGAACGCCTTCTTTCGAACGTTCCTCTTTCGAAAGAAGGCGTTCTTCAATGTAAATAGGGCTTCCTCGAAAGAGAGCATCCTGACTCGCTGGGTGCTCTCTTTCGAAAAAGCAGATTGCTTTTTCGAAAGATCCGCCTGCAGTTAGACGCGATCTTTCGAAAGAGGCTCTTTTGAAAGATGCTTTCGAAAGAGCCTCTTTAGAAAGAAGACTGCAGTCTAGACATAGCCAAAGTGGGTGAGGTAGTACCTTTGACTATTTACTGCGTTGGTGAGAGATACATGCTTCTGAGCTTACTCAGAACTCTTCAAGACTTCTTCCTTTGACCTGAAGAAGAGTTCTATATAAGCTGAAAAGCTTGTCTCCCATGCTTGACAGAAATTGGTCAATAAAGGATATTATCTCCCTGTACAGGGTTCACTCTCCTTTCTCAAGCACAGTCCTGGCCAAGTGCAAGTGCCTGAACTTATTCTCTCTGCTTCTTCCAGCTCCAGATAGAGCAATGTCCCAGAGCTCCCTCCTCTGAGGGCCTCAACATCTAGGCCTTTTCCCCCTAGTGACTAATGAGTAATGGAGGGAACCCAAGCCCACCCACTACTCTGAGTCCCAGCCCACAGACCCTGTAGATAGCAACTGTTCTAATTCCCCAGGCCTCTTCCCATGGCTCTCCACAGTCTTCACCCTTGCCTCAGGTCTTTGTTCAAGATAGAGTCCCAACATCCAACTCAGGACTCCTTGTTTTTTCTGGCTCCCAACAGTGCCACACTTTCCAGGATTCTGCAGCTCTGCCTGCCAACCACAGTCTCCACTCTCCTACCAGTCCAGCAAGGAACTACCTGGATTTGGCCCACCAGTCCTTTTTATACTTGCCTGCTGGTTCCTGATTGGCTGTTTCTCACACAGCAGTTCCAGGAAGCTCAGAGGACTTCTCTACTGCTTTTTTTGGGGGGGGATGGGGTAATGGCAGGGCCACAAAGACACCAGCAGGGGGACTCAGGCCTAGTCCACCCCTCCATACTCCCCTACTCTGTCTTTCTAATGTCCTGAGACCAACATGGCAACAAGAACACTGCATTATATATATTAGTCATAAACAGGTAAAGAAAACAGTTTTCTCAATGAATGATGTTGCCAAAAATTGTTGTCTTTATATGGGAAGAGATTTTTCTGAAAAGGCTATTCATCATAGAAAGTCTTGTAGGAAATAGCATTTTCTCTGGATTTGGAGGAAATAAGGTTTTCCTATCAAAGGAGTGGATGGGGAAGAAGGATAATGATAGAATAAGAGTTCTTTTTGAGAGAACTGCCAGCTAAAAATAGCAGTCCTTTTATTTTGTTCTTTCCCCAAGAGCTCGGATTGTTTGAAAATGTCAATTTTTTATCAAGAGAAGAGCCGGGGCTGAAAATAAAGTGCTAATGTTAATTTTAGTGGCATAGTAGGTAGCCTAACTTCCTTTGAAAATGGTCATTTGATGATATGATTTACTTTTGATTAAATGTCTCTTTCTGATTCTTAAAATCTGACACAGATCATTAAAGTGCAGATGCTTGTGGCTTTTCTCTCTGTCCTTTGCTCTACTTACAGACAACATGGGTGCTTGCCAGAGTCCCACATGATAACTGAGCAATTCTAGAACTCTTGGTGAAGTCATATGATTGAATCACCTCATTTGTAAGGTCTGGGATTCAGTCATCCTCTTCCCTTAATGCTTCTCATGCTCTTCTATGACAGCTACACAGTTCATCTCCATGGGAGATTCAGAGGAGTAACTGATATGTCCAGAATTGTTGTATGCTGATGGGGAAAGTTTGCTGAACTTAGAAGGATTTCTATTAAACAGAAGATGAAAATCTTTCAACTTGCTACAGACATGGACTTAGATACAGAGGAAATGGGTTTTTCAGAGGTCAAGTTATTGCCATGGAGTCAGCATAAAGCAATTCAGAATCCACTTCAAGAAGCACCAGAATCTGAGAAATGGATATTACTCTGGCAGTTCAGTGTGGCCCTACTGGGCTTGGAAGCCTTGACTTGGGGACCTGAACTGACTGATGTGCACCAAATTCTTGCTATCTATGGAGCTACTTGGAGTGCAGAAAGCTGTCACTTTCACTATCACTCAAGAAGTTTCTCATGAGCTAAAATTTTGCCCCCAGGTGTTAGTCATATTAATTACAGAACAGCACCCATTCAAGCAATAATGTGCTATTCTATGCTAATGGGGATCTGATGTTCAAACAATCTCAGCCCAGATTTCCAAGTATTCATTACCTACAACTGGGTCCAGTTTCTCAAACACTACAGATTTTTTTCGGAAAAATGGCTGTTTTTTCAAAAAAAACTTCAGTTACGTCCACGCTGCAATCACGTTCTTCCAAAAGAAAATTGAAAGAACAGAGAGATTTTTCTGACATTGGTAATCCTCATTCTATGAGGAGGAAGTCTTTTTCCACAAAAGCTCTTTTGGAAAAAGGTGTGTGTGGACGGGGAAGAGGGAGTTCTTTGGCAAGAAGAGGAAGGAGAAAAAAGCACAGGTGTCCTGGTGGCTACTCCATCCCTACTAATCACAGCTTAAATGTGAGATAGTGTCCATTCAGTGTGGATGCTATCTTTTGGAAGCAGATCACTTTTTCGATGAACTTTGGTAGTGCCGACACTCTCTTTCAGAAGAAGTTTTTCTGGAAGATCTCTTCAGGAAAAGCTTCTTCTGATAGAAGCCTGCAGTCTAGACATAGCCTCAAAATTGTTCAGCAACAAGCGGCTTCCCTGTCACTCTTCTGAGAACATCTGAAGATCATGCAACTGATTTTGTTGTCTAAATAGGAAATTGACCTCTTTTCAAAACCAGATTTGTGACGCACTGGGGTTACGTCTAGACTGGCATGAATTTCCGAAAATGCTTTTAACCGAAAAGTTTTCCGTTAAAAGCATTTTCGGAAAAGTACATCTAGATTGGCAGGATGCTTTTCCGCAAAAGCACTTTTTGCGAAAAAGCGTCCATGGCCAATCTAGACGTGGTTTTCCGCAAAAAAGCCCCGATCGCCATTTTCGCGATCAGGGCTTTTTTGCGGAAAACAGTACTATGCTGTCTACACTGGCCCTTTTGGGCAAAAGTCTTTCGGAAAAAGACTTTTGCCCAAACGGGACCAGCATAGTTTTTCCGGAAAATCACTGACGATCTTACATGAGATCGTCAGTGCTTTTCCGGAAATTCAAACGGCCAGTGTAGACAGCTGGCAAGTTTTTCCGCAAAATCAGATGATTTTGTGGAAAAACTTGCCAGTCTAGACACAGTCTGGGAAAACATTCACATAAATAACCAGATTAATCATATACAGCAAAATCCTAAGTAGTATTGTTCAACTTTAGAGGAGATTTGATTTAATTATAGTAGAACCAGTTATATTTCCAGAATGAACTAGCGTCTGAGTTGCAAGTGTTAAAGACATGGAGAATTAATGGATTAATATGCTATAGCTTTGCACCTTGTGTAGTTATTTACATTTTGGTAGTATTTTACACCACTTTGACAAGGTATAAATAACTACACAAAGGATCAGTGTTTAAATCTGCATAAATTTCAGGTGATTCTGCAAATTTTTCCCATAGTTTCAAGTCTCATAGGCAGGGGTGAAAGAAACTTAAAGTACTGTCCTATTGCAACCCCTCTCTTCTTTGGGGATCCAGGACAGGGAGTTAGGGGTGAGGATGTGATAGAAGTTTACCTGTATGAAATTTAAGTGTGGGATGGAGTGTGGGAAGGCTTAGGGAAGGGGACTGGCTGGGATGGCAGGGACCACACTGCCCACCTGACAAATCCCTGGAGTTGGTCAGGGCGGCTTGGACCATGCTGCCTGGTTCATGGATCCCCTGTGCGGTGGGTGTGGGGGCGATTGTATGGCCTGGCCACCTGAACTCTGAGCCTGAAGTCTGGAGGCATTGTGGCAGCATCATCCAGGAACTGTGGTGCTGGCTCGGCACCACTGGAACTGGGGCCATGCCCCAAGCTCCTGACTGTCCAGTTCTGTGGTTGGGGGAAATGGAAGGGTGGTTTGAGCCCCTGTGAGAGTGGAGGGTAGAGGGGGAAGGGTGGACTGCCCATGCTCAGCACCAGCATGGAAACCTAATCCATGTATAGTGACTGGCAGAATCTAGAGCCCCACCCCCTGCCAACCACACTGTTAGTGGTGCATCACACTGGTGCACACCAGCTCACTTTCACCTTTGCTCATAGGATTCAGAAACTCAAGTTTTGCTTTGAGTTTTGGGTCTGACTGAAACACAAAACCTTCAGGCAAAACTGCCAATGTCCATCTTGTTTTATGTCAGGGACATTTGAAGCCAGTAAGTAGCCCAGATTCATTCCAGTTTAGGCTCAGATTTGCTACAAAATTTTTCTAAAATGCAGCAAGCTATTTCCCTGGATTGCCCTTTCCTTGGTCAAATTTGTGTAAAGCAGTCATTTCCTTCAAACTATGTCATGCACTTTATGCCAGGGGATAAACATCCATAATATATAATGAACATATTTTATTATGCACTGAATGTGTTGCATCCTCTTCCCTTCTCCACTGATTAGTTGAATTTTACTGTAGAGTTAGAAGAAAACTAGATTATCTATGAAAGATTATTATTTGTATTTGTCAAGGCTGGTTTCCCACTCTAGCATGATGAATGCAGAAGTGGGGGCCTGAAAAAGTACCCCAAAACTTTATATTTCCAGGCTTTAGTATAAAACTTCCTCCCTAAATCCTAAAAACCTAGATTTTGGGGATAAAAATCTGCTGCCATCACCCAAATAATGGTAAGAAAACCAGGGAAGAGATTACTTGGGAAATCTCATCCCTAAAGTAAAACCAGGACACAAAACTGAACCAATCCCAGGTTAATAAAAAAGAAAAAACGTTTATTATCAAAACAATAGTCCTGTTTCAAGCATAATGACTAGATAGAAAAGTCACCAATTAATATACTCATGGGGGACTCCCATGGTGAAAACTTAGTTACAAAGGAGAGGAAAACCCATTTCTAAATGCACAGACATCAGATTCCCATTCCTAAACCATAAAACAATAAAATCGAATGGATTTATCTAAACTTTACCCTAGTTACAGATGGTGAAGAGTCTTTTCTTGGAGAGGGACATGATGTCTGTTCCCCTCATTATTTGGAGAGTCAACTACCCAGAGACAAAGGAGGGAAAACTAAATATTCCTTTGTCCCAGTTTGAAATCCCTATCTGCATTTCTATTGGCTGACTGCTACCTAGGTAGGTACAGTTAACCTCTTAGTTCCCAGGCAGATGGCTAACCATCATGGTTATGACAGTATTATAGCAGCAATTAGAGGCCTCGGATAAGGTGTCCTAGTGTATTAGCACTATATAAGTACATATAAAGACATAGCTCCTTCATGTGCATCTTGTTACCTAAGGCAAACACCTAAGAGTGACACAATAAAGGGTAACAAGTAAAATGATAGAATCAACATACAGTTTACGTAGGCATAGAAACAGGAGATACTTTTGTAAAGACTAGATACAGTATGTGTCTACTATCATATCTGCTCCTTTAGCCTAGACATCATTAATTGGCTGTCTCCTTGTAGGTGTCACAGCCAAGATGGTGCTTGAGGAGATATGTGAAGATTTGTCAGTTCTACTATGCTTGCCATGTGTGATTGACATGGGTGTTATTTCCTAATCTGCATTCGTTATGGTACAACATAAATCATAATGTTTAGTTCTCTACTGTTTTGCCAATGACCTACCAACTGCTGATATTACCATTTCTGATACTGGTACTTTTCTTTCTTCCTCCTCTCCTTCTCATCCCACAATATGTTGACCAGTTACTGTGGGTTGGGATTTTCGATGCCACCTAATGGACTTTCGATGTACCGTTTCCACTAGGAATTGTGAACACAACCACTTTTAAAAGTCCCAGACAGAAACCTAGTGGGCAAAGTGGAGTGTTTCAGAGAACAGACTCCAGGCGAGCCCAGTGCCAACACTGCTGTTTTCAGTCAGTTGACCCAGGCTCCAAAGGTGACTATGCTTCAACCTAGGGGCTGTTTAACTATGTTAGAGATGGTTGGGCATGGGGTGGAACCCTTAGGTTCTAGGACCCAGCAAGGGGGGAAGTCCCAGAGCCTGGGCCCCAATCTAAGTTTGAAGATCTATGTTGCAATTATGTAACTTTTAGCCTTAGCCCCTTGAGCCTGAATCAGCTAGCATGGGCCAGGTGCTGGTGTTTAATTGCTGTGTAGACACACTCTGAGACTCACTGCTGCAGCCTCCCCCCCTCCCCATACACACACTTTTATTTCTGTGTACGTGTACCTTAAACATTTTGCAACCACCTTTACTGGGAGCAAAATCAAGCCCCATATGTTTAGTTCGTCTTCCTGATGCAATGTGCTTTTGTCTCTTTGCCAGTCTCCACTACTGTTGGCCTTTATTTTCTCTGTTGCTTGAACTTCAGTCAAAAAAAAAAGAAGTTGAGTATATTTAAAAAAAAAATCACACACATAGCAACAAAACAATGCAATAGTCCTAAATCAAGTCTAGAAATATGTTTAGAGGTAATGTTCATTTCCACCCCCATAAATAGATGTTAAATATGAAGCGCTGTTATACAGATGGTGAAAAACAGAACGCCAGCCACCACAGCTGTGTGTAACATTGGTATCCAGTTCTGTGGAATACACCTTCTTGAGTAGTTGCCAGTTTAATAATGCTGCATTATTTTAAATTTGTCTAGCATTCCCTAAAGTAGCAAGCACCATATATTATCTGCTTTTAATGCTATTTTGTTACTGGATACATCTGGAGACTACATTATTGCTCAACAACAGTATGAATAGAACACAAAACACTTTAAAATCATTTCTCCCTCTTGTCTGCATCTGGAACAGCATAACACAACCTGAAATAGTCTTTGATGCAAAATCACACAGATTAAAGCCAAACAAAAACAAAGCTCGGGACCTTCTAAATCCTACAAACAGTGCATTGAAAACACTTCATTGAATTCATTATCCAAATGATACCTAACACAATTAGGGCCTAATTCAAAGCCTATTGAAGTCAAGGCAAAGACACATTTATTTCAGTGAGCTTTAGATCAGGCCTCTAGTGAATTCAATGGTTTCTTTATGCAGTTTAAATTAAAAAAAAATAGACATACAACTTTTTAATTCAATTTTTGTGGGGTAATGAGCAGAAATATGAATTCCTGAGAGACAGCATCACTGTTCCAGCTCATGCATCATTGTGTGACTATGAAGGCCATATACAGTTTTGAATTCCCTATTGAGATCAGCGGAGTTACTCACATGAGTAAGGGTTTCATAAATGGCCTAACAGAGCCTGGCTGAGCAGCTCTCATTCACAGTGGTGAGCATGTACTCATGCAAGTGGCCCAACTGTGCTCAGTGGGCTAAATCAGAGATCATTCCTCACCAAGGCTCCTGGTCTTTGCTGCCACTACAGTAACAAACAGAGCTGCCAGAGCCTCAGACCATTTAAATCACCTCCAGAGTCCTAGGCAGTGCGCGCTGGATGGCACTGAAAGACTCACTGGGGGAGACCAACTCCCAGCCCCATTCCTTCCTTCCTTCCTAGGCCCCATGCTTTTCGGGGGCCCAGAGCCACACCCACACTTTCCCCTGGTGAAGTCAGTCAGCCTCCTTGAAGAGAACTCCACCCCTAGAAAGAACAAAAACATAATCTCTGGGAGAGAGCAGGCCACAGGTGTATCCCTTCTCTATGGCTATGTCTACACTGCAAGTTTTTTGCACAAAAATGGCCGTTTTTTCACAAAATCCTGTCGAGCATCCACACCTCAAATGTGCTTTTGTGCAAGTAAATCAGCAGTAAAATCGCAGAACAAAGGGCTTTTGCCAGTGCAGGTAAACCACCTTTACGAGGCATAACTCCCTTTTGCGCTATAGCTATTGCTCAAAAAGGCAAGTGTGGATGCTCCGGGGGGGGGGGGAGGGGGAGGTTCTTGCAGTGTGGACACTCTCTTGCACAAAAGCACATTGCTTTTGCGATGTGCTTAGAGGTGTGAACGTGCTCTTGCGCAAGAACTTTTTGCGCAAAAACTCTTGAGCAAAAGTCTTCTTGTGCAAGAAGCCTGCAGTGTAGACATAGCCTGACAGTCTGCACTGAACTGAACATAACATGACTTCCTTTTCCTGTAGGCTTCTCGCAGAATTCAAGGTGCAATACACAGGAAACAAAATCAGAACAGTTACATAAGTAAACCTTTGCAGTGCAAATTCCAGTGTTTGCACCTCCCACTGAAATTATCTGGCCAATGTGGTGTTTTTCCCAGTTGTTTTCAACTTCTACACATGTAAGGAAAACATCATGTACTTTATGCCTTGGTATACAGGGCTTGTCTACACTTACAGTGCTGTAGCAGCACCGCTGTGCCACTGTAGCACTTAGTGAAGATCCCATCAGTGTCCCAAGTGCCCAGAATCCCAAGAGGTGGTAGCTGTGTTGTTCCTACTTCAGGAATAAGAGATCCTCCGGAAAAGGGCTTTATTCCGGAGGATCGCGCTAGTCTGGACGCTCTTTTCCGGCTTTTCCCCAAGCCGGAAAAAAAGCGGCGGCCATGTTTATTTAAATCCCGCAGGGGATATTTAAATCCCCCGCGGATTTCCCTATTCCAAAGTTAGAAATTAGCATGCCTCTTCCGAAGAAGGGGCCAGTCTAGACGTAGCCAAAGGTGAGCAGTCATGATGCTTGTTTGCCTCCCTTGGCTTACTCTTAACAGAGCAAAACAAAAGACAGAACTATGTACTTTCCCTTGCAACAAACCCTGGTGCCAGCTTTGTCCACATATTTACTCTGCTGACACCATGATTGGACCTAACCATGCCTATAACAAGATCAAGAACACATATTCCTGTTCATCCAGAAATATAATTTATACCATCATGTGCCTAAAGTGTCCGTCTACTATGTACATTGAACAAACTTCTCAGACACTTCGTCAAAGAATCAGTGCACATAAAACAGATATCAGGCTCTCTCACAGAGAGAAAGCTGTTGCTTGCCATTTCAGCCAGACTGACCATTCTCTCAATGACCTTAGAAATTTTATCTCCAGACTTCAAAGAGAAGCTTCAGAATTGTCATTCATGCTTACATTTGACACTTTACGTATGGGTCTCAACAAAGATGGTAATTATCTCATCCATTACAAAGATAGCTTCCCCAATTATCACCCCTAATGTCATTACCTCTCAGACACTAACCTTCCCCCTTCACCCCCACTCTGTTCTAAAATTTGATTTGTCAATTTTATATGTGTTCACTTTTTTTGATTGTATCCCTTTGGTATATATGGTCATGCCTATTTTCTTTAAAGGGCTACATAGTTCTGTCTTTTGTTTTAGCTAGATCACAGACTAACACGGCTGCATCTCTATCACTATCTTAACAGAGCAGTTATCTGTTTATCTTGCCTTGGATAGCATGCTTATGCAGGAGAGGAGTCAGATATTGAGTTCATATATTAATTAGCCTCACTATAACCCAGACATGCAGGTTTAGATAACTTTTCCCCGATTTGTAAGTATTTGTGCCTTAATGACTCACAAAACATATGCCAATAGTCTCAGGAAAACTCAGACTCAGTTAAAGTAGCTGAGAATCAATGGCTGAACTACTAGAATTCAAGTAGTCTCTTGTGATTCAAAATATAACATTTCCTGGGACATTTAAGAGCCACTAATCTGTGTCTTAAGACCATAAAGCACTTCCCTAAAGAACATAGAGCACATATAATTAATTAAGGGGAAAAGCACTGCTGCAGCAGTGCTAGGAGTACTGTAATTCCCTCTCTGATCCATCCCAAGAGCTGTGCACTGCCCTATAGCAGTGGTCCCCAACCTTTTGGGGCTGCTGGGTGCCTGGGCACGGTGCCACTCACGCGCCGGGCACCCGTGGGCAGGGCTACACACATGCCCAGGGGTGGGGCCGCGCATGCATCCGGGGGCAGGGCCACCCATACGCCACGTGCCCGGTGCTGGCGCCACCCATGCGCCGCACTGCTGGGGCTGCCACTGCTCCTGTGCTGCATGCCCAGGGGCCGGCATAGCCCTTGTGCCATGTACCCGGGGGCGGGGCCGCCCATACGCTGTGCGCCAGGGGCTGTCACAACCCACGTGCCCGGGGGCGGGGCCTGCCCCAATCACTTGGCGGGCACACAGAAATGGCCCGGCGGGTGCCATGGCACCCGCAGGCACAGCATTGGGGACCACTGCCCTATAGGAGTAGCTCTGTTTGCTCCAGCCATCACTGTTATGATCCGCATGTGCTTTAAGCCACCAATCAGGCTTCCTCAGTTCAGATACTGAAGAGATTCCAACTGAGTCCAAACAAACTGATCCAGTTCATGGGATAAATCAACTTACTGAGCAAACGTCCGTTGATGTCTGATTTATCCAAATCCACACTATGCATTGAAACCATCTAGAACTAATGTCTGATGGAGGAAGAAACAACAGAGTTCCAATTTAAGAGAGATTTTGGGATGGAAGTAGACAAGTATTCATCAGTTAGGTAAGGAGGGGAGTTCCAAGCTGCATTCCATAAAGGGCATCCATCCTGCCTAAAGAAGGGATGAAGGGTTGAATACGTGCAAACCCAGAATAGCAAATGATGAAATATAAGGGATTCCCTAACCTGCTCTTCATAGAAGGGGTACTTTCAAGGGACCACAGAGGAAGAATGCAGGTGCAGTTGCCCTAAACTGTGATGTATGTTCTCGCCCTAAAGATGTGGGTATAACAAATATGTTTAACCAGGATCACACGGGACCTCACATAATTAGTCCCTAGACAGCCAGGACACGTGGTCACAGCAGGAGTCAGACCAATGCAGGTATTGGGAGGTCAGAGTCTGAGAGGAGCTAGTCAGATACCAGGAGCCAGGGAGTGTCAGGTTACCAGGCAATCAGGGACGGGAACCTGCCAGGTTACAGATAGAAATTCAGTAAAGCCAAGGACAGAAGCCAGGGGCTAGAGACTATTGCAAACAGGATCTGAAGCACAGGCAGGCATGCAGTCTAGGTGTTGCTCAGACAGCATTCCCTTAGGCAGAGTAGTTCCTACCCATATGCAGAATGCACAGTTGCATAGGGCACCCAAAGATTTGGGACACCACTGGGTCTTAATGCCTACCCACCTTCTTATCCATTCTCTGTGGTTCTGCTTTCTCCAAAAAGGATGTAGTTGACTTAAAAGTGAAAAAGCCTGCCAGAGCTTTTAGCAGAATATTGAACCTGTGAAAGGGCCATTCAAGTGGTAATGAAGCCATTTAACAAGCATTTGCCAACCCCTGTCAGTTTCTACATTTCCTGTGCTAGTCTACAGGACTTTAGTTTAAAATCCATTTTAAAATAGTTCATTAATGTGTTGTTTAATATTATAAAACTAGTCAATTAGCCCGTCCTAAGACGGGATTTTCAGGTCTTCTCTCTTGAGCTCTCTTGCTCTGTGTCTCTCTCTCTCTCTCTCCTCCTACTGCCTCCCCCCTCTCTCTCAGCTCTCCTCCGCCTCCTGCCTCTCTCTCTGTCTCTTTCTTTATCTTCTCCCTCTCCTGCCTCTCACTCTCCCTTTCTCTTCTCCTTTTCCTCCTGTCTCTCCCTCCCCTTCCATCTCTCCCTGCCCCCTTTCCCCTTCCCCTTCCCCTTCCCCTTCCCCTTCCCCTTCCCTCCCGCCATGGCACTCGGCTGAGTGCTGCCTGCTCAGCCGGGCTGCCACAAGGGAGGGGGGTGAGGTGGTGATGTACATGGCCAGGGGGTAGGGCTGTGTATATCACCACCCCGCCCCCCCTTCCCATTCCGCCGCGGGGGAGCCCAAATGGCCCCTTGTGCTGCTGGCTCCTCCGGCAGCCCGGCGGAGGGGCACAGCACTCAGTTGAGCGCCACAGAGGGAGGAGAAGGGGGGGCACTGATGTACACGGCAAGGGGGCGGGGCCGTGTACATCACCTACTAGAAAGAAATCATCCAGAAAAGGCTTTATTTTCCGGAGAATAACGTTTAGACTGGTGCTTTTCTCCGGCTTTTCCCCAAGCCGGAAAAAAGCGGCAGCCATGTTAATGCAAATACCGTGGGGGATATTTAAATCCCCCGCGGATTTGCCTATTCCAACGTGCTACGTTAGCATCCCTTTTCCGTACTCCTCCGTACGTTAGCATTCCCTTTTCCATACTCCTCATTCCACGAGGAGTAACGGTAGTTTGAACTAGGAAGCCTAGTTCGAACTACCTAGTTCGTGCCGCGTGTAGCCGCGCGGCACGGGGTTCGAACCAGCTGGGATTTAAAAATGGCGGCTCAGAGCTTATGAAAATGAAGCCCGGGAAAGTCAAATCCTGGGCTTCATTTGCAAGTGCGGTATGCCTACATTACCCTCCTATTTCGAAATAGGAGGGTAGTGTAGACATACCCTCAGAGGCGAAGATGAAGAAGTTTTCTCCCTCCTCCCTTGACACCCTTTTAGATACCTGAAAACTGCTATCATGTCCCCTCTTAATCTTCTCTTTTCCAAATTAAACAAGCCCAGTCTTCCTTCATAGGTCATGTTCTCTAGACCTTTAATCATTCTTGTTGCTCTTCTCTGAACCTTCTCCAATTTCTCCACATCTTTCTTGAAATGTGGTGCCCAGAACTGGACACAATACTCCAGCTGAGGCTTAATCAGTGCAGCGTAGAGTGGAAGAATGACTTCTCATGTCTTGCTCACAACGCACCTGTTAATGCATCCTAGAATCATGTTGGCTTTTTTTGCAACAGCATCACACTGACTCATATTTAGCTTGTGGTCCACTATAACCCCTAGATCCCTTTCTGCCAGATTCCTTCCTAGACAGTCACTTCCAGTTCTGTATCTGTGAAACTGATTGTTCCTTCCTAAGTAGAGCACTTTGCATTAGTCCTTATTAAATTTTATCCTGTTTACCTCAGACCATTTCTCCAATTTGTCCAGATTATTTTGAATTATGACCCTATCCTCCAAAGCACTTGCAATCCCTCCAAGCTTGGTATCGGTGTCATCTGCAAACTTAATAAGCATGCTCTCTATGCCGATATATAAATCGTTGATGAAGATATTGAACAGAACCGGTCCCAAAACAGATTCCTACAGAACTCCACTTGTTACTCCTTTCCAGAAGGATTGTGAACTGTTAATAACTACTCTGGGAACGGTTATCCAGCCAGTTATGCACCCACCTTATAGTAGCTCCATCTAAGTTGTATTTGCCTAGTTTATTGATAAGAATATCATGCAAGACCGTATCAAAAGCCTTACTAAAGTCTAGGTATACCACGTCCACCACTTCTCCCTTATCCACAAAACTCATTATCCTATCAAAGAAAGCAGTTTGACATGATTTGTTCCTTACAAATCCATTATTTGTATTGACAGGGGAACCCAATAGGCTCAGAGATGGGGCTGAGGACTATGTAATTGACATTCAGGGGAGAGGGCACAATACCTCCAGACATTTTTGTGTACCCTCGGCCAGAAAAATCAGTGCAGGATTCTTGCCTGGGTTTTTTCCACACCCAGACATCCTCCACGCAAGTGACTGTGAGAAGGTTTAAAATTGTCCTTTGGTTTTATGGGGGTACTAAAAACTGGCATATCTCCTGCTTTTGTAGGTGCATGACCCTTTATAGCAGGTCCTTTTTGATTATGAAGTATGGTCCTGGCCCCTAGGTTTTTCCTGTGACAGGTACCCCATCTAACTCAGCCATCTCTTTCCTGGCATTCTCATATCTGGGGTCTTCCACCTGGTCCCATCTAAAAGTTGCCCTCCCAGGACTTATCAGCCCAAGAGCCAAGGGCTCTACCTCTGTTCTCAAAGTTGGTACTATAGAGTTGGGTTCAGACCTGTCTCTCGTGCATGTTGCCCAGCTGGGGCAGGTCCAGGTTTGTATGCCCCCTGTTCTTCCCAGCCAGCATGGGCAGTTGGTGAAGATAGGACTGAGGGAGGCAAGCCTCCATCCCCACCCCCCACAGGAGTCAAGCTGAGTCCTTGCCTACCCCCCCCCCCCACCATGGGGGCAAGGGTGGATGGGCATGCTGTCCAAGCCTCCCTGGCCCCTGCATCAGGGAGAAAGGATGGCACATGGCCTGAGCTTCCCTCACCCCTAGCACTGGGCAGGGAGGAAGGCACGCGTCCCAAACCTCCCTAGCCCTGAGCACTGGGGAGGGAATAGGGCATGTGGCCTCAGCCTTCCTGGCTTTGGAGCCTGGGGAGAGTGGAGAGAGGGTGGCCCCAACCTCACTGGCCAGAACCATGGGGAGGGCAGGCACCGGGGGCAGGAACACTCCATCCCCAGAATACCTACAGTAGGCATTCTGGGGATGGAGTGTGGGAGGGGCCAGGCTGGTCATTTGAGAAGTCTGTGCCTTCCCCCACCTAGCATACAGGCCACCCAGAATGAGTACTGCAGCAAACTACACACTTTCCCCTCATCCTCTGACAAAGGGGAACAGCCAGCAATTTCCCTGTCTGAACTGGGGAGGAGGAGATCATGTCCCCAAAAGGCGTCTGGGGAGTGGAAGGCTTGAGTCCGTGGCAGTTGTAGGGGAGTGCCCCTTGCCTGTTTTCTGTCTTGTTTTATGAGAAACAATTCCATTCCAGGCACATCCCATTTTCCTGGCTCAAACAAACCCTAGTGTAGCTTTAAGTTATGATAAGAGGAAGGTGCATACCAAATTTGATGGTCCTATCTCTTCCTGTTTAGGAGGAGTTCTTAAACAAACAGACAGCCCCATCTACTATATATTTGAGAGAGTCTGAGCACCAAAGTGATCCTAATTCTTGATTGATGTCCCCAGGCATTATTGCAAATATATACATTATAATTGTCTTCCAAAATTGCTGGATGGTGGATGGTTCAACCACATTAGTTTAAAATTATGTGTTGCAGAATTACAACAGTGCTAAGCTCTGTGTCTCAACCTCCCTTCTTAAAAAGAATCAGTGGTGAATAAATATGGAAGAGGGTGTAGTCCTGAGTATTTAAATAATTCAGCACACTGCACCTACTTTCCATGATTTTGTCACAAATCTCCTGATATTTGTTGTTCTTGCAGCCTCAGCTTTTGGAATACCTCAAAAGCTCGTGTGTTTTCAGAGAAAAGTTTGAGAATGTGAACCCTAACAACCACAACACCAGAAAACAGGTAAAAAGAACCCAATTATTTATAATTTTATAATCATATGATCTGTAAACCCATTTCAAGATTTCTGAATGCTGGGGTTGTCAACACTGCATGCAAAAAGTTCTCAAGAGTGGTATTAAACCTGCCAATCATGACGACCCATACATTTCAAATCTGTGCACATATCTGCCTGCTACCTGCTCAGTTTTATAGGGTGAGAATAAACTACATTTTATGAAATCGACATTGTCAATGGTCTGGTCTCATTCTACAGTTATCAAAAAGAATCTAACAAATGTATCTTTCTTATGTGATATGTCATAGATTCAGAACAGAGTACTAGTAGTATTCAGATAATGTGTTCTGTCACTTAGGGTATGTCTACACTGCCACCATAGTTCGAACTAGGGTGGCTAATGTAGGCAATTGAAGTTGCAAATGAAGCCCGGGATTTAAATATCCCGGGCTTCATTTGCATCTTGCTGGGTGCCGCCATTTTTAAATCCCCGTTAGTGCGGACTCCGTGCCCGCAGCTACACGCGGCATGGAGTAGGTAGTTCGAATTAGGACGAAAGAATCCTAAGCATTGTTACAGGTTGAGGACCAACCAGCTAAATAGAAGCTCTGCAGAAAAGAACCTGGGGGTTACAGTGGATGAGAAGCTGGATATGAATCAACAGTGTGCCCTTGTAGTCAAGAAGGCTAATGGCATATTAGGTTTCATTAAGAGGAGCATTGCCAGCAGATCCAGAGATGTCATTATTCCCCTTTATTCGGCTCTGGTGAGGCCATATCTGGAGTGTTGTGTCCAGTTCTGGGCCCCCCACTATAGAAAGGATGTGGACACATTGGAGAGGGTCCAGAGGAGGGCAACCAAAATGATTAGGGGACTGGAGCATATGACTTATGAGGAGAGGCTGAGGGAACTGGATCTGTTTAGTCTTCAGAAGCAAAGAGTGAGGGGGGAATTGATAGCAGCCTTCAGCTTCCTGAAGGAAGGTTCCAAAGAGGCTGGAGAAAAGCTGTTCTCAGTCGTGACAGATGGCAGAACAAGGAGCAATGGTCTCAAGTTGTGGTGGGAGAGGTCCAGGTTGGACTATTTCACTAGGAGGGTAGTGAAGCACTGGAATGGGTTACCTAGGGAAGTAGTGGAGTCTCCATCTCTAGAAGTGTTTAAGACTCGTCTTGACAAAGCCCTGGCCGGGTTGATTTAGTTGGATTGGTCCTGCCTAGAACAGGGGGTTGGACTTGATGACCTTCTGAGGTCTCTTCCAGCTCTATGATTCTATGACTAACACAGCCCTCTCATCACAGCAGCTTAGGAGCAGGTGAGAAACACCTCTCCATGGCTGATACAGCTCCAGGGTTTTCTCCTTCTGGTGACTCAGGCTACCTCTACACTGCACAGTTATTTCAGAATAAGCTATTCCAGAATAGTTATTCTGAAATAGCTTATTTCAAAATAGCATGTCTGCACTGCAGGGAAGCGTCAAAGTTAGTCTGAGGCAGGCTTCCCTAATGTAGACATGCTATTTCGATTTAGTGTCCCAGGAAGCATTGGGGAGGAATAAATTAGAATGGCCCCGGTGAGGGGCTATTTCAAAATAGCAGAAGTGGAGCATCTACACAGTTCCTATTTCAAAATAACCATTTTGGAAAAGGCGTTATTCTTCATAGAATGAGGTTTACAGAAGTTGGAATAAGCCTCCCACTATTTCAAAATTATTTCGAAATAACGCTATTGCTGTGTAGACACTCACATTATTATTTTCGAATAATGGCCGTTATTCCAAAATAACTTTGCTGTGTAGATACACCCTTAGGGATCTCTCCTACCGCAGACCGTGTTCGTCTGCCTATGCAGATGGTCCTGTTTCAAGATTCGGGTGCCTAAGGGTTTGGCTTCCCTTCTTTGTTTTTCCTCAAGTCTTTCACAGTTAAAATGATCTTAAGGGTTACCCTTGCAACAATAGATAGAAAATTTCCATATAAAATTATTATTTCCAACCTACCCACTTAACTAATTAACCTTCCAATGCCCCCTTCATATAGGTAACGACTAGACAGTGCAGGAATGATATTGGCGATCACTGTAATTCAACACCTCTGCAGCAACTGAGCACCATTTGATCTAGCTTAACTTTGAGACCTGAAAAGGAGAAAGGAGCATCTGTTAGCCACCAAGGTCAGGTGCTCCATGAAAGCAAGTTCACAATTTCTCCTCTCCATGTAGGTTACCACAAGCACAGGTAATTTAATTCCCCAAGCTTATCTGAAGAGATTTAGCTCTGTCTCAAATCATCTGTCATATTTATAGGATGCTACAGATTTTAATTGTATTTTTCCTGCTTATCACTTTACATACTGCAAATACTATGCTTCTACAATTAATAAACTTCTATGATTACTATGCTTCTATGAGTAATAGACTCTCATATCATTTTAGAAGAGCTATATTAAGGAGATATTTAGCACACAACTAACGTCACATTTTTCTTACATATAATGATGAAGTGCTCACCCAACTTTAATTGCTGGATAGGTCAACCACTCTGAATATATCTCTTTCCCACATTTGCTGAAGTCTTCTCTGGCTTTTCTTTCCCAAGTCCTGAACCAAGACAGATATGAAAATCAATGCATGAAACAAGCTATCATTGGACTTCACATGTGCCCTTATTTGTTACCATAATAAAAGTGCAGACGAATGATAGGGGAAGTCTATTTTGTGCCTCAGTTTTTAAAGTTTAGACTAAATGAACATATTCATATGCAACAGATACTATTAAGCACTGTCATTGTTTTCTGCTGATGGGTAGGGCTGGAATTTTTGTCTGTTTAATTCACACTTCCAGTAACAGGCTAGTATATTTTAAGCTGAGACAGAATACAATGAACCAAAATGAGGGGATTTATTTGACAAACACATGTGTTTTCTGGATGGGGGGAATTTGTTGTTGTTTTTTATAAATAGCTCAGGTGTAGTGATCGCATACTCATGATTTATTGGAGAGGAGAAATGTGGTATTCTTCATCCAATTCTTATTTGCCAGTTGGACTTTTTTTTACACTGTTCCACATTGTTTTTAACAGTGTTACCAGGTTCCAGTCTTTAGTTTTTGTTAGCTATCCTGGGGTGTAATATTAAGAATTTGATTCCTGAACAATGTACCTGAGGCATCACCTATGTAATATGTCCAGATTTTTTATCAGGTCTCACACCTGATATGTCCAGTTTTCTTACAGCGAGTTTACCTGAGTCTTTCTACCCCTGGAACTAATCCAAGTTACATACAGTCCTCTTGGAACACAGAGCATTAGGAGTATGAGTAGCCATGTTAAATGCAAGTGTTTCCATGGCTCATATTTCCATCCATCATTACAGGTATCTGATGCTTACAGAACTCACTGAATATATATATTTTTTGGTACTTATATGAAGCTCTTGACCTATAAAACTGACCACATTATCTTGTGAGATTTTCACTATTTCCTGACCCTGACAGTGTGAGAATTTCCCACAGCATTTTGGTTCATTGTATTCTGTCTCAGCTTAAAAAGTTCAGAGCCGTAGGTGAAAATTAAAAAAATGTTTTGGAGAAAATTAGGTTACCTGAAGTTTTTCAGATTGCAAACCAGATTCAGGTTGGGGCAAAGCTCAGTTTATTGTTGTTTTATTCAAACCTCTCTACCCTAATATTCACTGATAACAACAATAAGAAAAGCACAAGTTAAAGAGTGATGGTGATAGAAAAGTTGAAAGAATTATACAGGGACTAACTGTGCAAACTTCTGGTGCTTAGATTTCCATATAGCAGGAAAATAATCAAAGCTACAGAAATATGTCTCATTACAGTAACAGAAGTGGCTGGATCGAGAAGCTAGTATTGAGGGATCTTGGGTGCTCGCCTTGGCTGAGCCAAGCACTCACAGAGAGATTTTCAAAAATGGCTGTTGATTTTGTGTATCCCCATTTCTGAATGATGTATCTTACCCTCTAATTCTAGATGATAGTCTCATGTTGGGCATTCAGAAATGAGCCCCCACTCCCAAATCAGTGGCCCTTTCTGAAAATGTTGGCCTTAATTTCCCTTGGCTTCATTTTAGCCATCTGTAAAATGGGTAGAACATATCTATGCAAAAGAATGTCGCAAAATGTTATTGTTCATTGAGAACTTCCAGAGCCTCAGATGAACAGTGCTAAGTGCAGTGCTATGTCATTAGTATTTCTGCTTACTTGGCTCTGCCCCCCGTCTTGTACTGAAGCCTTGGGGTATTATTGGCAGTGATTTTAACAAGATGGAAAGTGCAGCAGCAACTTCCCTGTTCTCTCCATGGCTGACTTAGCATGAGTATCATTAATATTTAGCATTTATATAGTCCTTTACTACTTCAGAGTCCTGTACTAACATTAACTAACTCATTTTCTATGCTTATTTAAAAATACAACATGAAAGCATTAGTAGAGCCTTGCCTGTCTAAGAGAGGAAAATGGATTCTCTACTTTCTTTTCTTGAAAGGATCATTGATGCTCTTTTTAATTAACATATTCAGGCTCTGGTACTGCAGCTTTAGGCATCTCAGAAGTGTGTAAAACAATAAGGCCCAAGCTGAGAAAAATGGCTTCCCTCTGCCCTAGTCGGAGGACATATAAAAACTGTGATCTCGTGATGCCTAACTTTGAACACTTTCAAACACTTGCATTAGAAACAAGCTTTTAAATGTAAATATTGCAGTTCACATTCAGGTTTTACAGTCTCTTAGCATGGGAGAAGAGCAAAGAAAAAAATTAAAAAGAAAAAATAAGTGCAGGGAATGTATTGTAGTTGTTGTTATTTAGATTTTAAAGCTCTTAAGGGAGGAACCTCATCTTTTTGTGTTCTGTATCGCACCATCATCCTTCAGTAGAGAATCCTAGGCTGTGTCCAGACTCCATGCCTCCGTCGACGGAGGCATGTAGATTAGCCAGATCGGAAGAGGGAAATGAAGCCGCGATTAAAATAATCGCGGCTTCATTTAAATTTAAATGGCTGCCCCGATCTGCCGATCAGCTGTTTGTCGGCAGATCGGGAGAGTCTGGACGCGATGCCCCGACAAAGAAGCCTTTCTTCATCGACACAGGTAAACCTGGTTTCACGAGGTTTACCTGTGTCGATGAAGAAAGGCTTCTTTGTCGGGGCATCGCGTCCAGACTCTCCCGATCTGCCGACAAACAGCTGATCGGCAGATCGGGGCAGCCATTTAAATTTAAATGAAGCCGCGATTATTTTAATCGCGGCTTCATTTCCCTCTTCCGATCTGGCTAATCTACATGCCTCCGTCGACGGAGGCATGGAGTCTGGACACAGCCCTAGACACTAAATATGGCCAACATAACTCTTGAGGGAAACATTCTTCACTTCCTACTAGATAGGGCAAGCTCATTCCTAACTGGAAAAACACATTTTAAAGAAAAACAACTAACAAGCCCTATGGAATCATCCTGGGAGGATGCACTTCAATTACAGGGAGAATATCTGTAAATTCATAGTTATGTTGCACTGCCCTGACAAGCTAAAAAAAGGGCAAAGAGACAGCATTAGCTTTGGAAATCATGAATACAGTGGGACCTATCATCACCTTTCAATACTTTCTCTCACTTGCACTTCAGACACTCCTGTATGAAAACCTGCATGTGTTACTAAAATGTGATGTCAGTCAGACCTGTTAGCATTCCTAAGAAGGCCACCTGAAGATCCACCCATCCCAGTTCGCAATGTAGGCCTGGTTCATTGTTTGGATAAGGAATTTACCCTCAGCACTGACGTCTTCTGTGTGGAATCCTTTCTATCACCAAGGAAATTAAGAAGTATCTTTTTTGGGGGGTTGTAGGCTCTCATTTATTTCACGGCTTTCTCCATTCTGTAGGACCATATTTGCTTTCATCTGTCACTCATTGTCCTCTTAACTCACATTTCCTTGCACATGTCTCTCACCCACTTTCCTCCTCCTCTTATGCACAAATGTTTTTAGGTGCTACACCTAAGACGAGCAAAAGCAGCGAGGAGTCCTGTGGCACCTTATAGACTAACTGAAGTATAGGAGCATAAGCTTTCGTGGGCAAAGACCCACTTCTTCAGATGCAGGGTCTTTGCCCATGAAAGCTTATGCTCCTACACTTCAGTTAGTCTATAAGGTGCCACAGGACTCCTCGCCTCTTTTGCAGATTCAGACTAACACGGCTACCCCTATGATACTTGACACCTAAGACCAGCTGTTTCTATAAGGAGCTGGATGCTATCCTCCGAGGTGACTCCACCTCCAATACCAAAGAGCCCCATAGATACTTCAGAGGGCATGGAGGTGGAAGAAAGAGGTCCTAACCCAGAGGATGAAACTATTGATGAAGAGATGGAGTTAGACAAGGATGTGGAGCACCCACTGAGGTCTCCCAGTGGCACAGGCAGCCAGGAACTGTTCTCTGCTCCTGAAGTATATAGCCAGTCTCAGTAATCATTCTTTGGGGAGCAGGAAGCAAAAGACGAGATTCAGGGTAAGAGGTTGTGGCTTGTGTAGTGTGGAAGTGCGTTTAGCATACAGAAAAAGTGGAAGGCTGGTTTTGTTTCTGTGCATCTAATTCATGCAGAGGAACAGGGTATTGAGGCACACCAAGATCTCATGGGAATCCTCCAGAGATTATACAAAGTGCAGCAGACAGTGATGACCATGGGAATATTCTACTCATCTGTCTATGAGTCTGTCCTGCCATGAAGGTACATCCAGTGTGCCTTTAATCTGCCTAAGGCATGTTTGACTGTCATCTGACACCTAATCATTCTTATAAATGCTTCCTACTGCTGTCCAGGTGTCCCGTATAAGGTTTCATGAGTCAGGGCTGAGAAAAGATAGGTCTTCCAGGATCATTATGGGCATTTTCACATCCCACACTAATCTAGTGTTCTAGAAAGGAAGGTCACACTTGCAGCTTTCTGTATAGGCCAGCGTTAATGCAGCATACCCTTTACGGACCACTCTATACTGATGTCTGTCAAATGCCCACAAGGATCCACCAGTGCCTGTAACACTATAGAGAATTGCCCTTTCCTAGTGTTGTACTCTGTTGCAAGGTGGTCTGGTGCTAAAACTGGAATATGAATGCCATCTATCACACTTCCACCGTTATGGAAACCCATCTCTGCAGAGCCGTCAGCTATTTCACACAAATTTCCTAAAGTCACGGTTCTTCATAGCAGGATGTGATTTATTGTCCTGCATATGTGAGTTAATGCAGCCCAAACACTCAACCTCCTTACTCCAAACAGAACACAGGCAAACAGAGGTAGTTTGCTTGGGGAGAGTACTCACAGGGTACGTCTAAACTACATGGCTCCGTCGACGGAGCCATGTAGATTTGTTGTTTTGGTAAAGTCAAATGAAGCCGCGATTTAAATGATTGCGGCTTCATTTAAATTTACATGGCTGCCGCGCTGGGCCGACAAACAGCTGATCAGCTGTTTGTCCGCTCAGCGCGCTAGTCTGGACGCTCCCCTGCTGACATCAAAGCCTTTTGTCGGCAGCCCCTGTAAACCTCATCCACGAGGAATAATGGGGCTGCCGACAAAGGGCTTTGATGTTGGCAGGTGAGCGTCCAGACTAGCGTGCTGAGTGGACAAACAGCTGATCAGCTGTTTGTCGGCTCAGCACGGCAGCCATGTAAATTTAAATGAAGCCGCAATCATTTAAATCGCGGCTTCATTTGACTTTGCCTATGTGTCTAATCTACATGCCTCTGACGACAGAGGCATGTAATCTAGACACAGCCACAGAGGATTATTTTGCCGTCCAAGCTTCTGTGACCAGTAAATATGATATCTGAAGAGGCTCTTAGAAGGAAGACAATATGACTAGTGAACAATTAGCTATAGTGACCTGCAATGGATGAGCCATGTTTATCTTTCTGCTAGAGGACAGAAGGAACTTTATCTGTACAAAGTAGAAGCTGGTCTCCATAATGCAAGGGAAGCTTAAAGGGCTATGGGCCCAAGTATCATCTGGGCATTGCATCAGAGAAAATAAAGTCAGTGTTTGGTATTGCATGCACATCATGCTGAAGAATCAGAAAGAGTAGTGCAGACATGGGAAGCAAACTGACAGCATGTGGCCTCCAGAAGACAAAAGAAGAGAACTCATGTACCCCCAATCGGATAGTAGAAATAAAACATTTTTAGGCTTTCTGTACAGTGCCACAGTGGAGAATGATTTGAAAGAGTTATCTGAGAGAAGGGATCAGAAGGAGACCCTAGTGACGGTAAGGCATGGGATGCATTATCCTAGGGTGGGGGTTCCATGGCCACCACTTCCAAGAGGAGGAGATGAGTGATGGGGATTGTCAGGGACTCCCTCCTAAGAAAGACTTCTATTCAGACTGGGAATCTTGAGAAGTGTACTGCTTGCCTGGAGCTATAATTCAGTATCTGCCAAGACTGATCAAGCTATTGGACCACCACCTCTTCCTACTTCTCCACGTGGCCACCAGTGATACTGCAAAGAATTACTTTGAGTGGGTTACTATAGACCATGCTACTCTGGGAAGAAGGATAAATGAGTTTGAAGTACAAGTCATGTTCTTGTCCATCCTCCCTGTTGAAGTAAAAGTCCCATATAGGGACCATTGAATTGTGGAGGTAAATGCCTGGCTGATGGTGTTATGAGATTTTGTGGGCACAAACCACTTCTTCAGATGAAATGAAATGAAGTGGGTTATGCCCACAAAATTTCATGATACCATCTACATGTTTTGTTAGTCTTTAAGGTGCTGCTAGACTATTCATTTTTTTAAAGTTTTTCCAGTTACAGATTAATTTGAGTACTCCTCTGAAGTTTTGAAAAGTGCTATGTTATCCCAACTGCTCTCACCATAAAAGAATTGACACTTCATTGCTTTGCACTTCAAATAGTCATTTATGCAAATAGGGTGTAAAACACTGCCATCAGAAGGGTAGCATTTGACACCTGTTTAGCACAGGTGTAATTGATGACACAAGGTTCAAAGCAGTAGAGAACCAGGCCCTGCTGATTGCTCTTTACCTTGGAATATGGCTCAGACCTGTTGTACAACATTTCCCCTCTGCTTTTTCCTTGCTCCCATGTTTCTTTGTTCAGATTAGTGATGTTGCTCCTCCAGGCCTGCTGATGGGGAGCCAGTAGGGAGGTATAAAGGGCAGTTGTGCTTAGACCTGGTGATTCAAAGGGGGCTGGGATGCAGTGGCAGCAGTGGCCTGAGTCCTGGGCTCTCTAAATCACTGCTGGAGTGCTGTGGCACGCCATGTGCTCCGAGCACCTCTGAGGGCTGTAAAAGAGATGCCACACTGCACTCCAGGTGGAATGGAGGGCTAGCTATTCCAAGCCATGCCCCTTCCAGCCAAGGCCCTTCCATGAGTGCAGAGCTAGGCCCACTTCACCTTATCCAGGGACTTGTGGAGGCTGTCCTCCCAGCTTCCTTCCTTGTACTTTGAGAACTAAACAAAAGCCATGTGAGTTATGAATCCCACCAAAAAAAGGTTGCATGGAACTGTCAAGGAAAAATAAATCTTAGAAATCTTTTGTTAGTGAGATCCAAATCCTTGAGAATGGAATGCAAACTGGGAGAGAGGGAAGCTTTAAATATTCTGTAACATTCCTGCTGTCCAGATGAATAGAAGGAAACAAGGCATCTTTTCACCATTATTTCACTGAATCATACTGAACTGAATCTAAAGAAAAAATGATTTTGCTAGAAAGAGATTCTGTGGTTAAACCATCAGATGAATTAATGAAAACCAGAATAATTTGAGTGAACAGAAGAAAGGAAAAAAACACATTAAAATATTCCTACTGCTATTTCTTTCTATTAAGGGAAGACATGCTGTTTTAAAGTAATTTCAAGTTAAAGTTAGAACAATTTGACTGGGGAGAGGGAGGAGCCTTTGTAGTTTTGCCATAATGCAAAGACAGAAGAAAACACAGCATTGTCAGACATTGGTTGGGGGTATGTGTTCTTTCAGTATGCTGTCCCAGCTCTATGAAGATAGTGGACACAGCAGATGTGGTCCACCTATTCACAAAGACTACAAGACTTGATTCTCCAGGCTAGATTTATTGTTGAAGCATAGTGCTAATGCCCCTGCTCAAACCTTACAGGCACACTGACACGTGTATGACCATAACAGTGGATCAGCTCAGTGAACAGTAGGAATTTCTGTTCTCCTCTAGGCTAGACAAAGACACTCTCTCAGAGACTCATCATTATACATGGATACAAACAACATGGCTGTGTCTACACTGGCACTTTTTTCCGGAAATGCTTAAAACGGAACAGTTTTCCGTTATAAGTATTTCCGGAAAAAGAGCGTCTACATTGGCAGGATGCTTTTCCGGAAAAGCCCTTTTTCCGGAAAAGCATCCTTGGCCAATGTAGACGCACTTTTCCGGAAAAAAGCCCCGATCGTCATTTTCGCAATCGGGGTTTTTTTCCGGAAAAGACTACTGTGCTGTCTACACTGGCCCTTTTCCGGAACAGTTTTCTGGAAAAAGGACTTTTGCCCGAGCGGGAGCAGCATAGTTTTTCCGGAAAAGCAGCTGATTTCTTACAGTAAATCGTCACTGCTTTTCCGGAAATTCAAAGGGCCAGTGTAGACAGCTCACAGCGGCTGCTTTTCCGGAATAAGTGGCCCAGTGTAGACACAGCCCTGATGTATTGTCCCTCTGACACAATTAGTTACCACCCTTTGGTTCTATTAAAACATCTCTACCCACCCTACTGCCATCCAGACCTCATTTGTACAAAGGGTTTGCATGTCTTTATATCATCTTTTGGGAGTGTGTTTGTACCATTCTTGGTAGTAGGGTGTTCTGGGACCATTGTTCTGGAATATATTTGTGTGCATGTACTGTGAATAGCACTTCTCAGGAATGCATGTGGTTTTGCAATCCAGCCCTGTTTTTGCCATTTTCTGTGAGTCTGCACAGGCATGTTTAATAACAGGGCCTGGTTTCTGCTCGCAGCCTGCCTCTTGCTCACTTTGCTTTATATTACCAAGGCTTGGCCACTATTTCAGTTCCCTCTACAAGGTCTCAGGCTCTCTTTCTATTACAATCAAGTCAATCCTTAATTTTAGATATAAAGATGGACAATGTGAATAACATATGTCAATCCTATTTAATGCATTTTATTGTACTATAAGATTACTGTGTTCATTTAAATAGACTTCGCTGAGAAGCAGGCTCAGCATACATTGCCTGGCTAAAATAAAAAACGTAAGCCTCATTCTGTTGGCAAATGTTCTGTGATATTACGTAACAATAGAAATACCTTACATATATATGTTTATTACATACAAAAAACTAGATTATATAGCCAAGCATTTTCAAGTCAGGAAATGCCAAAGTAATCGTTGTCCCTGTAATTTTATTTCTGTCCTCTTTTTGCATCCTGTGCACTGTATGGGGGCAGGCATTCAGTGGAAAGAATAGTATACAATTTGGAATTAAAAAGTATATTATGATGCATATACATATAGGACAGAATTAAAGTGGCAGCACAAGCAGTCATTAATATAGTGTTTCTTAACTTCTGCATGCTTGAGTTTGCTGCCTAAATAATGTACTTTCAACATATTTTGATTGCATACAATTTCCTGCATGTTTTAAAGGACTAAGTATAAAACACAATCTATTATATACAATTGTAACAAATTTGATCATTCATCTATAGCAAAATTTGAACCCTGAAACTACAGTGCAGTATGAGGTCCGTGGGTGGCAATCCTGACCTAGTGGAGGGATGGACTGTTGGAACTGTATGCAGGGTTTGAAATGAGCCTGGTCACACTCCCTCTGTCATTTTCCTGTGGAAAAGGACAACTTCTAATGCTTCATAACACAGAAAAACCTGAATGGAAATACATAGAAAAATCAAAATCAAGGCTGAGGCTAGAGACTTTCCAAATTTCAAAAGCCCACTGCAAAGGAAGGGAAAGTTTTGCCACCAGATCTTCCTATAATTAATTCATCTGTCATCTTAAGCCCAAATTCTGCAACAAGCTCCATACCTGGAGTAGTTTGCAGTATCAAAGCCTTTGATTTCCAGGCCCCAGCTTAATCTCTATAGCACCTTAAGTGTTCTGAGTATTGTATGAATAATATATAGAATGAATGAATGAATGAATGAATGAATGCTTATAACACCCTTTAGAGAAAAGGATTCCAAAAATATTTGGCCCCTGATTGTACAAAGTGCTATGCATAAGGTAACTTGTATAAAGTTAAGCAGGCACACATGAGTCTTTGCAAGGACAGGGCCTTACAAGACTAATAATCCCCAGACAAAGTTTTCAAACCTGAGGGTACGTCTACACTAGCTCCCTAGTTCGAACTACGCAGGCTAATGAGGGTGACCGAAATTGCAAATGAAGCACAGGATTTAAATATTCTGCGCTTTATTAGCATGTTCCCGGGCGGTCGCCATTTTGGAAATTGACTAGCCCGGAATAACTGCCCGGGTCTACATGCGGCAGTGAAACGAGAGTTTGAAGTAAAGCCCTAACTCGAATTAGCTGTTATTCCTCCTGGAATGAGGTTTAACAGCTAATTCGAATAAAGGGCTTAACTTCGAACTCCTGTTTCACTGCCACGTGTAGACGCGGGCAGTTATTCTGGGCTTGTCATTTTCCAAAATAGTGACCACCTGGGAACATGCTAATGAAGCGCAGGATATTTAAATCTCGCCCTTCATTTGCAATTTTGGTCGCCCTCATTAGCCTCCCTAGTTCGAACTAGGGGGCTAGTGTAGACATACTCTGAGCACTTAAATCTTAAAATATTTAAACAAGTACATGTTTTTCACACATGATGAGCAGCCCACAACTCACTTTGGTGAGATTATTGATTGCTCATCACTTTGAAAATCAGAACATGTGTTTAGATTCCTGCACTTGGATGTAGCAGGCTAATTTCCTGTAGATGAATTTGAACAGGTTGTCTCTAATTTTTGAAATTCACACTCCCTTTTGTCATTGTGCAATTGCTAATAAATGTGGCTTGAGTTATTGACCAGCAGAAATGAAGACCTACTTGTACCAGCAGATAGTTTTGTTTGCCAATAAGGCAGATTCCTTTAATATTAAGATCTTATAAAAGTGGTAGGTAACCTGTGGCCTCGGAGCCACTTGCAACCCATCAGGATTCTATGGCTGGTCCATGAGAATTTGGGCTGGATGGATCTCTGGTCTGACCCAATAGAGCCGTTCTTTTGTTCTTATGTTCTTATGAGACATTTTGTTTACCATTGCCCATGTACAGTGTTGCCAAATTCTGCTGGTTTCCCATTGTGTAGATTTTTCCTACTGGTATTACTAAAGTTACATGTACATAGAAAAAGGACACATGAAGTGATGTGCATGCTGATAGCACATAACACTGACTGTGGGAGCTGTGCACTCCCTCTGCATCTAATCAAAGCACTAACCAATTAATTCTTCACCAATTAATCACTGAAATTGCCTTTAAGTAAAATTCATTAAGCGTGCCTCAGGTTGGCTGGTAGAACAAGAATGTATTTCACCTGATAAGAGCAACCCCCAAATTATAATAAACATAACAAACAGCCAGTTCATAAGATCTTCCTTAATTTTCAGGAGTTTGCCTGATTAAAAATCTCAGGATTTGACCTCAGAACTACGAGAGATGGCTCAAGGCTGCATAAAATCTGGTTGTTGTTACCAGTTTATCTTGTGGCTTTATTTTAAGTGCTTCAAACTCTAAAACCTATAGAATACTCCCAAAAATAAATCAGCTCTGTATAGGGATGAACAGAGCAAGGTGTACCAATCAGTTTGCTCTTAGAGCTGCATGGTCACCAGTTTATTCCTTCCTAATATTAGGTGCATGGCATAAAAGGAGAGTTTAACTAAATATCTCAGTAGCATGCTGGAGACTACATTGAAATCCATGTCTCCTCAGCACCCCTCTTCTTCTACTCAGCCCTTTAGATAGTGAGGAAGCTGTGCAAAACAGTGTCCCTCTCTCATGACCTATTTTATAGCTAGACAGTAGTTTCAAGTCCCACTTACATTGGAGGGCAACAGGTTTGTATTCTTTTTTGCCTACTCCAAATAGATTACAGGTCAAGGACACAAAGTATGCAGAGATCATTTACCAAGCAATGTTCCCTGGTCAAAATTTGGTGTTTTACCAGCATAAATTTTGGCACAATGATTGCTTATGAGACGGGCTGTAACAGTGAGCTGGCCTGTGCTGTTCACAAGACTTGCAAATATCTAAATTCTCATAGTCTTAGGTATTCCATTATAAGGGAACTTAACTTTTTGTAGTTACTTCTATTTTTCTGGCAGAAGGTCAAGGAAAATGTCTGTTTAACATCCTAGAGCTTGATCAATCTGTGTTAAGGAAAAATATGGCAACAGTGTGATGGGCTATGGAGAATAGCGTGATTGTAGCTCAAAAGAGGATGGTAGAAAGCAATATTGTTAGAATTCCAGGACTTGTAAATTGAAGCCAGCTGCAACACACTCTTCTGTACATTGTTACAAAATCTTGAAAGTGACATATAGAGGAACAATGTGTTGTTGACTATTTTTAGTGAGTGTGACCTTCAGTATTGCAAAGGGACTTCAAAATTATGTCTGCTGTAGAACTGTTGGGTCAGATTTTCAATCTAAACATTCCTGGATCTCTAGTTTTGTGCCCATAAAATTCCACATGCAAATAATTTTAGGCACAGTTTTGCATTCATAATTATTTGCAGGTGCAGTCAAGAACACATCATTTTCAAGTGCCTCATTTTGAGACGGAGTTGGGAATCAAGACAAATAAATGACAAACTGCACCCACCACTTTTTGGGCCTTTAGTTTTACCTATTAGTGATACAGCATCATTATTGTAAAAGGCTTTGCATCTAGAAGGTGCCAAATAAGTATCAGGTCTTTGATCCAAGGAACATGCATCTGATCCTCAACTGATGCATCAATATATCTCTGTCTGGCCCAATCATTTGTGCAAAAGAGAAAAATTCAAGATAAAGCCAGATGTTCTGATACAATACAGACACAGCATAACAGGTGTCATTACATCCATAATAATTCACAGCAAGGATACATGTACAAGAGTTTCTAGGATGAGGGGGGAAATTGAGGTTTGAAAATCCACTGGAAAGCTAATCTAAGTATTCAGAACATCATGAAAGAAGGTGCAAAATCAGAAATGAGTGAAAGCAGTTAATGAAGCAAGCAGAAATGATGGAGTACAGGGAGTGGGTGGACACAGAATGAGATGATGAAATACCTGAGGTATGTATATTAAACCTGGAGCTAGAATGCACATTGGATATGCCTGCATTTATCTTGGGAGTTGCAATTCCCATTCTAAATAATAGACAGCTCTCTTTGGCACAGAAGCACAAGTGCCTCAATGACTGACTTAAAAAGTGTTGAACATTCGAGGTGATAAGTTTGCCAAGTGCTGTGAGGACTAGCAATGTGAAATCAATGAGCTAATGTGTGGAGAAGTAAAATTGGAATCTGTAAAAAAAAAAAAAAACCAGCTGTCTCTAGAAGCTATTCCACCATAATTCAAACTCACACTATACAGTGCTGGTGTAAGAGTCTTTGCATTTGTACCATGGAGTATATTTTCCAAGAGCAGTGGTAAATGTCTCACAATATGGCCAAAGCATGGTTCGTCTGATTGTGTCACTCATGAATTAAGTTAAAAGTTGAAAAGGGAGAAAAGTACAACACAGTAATAAAAGTCACTATCTGAGTGCTCTCACACAACCAAAACTGTCATCATAATGTTTATGGAGAGTGCATTGACCATGTCCTCCTTCTAGAGAGAGAAAGCTTAGAAGTAGCTGTGTGGGTTATCATTTGCTATTGTTCCTCTCCTCACAACTGGCAGCAAGGCAGTGACTAGTAAAATGGCAAGGGGTGACTAGTTGAGCTTCTGTTGAAAGAAAAAGAAGTACAATCCAAGTAGCTGATAAAATCATAATGGCGGATAATTAATAGCTAACTAGGAAAATAAGCCAAGAATAATAAAACAAGTTATTGATCTTTTTTTTTTAATTACCAAACCTCTATCTGTAGGTCTGGCTTAATGGTCTATGAATGGAGTGAAGCAAAGCTTGCTTAAACTAGCCCTCATCTTTCCAAGGAACTGATGAAATGTGTGTTGTGGAATTTTTGTATTAGACCTTAGAATCTCATTATCCTGTTTGCTGTTTATGAATGACATGTGGGAAAGTTTTAAGAAAAGCAGGGATTGTTCTAAATTCCCCCTTCTCCCTCAGAGGTCTGCAGTATCCAATTATTCTGTGACAACACTTGATCCATTAAACAGAGCACTTTTGAGATGCTTCCAAATGAAGTTAAAATAGATTATGATTGTCAAAAATGTGCATTACATGCTTTTTAAACATTTTTTCTCAAACATGCCTATTGTTATTTATACTGTAGTAGCACCTAACGACCTGCAAGATCATGTGCCCATGGAGCAAGGTGCTGCACATAAACATATGAAGACACAGTACCTGCCCTGATGAATTTACAGTCTAAGTAGGGATGACAAAGGATGATGGAAAGGAAATGATATTATTATCACAATTTTACAGATATAATGGCATAGAAAGATTACGTGTTTTGGGGCAGAGATGGGAATAAAACCCATATCCTCTGAACAGTGCTTTTACCACAAGAGCTTTCTATCTCTTCCGTCTTAGATCATTTCACAAACTGCACACAGAAAACATTAATTTACATGCTCAATATTCAAGATTTGTGATTGGAGCACTCATATTGCAGGGTGTTATTTCTATTTTGCGGTTAGATCCTCCTATAGTTGTAAAGAGGAAAGTGCCCAAACAAATCACTGAGTAGCTGGGCTTGGGTAATTATCCATTTGATATAATGTTTGACCACACTTCAGAAACCCAGCTACAAACTCGGGCTGGAACATGGATCAAAAATATCTCCAGGTGGATGACTTTTCTGTTACTTGGGCATCCATGCACCCATGCAGGCAGTTACTTGTGAACAATTATATTAGTATAAACATTGAGGATTATTTCAGACATGAGTTATGAATTAAAAGGAGCTAAACTTAGATAATTAATTTGAAAAGATTACTTTTAGCTGCTCTTCTTAGACCTGCCAGTACAACTTTTTGCTTTACTCTGTTCTGCCAATGTTGTCTCCAAAATTATATATATTGGGCTGTTGTTGTTTTTTTAATTAACGTCCTGGCAAATGGATGCTCATAGGTTGTTTGAGTCACTACAATATATATGCATTACATTTGAATAAAATGATTTTTTGGGAAAATAGAAAAGTAGTTAACTCTCACTCTACTTGCTTTTCTTATGAACATGAAAAGGATCTCTGCAAAATTCTGAGATGGTCTAATTTGCACATTCTCTTATGTTAGGAAATGTATTCTTTTCAACTACAGATTATAAGAACAGGCAGCCTAATGGAGCAAGCCTCTCAAATTCCATTTAATAAAATTTGTTTCCCAACCTCAATTTCTGTGAAACCCATTATGAACTCCAGAAAATAATTATTGGACTTTTAAAATCTACACTGCAGTAGAGGTTTCTTTAAAAATAAAAATAGTGAAATCTGTCTGATTGGGTATTGTTGATTCTTGTTAGGACATTGGAATACAATGCAGATAATGAAACACGCTTGTTAATGTATCTGAAACTATTTTCTAGCCTGTCCCCATAGAAGAAGCTGGATCCTTTCAATATAGCTATATAAAATATAAATGAAGTCATTTATGAACTGCTGTAACTCAAACCCTGTTCCAGGCCTCTACTGGAAATGAGATCTACAGTCTCTGCATTCTTATGTTGGGGGGAATAAACACAATTAGTTTGTAACACATAGACAAAAGAACCCTAAATCCTGAAAACAGTGAGAAAAAAAGAGAAAGAGATTTGTTATGGTTATATTAAAATACAAAATCACCCTGAATGCCTCTTGGTGTACACAGCCGAAGGCTCTTTTATAGTAACAATATAATAAAAAGTGAAAATTGTGTTCTTTCAAAGAATAACCAGAACAAGCAGATTACATTTCAGATTAAATACAAAGGGCTCCATTGGCATTGCATTTTAGATCTTGTTCAAAGGGATTTCTACATTCATGGCATCATATATATAGTAGCCCAGTGTCTGAGAGTCTGTAACGCTGAAATGCTGGCTGTTCCCTCTGGGGGGCACTGTTGCCTGAAATGCTTGCTGTTCCCTCTGGGCAGCCCATGCTGCATGGGGAGTGCAGGGCCCAAACAGCCGCTTGCGCCGCTTGCTCCCCCATGGCGGCCCGGCTGAGCAGCGGAGAAGTCACCCGAATGCCATGGCGGGAGGTGAAGGGGGGCGGTGCCCGAGTGAGAGGCAGGAGGGGGAGGAGAAGAAAAAGAAAGAGACAGCGATAGAGGCAGGAGGTGGAGGAGAGCTGAAGGAGAGAGAGGGGGAGGCAATAGGAGGAGGAGAGAGAGAGAGAGAGAGAGAGAGAGAGAGAGAGAGACAAAGCAAGGGACCGGAGGCTCAGTAGAGAAGACCGATGTGGAGGAGAGACCTGAAAATCCCGTCTTATGATGGGCTAATTGGCTAGTATGGCAAGAAAGAGATGGCTTCAAACCAAAAACCAAAGCACCTCCAAAGTTTGGGATTTTAGAATCTGAACTCAGAGACACACATGAACTTCTCAGTTGGGGTATGTCTACACTACAGCGCTAATTCGAACTAACTTAGTTCAAATTAATTAATTCGAACTAAGCTAATTTGAACTAGTGCATCTAGACCTAAAAACTAGTTCGAATTAGCATTTTGCTAATTCAAACTAGCATGTCCACATTGAGTGGACCCTGAACCGAGGTTAAGGATGGCCGGAAGCAGTGCCGGCAGGGCATCAGAGGAGGACTTAGAGCGTGGAGATGCTGTCTCAGGCTAGCCGAGGGCTGTGCTTAAAGGGACACGACCCCCACCCCAGACAGACAGTTCTCAGGGGTTCCCCGCTTGCAAAGCAGTCCTGGCTTGGAGTGCCCTGAGTGCCCACACTCGGCACATCACAGCACTCGGCCATCAGCCCGGCTGCACTTGCAGCAGGCTGCCATCTGGAAGGGGGGTCAATCGAGGGACTTCAGGAGAGCTTCCACCCCAGAAGCCCACAGAGCCAGCCCAGTCCTCCCCATCGGGGGCTCGTACCCATTCCTCCCTCACCTCCTTCCACTTACCCCTCCCTAGCCCCCCTTCCTCATGTACGAAGTAAAGGACACGTGTGTTCAAAAATAGAAACTCTTTCTTGAACAAAACTTGGGGAGATTGGGAAAAGGAGGTGGGAGAGGGGAAGAGAGAGGGTGGGAGAGGGGAAGGCAACTAAAATGGGGGTTTGGAACAGGTCCCATATGAAGAGAGGCTAAACAGACTGGGACTTTTCAGCTTAGAAAAGAGGAAACTGAGGGGAGATAGGATAGAGGTCTATAAAAGCATGAGTGGTGTGGAGAGGGTGCATAAAGAAAAGTTCTTCATTAGTTCCCATAATAGAAGGACTAGAGGATGCCAGATGAAAGGAATAGGTAGCAGGCTTCAAACTAATAACAGAAAGTTCTTCTTCACAAAGCAAAGAGTCAATCTGTGGAACTCCTTGCTGCAGGAGGCTGTGAAGGCTAGAACTAGAACAGAGTTTAAAGAGAAGTAAGATAAAGTCATGGAGGTTGGATCCATGGAGTGGTATTAGCCAGGGGGTAGAAATTGTGTCCCTGGCCTCTGTTTGTGGAAGGCTGGAGATGGATGGCACGAGACAAATGGCTTGGTCATTGTCTTTGGTCCATCCCCTCAGGGTACTTAGTGTTGGCCGCTGTCGGCAGACAGGCTACTGGGCTAGATGGACCTTTGGTCTGACCCAGTACGGCCATTCTAAGCTCAGGGCTAAGGGTCGGGGGTCTCACTGGACCACCTTGATTTTCATGCAAACCTGCTCCTGGGTGGCCAGGCTGGCAGCTATCCTGCTCTAGACGGCCACTTTCCTGTGCCTAGTGCGGAGGTCGTGGATAAGGTCCACGATGTCCGCACTAGACCAGGCGGGTGCCCGCCTCTTGCAGACCTGGGCAAGCTCCCGGGAGCTGCCAGCCTGGTCCCGGGAAGAGGTGGAGGGCTGGGTGGCAGCGGGTGGCTGGCTCGAGCTATGCTAGGTGCAGGGTCTGCTGGCTGGGTGCTGGCAGGCTTGCATCTGGCACGGGCACTGTAACCAGCCCGTGCCTCTTTAAGGGCTCTGGGGCCGGGAGGGGGGCAGACGAGTTTCCCTGGTGGTGCCCAGAGTGGCCACCAGGGCACGCTGGGGATGGCTAGCCTCCCACTAGTTCGAATTAAGTGGCTACACAGCCCTTAATTCAAATTAGTGAATTCGAACTAGGCGTTAGTCCTCGTGGAATGAGGTTTACCTAGTTCGAATTAAGCGCTCTGCTAATTCGAATTAAGTTCAAACTAGCGGTTCGCGTGTGTAGCGCCTATCAAAGTTAATTCGAACTAACGCCTGTTAGTTCGAATTAACTGTGTAGTGTAGACATACCCTTGCTTCTTATCTCTATGACATGGGTGAAAAATTAATTTCCAAACCTCGCTGGTGCATGGAAAAAAGAGGGGGGTTATTAGTCATGTGCCAGTTTTGCAGGTTGAATCTATCCTGAACAGTAACTAATGGAACAAAACCACTGGGGCTTTAGCTTACATTCAAAAGACCCACCTACTCCCTGAAGCATTATGAGTACAATGCAACCAAATAATATGTTTCCTTTGTGTTGCATTGCATTTAGTTACCGTGTCTTTAGATCAAGGGTGGGCAATAATTGTTAATGAGGGGCCACTCCAAGAATGTGGTGAGTTTTCAAGTGCCACATTCTTCCAAGACGTTAATGGAAGAGATATGGGGTCTAGGATGGAGACTGGGTACACAAGGAAGCTCAGGGTAGGGGACTTGAGTACAAAAGGAAGTGTGGAGTCTAGGAGGGAGGTTTGGGTGAAGGAGGGAGTTGTGACCTGGGGCAGAAGATTGGAGTTTGGGGGTATATGTAGGATCTAGGAGAGTGTCTGGGGGCAAGAAAGGATTCTGACTTGCAGGAGGAGTATAGGAAGGAGTACAGTGTCTGAGAGGGAGGAGGTTGTAACTTATGTCAGGGGTTCAGGAGAGGATGGAAAAATGTGAATGGAGACCAGAGGTATGGATTGGGATGCAGGGTCTGGGAGGGGGCATGGGTGCAGAAGTGGAGGTACAGAGGATTACATGGGGTAGGAGAATAGGAGGTGAGTAGATGGTTTGGTTTACGAGGGGTAGAAGTACAGAAGGAGAGCACAGGGTCAGGAGGATGGAAAGGCTGGAGTGCCACAGACAGGCTCTGGCCAGGAGGTGCTTCCCTAGGTGGCTCCCTGACAGCAGCCTAGCAGGTTTCCTCAGGGCTCCCTGACTGCCCCGCCCCTGCATTCTATTTAGAGTGTGCGGCTGTAGGAACCATGTGCTGCTCTGAGTGCAGCTAGTGGGGAGGTGGTAAGCTTCACCTCCTGCCTGCCCACTAACTGGCAGCTCCCATTGGCTGATTTCCAGCCAATGGGAGCTGCAAGGTTTTGCAGGGGGTGAGGCAGTATGCAAAAACTCTCCCTCCTCTTAATTGCAGTGGAACTCAGAAGCACATAGACCCCTGCAGCCAGTCGCTCTGACTGGCATGCAGGAGCGGGGACTACAAACTGGATCTAGTGGCTTGGTGGCCAGTGAAGTTCTCAGGCCATATTTTGCCTGGCCTTGCGTTAGATGATAAATGTATCAGAACAGAGAGCTGTGTATTGTTGGCATACTAGACCTATAGCAGCATGTATATTCATGGTTCATTAGAAAAATAATACATACAATGAACAATCAATGCTACTAATGCTACCAAAATAGGCTGAGAGCTCTTTGTATCTGTCCCTGTGCTTGTATACTGGAGTAAAAGGTATAAAAGGCCTTCCCCCCACTTGCATGTCTTTGAAGAAACTAACTATAATCTTTACATTTGACTCTCCGGGATTCAGGAGGGAATGGAGAAGTGCCACACTCCACTGTGTTCGGAGATGTCACAGTGGCTGAAATCTGTCTGTACTCCTGGAAGCCTGCCTTATTCCCATTGCCTCCAGCAGCTCTCACCAGGGTAGTATAATGCTATATTACCACTTATTGTGAGCTGTATAGTAAAGGAACACTTCAGCCATTGGAAACTAGCCTGTAAATCTGCCAGGAGCCATTCATTCCCAACCTGCAGAGCACCACAGATAACAGCTGTAATATTATGTAGCCCATATGATCTTTAAAGTTCTTCACAAATGTAAATTAATGCTCATAATATGTGTATGAATATTTCCCACACTTTCTTAGAGATGGAAAAACAGGGCACCGAATGGTTGTCACCTTCTCAAGGCTCAGAAGTTATCAGTGTCTGAACTGAAACCAAAACAGCAAGAGGTTCTTAATCTCAGTCTTGTGTCCAAAATTTTAGAATGGGTCTATCTTGTCTCAATTATATATTCTCTATATCAAGAGTTCTCAACCATTTTGCACTCTTACTTCACACCGCCTTGCTCCCAATCATTTCCTCTTAATTTGCACCAACCACACTTTCTGGAGCCCAAGTGCTTCAAACCAAGGGCTACTAGAATTGCCTAATAGTTTATGAAAGGCATTTGGCTTGCCTGACAAGTTTTCTTATTAATTCCTAAAGAAATCTCAGAAGGGTAGCCAAGTTAGTCTGTATCTGCAAAAACAATGAGTGCTGTGGCACCTTAGGGTATGTCTACACTAGCCACCCTAGTTCAGACTAGGGTGGCTAATGTAGTCATTCGAACTTGCAAATGAAGCCCGGGATTTAAATATCCCGGCCTTCATTTGCATGTTCCCAGGCGCCGCCATTTTTAAATGCCCCGCAGTTTGAACTACCTGCCCGCGGCCACACATGGCATGGGCTAGGTAGTTCGAACTAAAGCTCCTAATTCGAACTAATGTTACTCCTCATTGCAGGAGGAGTAATGTTAGTTCGAATTAGGAGCTTTAGTTCGAACTACTTAGCCCGTGCTGCGTGTAGCCGCGGGCAGGTAGTTCAAACTACGGGGCATTTAAAAATGGCGGTGCCCGGGAACATGCAAAGGAAGCCTGGGATATTTAAATCCCAGGCTTCATTTGCAAGTTTGAATGCCTACATTAGCCACCCTAATCCGAACTAAGGTGGCTAGTGTAGACATACCCTTAGAGACTAATAGATTTATTGGGGTATAAGCTTTCATTAGTACTGATCTAAGAGAGTAATGTTGGTAAATGTATGTACATCTAGTGCATGTAATAATGATCAATAAATATAGAGTGGTCTGAGCTACTGGCACTTATCACAAACTGGAAATTTGTTCTACAGAATCTACCTTGAAAATCCAAAGTAGGTCTCTTGCAGTTATAATTGTGAAGAAAATATCCAAAATATGAAGCATGCATAACTATCCAGTCAGGAGTCATCAGAGAGCCTGGAACAGAGAATGAACTACCTCATTCCTCTCCACAGGGTATTTACACAGACATGTAGGGACGGCCATTTAAACATCAGCACAAAATATTTCAATCCTAATGTGAGGAAGAAAAGAGAGGATCTGTAATGTGCACAATTTCTAGCAAGTAACATCTCATTTTCGTGCTACAAATGGATGGTGATTGGAAGACTGCATTGTTTCCGACCACTTAAGAAGGAAGCAAGCTAAGTAGCCTAGTAGAGCTCATGGGCACTGGGATATGGGGATAGGACTCGAGAAGCCAATACATTTCAGAGAGCATGCAGGATTGTATTTTACACAACTGCACAATATAGTGTGAGTGATATTGAATTCTTAGAATTCACATGGAAGAAGGGTGTTTTTTTCCTCTGGGCAAGGTTTGGAAGAGTACCATCACCTTTTCTACCCAATTTGATAATTGGACCATCAATAACAGAGAGAGGTATTATGCCAACTTCTTTGCTAATTTATATCAACCCTAACTATAACAGTCCTTGTTATTCCAGTCCTGACTTTCATGCCCTAGGGAAATAGTCTCTCCAAATTACAGTAGAGGTACCTTTACCATACCTATCCTGTGACTAAAGGGAGGACTTGAGCCTTCAAAGATGTCATGGTAGCACCTTTTGCTGGCACTGAATTTTTCTCACTCCCAACAAAGACCTTTAAAAAAATCTAGTAAAACAGGAAGTTTTCATCCAGTGAAAAGAATATTCAGTCAGAAGATGAACAAATTAAAATATGTCCTTGCTTTGGTCCTTGCTGAAATATAAGCCTGGCCAAACATGCCCTACAAAACAAAGAGAACCATTTAGCCTGTGATAGTATCAGGCTTTCTCTTTCTATGTCTATCTGTCTATCCGTTTGGCTTTCAAAAGAAAATGCATGGCCATATTTAAAGCAAACCAGCAACATGATTAAAAGGACACCACACAGAGACACATAAAACTGCCCTGTCTCCTTCATCTGTTCTCCTGGTGCAGTGATTAACCTTTGAGTTTATGAGTATTTTTGCACTTGCCTCAGATAAAATATTTTATGAGTTCTTACCTCCCAGGCAACTTGGATTAAACTTATCAGGTCAGGAAGATAGTGGGCCATAATGTCTGTTCCCTCAGAAATCATATCTGCCTCTTCACTACATTATTGGAACATTCTTTGCACAAAACAGATGGAAACATCAAGGCAAGAAGTAAGACAACTTGTTAAGGTCACATTCCACTCTCCTATACATCAGTCATGCTTAACTGATTCTTAGCCCCACCTAAAGACAATTGCAATACATTATGAGAGCTGAGAATATGAATAAGATCATTTTCATTTTCCCATTAATTCCCACTTGGAATGGCTCCTGCCTCTGCAAAAGTTTCTTTGGCAGTGTACTTTCTAATGACTGATTGCTACCTTTCAACCAACAGCACAAAACGACAGATTCATTTTTGTCAAACGTCTCCCTCTCTGACATGGCATTTCAGGTTCCTGCTCTTAATGTCATTCTAAACAAATTTTTAAAAAAGGATGCTGAAAGGAGATTTTGCAGGTGCATAGTTTAAAAGGACATCTTTTTTGTGCACTTACTAATGCTGTTTAGTTTCTTCCTCACAACTATCTGACAGCACATCTCACTCCAAACTGTACATAGAAGGACTCAATCATCCTAATTCTTTGTCCATGCCCCTTCTCTTGAACAGGGTGTGTGAGTAATCATGTGTCAAATCTGAACCTGCCTTACAGCTCCTAATCATTTAGGTAAATTGAAATAACATGAATGCAAAGCTGAAAATATTTTTCGAAATCTTATTGGCTTTTCAGAATGTGCTTTATATTTTATTCACAAAAAATGCCATACTTGTGAAAACAGACTGACAGTATTAGAAATTCTGTTAATAAAATAGTAATCACAGAAACACAGGAATAGCCAGAATAGTGCCGGGGTGTCTAAACCCTGCACTGTAGCTAACCCACTACGCCCACAGCCCTGCTGGGCATGCTCGTACTGGAGATAGACTATAAAAACCTCTGGAGCAGCTCAGTCAGGACTGATGGCTGAAGGGGAAGGAGGCACTGAGGAAGCTCCAGGGAAGGAAATGCAGCCAGACCAAGCAACGGCAGTAGGGGCAAGATGTACTACATGAGTAGCCTCAGAGACAGAATGACATTATGGGGAAGAGATGTGCAAGCAACCGATTGGAAGTAGACCAGGGTGGGAAATTAATCCCCGAGTACTCAGAGTGCTGCAGCAGGATTCACTGTAGAGTGAGCAGTGGACTGGGCCACTGTCAATGGGGCCCTGAGTTGGGACCCAGTGGAGTGAGAGAACCCAGGTGCCACAACCCCCTCCTATGGTCTGCGGGGCCGTATTACCCTGAATAGCAGGGACTTACATATGGACTCAAGCCATAGGGCTCTATTACCCTCAGTAGCAGGAACTAGTATACGGACTCAGGCCACAGGGCTGAAATATCCTGAATCGAGGGTTGGAGGTACAAACTGAGACTGTTGAGCCATTCTATAAATTGACGTGGCAACAGGCAAGTCACCCAATTGAACTTGGTTAGACTTGAGAGGGCTCCATTGGTAGGTGGCCCCTTGACAACATGGTGGAGAATGTGGACACTAAACCAATCCCTCTCTTGAGAAACGGGATGAGTGGCAAGCCAGACAATACACACTATAGAGAACCCAGGGAAGGAGACTAGTGAAGCTAAAGCCATGGATCCAGGGAAGCTGTTTGAGTGTCTGCTGAAGAACTAACAGCAGCAGGCAACGCAGTTGCAGCAACAACAAAACCAACTGCTGCAGCAGTTGGTCGCCCAACAACAGCTGCAAGCAACTCAGCAGCAGGAGCAGCAACAACTGCTATGAGAACTTGCCACCCAGCATCTGCCCCAACAAGACCAATGGTTTCAGCAACTAGCACTGCTGTGGAGGTCAGGTCCTGCATCTGTTACTATCCCACCAAGAGATGGGATCATGGGAGACATGCAGAGGCTGTCCATCTGCCTCAACAAGATGGGACCTAGCGATGACCCTGAGGCCTTCCTGGTGACCTTTCAGACGGTCACAATAGTGTCCAGATGGCCAGAGGAACATTGGGCTACTATATTAGCTCCATATTTGACAGGGCCTGCTCAGGTGGCATATTGTAATTTAGACCCTCAAGATGCCTTGGACTATCACAAGGTTAAGGGGGTAAATCTAGACCAGATGGCCGTTAGTCCATAAACTTACCAAAACCAATTCCACCAAGAATGATACCCCTAGGGGCCACACCACGATCCACGGCACAAAAACTCTGAGATTATCACTGGTGGCGGATTGAAACCGAGAGACAGACAGGGGTACAGGGTGCAGAGGCAATGGTCCTGAGCAATTTTATAAATCCTTCCCACCAGGGGCCAGAGGTGGGTGAAGTAGTACTGCCTGAATTCCCTTAATGAGGCTGTCTTACAGATGGAAGACTACTTGGCAGCAGAGGGGCAGGTGAGCAGATGAATGTCAGGCCCCTAGACCCAACGCTGCGGGCCCACCCTCCAGCGAGAACCCAGAGACTCCAATACTATGCCCAGATACAGTAACCTGATGTGGAACCAGTGAGGAAGCAACCAACAGGACTTCCACTGGCCTGGGGGAAGAATACTTGGCTAAACAAAGCAGAGGAAGAGATGCCAGGAAAGATAGAAAGGGCGAGTCAGGGCAAATGTTATACATAAGGACACAAATCACACTTTCAGCGAGATTGCCCCTACATGGATTATAGTTACGGACAGATGCTGATGGCAGGCCATAGGGCCAAGGGGAGAGACCCTGCTAAGTTGTTAGTGAGCCTGGGGGTAAAGAGGTCCTGGTAAATGTCCTAGTCAACTCTAGGTGCAGCCAGACATTGGTGCGGGTCGGCGTCCCCTGAGCCAGTAGAGGCTAGGGCTGAAATACCCTGAATTGATGTTCACGGGTACAAATTAAGAATGGGCCATCCTGCAAATTAACATGGTAATGGGCAAGTCATCCAACCGAAATATATAAGGCTTGAGGGGCCTCCATGGAAAGGTCACTCCTCAACACCATATCAAATCAGACTAATGTCTGTCCATTTTTTTTAAGCATGTTTGGGAATTTTGGGGGGGATGAAATGTTTCTTCATCAGAAAATGCTGATTCCATGAAAACCAGTCAGTGGTTGTAAAAGGTTCCCCATGCTTCCTGTCAAAGAACTTTACTCTTGCTGTAGAGGGATATGTGGACTGGCCAATATGAGGGAAAACAGGTAGCTGGTTACATCCTTTGCTTACAAAGGGGTGGGGGTAAATGAAAGCACCTTCTTGTGACTGGATTCACAGGGACACAACCATATACTAGATTACAGACTGAACATACCAGCTCATTGAACACACTGTTGACCACTGAAAAGCTGTCAGGATATAATAACTTTCTGTCATGATAACTACATTGGGCTAGATTTAAACAAATAATGGTGTAACTTGGAAATAAAAGCTAGAATCTTCATTTGTTACTGCTGCTAACTCCTGCCTCATTTTTTTCAGCTCTGCTTGGAAACTTTCATTTGTGCTGAAACAAAGAGGGGAAGAGGAGGTTGCTAAGTCTCTCTGTCCTAACTACTTCAAAAACTAGCTCCAGAGTGCAGTTTGCTGTACTGAGCAGCAACACTTCTGCAGCGTTTGCTGCAGCAGAAATAATATAGATATACACACTGTAGAAATGTGTTTTTCAGTGCTTAGTCATTAAGATGTAAACTGTCACAGCTTCATTGCAAGATACTGTCAGGTCAGAAGAGGGGGAAAAATGAAACAGATGAATTTCCTTTGCAGTTTCCCTCTGGGATTACCCTGCTGAAATGCCAGGCCAGTTCTACTGTTTTTTGCATCAACAGATGGTAGACGGCATCATTCCTTGTGTTTGCTTCGTATTTGGTAAATTGCAGGTCACATCTGGTCCGGCCTCTGTTCAGTCTGAACAGATGGAAATTCATGTTCTTTATTGGCTGCTGTGAAAGAAGTATAAGGCAGGGAAGAAAGGGACGTGGCATGGAATGAAAAGAGGAAAACAGAGAGAATGCCTTAAGATGACACAAAAATTTGCAGCTGATGAGGTCTGAAGATACTTCGGTGGTAATTGTGATAGACAGAGAACAACACAAGCACTATTTTAATCACTCATTTAGAGGAAAGAAAATAACTCCAAGGGCTTCATGCCTCACTTCATCAGATCTGACATTTACGAAAGGAAGTTTCCCAAAATTGTCTCTGCTGCCCCTCCCCACAAGGTAACAGAGACTACGTAAGAATGCCCCAAATTAATATACATTTTCCAGCTACTTGCCATCATGATGTTTCTTTTAGATCAAAGATGGGGAACCTGTACATGGTTTTCAGAGTTAGCCACTGGCAGGTTGCTAGGTAGTTTGTTTACCTGAGCATCCATAGGAACAGAGCCCCATAGCTCCCAGTGGCCATGGTTCGACATTCCCAGCCAATGGGAGCTGTAGGAAATGGTGCAGGATGGACCACTGCTTCCCACAGCTCTCAGTGGTGGGGAACAGTGAACTGCAGCCACTTAGAGCTGCAAGTGGCTGTACCTGTGGATGCTCAGGTAAACAAACTGGCAGCCTGCCAGCGGCTAGCCCTGATGAACCATGTGTGTCCAGCATCCTGTTTTAGATAGGGAACGGTTGGAAAATACTATGTAAAAAATTAACATATTTTTGTGTGTACATGAGTGAGTGGGAGGGGCAGAGAGAGAGAGAGAGAGAGAGAGTGGTGTTCAACCATTATGTGGAATTTTATAATTTTTTAAAAAAAAGTTAAAACAATTTATATAAATTTGTGCATGTCTCTCCATTTTTTTGTGAAATTTTCATGACACTTTTATTGTATTTTAAAGTTCAAAAGTGCTAATGAAAATACAGATATGCAGATGCAAAAAAAGTGCAGCAAGTTTTTTGGTTTTTTTTTTTGTTAGAAATTGAATACTGAATTTAAATTATCATTAAAATAATCAATGTTTTGAAATTTTGACTGTGACAATCTGGGTCTCCTGTGATGTCAACCGATGAGCTGAGATACCACTTAGCCTTCACTTTTCTGCCAGACTAGGCACCCTTTAATCTGTTTTGCTGAGCCTGGCTCTTAAACCTCCTCCAGCACACACACACAGGTAGAGCCACATCCAATCCCAGAACCACACAGACACTAAAATTGGCTCTGGAAAAGGTCAGTTCAAAGGACTTTCCACTGCTCAGAGGTGTTTGCTTCCTTTGGATTGGATCAAACAGTGCTGGCACACAGGCTGAATACATGTAGAAATGAAGACAAGATGATGTCCACTGATATTGCCATACCAGCAGACAGAAATATAAAAGAGAAACAACAGAAAAAGAAGAAATATGAAGAACTCTGTTAGAAAGCAGAACAATTATGGAAAACTAGAACAAAAATGATCCCAATGATTTCTGAAAAACATGGAGCAATCTCTAAGGGTATGTCTATTCAGCAGGGCTAAAGTGGAATTAAGTTATACAACTTCAGCTACATTAATAGCATAGCTGAAGTTGAAATAGCGTAATTCGGCATTTGGAGCTGTCTATACAGCAGGAAGTCAAAAGTAGAGTACTCTTCCTTCGACTTCCTGTACTCCTCATGAAATGAGGGTTACCATGAGTCAGAGTCAAAAGTCCTCCATCTTGACATTATTTCAAAATAAAGGCTTGTAGTGTAGACATGCACTATGTTGCTGCTGTGTAGATGTACCCTAAGGGGCTATCCGAGCAGGTTAAGCATAGGTTCAAAGTATAAGACATCATGATGAGCGACCTCCAGAAGACAGTGGTCTGCCTGAATTTTAAGGAAAGCCAAATGTGAAGAAGTGCCTCTGAGCACTTAAAATACAAGACTTTTATGGAGGGTTGAACAAAATGCTGGATTACCCAAACTGGTTTGTCAGTTCATTGTTAGGATTTATTGATTACATATAAGGATAAGTTTAAGACAATAATGTTCCCCTTTTTGTGCTTAAAGATCATGTAATACTGAGGGTTAAAAATAATAATAATCATAACCTGCTCAGAAACAACCCGTTCAACATGTTTCTAGAAAAAAAAATTACCACTTTCTGCCTTTGTCATTCAAATGAACACGTTATCCTTTGGCTCAAATAAAGCACCCCCTAGGTGCTGCTTTATGATGGGTTATGCTATTAACCACACTTGAAAAGACTTAGAACAGTTCAAGCAAAAGCAATATATAAAAGAGTTGCAGGCGGATTTGTTCCTCTCTTTTTATTCCATACAGGCTTGCAAGGCAGCATGGAGGCTTGTACCTAGCCATCATCTTAGCAGCTATTCTGGAGGAGGAGGAACTTTTTATTACCCCATGACGCAAATAACATATTTGACACATGCTGGCTATCTCACCCTAGTATTTCCTGCTCTTGAACAAGCATCAAAGAGAAAAGGAATGAAAAAAAAAAAAAAAAGAAATACACAGCTCTCCTAGTGAGCTAAGAATCTTGTTTTAGTTCCTTTGTTTGCTTGTTTTTAAAACCAAAACACTTTTGTGTACTAATTTAAGAACTAATTTTCATACCATTCCTAGCTTAGTAATTCCTGAGTTGAATGGAGCTACTTGTGGAGCAAAACCTCAATGCAGCCAAGCAATTAGCATATGATTAACTTCAAGAACACATAAAAGTCCATTCTTATTTCACCAAAGCACTAAGAACACCTGATTGAGTCCTGTTGACCTTAATTTTGAAAGCACATTGCTGACTCTGGGCTTCAGGTACTCTCCTCTTGCTGAGGAAGAGCCCCTTAGTTTCAAGGTGGTTTGCTTTTTTGAGTGCCTATCATAACTGCCCCTACAAATATCTGTCTTATGGCCAATATGGGACTATTTAGGGCCAAAATTTCCACACATTATCGTCTAAAAGCTTGAAACATGTCTGTGGTGGTCATCAGATCCAATAATATTTTCAGATCTGCACACACTTCAGAGCTTGCATGTGTACCAGTTTGTTTATTGGTGTGTCTTCTAGACTAATACATAGACTTCTTTCAACAGGCAGCTTTGCAGATACACATAGACTAATGTATTATTGCAATACCTATATCTCATGGAATGTATTGTATTTTCTAAATAAAAAAATGTGATTTTATATATTTAATTATACAAATGTATAGTAAAAATCAGAAAACAAATGAATAACACTTTTTTAAAATCCAGGATTTAAAAAAAAAATCAGGTTAAATGGAACACAAAGGGACTTAATGATATGCACTACTCTCATTCCCACTACAGGTTAGATCATCCAGAGGACTGCTCTAAATTTCTGCCAGCTGGCTACAATTCCTAAGGAATCATATGCCAGCTGAGCACAGCTGGAATACAGTGTCTTCTGGTCTACAGCAATTGACCTTGACCTATTCCTATGTGATGGATATGGGGTGGCTCTTTAATAAATTATGAATACTAGACACCAGTGTTTCTTCAATTTTTGAGTCCACGGACTACCAAACAATAATATTTTTTTATGCAGAACACCTATGAAAATGTTATTTAAAAAAAATTGTCAGACAAAAAACAAAAAAAAAAAAAAAAAACAAAGAAGAAGTTGCAGCACACCTGTGAGTTTTTCATGGAACACCAGTGTTCCACGGGACATAGTTTAAGAAACACTGCTGTAATGACCTGGTTATCGGGATGCTGGTTTAGTTTAATAGCGGGCTTTAAGGGAAAGCAAGCTGAAAGAATGAAAAAGAGCTCAAGATAAACCATCCTCCACATCAGGGTTGCTAAGAAATCTTGCCTGAACTTATAGCTCTGAAGATTCTACCTGAACTTTAGATGGCTTGTAGGATGAATACTGCATGCCAGAAGAGCAAAAAGAGTAGCTATCTCTCCAGGCAGTTATTATGGAATTTTTCAGACTGATACTCAGAACCTGTGGTGCAAAGTTAATTTATCCAGCCCACGATCAAAGGATGTAGTGCTTTACATAAGATGGACAGCCATGAAGCCCGTCTATTGTTTTAAAGTCCTTACCTCCATATACTCTGTTCCTGCCATACAGATTAAGCTATACTTTGGTTGAAGAGTCTTTCTGATCATAGACTTGCAAAGGGCAGAAACACAGAAAATGAGTAACGTTAGTTCAAACCAAGGGGTTTGATTTGAACTAACGCGTCCCAGAGCACACTTCCTGGTTTGAATCCCCAGGCGAGTGGAATAACACACGGGCGAGATTATGCTATGAAGTGTGGGATATTTAAATCCCTGCTTCATTAGCAATTTTGGTCAGTTACATTTGCATCCCTAGTTCGCACTAGGGAGCAAGTGTAGACATACCTGTATTTAATTAACTGGTTTATGGAGCACATGCACAACTGCCCTTTGCTGAGTAGAATCAATACTGTTCAGTGGTATATCATTGAACTTGTACTATAGATGGTTACTGAAAAAGGCTAATTTAGCCCCAACTACAGGGTCTGTGTTTTTAGAGCACAAGGTTCTTAGTTTTCTCCCTGTGGTCACCATGGATTTTCATGTGGCCATAACCTACTGATGACCTTGAAGCCCTACTGGACCCCAATGCTGTTAGAAAATATTCTCAAACTAGGAAGTGACCCTAGAATCTCACTAAACTGAGGTACATTCAATGTAGATTTTTTTAACCTGCCTTAAAATGTCACTCCACAAAACAATTTAATTATGCTTTGTTTTCCTCACATAGGATGATTGTATTGTAGACATATATTATGGCTCCTACATCTCAAACAAATGGAAGCAATTGCACTTCTCTGGGTGCTTTGCAATTGGTTAAAACCTTTCCATGAACTGTGCCTGTTCTTAATAAAATCTATTAATCAAATCTTTAAAATAAACTGGGATTCTTGCAACTGTCCTAATCATATATTGTGCCTGTTTGGGGGGCTGTTTCGTGTTGTTTCCTACCCACCATCATTTCTCTAACCTCAGAATTATTCCTACTAATATAGGAGATCGCAGAAGAGATAAACCTCCTATTTTCATTCTGTTGTGAGAGTGCAGATTTATCTGGGCTGTGCTTGAATGTGTTTCTCTTGTGTAGCGACGATTAAAAAGCAAAATGATGTGAACATACTGTGATCATGTCTTCAAGGTGAATTACATTTATTATATGACATTCTAATTTAAAAGTTACTGGAGGTACCTGATCTGGAGAGATGTCAACTCTGATATTCATTAAAGTTTTAAAAAAAGAGTAAATCTTATAAAAAAATAGCTGCTTCAAAAATAACTGGGTAAAAACAGACCCATTACCAAGGCCAGGCTAGCCCATAAAAGGAGTCTGAGCATATCTGGTTCAGCTATTACCATGGAGTTTTAAAAATATATATATTTACTAAATACTAGTTCACACATATCACACAAACCTGTACATGAACACTCTGGAAAATCTTGAGCATTTTTAACTCTTAGGTGATAAGAATTAGTTGGATCTTTAGATAAAGCACAATACAAACACTTAGAACCCAATTATGTAATGCACTAAGATTTTATATTCATTTAATGCCAATGTAAACACTACCAGACCATAAAGGCTGTATTTTGCATAGTCCCCTGAATATAGATGTTTCCTAGATCAAGACCTTAAAATGTATATTGAAGTTCTTCAGGGAAGAAATTGTGTCTTATCAAATGTTAGCACAACACCTAGTATAATGGATATCTAGTAGAGTGAAAAGTCATCATCAAGTTTTAAGATGGGCAAAACAATGTATTGTTTCTAACCCACATTGACAAAAATGATGTGACACATAGCAGAAATTTTCCAAAATCATTCAGCCTAAAAGAGCCAGCACAGAAAATTTTAACCAGAACCGTTAGCATTTGGTACAATTACAAGCAAGTGAAGGCACACACTTACAATGGGAAGTTTATTGGACAAGGCTATGCTATCAATCTCACATATAGCAACGAATCGTCCATCTCTCGTGAAGCTATATAAATAGAGATCTGTATTTTTCAGTCATATTCATCTTCCTAAAGGACTTGGCTCCATTACTACCCCAAAGCAGTAGCAATACAGTGGAACAGTTCCTCAGCTGGTGTATTTTGTCATAGCTCCTTGGACACCCACTAAAGCTACGTCTACACTACGAGCCTCTTCCACAAGATGAAATGCAAATAGAGCACTCATTTGCATATGTCGCACTCTCATTTGCATTTCCTCCTCGGATCCCTTCTGTGCATTTTGTGAGGAAGAACGGCTCTTGCGCAAAAAGGAGTTTTGCACAAAAAGGAGTTGTCTACACAGCAGTTTTTTGCGCAAAAACCTCTTGCGCAAAAGGGATCCGAGGAGGAAATGCAAATGAAAGTGTGCCATATGCAAATGAGCTCTCCGTTTGACTTTCTTCTTACAGAAGAGGCTGGTAGTGTAGACGTAGCGTAACTGTCAAATGAAAAGATTCTCCTGAGGAAGCACAATCTTGAGTTGCCTGGAATGAAAAACAAGAGTTTGCCATAGCACCAACGAGAATACCAATGTTCCATGTTGTCCGGTACCCTGCAGATAGCTGTTTCCTGGACATGAAAGATAATGGGAAAGAGAACATTTATGCTAATTTATGCAGTATTAATGGGGAGAAAACATTTCTCACTAGCCTCCAAAGCTGCTCGGTTTGTACTCAGAAACCTGAGGTTTATTGCATGCTGCAACTAAACAGACAAAACCTTTTGTCTATTATACCTTCCCAAAGTAGGTCTCTTTCCTGCAGTATATTGGGATGTTTTGCTCTGTACCATCTTAGCTAGCTAAAGCAATGGGGCTTCCACTACATTCCTTAGAATACTATTTGAAAATCAAATTAATATTTAGTTGAAAAGATTATCCCAGTCTCAGCATGAATTTTCCTTTTCTGGTTCCATTCCATTTTATAGTCTTAGTTTACATTGATTACAAGAAATAGGATAGTAAACTTGAATATATCTCTTAAAGTGAGAGAGCAAAGGCCTATAAAGCTGCTCAGAGAGGAATCTCTTTAACTAACAAGCAGTTTTAATAATTTTACACTATTTGTACTACCTAGCCATCTCTTTGAAATCCCAGTGAGCTCCCTGACTTGATTTGGTTTTAGAAGTGATTCCAGGCATTAATTATACTATATATTATGTAGGTTATTACTTTTTTGTCAGTTCTAAAAAATTCCACCTGCTTTTAAATATAAATCATAACACAAATCATGTCAGAATTTGTTTTTAATTTTATACACAATTAATATTTCACTTCCATATTAAAAATGTCTTTAGGTAACTAATAAACCCATCTAAAATATACTGCTAGCTATGCTCAGCAAAAATACATGTTGAAAGCAAATGTAATTGCATAAATATAATCTGTCTAGTTTATAGAAGGGGACTAGTGCTTCAATTCACAATGAAACTTAGGTGCCAAACCCCAGACTTAGGCTCCTAAATCCTAGTTTAACCACCATTATGATCCCAAAAATCTATATTTGGCTGCTAACTAACCTGTCGGCACCTAAACTCAGTTGTGCCTTCATTTTTTATGTAAATGTTCCCTAGATACCTTAATTACTATCTTTGGGCATGAGGAGAGCAGCCTAACTATAGACAGTTAGGCTACATCTAGACTGCATTGCTTTTTTGGAATACCAGAGATATCAAAAAAATTTAAAAAAGGAGAAGCGCTCTTTTGCCATCCCTGTAAACCTTGTTCTACAAGGAATAAGGGATGTGTTGAAAGAGCACTTTCTTTTGACCTTTGGCACCATGTAGACATGTGAGATTTCGAAAGAGCCTCTTTCAAAAGTAAATGGGAAAAATGTTAAATGTTTTCAATTTAACATTTCAGTGGAGACCTAGCCTTAGACACCTAGCTCCCATGTAAATCATGGTGTGAGCCACAAACTAAGGGAAGATAGACTCTCTGTGAGGCCTGGTCTACTAGGCATACTCAGAGGCTGTCTACTGGGAAAGGTCCCTTTCAAAATTAGGCTGGGAGAGGAGGCGCTTACTTCATAACTTTTAGCTCAGTGATTAAAGCACTCATCTAGAATGTGGGAGTCCCATATTCAATTCCTCCCCTCTCTGCATGATTTGGAGAAAGAACTTGAATAGGAGTCTTCCAGCTCTGAGCAGGGTGCTCTAGCCACAGAGCTATGGGATAATCTCATGGCAGCATGCGGCACCCTCAGGTTCTCCTGTGGAAGCTCTTCCACTGTGAATAAGGGATTTAAAAAAGTCATTAGAGAACAGGGTAGATGCCCAAACCATCATGTTATAGAGTCATTCTCATTGTCTTTTGCCCCTTGTCACTATTATTTGTAGAAAGTGGGACAGTTTGCCAATAGCTCAGTGGTTAGGATGCACACCTGAATGAGACCCTTCTTCAAATCCTCTCTATCAAGCAGAGGGGGAAACTGAATCTTGATCTCCCATATCCCACGTGAGCACGCTGGCCATAGGGCTAAATATTATAAGGTAGGAACCAACCCCACCACTTGTGCTGCAGGACATGGGAAGGACACTTCACCTCGGCATCTCCCATTGACTGACTTAGGTGGCTCCTATATCATAGGCTGGTTTTTGTGAATCTCATGTTTAGGCATCCGCCTCTTCTCTTAAGGAGGCTAGGGCACCCAACTCAGGCTTTGTGGATCCCAATTTTCTATATATTTGGGCATTGTGTATAATAGAAAGATAATGTGCAAGCCAGCTAATGCTATTATAGACATTACTCACCAATATATTATACTCACCAAAATGCTATTATAGATATTACTCACCAATATAAGGATGATAAAAATACCTAGAAGACCATGATACAATAGGGGCTAATCAGAATGATTTCTGAAAAAGACAACTGCGGCTTACCAATCTATGAGAACTCTATGACAGTGTGAACAAAGCAGTGGCTAAAAGAGAACTAACTGACATAGTTTATTCAGATTATCAAAGAACCATTGAAAAAATTCCTCATAAGAGTTTAGTAAAGGGAATTAGACAGTCATGGGGAGACAGACAGATCTCATGCCTCAGTTTCCTTATTTACAGAATGATGATAACAGCACTGACCTAACTCATGGATTTAAGTGATATCCCAAACTCCTGTGGGATCCTAGATGGCAGGTGATACATAAAACACAGTATTATTCTTACAGTATGATTGATTTTGTAGGGGATGGCTTTTTTTAAAACAATGTTTTTCTCCTCTTCATATACAATTTAAATCCTTTCCATCACTCGTAGAAAGTAATGTCTGAGTCTAAACAAATGATCTCTCTAAAAATCCATCACAAAGTGTTCAAGCTGTGAACTTCTTTCTTTATGCTATCATAACAAGAGTCTTCCTTCTGTCCATCCCGCCCGCACCTAATTTCTAATCATTTTGTTTTATATACCATTTAAAAGTCAGCAATTCTGGCTTGTTTAGATTTCATTTTCTGCCTGAGATGCTACAGGCAGCTGCCACAGCTCCAGGTAATGATGCACTTAGCCTGCGTTTACATTTCCTGAATGTTTCCCAACTTAAAACAGCTCTTAATTCTAAGTAATCCCAAATTTAGCTGAATTGCCTCCATAAAAAGGCTGCACATATGGCTCACTGCCCACACCTGTGTTTGCACATGTCTGGTGCTGCTAAGCTAAGCCTTCTTCTTTTTAATGCAAGCATACATTGCATCCCTGATTTTGACATAGGTTTTTTTTAATGGGTGGCTTATCTTACATCTTGACTTTAGCACACAGCCCCCTATAATAAAATCCTAAGTATAATTCTTATTAACAATACTTAAGTATAATTTTTCCTTACCTTCTCATTAACAAACTAGGGAAGTACAACCTAGATGGGGCTACTTTAAGGTGGGGGCATAACTGGCTGGATAACCATTCTCTCTGAGGCTGTGTCCAGACTCCATGCCTCCTTCGACGGAGGCATGTAGATTAGCCACATCGGAAGAGGGAAATGAAGCCGCGATTAAAATAATCGCGGCTTCATTTAAATTTAAATGGCTGCCCCGATCTGCCGATCAGCTGTTTGTCGGCAGATCGGGAGAGTCTGGACGCGATGCCCCGACAAAGAAGCCTTTCTTCATCGACACAGGTAAACCTGGTTTCACGAGGCTTACCTGTGTCGATGAAGAAAGGCTTCTTTGTCGGGGCATCGCGTCCAGACTCTCCCGATCTGCCGACAAACAGCTGATCGGCAGATCGGGGCAGCCATTTAAATTTAAATGAAGCCGCGATTATTTTAATCGCGGCTTCATTTCCCTCTTCCGATGTGGCTAATCTACATGCCTCCGTCGAAGGAGGCATGGAGTCTGGACACAGCCTGAGGCTACATCTAGACTGCAAGCCTCTTTTGAAAAAGAGTGTCTAGACTACAACTAGTACTTTCGAAAAAGCAAACCGCTTTTTCGAAAGAGAGCACCCAGGCAGTCTGGTTGCTCTCTTTCGAAAAAGCAGTTTGCATTACATAGCATCTTTTTTTGAAAGAGCACTTTCTAAACAATGCATTCTTACTCATAAAACGAGATTTTCTGCGGTCGAAAAAACTGCTGAATTCTTTCAATTTACTTTAGAAAGAACACGGCAGCAGTCTAGATGTAGGGGAAGTTTTTTCGAAAAAAGGCCACTTTTTTCAAAAAAACCCTGTAGTCTAGACACATCCAGAGAGTAGTTATTAATGGTTCACAGTCATGCTGGAAGGACATAACAAGTGGAGTTCTGAAGGGATCAGTTTTAGGGGCTGGTTCTATTCGATACTTTCATCAACAATTTAGGTAATGGCATATAGAGTACAATTATAAAGTTATCAGATGATACCAAGAGAGAGAACTATAATTCAAAATGATCTGGACAAATTAGAAAAATGGTCTGAGGTAAATAGGATGAAGCTCAATAAGGACCAATATTAAATAAAAAACAGTCCATTTCACACATATAGAATGGGAAGTGACTGTCTAGGAAGGAGTACTGCAGAAAGGGATCTAGGGGTCATAGTAGACCACAAGCTAAATATGAGCCAACAGTATGACACTGTTGCTCACAACACTCCTGTTAATGCATCCCAGAATCATGTTTGCTTTTTTTGCAAGACACAAGGGCTACATCTACACTGCAGGCTTCTTGTGCAAGAACTGTTTTGAGCAAGAGTTCTTGTGCAAAAAGTCTTGTGCAAGAGCGCAACCACACTTGTCAAAGCACTTCGCAAAAGCCATGTGCTTTTGTGCAAGAGAGCATCCACACTGGCGGGATGCTGTTGCGCAAAGACCTCCCCCGGAACTACTTTGGACAGGGCAAAAGGGCACCAGGACCTTCCGGGGTGGGGGCTGGAGCTCCTCTGAGATACGTGCTTAAAGGAATTTCCCTGGACAGAAATTTCTTTGCTGCTGTGTGCTTTGGGACCTCTGGTAGGGACTGAAAATGTTGCAGTGCCTGTTATGGTTGCCCTGAGCCTCTTTGGACACCACAGCTTGTGCCCTAGTGCCTTTGGGGACTTTCGCCTTCTGCTTGCTGTGCCATGGAGCCAGGGGTGGGCCTGTGCCTGCTCTGGCCTCACACAACCATTTTGGAGTGCCTGCAGCTGCTGCTCCATATTGCCTCGCTACTCCTGCACAAGCTTGATGCCGAGCTCACTCTGGACTCCCTCTCCCTGGATGTGGTGGCTTTGCTGTGGCATCTCAACTCGACCGTGGAGAGGCGTTATTGGAGACTCGACACCACTTCTGACTGGTGGGACCGGCTGGTCCTAGAGCAATGGGACAACCAGCAGTGGCTTCAGATCTTCAGGATGTGGAAGCAGACGTTCCTGGAGCTGTGTGGCTGGTTCACCCCTGTGCTCCTCAGATGTGACTCCCAGATGCAGCCCGCCATCCCCATGAACAAGAGGGTCCCTGGACAGCTACTGCTCGGTGGCACAACAGTTCGGGGTGGGCAGATCTACAGTGGGTGCTGTCTTGATGCAGGTAAGGTCCTCAGGGGGGCTGCATTCCCTGCCCGGGGGAAGGGAAGACTCTAGGCTGGGGCAGGACAGAGGGAGTAGGGGAAGCCCCATCACCCAGGGACTTGTGCTGTCTCTCCCTCACACAGGCCTGCTGGTATGCGGGAGGGATTTGGGGCAAGGGAGCCCTGGTGTATTTGGGAAGAGAGGTCATCACAGGGGGGTGGGCACCCCCCAAGGGCTCATGAACCTGCCCTGCCTCATTCGGTGTATTCCCTGTGTTTCTGTGCACCCTTCTGCAGGTTGTCCAAGCCATGAATGACATCATGCTCCAGAGTGTCATCCTCCTACAGGACGTGGATGCAACTGTGGCTAGCTTTCTGCCCTGGGGTTCCCCAACTGTGGGGGAGCCATGGATGGGACCCACATCCTCATCTGTGCCGATTTTATCAACCACAAGGGGTATTCTCCATGGTGGTCCAGGCCCTCGTGGACCACTGAGGCCACTTCACAGACATCTATATGGGGTGGTCTTGCAGATCTTGTGACACCCGCATCCGGAGAAACTCCAGCCTGTATCTCAGGATGGAGGTGGGCACTTTCTTCCCCCAGCAGGAATTGACAATTGGGGACGTCCACATGCTACTCTGCATCGTGCGGGATGCGGCCTACCCCCTCATGCCCTGGCTGATGTGGCCATACACCGGACGCATGGACCCCAGGTGAGAACATTTCAGCCACCACCTAAACTGAGCACACAACCAAATTGAGTGTGCCTTCAGATGGCTGAAGGCGCGATTCCATTGTCTGCTCACCCGTCTTTAAATGGGTGAACAGAACGTCACAGAGGTTGTGGCAGCACGTTGTGTGCTGCACAACATAGTGGAGCAGAAGAGGGAGGCCTTCCTCCTAGGGTGGATGGCAGGCAAGGGCCGGGCATTTGAGAAGTCCCACACAGCCTCCATCTGGCAGGCGCACCATGATGGGGTGCTCATCCGGGAGGCCCTGAAGGAGATGTTCTCCCAGGCCCCACACTAGGGTCGCTTCTGTCTCCCATCTACATCTCCTCCCCCCACTTCCCTCACCTCCAAATATACAAAAGAGTTTTTTGTTTAAACAAGAATAAACTGTAATTTTATTTACAATAGGGAAGAAGGGTGGGCAGTGGGAGGGGGCTCTGAACTGGGAGGGGGAGCTATTGCTGGGAGGGGCAGCTCCTGCCACTGCCTCTGTGGGTGTGAAGTCCTCAGCATCCTTCAGGCCGCGTTGGGGCAGGCAGCACTGGGAGGTGGGCAGGATGGGATGCAGCAGGAGGGGGCATGGCAATGGTAGCAGGAGGGGCTGCAGGAGGAGTGGCTAGAGGGGACATGGGTATGGAAGAGAGGGCAGGAGGATGTGGCAAGGCTATGCCTTAGTGCACGGCATGGCCGATGTGCAACGTGAGGGTGGAGATTGTGTTGCACATCCTGTCGCACTTCTGAAGGAACTGCCCCCATGCCTGCTACCACCACTCCAGGATGGCCTGGAGCTTGGTGGTGACTGCCACCTCCATCCTCTCCATGGCCTGGAAGTGATGACGGAGGAGCTGATCGTGCTGCCTGGGTGGTTGGTGCTGCCTCCACAGAGCTGGAGGGTCCCTCGTTCCTGGGTGGTCCTGCTGCAGAGAACACAGAAAACGACAAGGCAGTCAGTCAGCCCTGCCCACACTGTCCCTGAGCCCTGTGTCCTCCAACCTGATTCCCACGTGACACCACACAACTGTGGCTTGGGGCCAATCGGTCCCCTGTATGTATGTTTGCATAAAGGACTAGCTCAAAATCCTGGAGTGAAGTGATCCTCCATGGATTGTAACCCTTGGGAGACATCACTGTGAATGAAGAACCTTTTGTCTGTGTCCTAGGCACTTGGCATGTGTGTCTGCGTAGCATTGTGCATATTCCCTCCCCAAGGTAGAGCACGTGGCTTCTACTCTTGTCACTGTCTGTGAGCATACACCATTGATGCTGTAGTCATGTTTGCATGCACATCCCCACATTGCATGGGAGCAAGTGTGGCAGATGAGGTCTGGGTTCTTGGACTACTGTCAACTGATTTCCTTGGAGACAGAGCCAGGAATACTGGGGAGTATACTATCCCTGCAGCAAGACTCAAGTGGCCAGAGGCCCGGGCTGGCCACTTCCCTGCTCCCCCTCTCTCCAGCCCTCAGACAAGTAGCCCAGAGCAGTGTGTGGCTGCAGTGGGGGACTTCCCTCAGGGGCAATCTAGGGACCAGGAGCAGCTGAGGGGCTCTATGGGGGCCACTCTCACAGGGCTGGCTTGCTGTGCTTTTCCCAAGAGCAGCTGCTATGTTGCACGGCCAGGCATGGCTGCATGCTGACTGTGTACGGCACCCTGTGGGAAGTGTGGGGCCTGGCCTGTGCCCTTGGGGCCTTGGCTGCTTCCAGCTGGCATCCCTCAACCCCCCAGGCAGGAGGGGGGCAGAAGGGTCCTAGACAGGCCCTGGAGCTGCCTGTTGTGTCCACATGTCAGGCTGCACAAGATTGCACATGCTGCGTACTGCTGCATGGTGTGCAGCTTGAACTGCCTGAGTAATACTCCCTCCCCCTCCTACCAGGCCACCCGGCTCCCCAGCCCTTGTGAGTGAGAAGTGCAACACTCATTGGAGGATCTGTCGCTGGCCTCGAATGAGGCCTAAGAGACATCCTGGCTGCTGGGCACTGGCTCCAGGTAGAGGGTGATGGGATGGTCCTCTCCCTCATCATTGGAGACAGTGGTCAGGCTGCCCCTCTCCTCGAGGTCAGGCGTCCTGACCACCAGGGTGTCCACCGCCGGCAAGGGCCCTTGGACTGCTGTCTCGCTGAGGATGGCATGCAGGCACTCGTAGTGGGGGCAGGTGTCGGCTCCTGCCCCCTCGCCATCAGGGGCCCAGACATAGCCCAGGCACAGCTCCTTGACCTTGGTCTGGACCTGTTCAAGGGTCCTGGCTGGATGTCCCTGGTCCGAGAGTGCCTGGGCCATGCTGCTGAAGATGTCCAAATTGTGGTGACAGGCATGGGGGTCATGGAGAGATTCCTCTTCTGCCCACAGGTCCAGAAGGGCCTTGGCCTCAGTCCCAGACCAGCATGAGGCATGCCGCTTGGTGCCCCTCCCCGGCTCCTGGAAGCCCTAGCGTGGCTCCTGGGATGGGGGTGCAGGCTCACTGAGTGGCTGAGGGGCAGACATGCCTGCAGAGCTGCAATGCAAAGCTATGTGGTGGAGCTGCCCTCTGTTGTTGCTGCTGCTGCCATGCGGCATCTGCAGGGCGTGTGGGCCTTTAAAAGGGGGTCCGGCAAGCAGGAAGTAGCAAGCTGTGAGTGCGGGTATGGCGTGTCCAAGCGGCCACCTGCGTTTTTTCCTGGGAGGCCAGTTCTTGCACAAAAACTCTTGGTTGCCTGTCCACACTGCCCTGTTGCACAAGAACGCTTGTGCAAGAAGGCTTCTTCCTCATACGGAGCATCATAGCTCTTGCCCAAGAAGCCCTCTCTGCTCCAACGCTGTACTGTAAAAACAGCCGTTCTTGTGCAAAAAGCCTGCAATGTAGACATTGCCCAAGAAGAAATTCTTCCACTCTACTCTGCACTCATTGGGCCTCAAATGAAGTATTGTGTCCATTTCTGGTCACCATATTTCAGAAAAAATGCAGAGAAATTGGAAAAGGTCCAGAGAAGAGTAACAAAAATGACTAAAGATCTAGAAGACATGACCTATGAGGGAAGACAGAAATAATAGGATTTGTTTAGTTTGGAAAAGAGGAGACTAAGAAAGGATGTGATAACAGCTTTCAAGTACCTAAAAGGGTATTAAAAGGAGGAAAGAGAAACATTATGCTCCTTAATCTCTCATGATAGGACAATTAGCAATGGGCTTAAATTGCAACAAGGGAGGTTTAGATTGGACATTAGGAAAAACTTCCTGACAGGGTGGTTAAACACTGGAATAAATTGCATAGCGAGGTTGTGGAATTTCCATCATTGGAGAAATTTAAGAGCAGGTTAAATAAACATGTCAGGGATGGTCTAAATGGTGTTTGGTCCTGCTGTGAGTGCAGGGGACTGGACTTGATAACCTCTTGAGGTTCCTTCCAATTCCAGTATTCTATGAATTCCAAACATCTAAGATAATGTATCTTTTTTTCCACTTAGGAAGATGTATATGAATGAAAAAACATGTATATAAACATGACTGTGTCTGAAAACTGTCTGTTTATGTGTGAATAAATAGGTGATGAATCTTAACATCAATTACAAAGATCCTGTTGTGTACTAACGTACTGTCCTATTTGGCAAGAAAGACGTAGCGTTTGAGAATCTGGAATGGGTTGGTTACTCTGTCAGGTGAGAAATTAGCCAGTCAGCAACACAGTATTGGTAAAGATGTTTGTATGATATTCTTCATTCAGGCAAAGGGCCAGATCCTCAGCCTGCATGGATTCTCATAGTTTCGTTTATTTCACTGGATCTCTGCCAATTTACACAGCTGAAAATTTGGTCCAAAGACTGTTCAGACCTACCCAGCAACATGCAAATATTTGCATCCCATTTTGATCTCATGTATTAGATTACTACTGGAATAAAATACAATCTGATCTTCTGGCAATATTCCCTATAAAAATACATAGTGTGGTTTATGGTCAGACTAAACTCAACAGTGATTTTGTCAGTGAGCTTCTACAAGTGATGGCGAATTGATAGACTGTAGACACTCTTCCCTGTGAGCCAGATCCCAACTGCTATCCCAGCATAGTTGCTATGCTGGTGTGTTACCAGCTATGCTGGTGTGTATTGTCTTTCAGATAAGGCAGAACACTAAAGCCAGGTCTACACTGGTGAAGAAAATTGATGCACAACTCCAGTTACATGAACTGCATAGCTGGAGTCAACATACCTTGCACAGATTTTCTGGGGCAGCCCCACAGCAGGAGGTTGACAGGAGAAATGACAATGAGGAGTATCGGCACTGATAGGAACACTCTCAGTTTTAAATTTAGTGGGTCTTTACTAGAACCACTGAAATCAAACCCTGGAAAATCAATCATCAGAGCATCAATTCTTGGGCAAGTAGAGATGTGGCCTGAGACTTTGGCTCCTTGCATTCATAAAAAATCCCTCTGGCATGTTTTTCAGAATAGGGTTTTTAACTCTAGTAACTTGCCATCTCAGACTACTAGATGTCCTTGAAATTAAAGCCTAATAGGAGCTAGGGTACAAAATACACTTTCTCACCTAGAGCTAAAACTTTATTGTGTTGCTTTAAATTGAATTGGCCTAATGAGTCAAAGGTGTTAACACACCTCTGTAATTGTTGACATTCAACAGTTTTAAGCAGGATCCGGGATTGATATAGAGAGATTTCAGACAACCTAGCACCATGCCAAACACATCATTAAACATATTTTAAACCTTTTGTTAAAGATATGGACAAGAAGGAAAAACAGTCATTTGAAATGTAAAGCATTAAGCAAGGCTTTCATAGAATCAGAGGATTAGAAGTGGCCACGAGGGTTCATATAGTTTAATCCCCACCCAAGATGCAGGATTTGTTGTATCTAAATGATCCAAGACAGATGGTTAGCCAATCTCCCTCTGAAAACCTTCAGGGAAGAAACTTCCACAATCTCCTGAGACATTGTTCTACTGTTGTTATAGTTAGGAAGTTTTTCCCTGAGCTTTAATGCAAATGTTCTGGCTGTAGTTAGAACCCATTGTTTAATCTCTTGCTTTCCAAACTAAACATACCCAGTTTCTTCAGCCTTTCCTCATCTGTCTTGCATTCTATCCCTATCGATCATTTTTGTCATTCAGCACTAGATTCTTTCCAGTTTCTCCACATCCTTTTTATACATTGGTGGTCAAAATTGCACACAGAACTCCAACTGAGGCCTAACCAGTGCTGAGTAGAGCATCTCTGTCACCTCCCATGACTTGCACTCTATGTATCTGTTCATGCATCCTGAAACTGCATTTTCTTTGTTTGAAACAGCATCACACTGATGACTCATGCTGAGGCTGTGATCCACTAGAACTGCCAGATCCTTTTCAGCATTACTGCTTCCAAGCTGTTCTATATGGGCACGTCTACACTAGGAAATTATTTTGAAATAATAACTCCCAAAATAACTATTTTAAAATAGCATTTTCATACTACAGGGGAGACACAAAATTAGTCTGAGGCAGGCTCCCTTAATGTGGATGAGCTACATCAATGTATAGCCCCAGGAAGCACTAGGGAGTAATTACTTTGAAAGACTCTGAGGGATAGGTATTTCAAAATACCAGTATTGGAGCATCCACACTACCATTTTTTCAAAATAACTGTTTCAAAATAAGTGTTATTCCTCATGGAAAGCAGGAGTTATTATTTTGTAATAACCAGCCCATTATTTCAAAATAACGGGCTTTGTAGAGTTGACGCACCACTTTTTATTTCGAAATGAAAGGAGTTATTTCGAAATAACTCCCTAGTGTATGTGTGCATTTGATTTTCCTTCCATAAGTATAGCAGCTTACATTTGTCTCTGTTGAATTTCTTGTTGTCTATAGCCCCATTCTCCAATTTATCAAGATCTCTAAGAATTGTAGCTTTAGCCTCAAAAGTACTAGCAACTCCCCCTACCTTTGTGTCTTCTGAAAACTTGATCAACTATACCTATACCCAGGTCATTTATAAAGATATTAAACTATAGTCCATCTTCCCTTTCCCTCTTAGTTGAAGAGAGTTTTTAGACAGGAGCTCCCTATCTGACACTTTTAGTCAGTATTAAAAATAGTAATAACTGCCTTTTTAGGAAAACAGTTACAATTAGCTCAACTGATATAATTGCTCTTTACATTAAAGTCCAATACCATTTCCTAAAAAACAAATGCATAGAAGAGGGTAGAGAAAAGAACAGAAACTGCAGAAAATGCAGTTTCTGTTGTTGATTCTCATTTGCAACCTCATTGCTGGAGAAACACAGGCCTAGCACACAGTACTATCAGCCAATTTGACACTCAGCAAACTTGCCCCAACATTGTGCTGTTTAGCTGCCTTTTTTCTGATCACAAGGTTACAGACGTGTTGCAAAAGAGTAGGTTGCTGGCTAAGCCCAACTCTTATTCAACAGAAGGAAACAAAGGAGAGAGAGAAATGGAAAAGGAAACTAGAAAGATGAAAAAGGGAAAAGACACATGGTGTGCATGTGTGTGTAAGTGACAGTTTACTTCCCATGTGGTGTGTGGGATTTAGCTGAGGTGAGTGATGGTATTAGTGTCACCTGGGTCCCACTCTTGGTCTGTTCTTGTCAGGGCATCTCTGAAGATCAAGATGTCAAAGGCCTAACAATGGGTATGTCTACACTACAGCGCTAATTCGAACTAACTTAGTTCGAATTAGTTAATTCGTGGAACGAGGTGTACCGGTAGTTCAGAATAGGAAGCCTAGTTCGAACTACCTATTTCGAGCCCCGTGTAGCCGCGCTGCACGGGGTTCAAACCAGCGGGGTTTTAAAAATGGCGGCTCCCCGCTTATGCAAATGAAGCCCGGGAAATTCAAATCCCGGGCTTCATTTGCAAGTGCGGTATGCCTACATTACCCCACTAGTTCGAACTAGCGGGGTAGTGTAGACATACCCTTAGTGACTATTGCAGTCCATTCCGCCAAAATATTTTTGAGACCCACAAAAGAGACCAATAAGCAGAATAATAGCTCATCCCTCTCATTTTTTTGTCTATCAATTAAGCCTAATTTAGAACAAATCATTTTGATTCACTGATTTCCAGTCCCACACTTCTTATAATGTAGTGGGCATAATCTTTACAAAGTTTATTTAATTATATCAGTAGGGTTTTTCTTTTAGACTAATTCAGTTTTCTCTCTCTATTTTGCACTTTTCCCCTTGAACTGTTTGTTGTTACAGGTTATTGTGGCATTTTATGAACTGTCACTCACTTTTCACAGTCAAGTTTGCAAATAGAGTATATCTATGGGCCCAGTAATCACAATGACCCTCCAGGATAGGACTAAAATATTAGTCAGAATTTTTGTATGTACATGAACGGAGGTGTATGCTGCTATTGCTTGCGCTGTACTCATTTAATGGATAAATAAAGAATTTTACGGTTCATGGTGTTAATAGGATACCATCCAACAGCCATCCATTTATTTAATTGTTAAAAAAAAGATATATATCACTACAATTGTTAGAGTTTTCCATGAAGCCTTGGCTTCTCCTTTGAATATGAAAAGGATGCACTATTTGGGAAACTATTTAAAGATTATATTTAGCAAAAAGCTTCTCTGAGCTGGAGTTTGGAAAGTAATTTCCTCCTGTACATCAGGCTTGCCCACAGGTTCATTGTGATAAATCCTTTGTTCTGGGATCAGAAATGAGTCAGAACAATCCATTTTTAATCAGCAAACTCTAGCCAGTCTCAGAATTCAGCTGGCTCTTTTAAAAATGTTATGATTATTTTATATCTAAATCATTTAGTTTTTGTCTTTATGTATCATTTCAACATTATCTTCCCACAACAGGCCACATTTCTTCCCTTTGTGAATCTGCCCACAACACCATTGGCTTTGTCCTGATCACACTGATAAGATGCAGGCTTCCCCATTGATAATCGTGATTCCAATTAGGAAATTCAGAAGGAGACTCCAGAAGCCTCATTTAGAGGTCCCTTTAGAGCAAGATCTTTACAATAGCTACTTTATCTCAGGGAACATTTTGTTATTTTTTGAAACTGACTATTCTGGATCTAATCTCTGAACATCATCATCTCTTCCCATCCTCCCCATATTTCTAACAGTTCAATGAAAGGCCAGAGTAAAAAAAGAGGTGAGAAAGAATGGCAAAGAGACTCAAACTCAGGAGTTGATTTAACGAGCACTTTCTGTGGCTAAATGAAGAAACTGAAGGTGGCTACAATATTATGACCATTGATGACATTTGCAGTTAAACTACATTAACCAAAATCAGATTTCATACCGCAGGGCAGAAAATGATCATATAAAGGAATCAGGATTGAAATTAATCCTTCCATAACCTTGAAAAAGGGCAGGGGTAGAGAATATTCTATGCACAATAATTTCATTTTGAACAGGAGGAACTTAGGAGTACCATCCCAAACGCAGTATATGGGAATTTCTTCTAAAGAGTCAGGGACAGTAATGACCAATATCCATGATTTGGTGTTATATAATAGGAAATATTTGTCATTTGTAGCATTCAAAGTGCGCAGTGTTGGCAAATCAACATTATTACCTCCATTTTATAGATGGGAACGTGGAAACATAGGATCAAAGAAAAATCCACTGTGTTGAGTCTGGGCTGGAAAATGGACTCAGATTTGTGGGTGTCAAGTTATGGGGCAAAAATTAACAGTGTAGATATACCCCTAGAGAATATATGATTTGTTTTACAGAAGGAGTGTGGCATGAGTTGTGAACAGGGTGCAGGACTGGAAATCAGATATCCTGGATTATAGTCTTATATTTATCGATGACTTACTCTGTGACCTTGAGCAATTTATCTTTGCATTGTCTGAAACTAGGGTGATCAAATAGCAAGTGGAAACATTAGGATGGGAGAGGTGATTATAAGCACCTACATAAAGAAGAGCCCTGAATAATAGGGGCTGTCCCTATAAAATCAAGACACCTGGAGTGGTCACCCTTTTTAAAACCAGGCACATGGGGAGGATGTTGGAACCATCACCAGCCAAAGTCTCAATTTATACATTGCTATTTTTAGCCCTACAGCCACAGACCTGTGAGCCCAAGTCAATTGACTTGGACTATGAGACTTGGTAACAGGAAATTTTCTTTTCAGTATCAGCATACACTATGCATTCCTAATAATTAGAGATAATAAAATGAAATGAAAAATCCATTATCTTTCATAGGCTTGTTACCAGCAGGTTTAAATCTGGCTGGTCTAGGTATAAAGTGATTAAACCTCTATTAAACAAAAGTTGTGTTAAAATGTCTATATATTTCTTAATTGAAATGCATATCGGTGACTAAAAAGAGGTTCTTCTGGACTAGTGGTTCCCAATTGCCTGTTCACGGACCAGTGCCAGTCCATGGCAGCTGCAAGAGCTAAAGCCTGCTATTCATGGTAGCTTAGCTCTGCAGCTGTGGTGGCTGATTTTGCCCAGTAGTGGCTCTGGGACTCAGGCAGCGGCAGGAGGAGGTGGAGCAGGAAGCGCCTCCCTCCCTCCTCCATCCCACCCAGGTAAGATGGCAGCCTGGCCAGGGCTCCATGCTCCCCCTACACCTCTACCCATGAGGGCAAGAGATGCATTTGGTGAGGGAGGAGGCATAGACGAGGGAGCGCATGCACTTCCAATGGCCGTTCCCCCTGCCCACGTGGAAGTAACAGCCATGCTCCCTAAAGGGGGTAGCCTCGCTCTGGGAAGTGCAGGGGTGGGGTGGGGTCAAAAAGCAAACGGGTGTTGCGGGAGGGCATGGTGGAGTCTTGGGTCAAAAGGGTGTTAGCATGCACTGTAAAGGTCAGAGGTTAATGAGTCGAAGGGCATGTGGTGTAGGAGTGGGGGTCAAAGGGAGTTAGGCACTAGGGAGCAAGGGGCTGGGTTGGGGCTAGGCAGACAGGTAACATTTTACTTGGATATTTGCATGTTAATTATTTGCACAATGAATATGCAAATACAATGTTAGCAGTCCGTCAAATATTTGTGAAAGGGTTTACCAGTCTTCGATATAAAAAAATGATTGGGAATCACTGTTCTGGACAATAGTTATGTATGGTTGCTCTGCTGCCTGAAAAAAAAAAAGAAAACACACAACCACTTCTCCCCTTTCCCTCCCCTTATAGGGAAAATGGGATTTTTCATCATTCAGCTCAAGCCAATTTTCTTTTACATTTTTCTGAAAATACGATTTAATAAATATTTATTCGGTAATACTTTGAAAGCTCCCTGTGGTTGAGGACTAATCATGACTGAATCAAGTCTCTTCTCACACCGCCTGCTGAAAAAGAAGAGAAAAAAGGCTGGCAAAATAGAATATTGTAATAGTTGATGGAGAGAAGAATTACCTTTGCTGCAATCAGGGAAGGAGTTTTCAAATCACACTTGCTTACACAGCAAGAAGATTTTTTCTCCTTTTTATTCTTCACAAATCTTCTTCCCCATTTTTGTTTATTTATTTTTCTGTTCTTAATACTCACTTGCTAAATCCTTTGGATCAGGGGCTTGTATGGCACACGCAGTCAGTGTCCAAGGAAGGGAGGCTATTCTTTAGTTTGCTTTTCTGTTTTAAAATATACACTATGGAGAGACATTTAAACACACCAAGGGTGGGGAGGGTATTTGTGGATTTTGGAACCAGTTTCAGTAGTCGTAGAACTTTCTTTCACTGACAGAGTCTGAATTTATTTTGGTTCCTGTCCTTTTGCTGATGATAGGGCATTTGTTGATGTAAGCAATAGCATTTGATGCAAATAAGGCTAATTTGTGGATATTTTATTTTCAGCTATGCTCTCACTTATTATTGATGAATACAAACTTTTTCCAAGATTTTCATAACATAAACTTTTTAACAAACCTGTGACTTTTCTTTCAAGTACTTCTGAATCTTCCTTTCGATTAGTTTTAGAAGTAAAATGGGAAGTTGTTAAAATGGCTGAAAATACATTTAAAAAAAATCTTCTGTGGATTTAAAATATCATATACTGCAAAGAGAAGCCATAAAACACCATAGGAGAAGAAGTAGCTAGCAAACTGAGGTTTATATCAGAGGGGATTAATAAGATAAAAGCGATTTGCCAGGGTTAGCCCTGGTGGGCCATGACTGCTTTATTTCCCTGTGCCTCTGTAAGTGTGGGTGCTTTCAGCTCCCATTGACTGTGGATTATTTTTCCCAGCCAATGGGAGCTGCACAAAGCTATGCAGAACAGAATACTGCTTCCTGCAGCTCCCATTGGCTGGGAACGATGCTCCGTGGCCAATGGGAGCTGCAAGTGGATGTACCCACAGAGGCACAGGTAAATAAAGTGGTGGCAGCCTACCAGGGGGGAACCATGGCAAACTGCACCTGTGGGCTGGCTATTGTCCACTGCTGTTTCATATGTATTGTAAAGATACATATGCTTAGATGGCATTAGGTCAGTATGGCTGTGTCTAGACTACATGCCTCTGTCGGCAGAGGCATGTAGATTTGTTTATTCAGCAAAGGTAAATGAAGCCGTGATTTAAATGATCGTGGCTTCATTTACATTTACATGGCTGCCGCGCTGAGCCGACAAACAGCTGATCAGCTGTTTGTCGGCTCAGCGCGGCAGCCATGTAAATGTAAATGAAGCCGCGATCATTTAAATTGCGGCTTCATTTGCCTTTGCTGATCTGTCTAATCTACATGCCTCTGCCGACAGAGGCTTGTAGTGTAGACGTACCTTATGTGGCCAGAAAGGGTCTGTTCTTGGTTTTTTTCAAGTCAGTCTTAAAAATCCCATTGACTTTCTTAGTTCAGGATCGAAACCTCCGAGACAGTCAGGCAGAGATGTGATAAACTGCAGAGCCAGATGTTAAATTGCATTTATTGTGAACTTTTGACCGCCTTTTCTGCGCTCTGTCCACTAATCCATCTCTTCCAGAGCGTATTCTTACATTCCAAACCTATGAGGAGCTTCCAAACTCTTTTTTTCTTCTAAATCAACATGTCAAGAACAAGTGTCCTGCATATCTAAAATTATCTTGTCCCAAGACCTAGAACAGGCAATATGCCATTCTACACCAAGGTCAAGTTTAAGGACCAGTATTGTATTACTGTGCAAAGGAAGCTGAGGGAAATTTTACACTTTTGGAAAAATGACATTTCCAGTGAAACAAAAGCACTTACTTCGGGTTCTAAGAGCCTCAAGATACCATATAGGATTTGAAGCCTTGTAAAATTGGAAAATCTTGAAAATTAAGACCCCTCTTTTTGACAAAGCAGGTAATAAAAAAAGGGAAAAAAAACCTTCCAAAGGTTTTATAACTCCCTAAAACATTTGGACTGCCTACTCCACAAATTGTTATGATAGTGTGTAGTGCTATAAAGTTTTCATTTGCATGCATTTGAGATTAACTACAGTTATGAATATTGCAGTCATTCTAAATTGCTGATAAAACCTTCAGTTCATACCACAACACATCACCTACTCTATACTTGAGAGTATATGCATCTATGGGTATATCGAGACTACATGCCTCTGCTGACAAAGGCATGTAAAATAGGCTACCCGATATAATCAATGAAGTGGGGATTTAAATATCTCCAGCTTCATTAAAATAAAAATGGCCACCACGCTGTACCAGCTCAACTGATTGTTGGCACAGCACGCGAGTCAAGATGCAGATGGGTCGACAAAGGAAGGCTTTGTCGACCGCTCCCTTATGCCTCATGAAACAAGGTTTACAGGAGTGGTCGACAAAGGCTTCCCTTGTCGTTCGATCTGCATCTTGACTCGCGCATTGTGCCGACAATCAGCTGAGCCGGCACAGCGCGGCAGCCATTTTTATTTTAACGAAGACAGGGATATTTAAATCCCCACGTCATTGACTATGTCAGGTAGCCTATTTTACATGACTCTGTGGGCAGAGGCATGTAGGCTAGATGTTCCCTATCCATTTGTGTGCCCATCCATCTGTCTGTGAATCTGTTCAAAAACTGCCCCTAAACAGTAAGAGCTAGGACCATCAAATTTGGTATGCCGCCTCCTCTTATCATAACTTAAAGCAACATCAGGGTTTGGTTGTGCCAGGACAATGGGATGTCATGGAATATGATTGTTTCTCCTCAAATGGAAAGGGAGGGGTGTGATAGCAGGGTCAGTTATACTCATGAATGATCACAGAGCGAGAACAAGCATGGAGGACAATTACACCCCAGATTGACTATTGGGGCGACAAGTGCCCCAGCCTTGTGGACCAGTCACTGGCTGGCCGGCCAGTGCTGCCCCCATTGCCCCAGCCTGTCCCCACTGCCCCAGCCTGCCCTGGAAAGCACCTGCTGGCCAGCCAGCCAGTGTGGCTCCAGCCACCTCAGGCTGTCCCTGGGGAGAAGCTGGCAAATGGGCTGGCCCCAGGAAGCAGCCACTGTCTCTTTTTCTCCATGGGCTTCCACACACAGCCCAACCCCTTGCCCTGATTTCTGCACCCCAATCTCTGCCCTGAGCTCCTTCTCACCCTCCAACCCTGACTCCTTCACCACCACCCCCCACACACGCAGCCCACTAGCCTGAAGGACCCTGGCAAGTTTCCCGTTTTTAAACACACCAATCCATGTGTAATACTGCTTTCTACTGAAGGGAATCATATTTGTCCAGTCATGTGTCACAGGCCCCACATTGCTAATGGAGAAACTAGCCAGATAAAGAAGCATGTTCCTTTGAAGTGGGAAGATATGCATTTTCTCTCTGATGTTGCTGGAAGTAACTGTGTGACCAGAGTTTGCAACATAGGAACTTCACGTAGATCAATGCTCAGGTTGCATTCCATCAGTACCTGTCCCAGACTGGGGAAGCTAATGATCCAAGCAGAGGACTAAATTCAGCAATGACTCCTGGTTCTGTGTCACCTGAGGCAAATTGCACACATGCTAAGAAGTGCCTTTCTACTGAGGAGCTGCAAAGTGTTTCACAAAGGTGAGTTTAATTAAGGCCATCATTTCACCGCAGCATTGATTTCTCTGCAGAGCTATTTCCACAGATTGCTTTGAGGCTGATTTGAATTAGCATGTTTTGAATCCTGTGGGTTTTTTTGTTTGTTTTTTGATAAACCAATATCTGAAAAAAGAATCATCCCTATATCACACAAAAGGTTAATCTTTCCTTAGAAACAATAACCTCTAACAGTTAATCCATGAGAGCCTGAAAATTAAACCTGATCTTTTGGTTTCAAATGCCATAAACCTAGGGTCAAAATACTGTACACTGTCTAATTGCATTTGTGCTTTTTGATATTCAGAGCCCGTTTTGAGCCCCTTTCAGATATTGTCTGCACCTTGACCACAAGTCTGTTTTCACACCAGAGTTCAGTGGGAATTCATTCCATGGAAAGTTAAAAAGCATTTTGGTGGCCATGTTTAAGCTGTAATGGTGAAGCAGGTGAAGTGCACTGTGTGGGTTTTGGAGGGCCAGAGAGAAAATGTGATTGACCTAGACAGGAAAATTGCAATTCTTACATACTGTCCCATTTTGCCTAATGTCATATGCACAAGCTAGATCCTCTGCTGGTATAATTTGATCTTGCTCTGTCAAGTCAACAGGACTATGCCAATCTATATCAAGTGAGGATCTTCCCATAACATTCCACCTTCATTCTTTTTTTTCCTGTTTGTACAAACTGTGGTAGTATAGGATGTGTGTGTGAGACAGAGAGACACACACACAGATAGACAGAGATTGACAACATCAGTCCTTTTCATATGGGAAATCTAACTCCTGTCACATGGCTGCAGTGACCTTGAGGGGAAAGAAACACATCCCTGTTCCTCGAAGCTAACAATTCACCCTTCATAACACTGCCCTAACAATGGAATCCATGACCAAATTCAGCCTGTAAGAAACAGATGATTGCAGACATAGTAAACAGTGACATGCATATTTCTGGAGGGTAGCTGTTTTGAGGGATAGAGCCATTTGTCAGCACAGGTGCGGCAGAGTGCATTGATGCAGAGGCATTGATTCCCAGCAATGAGCTCCAGTGACAAAGAATAACTTCTGTCTAGTTGCAAGGCACTGATAAAGTTTGGCATCTGGATACAGAAGGGAATTAAGCATGAAATTAACCAGCTGTGTCACTGAAGAAGTGATTGGATAGGTTTCCAGCTCACTCTATGGATAGTCAAACAAGTTTGAAGGCCTACAAATATTTCTCCATTTATGACTATAAACACACAAAGCCTTGTGTTCTATTTCAGAATCCGTCTTCTATTTTTGCTATGGAAACTGAGATTTCTATTTTTGATACAGACCCTTCAAACTCTAAAGGTTTAACCACTAGAATATCTTGGGCATTTTCCAGTGAAAGAAAGAGAAAATATAAAATCAGTGTAAAACCCTTGTATCTCCATCTTAAAACTATGCACCACTCAAAGCTGAAAACTTAATACAAAATCTCTTGTACATGAAGTAATATCTTGTTCTGATACTCATGAATATGTATGGATGTATAAAGACCCAAGAGCAGGAAAAAGACTGCTTAAAATAGCTTGTCACAATACAATATAGTATGAATAATCACTTTCAAAAGTGTTTTTAATCTTCTATTATATATTTTAGAGAGTTTGTGGGACTGTCTGTCTGTCCTTTTGTTCAAGAATTCCTAAACAGGAAGGCTGTGTCTACACTGGCGCGATCTTGCACAAAAGCAACTGCTCTTGCGCAAAAACTTGCTGCCTGTCTACACTGGCTGCAAGTTCTTGAACAAGTAAACTGACGTTCTAATGTATGGAATCAGGGCTTCTTGCGCCAGAACTCTGATGCTCCCGCTCAGGAATAAGCCCTTTTGTGCAACTGTTCTTGCGCACATCTCTTGCGCAAAAGCACATGCCAGGGTAGTCACTCTCTTCTGGAAGAGTTTTTGCAAAAGAACTCTTCCACAAAAGAATTTTTGCGTGAGAACGCACCAGTGTAGAGGTAGCCTAAGAGCTAGGACCAACACATTTGGTATGCAATGCCCTCTGATCATAACTTAAAGCAAGGTCAGGGTTTGGTTGTGCTAGGGATGTACCTGGAATGAGATTGTTTTGCATTAAATGGAAAGGAAGGGATGTGACAGTGGGGAAGTTATATATGCAGATGACCACAGTGGAATAGCAAGCATGGGGAACAATTACACTCACGAATGACTACGTAAGGGCAGCAAGCACTCCAGCCTTCCCTAGGGAGCAGCTGCCGATTGACACATGGTCCCCACCACCGCAGCTATCCTGGGCCACCACACAGTGTGGATCCTTCCCTACTGCCATGGGCTGGCTCCAGGGAGAAGCCAATGGGTGGCCTGTGTGGCTCACTGCTCCCCTTCATCTCAAATGCACCCGGGGAGAAGCGGCAGGCGGGATGTGAATCACCTGCTGACCTGGGGTGGACTCACGCAAGGCTGGATAAGCGTTCTAGTAATAAATATGCATAGAGCTAACATCAGTTACAGGGACACCTAAGCCATGTCTCTCAAGTATGCTTTGATGCTATAATCCAGATGTGTGCCACCTATGCGGTTCAGCCTGAAGCTGTGAATGCTCGAACTTTTCCATAGAACCCTTGCTGCTTCATTTTTTTGTTATGTTTAAAGAGCCAGAGTACTTATTCCCATAGGTAGAATAGTGGTAGAAATGTAGCTGTGTTAGTCTGGTGCAGCTGAAACAAAAAACAGGACTGAGTAGCAGTTTAAAGACTAACAAGATGGTGTAATAGGTGATGAGCTTTCGTGGGCCAGACCCACTTCCTCAGATCAAATAGTGGAAGAAAATTGTCACAACCATATATACCAAAGGATACAATTTAAAAAAATGAACACATATGAAAAGGACAAATCAAATTTCAGAACAGAAAGGGAATGGGGGGGGGGAAGGGAGGTAAATGTCTGTGAGCTAATGATATTAGAGGTGATAATTGGGGAAGCTATCTTTGTAATGGGTAGGATAATTAGCATCTTTATTCAAATTTGCATGTAAAGTGTCGAATTTAAGCATGAATGACAGTTCAGAGGATTGTCTTTGAAGTGAAGTCTTAAAAGGTCTTTGAAGCAGGATGCAGGTAATCAAGTCGTTGAGACAATGTCCTTTCTGGTTGAAGTGGCAAGAAACTGTTTTTTCTTTGTGATCCTGTCTAATATCTGTTTTGTGTGCATTGATCCTTTGGCGAAGTGTCTGAGATGTTTGTCTAATGTACATAGCGGATGGACACTTTCGGCACATGATTGCATAAATTATATTTCTGGATGTGCAGGAATATGTGTTCTTGATCTTATAACTCACTTGGTTGGGTCCAATAATGGCATCAGCAGAGTGAATATGTGGACAAAGCTGGCAACGGGGTTTGTTGCAAGGGAAGGTACCAGGGTTGGTATTAGTGTGGTATGTCCTGTGGTGGTTGGTAAGAATCATCTTGAGGTTAGGTGGTTGTCTATAGGGGTATGTCTACACTACCACCCTAGTTCGAACTAGGGTGGTTAATGTAGGCAACCGGAGTTGCAAATGAAGACCGGGATTTGAATTTCCCAGGCTTCATTTGCATATTGCCGGGCACCGCCATTTTTAAATGTCCGCTAGTTCGGACTCCGTGCCTGCGGCTACACACGGCACGAACTAGGTAGTTTGGATTAGGCTTCCTATTCCGAACTACCGTTACTCCTCGTGGAATGAGGACATTTAAAAATGGCGGCGCCTGGCAATATGAAGCTCGGGCTTCATTTGCAACTCCGGTTGCCTACACTAACCACCCTAGTTCGAACTAGGGTGGTAGTATAGACATAACCTAGGAGACTATGGGTCTGTCTCCCAGATCCTCTCGGAGTTTAGTATCTTGTTCCAGTATAGGCTGTAGTTTATTGATAATGTGTTGGACAGGTTTAAGTTGGGGGCTGTAGGTGATGACAAGTGGTGTTCTATTGTTGGGGGCCATGGAGGAGCAGCAGCAGCACGCGGATGCCAGTGTGCCCTGCCGCATCTGGCGTCTGGACACCAGAAGCAACTGTTGGGACCACATCATCCTGGAGCACTGGGGAGACCAGCAGTGGACCCAGAACTTCAGGATGAAGAAGAACACCTTCCTCGAGCTCTGCGAGTGGCTTGCCCCTGCTCTGCAGCGACGGGACACATACATGAGGCCCGCCATTCCCTTCCACAGGCGGGTGGCCATCGCCCTCTGGAAGCTCTCCATGCTGGATAGCTACCGATCCGTGGGGAACCAGTTCGGCATGGGGAGATCCACCGTTGGAGTGGTGCTTATGCAGGTATGAGCCAACAGGGGGTGCTGCAAGGAGGAGATGGGCTGCCCCAGGGAAAATGGGGGGGAGATGGTGTAAGTGCCCTCCACAGGAGGGTTCGGTCTGTCCCAGCCGCTCTACAGACCGCCCGCGGTGGCCAGGATTGCAGCGGGGGTTGCTCCTGGGAGTGGGGCGCGGGGCAGTGGCAGGGAACAAACACTCCCAGCCACCCAGGCACCCCAGTGACCCTTGGTTTTGTGTCTCTCTGCAGGTGGTCAAGGCCATCAACAGGGTGCTGCTCCGCAGTGTTGTCCAGCTCACCAATCTTGATGGGAATCGAGGGGGTTCGGTGCCCTGGGCTTCCCCAACTGTGGGGGGGAGGGAGTAATCGAATGGATACACATCTCCATCCATGTCCCAGAACACAAGGCCTCCCTCTACATTAACCTCAAGGGGTAATTCTCCATGATCCTGCAGGGCATGTCTGACCAGTGGGGCCAGTTCATGGACATCAGTGTGGGCTGGTCCTGCAAGGCACATGATGTGCGGGTGTACCACAACTCCTCCATGTGCCAGAGGCTGCACACCGGCACTTTCTTCCACAACTTCCACATCAGGGTCAAGGACGGGGACTTGCCAGTGTGCCTGGTGGGGGATGCGGCCTACCCCCTACGGCTCTGGCTAATGAAGCCCTACACGGGACACCTCAACCCCTCCTGGAAGGCCTTCAATGCCAGGCTCAGCAGGGCCCACATTGTGGTTGAGGGGGCCTTCGGCTGGCTGAAGGCCCGTTTTAGATGCCTCCTCACCCACCTCGACCTCCCCGAGCACAATATTCCGCACGTGGTGGCAGCATGCTGTGTGGTCAACAATTTATGTGAGAGAAAGGGGGAGGCTTTCCTGCCAGCCTGGATGGCAGAGGCTGACCACCTGGCTGGCCAGTATGCACAGCCCCGCATGGCTGCCATCCGGGAGGCCCTTCGGGAGGCTGTCCGCATCAGGGAAGCCCTGCAGGAGAGCTTCCAGGCAGAGGAGGAGTGAAGTCCCCCTGGCGTGCCCCACTGGGGCCTTGTGCCTTACATTCTACCCCCATCTCCTTCTCCATTCCCCTCCCTAACCCCCCTTCCTGATGTAAAATAAAAATACCCATGTTACCATGAAAAACTCTCTTTATGTAACATAACTGGGGTGGGGGCAGAATGAGGGTGGGAGAGGGGAGGGGGAAAACCTGGGAGGAGGGAGCTGCAAGGGGGAGGCAAGAGGGGAAAGTGGGGGGAAACTCAGGGTTGGGCGTCTTGCCAGCCTTCCTGTCTCCCAGCACTGCGGGTATGGGGGCCTCAGCATCCCCGGGGGGGGGGTGGATAAGGAGGGATGGGAGGGCTGGAAGAAGCAGGAGGGGGAGCAGGGGTGAAAGGAGGAACGATAGCTGGGGCAGCTGCAGGGGCTGGAGCAGCAGGAGGCAGCAATTGTTGCACCAGGGTCTTCAGGTGCTCGAGGAGGGCACAGACCTTCTCACGCAGCTCCCGCAAGCTCTCTCACAGGAGCTGCAGGTCTTTTTGCACCCAGTGCTCCTGGCTGTGGGCCTGCCTTCCCAGTAACCCCAGGTGCTGCTGCTGCTGGTACCCCTCTTGTTTCCAGGTGCACCTGCTGGCCTCGATGCGGGTGGATGTTCCAGGCGGGGTTGTGCACCCTGCACTCGCAGGTGGTGCAGCTATGGTGAAACAAGAGAAGTGGTCAGTTCTCCCTGGGGACACAGTGGATGAAACCCAACCCCTCTCTGCAAGGTGAGGACGGCAGGTCTCTGCACCATCACATCCTGCTATCTCCAGGAGTGTGAGCTTGCCCAGGACTGCACCCCAGCCACTGTGCTGCCTATAGTGTGGTGTGTGTGGGGGGAGAGGAGATGTGCCCTGCCTCTGTGTAGAGGGGGCGTCTGGAGGGAGGGCAGTGTGCAGTGTCTCTCCCTAGAGTCAGGAGCCTGTCATGTGCCTTCATGTGTAGACGCATGTGGGGAACAGGCCAGGGCCCCTGCATGGCTCACAGCTGGAGCCACCTGTCCTGGCTTGCACAGCAGATGCACAGGTTGCCACCTGCTCCGTGGTCGGCAAGGCCCATGTGCATGGTCCCTGGGCTCCCCCTCTCCCCCTGCCCCGCATAAGGGGACCGTGATGGCACTCACATGTGGAGGCCTCCCCAGCCTCAGGTGAGAACACAGACAGGCTCTCTGGGATGGCTTAGGGGTCCTGGGCGCAGGGCACATTCCCTGCAGGCTCCTGCAGCTCCTGGCTGTCATATTCCTCCTCTTCCTGCTCTTCTCCTGTGTCAGGGGCAGGGCCCTCTGCCCCAGGGTCAATGACCACCAGGGGGGCATGGACCATCTGACCCCCCAGGATGCGGTCAAGGGCCTCATAGTGTGGGCAGGTGTCCAGGTCAGCCTCTGGTTGGGAGCCCCTGGCATAGGCCTGCCACAGCTCCTTGATTTTTGTCCGCACCTGCTCCTGGGTCTGCCTCTGGCCTCTGGTGGCCAGGCTGGCAGCCATGTAACTGTAGATGGCCACATTCCTGCACCTAGTGTGGAGATTGTGGGCATTGGAGGCCTTCTCCCAAACCTCAATGAGGTTCACAATCTCCGCACTAGATCAAGCAGTCGCCCGCCTTTTGCGGCCCCTGGCAGGCTCCTGGGAGCTGCCAGCCTGGTCTGGGGAGTGGTGGAGGGCTGGCTGGCAGTGGGTTGCTGGATCATTCTGTGCCAGGTGCATGGTCTGCTGGCTGTGTGATGACAGGCTTGCAACTGGCACAGGCACTGTGGCCATAGCCTGCCCCTTTAAGGGCTCTGGAGCTGGGGGGGAGCAGACGAGTTTTCCTGGTTGTGCCCAGAGTGTCACTTAATTCTACACAACTATTTCAAATTTGGTGTTACTCCTTGTAGAATGAGGTTTACCAAATTTGAATTAAATTTGAAATAGCGGTTTGCATGTATAGATGCTATTGAAGTTAATTCAAAATAACAGCTGTTATTTCGAATTAACTTTGCCGAATAGATATACCCATAATGAGTCAAGATTTCTGTTGCTGGAGAATAAGGATGTTTGAGGTTTCAAAACTACTCTGGGCCAAGTAAAGTGGATATATACCTTTTTCTTTTCATTCCATCACTAATTATTCATCTCAATCCTCCCTTCCTCTTAATGAGCTTTTGCCAAGCCTGGTATTCACTCTCTACCCTGGCATACCCATGGCAGCTGAGACTGAGATGGTCTGTCTAGTTGGGCAAGACTTAAACAAATTGATTTATTGTTGAATGTATAGGGTTAAATTTATCGTATCATCCAGAGCCCCCACGCCAAGTGCCACCAAAAATAAATGTTTGAATGACAGTCTGCTCAGTAAAATCCTGTGACTAAGCTTACAATCACTGGCACCATCCATAAATTCAAAAGTGTAAAATTGGATCATTTCATTCCAGTGAATTAGTGTCTCTGTTAATAGAACTCTAAATATATAATCACATACAAGCAAAAGAAAAATCTTAAGCAGGCTTTTGCTATGCAATTATTCCTAGTTCAGACCAGGGAAATTAGCCAAGCTCATTCACCTTTGGGAAAAATGTCTTTGATTCCCCCACTGTTCAGTGTTCTGACTAACACTTAGGGTACATCTAAACTACATGCCTCTGTTGGCAGAGGCATGTAGATTTGTTTGTTCAGCAAAGGCAAATGAAGCCGCAATTTAAATGATCGTGGCTTCATTTACATTTACATGACTGCCGCGCTGAGCCGACAAACAGCTGATCAGCTGTTTGTCGGCTCTCGCACTAGTCTGGACGTTCCCCCTGTCGACATCAAAGCCCTTTGTTGGCAGCCCCGGTAAACCTCATTCCATGAGGAATAACGGGGCTGCCAACAAAGGGCTTTGATGTCAACAGGGGGAACGTCCAGACTAGCGCGCGAGCCGACAAACAGCTGATCATTTAAATCGCGGCTTCATTTGCCTTTGCTGATCTGTCTAATCTACATGCCTCTGCCGACAGAGGCATGTAGTCTAGACACAGCCTTACTGTTATGAAGCAGACAGGCCATGTTTTCATCAGGTTTAGTCAGATATCAAAGGATCACAGGATCCCCCTAGTTGTTGTTTTTTCTCTTCCCACTCTTGGTGTTTGGTATAAGGCAAATGCCAAACATGGATTCTTCAGGGGATGTTTAATTTGGATCTAGGCCAGCTTCTCCAACTTGTTAGCACAAGAATTTCATCTGGAGAAAGACACTTTTCTCTACAGGTAGGCAATAGCAGTTCTAGTAGTCTCAGTTACTTGAACTTCAGCCAGATCTGTCTTTGAGTACCTTACTCAACAGACTGTTTGGAGTTTCTTTTTAAACAATGCACTATAGAAAATCATAGCCTTTGATTGATATGGGTTTTGTTGCACTAAGGAGGGCTCTAAGATATCATGAAAGACTATTGAATCTGTAAATTGGCAGCATCAGTGAGACAGTTAGTTGAGCCCTTTTGAAGTTATCGAAGTGCTAATGTGCATTAAACTCTGAAGAGTCGTGTTCCAACATCATTAAGCATCTGATTTCAGCCCTCAAGAGCAAAGCAAACCAGACAGGGGCTAAAACTCTTCTACACTCATTCTTTATTGTGTCTAGTCACTGTCACACATATGCTAAGTGCTTACAAGTAAAAAGTCAGTATTTGGCAACAGTTACCTTGTAGTGATATATGAGATTATTATTCTAATTAGTGAACTAAGTCTTTGTGAAGTACTTAAGTATTAGTTGACCCATTCTATAGATGAATAAAGATGAAATGACTGCCAAGGCAAATTAGTTGCAGAATTGGGAAGAGACCCAAGACTCCTCCTGATTTCAAATTAGAACCATGAACCAAGTGCAAAAAATTCTCCATACATAGTTGTTCAATTTGTCAAGAAGTCTTTTTCCACAGTGCTTATGTCTACTGTATCATCACTTCCCGTGAGTATTCTAACGAATGTATTTATGGGCAGAAACATTCCTAGGAAGAGGGAATTTTAAGCACATGTTGGACAATATTTGCAGGAATAATTCTATGTTATACTTGAATTATTTTCAGAGAAATCTGAAATTAACACTTTATATTCATCCAAATAGGGAAACAAAACATCACTGTGAACTATGTGTCCCCAGTTGAGCAAACAGTACTGATTCAACGAACAAATTAAGCACAGATACTGAATATTCAAAATTGCCAGCTAACAAACAAGCCACGGATTAAAAATATAATTCTAAATAATGAAGAAAACTCTAGCCCTTGAACAAAATTGACCACAAATAGTTAGATTTGTGCCAGTTCATAAGGTAAACATTTTCAAATAAATTAGTGGATATAAATTATACAACCTAGCTAGTGCATAATTCATATTAACTAATTAAATCCCCTGGCATTAACCACTAGACAAATTAAAGCTATTTGCCCACATCATGATATAGTCACCTATTTAAAACATCTGTATTATCTTTTTCCAAGGTGTTCCACTCAAAGCCATCCAAGCACAGGTCTTGGAATCATACCCAGTCTTTCCCCTGCAATGCAGTATTAGGAAACATGCAGCTTTTCAAATGTACTGTCCCTGAGATAGGATTGTTATGCTAAGAAAGTTCTCATAGCACATTTCTGCTCGCTGTCTCCATCTCGTTTATACGTCCCATTGAATCCTAAGTTTTCTGTTCAAAACTCCTTCTCAATAAAATGAGTTGTTCTCAAAGCTGTGGAAGATAAAAAGGCAAGACTTTTTGAAAGCATAATGGTCTAGCAAGTCCAAGGCTAAATGTAAACCAAAACCAGGAGTTTCATAGTCAATGGGAGTTTTGCCTATATAAGAAATGACAAACATATATTGAGTCTTATTCTGACTTTATGGACACGAGATTAATACTGACATAATTACATTGATTTCAGTGGACTTAAATCCTGAGTTACACCACTGTAAGTAAAATCAGAATCAGACCTATTGTGCTTAAAAGAAACAACTTTTTTAATTTATAAAATATAAAATGTACTGTACTAGTTATGAGATTTACAGCTGGTCAGCAAGACAGACTCTCTTTAGAAAATCTGAAAGAAAAGAGAATTCAGTCTAATGCTGTCATATGCCAAGTGGTACAACAGTGGGATATATTAGAGTGGAAAGACCAACAGAGTCTTCACTAGAACCCTGCTACCATATGCCATGATATAGCAAGCATTTCATTTTAAGGAAAATGTACTTTGGCAAAAAGCTCTCAATTAAATCATCTTTAACTGGACTGAATCTTAATATTAGTTAAACAATAGAAGCAGTGTCAGGATTAAAATCCATTCATACATTTTTTGATTCAGTAGGCTCCAGATCTTTTTATTCACCAGCAGGACACTATGAGGGTCCATTTTCCAATTTAATATGTGCAACTCATTCAGATGAGTGACATTTATATGAATACAATAAGAGGAAACTGCCCCAAAGCATGGAGGACTTGTGAAAGCTTCCACCTTTCTTTCCTGTGACCGTTAATTTTGCAGCACTATATGAAAACACTTTTTTTTATTGTGCTATATAATCTGCAACAGAAAAAAACATACACACAACACAAGAGTTAAAATACAGGAGATATCTCATGTAAGAAGCTGCTTCTGGGAGATTTCCTGGCCAGTTTTGCATCCTCGACAGGTTAAGATGCTTTTCTATACTTTTGCATGCTTTCCTTTATCCAAACAAAGTTAGCCCAGCATTAGACAAGACCTCATGTTTTATATCTGGCTAGAAAAAAACAATATTTACTAGCAATGTACATATTATAATTAAAATATCACGATTTTATAGCATGTCAAGAAAAAGGATTCCCTGCTGTTTTATATGCTTCATAGAAAATTACCTTGTCACTGACAATTTTAAGGAGACTTCAATGTTTCAGTTAAGCTTTCTTGTTCTAGGTGCTGCAAATAAGGAATCATATATATGGAATCTGAAGAACTTCACTGAGCTGAAATTCAGGGGAAAACGTGCGTTAAAACTAAATATCACAAGATTTACAAACCACAACCTGCCATACTGAATCATGATAGCAATGATAGCAACAGTAAAGCTTCAAGTCACACATAATTTATCTCTCTGCCTTTCTTTAGGTCTTCTCTAGAAAAAACTGACCAGTCGCTTCCTGCCCTGCACACGGATAAGATTGCTGGTTTGTTTAATCTTCATCTACCATTGACTTTTGTTTTCTGTATGCTTCAAAGTAGCCTTTTACAGAAAAGCAAGTTTCTAAGGATGAGGGTCAAATTCTTTTTTAAATCAGTGAAAAGTAACTACGCTGAACTTAGTAGATTTGAATATTTATAACAAAACATCAGTACATGGAAGATATTATCTCCTGCCTGAATACAACTTGTGTCTTTCTCTCTACACAATGTCAAGAATGTGAGAAAGACACCTGGGGCACAGTTGGGTTCCAAAGAGCCATGTTTGCTAACTATATACAAATATACAAGGACTTGCTACATATGCACCCTACTGCTCCGTTATGTTCTGGTGACTCCGGGGTTAGATGATTTTGTAGCATTTCTATAATGTCAGCAAATGTTAAGTTACACAGCAGGTTATAGTCAGTAAAATCTGCAACCTCTTTCTCATCACATATCTTTACAGCTTACATACACCCTAGCATTTTGACAGAGATAGCCCTGTCCTCTACTGAGCTATTAAACAAACCCATTTACCCTAACTGCCAGACATTTTTAGTCCCTTTTCTTTACACACAAAACCAAATTGTAGACATCTAGGAAACTGGAACTAATTTCTTTAAATTCACCTTGCCAAATCAGTCAGACACCCTCCCAAATGCAGATAGGAGCTCACAATCAAAACACAATCAACGTTCCAATATGCATAATTGCAGAATTCCCTCAGAACTACATAATATTATATACTTCCTTAGCATGGACAATAAAGTTTAAGGATTCTTCCAAAGTAAATGCTTGTCTTTAATATCTATACAGGTGCACATCTATAAAATGGTCATTAAATGTATTAGGGTTACTCTAGATTGATACCTCTGAATAGCTCCATATTATTAGAAATGTCAGGATTATTCAATAGTGGATTGAAGGATATAATTGATCACTCCCAGAAGTTCAGGGCTTATTTGGTGTTGACACTGGATTAGGAGTTGTCCCACCCTCATCTTTGAAATTCAGAGTTCCTTCTGAGAACATTTCAGGAACAGAGCCCAGATCAATTGAGGAATCTGTGCTAAATTCTGCTTTCCTGTACCCCTGTGCAAATGTAAAGTAACTCAAATGAAAATAGTAGTTCAGGGAACACCATGAACTACTAATTTCACACACACACACACACACACACACACACACAGACACACACACACACACACACACACACGATAAATTTTATATAGCTAGCTAGATATAATACACACATTCCCTTCATGATCATAATTGTCACTTCTTATGGTTGTTTCTCTGGTCCTGAAGTCAGCCTGCCTACACAGTGGATGCTTAACTGTTCTCAAGGAAGACAGTAAATGTGATAAGTTTTCCTTTCGGAGAAGAAGATAGCACAATGAAGACCAATTGAGATCAAAATTATACTATATGGCACAGAGGGAATTTATTACATTGTAAGCAAATGAATTCTATTTGTTTTCCTTTCTGCTGATGTATTTTTAATGGAAGTGTCCTGCGAGGTAGCAGACATTAAATGACAGAAAGCATTAGATGCTGCATTTAGCTATGAAGGGAGTCGAAAGGCTCAGATGCAGCCAATCAGAAAGGAAGCAGTCTGGGTGGTAGGGGGTACAGAAATGAGATTAAAAAGAAAAAAAACTCACAGCTTAAACATTCATATACTTCCATTGCTCATTTTGATCACAATCCCCAGTGTGCTTGAAAGAGATTTGAAAATGGTTATGAGGTAGAAGCCACCAGCATCATGCTGAAAGGATGAAAGAACAGGGAGAGAGAGAATTTGAATAATGAGCTGCTGAGAAAGGGTACTGAGGAAAGAAGGAAGGAAGATGGAGTTTCTCAGGCAATGGATGCAGTAGAAAACAGAGGACGAGGAGAGGAAAGAAATTACAGGAAAAGGGTGGGAATCTGCAGGACACTGAGGCTGTGTCTAGACTACAAAGAAAAAAGTCAGAAAAAGATATGCAAATTGCCAACTGCAATTTGGGTATCTTTTTCCACTTATCTTCTGAAAGAGGCTTTTCCAACATTTGGCCCATCTACACTGGGAAAAAAGCCTCTTTGGGAACATCCCTTCTTCCTTGTAGAACGAGGTTTTTGGAAAAGCAGACACCTTCCTTGGATGTGGCAGAGCTTTTCCGGGATACTTCTGGTATGCTGGAAAAACTCTGCAGTCTAGACATGCCTTGAGACAAAACCAGGCAGGGGAGTAACTGAAGAGCACTGCCCATCAGAAAAGTTAAAGGAATTTGAAAGGAAGTAAGGAACTGAGAATTCCCAAAGGAGGACAGAAACCAATTTGGATTTTCTTAGTGAAGTCATCTGTGACAGAGGGATTGGAGAGTTGAGGGCCTCGTGGAATATTTTGCCTTTACCCTTTTCACTTCCCCTTGCCTGGGTTTCTGAGCTCATTTAAAGCTGCTTGGAGTCCTGCCCCTACAAGCCTATGCCATTACATTAAAAACAAATAAGGGGAAAACAGGAAAGTAATCCCACTCTCTGGCACAGGGACATCACACCTTGTTTGTTCTCTTGTCTGAATGTGTTTTACTCTGATATGAGAAAACAGTAGAATAGACAAGTTAAAAAGTGGTAATGTTGCTACACTGAGCTTTGTAACATTCATTCTATCAAGCCTGGGGCAATATTTCAACAAACTGCTATATCCTCCCCATTACATTTTTATGAACACTGACAGTCACAGAAGCTAGAGAAAGCCTATTAGATTATCAAGTCCATCTCTTGACTAAGGCAAGTTTTTTCCTCATGGCTCATTTCAGTATTGTATACAGTAGTTTTTAATTTATTCAAATAATAGGGCTTTCCTGTCTTCTTTGGAGAATCTATTCCATATAAATCACATGTATGGGCTTTTTTCTGAAATCCAGTCAAAATATTCTTCTGATCCACTATATTCCTACTGGGAGGGCAATATCTCTGGAATGCTGCAAATCTGGAAATAATTTTACTAGAGTTCCTTCTAAACTCTTTTCCTAAAATAAGGGCTCATCTAGACTATGCTAAAGTGTCGAATGAGGAGCTTTTGAATGTGAAAGTAGTCAAGACACATTTTTTTCGGTAATCCTTTTTCGAAAAGCCATGTAAACCTCATTTTTTTGAAAAAAAAGCTGCTTTTCAAAAAAGGAGGAGTTGCCAAAAAAAAATGCGTCTTGACTTCTTTCCCGCAGAATTTGTATATTCTCTTTTGACACTTCAGTGTAGTCTAGATGAGCCCTAATGTGCTTCTACAAGGCTGTTAAGGACCTTGATTAAATGTAGCCCAGAAGTTTTTCATCCACAAATGGACAGAAACCAGAATATTTCCTGAGAATATACCACAGACTAGACATAATTAATTATTAGTATTAGTAAATCAATAATAAATTTTGCCATCCATATCTGATTCTCTTGCAAAATAATTTCTAAAGAGTGGGAACATCTGTAATTGTCAATCCAAACCTTTGCTCAAAATTCAACACACACCTTTGAGGTTTTGAAAGAAGTTTGGTTAAATAATTAGCAACTACCATCCATAAACAAAGACTTTATATTCAGAACAGGTTTCCAGACCCCAAATTTTGGACAATCTTGATTAATATCTAATTTGTCAGATGCTCTTCTGAACCACAGTGAATCCCCAAAACTTTTTGCAATACACCTATCAAATTTGCTACTGCTTTGCAGGTGAAAGATTGAAGAGATTTGAATCCACTCCAACACATTGCATTTAAACTGAATCTTTTCCAAATCCAGATGTTTCAATAATTCATTGGTGGAGATGTGCAGGATAATAAATGAATCTGCCATCTGCTCTTGCCATCTTCCTGTCTGTGGAAAGTATAAAAACACCTACAGTTTTACTCTTGGGTATTGGTACCAGTTTAAATACACCAAGGGCGGAGGTGGGGGAGGGGGGGGGGAGAGAAGGGGAAAGCATTCACAAAATCTGAATTTGGACTAGTAGTTCTCATAGCAAAGATCTAAAATAAATAAATGAATAAGGAAAATGTTTATTTAATGGGTTGGTGGGGAAATAAGGAGTTAATAATATGTTCTAGTTTAAGAAATTCTTATTTCTGTCCTACCCTAGCTAAATAGGTAATTCTCTTCAATAATGAACACCCATTCAGCATTTGCAACTCCCATTCCCTATACTGTGAGATATAGATGGCCATAATCCCTGTGAATTTGACCACAATATACCCATTCTCTCAGAAAAGCATACAATGAAGACAGGAGATTTGGGAAATGGCTATCAGGTACCAGATAACATCTTATGTAGGTGGTTTTATGGTTTGAGAAGTGGGTTCTGACTCAGATAATCTAGCTTCAAGTACTATAGTTACATAATAGGTCTTCTCTGCTTGATCTTCACATAGTCTCACTTTTTAAATAATTCAGCTTTTGAGTGAACGTTGTGCAGCAATTTGTTCTTTAGATCTTTGTACTCCATGGTTCATGAAGATTAGCAGAGAAATCCTGGAGATTATCATATCAACTACTCCTCTGAGGAACACAAACTACTAATTGGTTCAAGAAAAGCAGGGGTCTGGCCTCTTCTCAGAAACCCATTTCTTAAAGTAGAAAACCTACCCCAACTATTGATCCCAAACTTACACTCCTAGTTACAGTTATGGAAAAGGTAAATCTCAGAGTATATGTTTGGCTCTGATTTTTTTGATTGTTATCAAGTAAGATACAACGCTTGTTCCACCCTGCAGGTTAGAGTTGAGGAACTTTGTCAGGGAAGCTTGCACCAGTGCCCTTGCTGTGACATGAAAGAGTGCAATAACAGGGCTGCCAATCTGACATAATTCATTAGCTGTAAATTACCATGAAATAGCAGCTCAAAAAGGCTTTTACAGTTCTTTGGCAGAAATTAGTGTTAAAATACATAAAAAGATATTCAGAAACCTTCTTTCCCTTTATATGTTAGACCGGGTCAACACTTTATTTATCCAAATAAAATCCCTCAAACTGCTCTCATCACTGGAGGAGCTTACCTACATCTCTGTCAAACAAAAGAATATTCCTGGAAACTATATTAACTCCTTCAATGCTGAGCCATGTGCTGAATTCAAATAGAATACTGTATTAAGAGATTAGCCTATCTGGTAACTTGCTGTTAATACATCAAAAGATCTGAAAGAATTTGTTAAATATTGTGTATGTATGTGTGTGTGTACACATACACACACACACACAAACTCTATATATCCTCATGCTGAACACACCTTCCATTTTACTACTTTCAATGTTTCCGCACATAAATTAATCACAATGGGGATTAATTATGAGTCTTTCCAATGGTTCTCCTATTTTATTAGGTGGAAGAAATGTCACACCTGGCACTGCAAAACTCTTCATATCAGTAGTCCGTAAATCACTTTTACAGAATGCAATCTGATACATTTTTTGTGGGTGTATCATGCTAACAATTCTCAAATAACTGAAGCCTTGGACCAACTAATAAATGCAAAATGACTTCACCAAAGAGCTATTTTATAATGAAACTTTAACCTTGTCCCCCAACCAGACTGACTCTGCATCTGCCATATACATTTGATTTTTTCCTATTTATTTTTACCCTTATAATACTATATTTATTCAAGAGCAAAAATGTCATTAAAAAAGAGAGTTCCATTTGCCTCCGAGTGCTCATAACTTTCCAAAACATGCCAAATGAAAACATTACTTCTAAAACCCAGGAAATACGTTCAACCAAAATATAACCTAGTAAAACCAAAAATCACACACATACAAAACAAGAACACAAGAATGGCATATTTAAAATAGCGACGAGGAGTCCTGTGGCACCTGCATATTATCTCCATGCTTAACTCTGCTCCCTTTGAGCACCATTCTAAGGAATGCCTCTAGAAGTTCTCAGTGGTATATCCTTCAGGCTATGTCTAGACTACACCTCTCTGTCGACAGAGAGATGTAGATTAGGCATGTTGAAATTGCTAATGAAGCAGGGATTTAAATATCTCATGCTTCATTAGCATAAACGTGGCTGATGCTTTTTTCCGACAGATGCTGTATTCCTCCAAAAATGAGGTTTACAGGATCTGTCAAAAAAGGGTTAATTTTCAAGAGATCCGCATCTGGACTGCCGGGTTTTTTTTTTTTCCAAAAAGTTCCGTTTTGAAAAAAGTGGCAGCCATGTTTATGCTAATGAAGTGCGGGATATTTAAATTCCTGCTTCATTAGCAATTTTGACATGCCTAATCTACATGTCTCTGTCGACAGAGAGGTGCAGTCTAGACACAGCCTCAGTGAGATGTTCAGAGTTCCGGGACTAAAGCAAAACAACATTGTTAGGGCAAGTCCTCTAGTCCCTCAATCAGCCAACTTGTTTAGGATGAGAACTGCCAAGCTATTGCTGGGTCTCTGGATTAGTGTCTATGTACAGAGCTCATCATAGGTGTTTAAACAAAAGTGCTTGCTTGGAGCTGGAGTTTTGTTAGTTTTCAAGGATAAGGTAATGTTATATCCCCAGGCTTATTGACTTCTTCCAAGGGGCAGAGTTAAAAATGTGATGTGGAACACCCTCAGAGGAATATATGTTTTATTTTATACTAACTTGAAAAAATGTGTTTCTGTACATTGGTTGGCAGTCTCATTAGCCAGGGAGGGAAATAAAGATTCAGACATTAGACCTTTCCTCAGGGCTCCTTTTGCCCACAAAACAAAAAGCAAATAAGTAGAAAAACACTGGTTAATAACCCACCTGGGCTTTCACTGCATTATCCAATCAGAAGGCAGATGACACATGCTTTCCCTTAGGTCCTTTTTGATCCAGCTTTCCCCTCCTTCCCCCTCATAGAATCAGAACTGGAAGGAAACTCAAGGGATCATCAAGTCCAGTCCCCTGCGCTCTCATGGAAGGACCAAACACCAACTAGCCCATTCATACTCTGCTCCACATTGTCAGGGGACAATTAACACTTACAGACTGCTGCACCTTTACCTTGTCACATCAGTTTTGTGCTTATATCCACAATACAGCTGTTGGCCATATTTCACAGTTTTAGAGGCCCCTACATTGTTTTCAGACATCCCTAGACTAATCAATCTAAACCAGTGATAGGGCTGAGGCTGAATGCTTGAATTCAGATTCAAAACTAGATGCACACTTTCCTTAAGATTACAGTGTTCACATCCCTGGTTTGGGTTCAACGCCTCCTTGGCCTAAAATCAAGCTTTTTCACGGAGTTTTGATGATTTCATTCTTTTGCAGTCTACTGGACAGAAAGTTGCCAGATGTCATGCTAAAACGTTACCTTGAAGCAGTTTGCTATTAGAAAATCCCTGCGATGTAAGCACAAATGTTTCCATCAAAGGGTTGAACTACAGCAATCAAGAACTCAGAAAAAAATGCTACAGAAATTAAAATTCATCACATGTTTAAAAAGCACCTGCCAAAGTTTGCATATCTCTGATAATGATTCCATAGCAGAACTGGATGTGTCATGGATGGCTGATACATCACCCTCTCTTCTCCAGAGGGTGGAGTCATAAATGGAATACATTAAGTTGGCACAAATCTTTCTGCCTTAACTTATTCATGTATTTATTTGTCCATACAGTGGACAAACCAGAAAACCTAGGTCAGTGGTGCTAAACTACTGCAGTCTCTGCCTGGTGGAAAGGCACACAAGTGGAATTTGTGACAGGTATGCTTTGAAAACCAGTGAAATGGGATGCACCGGTGGAGCAAATTAAAGCTTTTGCTGCATCTCCCCACATGATGCCTTGCCACAGTCTCTTACATTTAATAGCACATTCATTGCAGAGTTCATAAAAAATGAAGTGAATAAAATAGTAAGAAATAATAAAATTACCAGGGAAAAGGAAAAGCTCTCAGTTCTTTCTCAGTGTGAGAGATAGAGACAATGTATTATGGTTCAGAGGAGTCCAGTTGTAGAAGAAGTTTCAAGAGAACATTTGATTAATCCAGAATCTGATCACTTTTAGGACATGATGCAACATATTCCTCTTCAAAAAAAGCTTTTCTGATATAATAAAAAATTACAAATACATCTTCTTAGGGAAAAACAAACTCTATCCTCCGGGAAACCATGTACTATGAAGTCTGATCACCAGAATGCTGTACTGCTTTTTGTTTTCAGTCAGACCCCACCCACAAAGATCAACTTGAATGCTTATTCTGTGTTCATCAAATTGAGTTAAACAGCAGTTTCTTTGGCGCAACTTTCCACTAACATTAATGGAGTTATAAGAGAATTATTTTTGTCCTATGAGTTTGCTTTATGGCATCAGTCCATCTTTAGGGTTTTTAATCAGCATCCATAGGATCTGAACACTTCTCATTTTAAATGAATTAGCAAGCCAAAGTCTCTAGTAGACTTCTTGAATTCACCTCTTTAATTATTAAACCTATTCTTGGGATGGGGTTTTGAGTTAATTGGACATCTAGTTTATTTTTTTATTTTTGGGAGCTTCATTTGATGCTGTAAATGTCATTTGTATTATAATGGAAAAACTTTACTAAAGGGGAAGGTCTTCTGACATTTCCTAAGGCCTCCCAAATATTGGCAGCCAATATGTTTAAATAAAAATGGTCACGAGTCATACTATAGTTGCTTTGTAAACTACCTAAAAAGTTTCTCATATGAATGAATACTACAATTATTATTGCCAACAGTTTTATGACAATATTGGAATCAGATTCAAAGCTTCATATTGAAATGCATCACATCATAACTGATATAAACTTTACATGAGAAAAAAACCTAAAGGGATTATGAGATAATTATCAGCAATTTCATGGTTTATATAAACCATTTTCTGCTTTTTTTTCTATTTGACCACCATTCTGCATCCTCACCCATGTTTTGTCAGATTTCAGATATCTACAGCTAAAATAAAATGGAGCTTCCATTACCTAACTTAGTAATTGCCTCTTACAGTTAAAAACCTTTCCTTAATGTGTAGCCTAAACATTTTCTTCCTTAGTTTCAGGCCACTGATCCTTGTTCTATCACTTTCTAAGACTGGATAATTCCCTGCCTTCAATTCCCATTGTTACCTTGAAGGTATGAAACTGAAAAATACGAAAAGATGTGGTTGACTAAACAAATAACCCTAAGTAGTATTTAAAACAAGGACTATGCAAGATATTAATCCTTTCACTGATATCTAAAATTAAGCTCTACCCAAATTCATTGAACACATTGTTTAAGCAGCATTATCCTAGGTTTAAAAAATAGCACTATAGCTTTGACACTGTCAGATTGACTTTTTCTTTGCTTATTATAGAGACACTGGACTTCATATTGCACTACGGCCTACAATAGTTTATAACTGGAAATTCCTGAATTGTTAGCTCTAACATTTTTGCTAATAAACTCAGGAGAAAAAAAGGAAGGAGGATAAAATCTTTGGTTGGAAAGTTCTGCAATTCCAATTAAAATGTATCCCCATGTTGCAAAAGCAATTGCCAAAATGCAAATATTTCCAAATAGGGAGGAGTTGAGCTACACATGGATTAAAGCATCAACCTATTGGAGATGGAGATAAAGACTTTGACAGTGAAGGTCTTGACCTAATGCTTTTTGGATTTATTAGTTTTCATTGCAAAACAGTCAGCTGAAAGCTTTTTGGTTAAAACTCAAAATATCTATTTGAAAAATTCCACGAGTGGCGCTGCATAGGAGTTTAGCTGGGGAATCTTACACTTCCTAGTCTCTCTATGGCTGAAGCCTCAGCTAGACTATATATTCAATAAAGCACTATCGTTTCTATATGTGCTGATATACTATTTGTGTCATGGGCATTACTGTTTGGGGTGCATAGTGGGGAATAGAGGGAATGTAGGATTCTAGCCCACAGAAAAGAGTGCAAAAATGACACACCTGAAATACAGTTCTATAGTTCATTGTGGCAAAAATTTTTAAATCACGACTTTTCTATTTTTGAATTAAATTCATGGTTTTCAGCAAAAATTGTTTTTCAGTGTTTGGTTATGAAATTACTAATTATTTTTTACAGAAAGCAGATACCTTTTATAACAATAACAATAATATTAAAGTTGAAACCCAATTTCCTGTTGGAAAAAAAAACTTTCATAGAAAATTTTCAGCTAGCTAAAATAATATCTTTTCTTGAACCAACTTCTGTGGTTGAGAGAAACAATATTAATATAAAACTAAATTAATAATAATAAGAGCAACAACAACATAAGGGGACAGATTTAGCTATCCTGGAAACAGTGTGGCAATGGTATAAATGACAGATGCATTTAGGCCATTAAGTTCTCCCTAGTGAAAGTAATGGAAGTAACATAAGTTCACAATTAACTCTAAACTGTTATTCTTGTTTCTTCAGAGACCCAAAAAGCAAAAGGAAAACTTGCACTGTCATGATAAGTGAAGGCTTAATCACAAGCAAAGAGGATTTCAAACATGTTCTTCCCTTGTGTTGTAGTTTAGCCTATCACAGTTGATCAAGATGACATCATTAGTAATTGAAACTGATGAGGCAGCTAAGATAACATTCCTCAACCCAATGTAAACACTGATGGATGCTCCAGAGGATGTTTTACATTTGCTAGGCTGAGATTTGTTTTATTACACTGACAAGGGTAACCTTTAAAATAATGTATTTGCTGTATAAAAAAGGAATGAAAGCCTTTATAACCTGAATTTATTGGCTAGAAAAATCACTTCCCAGTAACTTGTCTGATTACAATCAAGATAACCCACCAAAATGAAACAGTTTACCTGTGATCAATTTAATGTGGTAATAAAATGCTAATTGTGGACAAAAACACATTCCAGGTTTGTGGTATTGTCTATAAAACCTGTACTGAAACTAACATTCACTGATGTGTAGCACATATGGCTAAGCAGATGGCTGAAGGATTATTTTTAAAATCAGGACTTTTGCTGACAAAATATAGAATTGGTAGGGTGTGATCGGAAAGCTAAGAAGTAGTTATTTATGGGCAGTAAGTACATGTGCAGTAATTGGATTCTTGCTAAGCAGAAGATCAAAAGGATCAGTTTAAAAAGCCTACTGTTGAGGTGATGAAGAAATTGACAGGCTTTTTTTCCCTAGATATAGACACAACTTCCAAACGTTATTCTGTTCACTTTTTTGAGCATTAAGTGTAGGTATCTTTTTAGGTCAAACTACTTCAAAAATTGAGTTAACATGAATTTGATAATCTGCTGATTTATCAAACCTCCAAACTAAATGTTCAAGAAGTGCAGAGTTAGAGATTCAGGAGAGATGGGGTTTTTTCACTTGCTGAATTAATTAAAAAAATGTTTTTTGATCAAATAAGTTCATTCACAATTACACAATAGGTTCCAAATTTTTTTTTTTACTTTGAAATTTTTCAGTTACCTTTTTTTCATTCATTTTCTCCCTTTGTTTTGGGGCACATCTGCATTTTCCGATTGTAGTGAGAAATATAAATACCAAACATTGTGAGAAAGATTGCACTTCTGCTGTTACCAGCCTAGCAGGATGCAGAGAAATCTTACAAAAATATGGATCTTTATTGGGATGAATGTGTCACTTTTTCCAGTGGATTCCACTTGAGGCAGATTATGGTCATGTCTACACTAGCACTTGTATCTGCAAAAGTTTTGTCTTTCAGAGGTGTGAAAAAGCAGCACCCCGTGCAACATGTTTTGTCATCATAAGGACTTGTGTTAGGGTTGCCAATTTCAGTTGAAGGTATAGGAGGCTTCATCACAACGTACTCTTTGATTAAATATGAATGTTTAGATCCTGAGACTCCAGGACAATGCAGGAGGGTTGGCAACTCTAGTTTGTGTGCATAGTGCTATGCTATGTCTGTGGGAGAGCTTATTGGGCTAGTTTTGTTATGTCAATGGGAGAGTTCACCTTCCATCAGCATAACACAGTTGTATGAGTGATCTCACAGCTGTGCTACTGTAAACCTATAAGTGTAGACATGGCCTAACTTCGAGAGTGAAGTTCAATATTGGAGTAGCTTTAGTGAGCTAAGCAGTGCAATCATAGTCATGTTGGTTCCAGGATATTAGAGAGCTTAGGTGGGTGAGATAATATCTTTTATTGGAACAACTTCTGTTTCTAGAGGAAATAAATATTCAAGTCATAGAGAGCTCCTCAGCTCTGAATAATATAGTCCCCGGATCATAGAAAAAGGCAAGGTGAGATAGATAGTTTTACACAAATAGTATATATTGTAAGGGGTCATTTAAGATAGAATGGCCCATTAACACCTCTGTAGTCATTGGACAAAAAGAAAGGGTTAACAGATTGTTGCAATAAACTATAAAGTCAGTATCTCTAGTCTGCCCATAATTATTATGGTCTAGCAGAGGAATTAATTTATGTTTCCAGGATGCATTTTTTTAAGTGTTGCCCAGGTTTCCTTTGTGAGGATGAGGGCTAATCCTTTTATTTTTGTCCTATATTTGCAGAAATGTTAATACACACCTCTATTTTCAATGGTCCTTTACAATATGTGCTAACTACTTATTCTAGACAATCTATTCTATCTTGCATTTTGCTGTGAGCCTGGGAATACTTTTCTCAGATCTGAAGAAGAGTTCTATGTGGCTCAAAAGCTTGTCACTCTCACTAACCAATGTTGGTCCAGTGAAAGATATTACCTCACCCACTTTGTTTCTCTAATTAGTAAGCTAGAGATTTCCTTCTTGAACATTTGACATATTAGAGGGTAGGAATAAATAAATAGCTATGTAGATAAATTATGGGTTTGTCTAGAATTGTAATTGTGAGGGAGCAAGATGTGTGGAAGGAGAGGAATGTGGGATAAAGTGGTGCTTTGGAACTAATGGATTGAGCAAATTGGTAGCCCATGATATGATGATTCTGTAACAGGTTCTATAAAATATTTAGCTTGGACAAATGGGGCCTTGGGCTGAGAAACAGGTTGACACAACTAGTTAACAAAGATTAACCTTATATTGGAAAACATGTATACGGTAACAGTTCTGTCAACTGCTGTTATTTTGCAAAAGATGTTGCACTATATCAATTAATATAAAATGGACTAGTGTTTGTGGAGATATGGAAGAGAAAAAGCCTGGCAAGGGCAATAATTGTTAATCCCCAAGACAGGATGACAGTAGTAAAGTCTTGGGGAATTCGAAATCAGTTGCTATGGTAATGTTATGACATAAATGTTAGTAGATACAAAAGGGACCAATGAGGAGCCTATGGAAAATGGTGAATCCCTGAATTATTGTGATGTGGAAGTAGGGATAAGGAAGAAGGAATTGAAATCTTTATGGCTGTGTCTACATTGGCATCCCTTTCTGGAAAAGGGATGCTAATGAGACACATCGCAATTGCAAATCCGCGGGGGATTCAAATATCCCCGCGGCATTTGCATTTACATGGCTGCCGCTTTTTTCCAGCTTGGGGATAAGCCGGGGAAAAGCCCCAGTCTAGACGTGATTCTCCGGAAAATAAGCCCTTTCAAGTAGGAATAAGAGATCCTCCGGAAAAGGGCTTATTTTCCATTGAATCACGTCTAGACTGGCGCTTTTCTCCGGCTTATCCCCAAGCCAGAAAAATGCAGCCATGTAAATGCAAATGCAAATGCCGCGGGGGATATTTAAATCCCCTGCGGATTTGCAATTGCGATGTGTCTCATTAGCATCCTTTTTCTGGAAAGGGATGCCAATGTAGACACAGCCAACATGTGTATATGAACTGTAGGGGACATAACCATAACTCAGGATAAAAGCTGTTGCCTGGTCTGTGTGCTCATGGTGAACACACTGGTGATTATGACAATGAAAATAATGATAAAGAAGATAATAACTAACAATCTGAGATTCCCCAGTACCACATTTCCCAAGAAATGTGAGCTCTGAGTTATGTTACACCTAAGGCTAAAAACCGTGCACTGTGTCTCTTCTTACTGGATTGTTAAAGGGATTGTGATATGTCATTATTGTTTCTCACATGCCTCTTGGGCCTCTCATTCTAAGCATACTGATAATAATGTATCTGATGTGCTAGCCTGCAAGAGACCAAACCATGGTTTCTTAAATGACCAGTGCAGTTTAAGAAATTAATCAATAATTAATGCATCAGTCCATTATCCATCCATCAGTAAGGCTACAAAATCCATTGCTGGGAAACTTTTTCTTCCTTCCATAAGGCATACAAGGCTTTCCCGGTTCTCCTGTGTTTCCTCCCAATTATTTTCATTCTTTTTGGAGGTTAGGATCTTCTCTCCTAATTTTCTTTTGACTGAATCTCCATAAACTTTGTGTTCCATGCTAAAATACACCCTTTCTGCCAGCAACTTCTGACCATCCCGTCTTTTCAGTTCTCTGTTCTAGTTTATTGGTGAATGAGACAGGTTTTAGGGGGACTTACTTATTTCACTAAAAACAAGAACGAAAAGCTTACTAAGTAAACAGAGCTCGACTGCTGCTGTAAACTATCTTGACTTGCATGACCTGCCTCTGCTCCTGCTGCTGCTTCCTTCCTGTATGCAGAGAGAGTCAACAAGAAGTGTTGCACTGCATAGTGTCCTCCTGAAGGACAAGTAGCAATTTAAAACTTCATGCTGAAGCTTCTCCCTTTATAGCACAAGACGCACTCCCCTTACGATTCCTGAGACTCTAGGTACCCATGGAAAGAGCGATAGTCAATCATGGGCATTTCCCCTTCCAAATGGAAAGAGAACTGCAGTTCTGCATCAAAGGTCTTACACTACTAACAGCTAGAGAATATGAGTTTCAGAGAAGTAGCTGCATTAGTCTGTTTCAGCAAAACCAACAAGGACTCCAGTGGCACCTTAAACACTCATAAATGTATTAGGCTTTCCTGAGATACAACTCATTTCTTCAGAGTCCTTGTTGTTTTACCTAGAGAAGAGTCTCCTATACTACTGGCAAAAGAGGCCTCAATTTCAGGAGATGATGGAATCCGAGTTCTAGCTTTATTGTCTTTGTGGCATTCCTACTGATCACAAAATGACAAGAATAGTGAAGCTGTGATGTGCAAGGCACCAAAGATTTATGACAATATGCACTGAACACATGTAAGAATTCCTATGCTAAAGGATTTAGAATTAAAAGGCTGCAATAATATGACCAACACAATGTGGTGTACAGTCACTACGGGGAACACTCTCAAAAGCACATTAAGGCAGCTAGGGGTTCCACTTCCCTAGAAAACTAATGGGAGCTGGGCATCTAACTACACCTGGTGCCTTTAAAAACTTGTCTCAGAACTAGAAGACCTGCTATTGTATGTCACATAAGCAGCATGCAAATCTGTGGTACTTCAGAAAAAATACTGTAAGTAAATAATGATTAACCACGAAATGAGGTGCAGAGCAGGTGTTTTTTTCTAATGGAAACATGGGGACAAGGTTGCTATGTTTAAGTGAAATCAGACAAAGCTTCTCCTTGAGTTCAGTCTGCAATGTCTGAACACTAACAAAGAACATTTTTCTCAGGCTGTTGATGGATTACATCCTGACACTAGCGACCAATATAGTGTTTCACCCATTATATAGGAAAAAGGGAATAAACTCCAGACTGCAATGAAACTTCACTGAGTATCTGCTGTCTCATTTGGGGCAGTGAATGAATTAGCCAAAGTATGTATTAAAGTTCCCAGTTACATTTCAAAATAATTCACCCTTTTAATCAATTGACTAAAATAAAATAATAATGATTTATTTAAAAATAAATTCATATTTCTTATTAACAAAAATGCACATAATTTTCATTTGTCAAATCCCTGCTCACTATTTTATACCCTTGGCCAGATCCTCAGTTGGTACGAATTGGCATCCCTCTACGCTTCAGCTTAGGTATTTGGCCTTATATTTTAGTGAAACTACTATGGCCATGAAGAAGGTAAAAAAAAAATGGTCCAATATCTAGAATATGCTGTTAATTATTGGTATCTCCATTCAAATATATATCATGATGAATTTGAGACATTTCAGTAAAGATGTGATCCAACAAAATTTAGTTCCTGTACCTGCCAGTGCTCTGAATATTAAACCAAAGGGATTATTCTTTTTAGGGAAAGAGAGAAAGTGCAGTTTTGCTGGTGGTACTCATGTTGTACTGGTGCCTGTTCTGAAGACAAGCAGAGATCTTCGGTCTCTAACAGCCAATTGAACTCCTTTCATCAACATTGAATTCATGTCACAAAAGTCATATAAAGAAAAAAGGAAAGCTATGCAGGCAGGTTTAAACTAAGGACCGTGATCTCTGACTTACATTAAACTTAAATCACTCTTCATGTTTTTAGTGCACCCGCCACCATGGGAGTCAAGTGGCTGAAACACCACTCAATTCCCCATCCTTATTCTTTCAAGGGTCTGTTCGTGCTGGCCTTGAGTCTGTACTGAATCATAAAGGTGAACAGAGCTGGGAAAGTCTCCTAAAGAATGTGAAATTGGCAAAGAATATATTTCTGATACTGCTGTGAAAAGGCATTAGGTAGTGCTCCTCATCCAGGAACACCTGCCTTTGATGATCATATGCCCTGATCTTGTAAAGCAGGGCCCCTGGGTATCCCCAGCATAGTGGGACAATTCCACAGCAGCATTCCAGTAACGAATTTTGTCCATTGCTATCAGACACTTTCATTCTCATCTTTCTACACTATCACACATAGGGATAATTCATAACAGATTTTACATCAGCTAGTATTGTCAATCTGATTATTTTCAGTGGTGTTTATTTTTGAGGATAGGTTTTTCATTATGCTCTCCAAGAAGCCTTATTCCATTCCCCAGGTCGCAACCCCCACAATGTTCTCAAGGAGACCTGAACAAGAAGCTGTATTTCATCACATATACCAGGGCCTGGCTATTCAAAGGGGCCCAGAACTTGCCACTGCTGCTATAGCAGCTTTGGTGCCCAGAACCTGAGCCCTTTAAATTGCTGCCAGAGCATTGCATGACATGTGTCAGGTGGTGTGCTCCAGTTGGTTCTTAGGGCTGCCTGGTGAGGTGCGCAACATGCTCCAGGCAGTGTTGGGGGGGGGGGGGAAATACTGTGGTCTGGGCAGTGCTGAGGGCTGGCTGCGCTTCAGCCCTGTCTCTACTAGGAGCACAGAACTGGGCCCTGCCCACCTTGCCCAGCGTTCCTGGCATTACTGTCAGCTCCCCTGAACAGGGAAGTAAAAAATTTGTAGCTGGCTTCACATGCTCATGTCCCCAGCTCACCAGTCTATACTTCCACTTTCTCCTGTTCCTAAAATGCAAGCCAGATATCATCTCTGGAACCTGGACCCCTTACTGTGTGTTTCATGGAATGGTGTAGGGAGTATATGCTATAATCCATTGAACTTCCCTTTGTGCAGAAAAGAAGAGCAAGACACAGCTTCAGGCTTGTCTCCTTGTCTTGGCAAGGAGAGAAAAAACAAAACATCCAGAGTTTGGCTTCAGGAAAAAGACAAATTCCACTTTACAAAAGTGAACTCCATGGCATCCAGGGCACAGTTCATATGGACTGCATTCCAATGAATGTGGTATGTTGTCCTTACTGTGTGTCCTGCGATGAGTGAAAAGTTCTCAGAAGAAAGCTACAGATTATGGTAGTTGTGTATCAAACAATAGGACCTTTTTTCCCCCATCTTCCCATGTCCCAAGTTTATGTTCCTGACTCCCCATTTCAGAGTTGAACAAACCCCTACTCCCAGCACCGTCCTTTACATTCTTGAAAGACCAGAACAATTACAAGGTTTTTTTTTTAATTACAGATGGTACAATAAGGCAGCTTAGTCAAAGAGACCAAAGCCTCTTTGATTAAACTGCCTTTTACACTTCTCAGAGCTGGTGTTTCAGGTTCTGTGCAGACTTGTGACTTAAGTTACCCAGAAACATGGTGACTTGAAATGTATCCATCCACTGCACCATGGGTAGAAGGAGGAAGGGAAGCTTCTTAACTTCTCTTTCCTTGTGCACCCTAAGGAGTGATAGGACACAAAATAGCCTGCAATATCTTTGTAATGTGTTTTTGTAATTTTTTATTGTCAATTATTAATTAATAGCCCCATAGAGGTCAGTGGGATAGCACTTTATAAGACAAATAATTTTGACTTAAAATAATATGACGTATATTAACTAAAATGGGAGTCTACGAGTGAAATAATTCTTTTCCTATAACACCTATCTGGCTTGAATTCTCCTCAGTCAAACAGTTTGAATTTATGAAGTGAACAGGTATCATTTCATAAACTCAGCTAAAAAACAATTCATCTTTATTTAGTTTTAATAGAGCACATTTAAGAAAGGATAGAATGTTCTCACTTGAAGGAAACTCCCCTACGCTTGGGATTCAAGAGGAGAAAAGAGCCTATTAGCAGAGTGAATATTGCTTTAACAGCACTGGTTATGTATACATTAGTCTCAGAAACACTGCCACTGATTTCATAAGGAACCAGACAATTAAGGGAATTCAACAAAAACTCAATAGGGGCCCTTAGCAGAGATGAAATTGGATTTCTATGAAGGATTGAGTCACAACTCCCCCAGCTGGTTTCATTTACTAAATCTGCTGGTGAAAGAAAGAAAGAAAGAAAGAAAGAAAGAAAGAAAGAAAGAAAGAAAGAAAGAAAGAAAGAAAGAAAGAAAGAAAGAAAGAAAGAAAGAAAGAAAGAAAGACAGCAAATTTGACTGAATAGATAACATTCTTTAGTCAGAAATAATGGATAACATTCTTTAGTCAGAAATAATTTTTGGCTAAATAGAGAAGTAAGTGGGTGAAATTGTATGGCATGTGATATACAAGAGATCATAATATATAATATAATGGTCCTGTCTGCTTTGAAGTGGTTACATGGTTAAGAAGCAACCAGGAAATAATTAACATGTCAACCAAACCAACCAACCAACTACCATCTCACCTTTCTCCCTTTTCACTTTCAAGATGGTTTATTTTCTATCTAACAGTATAGACACCAGAAAGAGATTCATTTTCTGTATGTGTTTGTAAAAATAACAATGTTATGTGATCGATGTTTGCTGTTTTCCTGGGGTTAAATGCTGGCCATTATCACTCCTGAACCATTCTGGCCACTGGTGATGTATGTTTCATATGTTGAATTTCAGGTGGTGCCGTGTTATAGTCCCTTTCTCACAAAAGATAACTCCGAAGAGCTACACTATGCAACCTTATGCTGCTAACACCAAGTAACAGAAAATTATTCCTTGTTCTATAGCAGTGGTCCCCAACCTTTAGAGGCTCCTGGGTGCCCAGGGGCGGGGCCACTCACACGCCAGGCACCCGGGGGGGTGGGGCCACTCATGCGCCGGGGCGGGGTCGCGCGTCCTGGGGCACTCCAGGGGCGGGGATGCCCTTGCACCTGGCTCCGGCATGTGCCCCAGGGCTGGGGCCAGGCCGCCTGAGTGCCTTGTGCTGTGGACCCGGGGCCGGCGCCACCCCCCGAACTGCACGCCTGGGGCCGGCACCGGCGCCGCGCGCCCGCATGTGCCCCGGGGTTGGGGCCGCCTGAGTGTCGCGCACCAGGTGCTGGTGTGTGTTGCGCGCCTGGGGCCGGCGCCTCCAATGCGCCGCGCGCCAGGGGTGGGGCCGGCCCAGGTTGTTGGCGGGCGCACACAAATGCCCCGGCAGGCGCCATGGCGCCCGCAGGCACCGTGTTGGGGACCACTGTTCTATAGATTGTGGCACTAGAGATGAAAATGATAAAGTTAAATGGAAAAATATTAAGAAATAACAATTATTAAGAGGACACAAAATGGCTAAACCGAGTAAAAGAGGCATTTAGAGACAAAAAGGCACCCTTTAATATTTGGAAGGTTCATCATGTGGAGAAAAATAGAAAGGAACATAAACACCGGCAAGTCAAGTGTAAAAGAATAATGAAGCAGGCAAAAAAAAAAAAAAAAAATGAAGAGCAACTAGCGAAAGACTCAAAATATAACAGTATTTTTTTTAAACTACAGCAGAAGCTGGTAGACTGCCCATCAGTGGGGATCATAAAGGAGCAAAAGTAGCATTCAATGAAGACAGTGTCATTGAATAGAAGTTACGTGAATTATTTGCATCAGTCTTCACTACAGAGGATGTGAGAGAGATTCCCACACCTGAGCCATTTCTTTTAAATGTCAAATCTGAGGATCTGACTGAGGTGACCATATAGGAGGTTTTGGAACAAACAGATAAATTAAACAATAATAAATTACCAGGGCCAGATGGTGTTCACCCAAGAGTCCTGAAGGAATTTGCAGAACTACTAATTGTGGTATGTAAACTATTACTTAAATCAGCTACTGTACAAGAGGACTGGAGGATGACTAATATGACATCATTTTTTAAAAAAGACTATTAGAATTCTTTGAGAGAGTCAACAAAAATATGGACAAGGGTGATCCAAAGCATATAGTTAGGGCCCTCCCAAACTAACAGCCACGAAAAATTACTATTACTGTCCATTGGTTTTTCCTAAGTTGATGGGACCCTCAGATAACTGGAATTTTTAGATAACCGGAATGTCCTAATCCCCAAGCGTGCTGGTTAACACAGGTTTTAGTGTACTTAGACTTTCAAAAAGCCTTGACAAGATCCTTCACACCTAAGAAAATTAGGCTGACATAGGATAAGTGGGAAGGTCCTCTCATGATTGAATAATTGGTTAAAAGATAAGAAATAAAGGATATCAATAAATGGTCAGTTTTCAGCGTGGAGAGAGGCAAACAGTGATGTCTCCAATAGATCTGCACTGAAACCAGTGCCATTCAGTATTCAGAAGTGTTATGGCAAAAGGAGTAAACAGGTAGCAAAGTTTTCAGAGGATACAAAATTACTCAAGATAGTTAAATCCATAGCAGACTGTGAAGAATTACAAATGGATCTCACAAAACTGTGTGACTTGGCAGCAAAAGGGTAGATGAAATTAAATGTTGATAAATACATGTAATGTACATTGGAAAATATATTCCCAACTCTACATATAACATGATAGAGTCCAAATTACTTGTTCCATTGGTGTCACATCACTGTGAATACTTCCCTCAAAACTTCTGTTTAATGTGCAGTGGCAGCCAAAGAAGCCCAGGCCTGAAATACTACATGCAGTTCTGGTTACCCTATCTCAATATGTCATTGGAAAGTTATGATTTGCTGAATATGATTATCCTATTTATATACATGTTTCATTTTTGTATATGAAGTTATAAATATTGACTATGTATGTATATTACAAACATAATTATACCGAGGCGATGCCCCTAGGTAAGATGATTAGTCTACACAGTAGGTGATTAAGGGCCAATTCAAGGCAAAGACCCATTATGGAACACAGCAAGACTTACAAGACACCTATACATCATCTGGTGAACCTTCCTGAAAACATTCCAGACAGCTTGTAAGTAATGGCTGCTATGACTCTGCAAGATATGCAAGGGCCTGTGACCAGACCACATGACTCTGGACTCCATCTTGCAATGTCAATGTTTTTCTACAAACTGAGTTGGGACAAAAAGGTTTTCACCACATGCTAAAGCTATATTAACCACATCATCTGTGGTTTTTCACTCCCTGCACAGAAAGATTCCTGGAAAGACCTGATGAAAAAAGAATCGGGGAAGGTGCTGGACCAAGGCTAAATGGATTTTTAGTCTGTGTATGCAAAACCTGGATTTGTTCCATAAGCAAGTGATAATGTTCATAAATTCTTCCTGCTGTTCACCTAGGTGCATGTGCATAATCTCACATGGTAGATCTGAATGTTGGTTTTAAGCTCTTAATATAAAGCCACAAAACATGATAAATCAATGGGCCATGAAGACAAACTGTTATCGTTCTCAATTACATATATTAGACTGTTTTATTTGCTAAGACGTATGATTGTGGTAAATAAAAGGTGCATCAAGTTCTCATTGTTGACGCATAGGTTGGTATTTGTATGCAGCTGCTTACATTTATCGGTGACTTTCCTATACAGCCTCTCCCCGAGTTACAAATGAGTTACGGACCAAACACTTGGCTGTAACTAGATCTGTTAATAACTCGGACCCTACTGAGTCAACACAGCAACAGCGTTGTTCGTAAGCGCGGGTCACATTCATAACTTGGGGACCGCTTTTATGATCTCTCCATGGGAGCTTTGGTCGTAAAAGTGAACAGTCGTAACTTGACCGTTTGCAACTCGGGGACCGGCTGTATCTTAGAATGCATGCTTCTCCCCTAATGCCGGTCAAATGAAAGGCATAGGAGGATGAGGATAACATTAACAAGCCTCTTCCTTGTCCTATTCATCAGTTGCAGGATTTTTGAACATGAAGACAAAGAACATAGAGCTGAATGGATGCCAAGTTGTGTACGATTAGATTGTGTAAGATTTTATAAGATTAGAAAGTATATAGCATAGTACTGGCATAGTGGTTAATGCTACAAATATTCTCCCTGTGAGGGAACTTAACTATATGAAATTAAGATGTCATGGCCTGGGCTTGCAGCAATACTTATAGATGTATTAATAACATGTTTTATTAAATTTTGGTCTAACATTTCCATTTCTCTTAGCATCAGTTTATGTATTAGGGATAAATTCAGATCATCCAAACACACTAGTGACCAAGTATGGAGTTGTACCAGAATGGAGTTGGTTGATAGGGATGAAAGTATACAGGATGGTGTGGGGTGGCATAAAGGATAACTATATATGTAGAAAAGGCTGCACCCCTATATCTCTACTGGGATAAGGCTTGTAATTCAGCTGCCGGTGGTTCATGAGATATTAGACTATATGCATGTCTGAGGTCTGGAAGAGAGGGGACTCATGGAGAGAATGTAAAGATGGAGGTAAAAAGTGAGTGGGAGGAGGAGCAGTAGCTGAGGAGGCAGTGGGGGCTGGAGCAGCAGGAGACAGCAAGCTCTGCCCCAGGGTCGATGACCACCTGGGGGGCATGGACCATCCTGCCCCCTAGGATGCGGTCCATGACATCAAAATAGGGGCAGGGGTCTGAGTCTGCCCCAGGTTGGAAGCTGCCCTCTGTGGCCCTGGCATATACCTGCCGCAGCTCCTTTATTTTCATGTGAACCTGCTCCTAGGTTCGCATGTGGCCTGTGGTGGCCAGGCTGGCAGCCATCCGCCTGTAGACGGTTGTGTTCCTCCATTTAGTACGGAGATCATGGACATTGGAGGCATCTCCTCAAACCTGAATTAGGTCCCTGATCTCCACACTGGACCAGTCAGCCCCCCCCCCCCCCCTTTTCCAGCCCCTGGAAGGCTCCTGGGAGCTGGCAGAGTGGTTCTGGGGAGCGGTGGAAGGTTGGCTGGCACTGGCTGCCTGGCTTATTCTGTGGCCACTGGATCAGGTGCAGTGACTGCTGGCTCTGGGCTGGCAGGCTTGGAGCTGGCACAAGCACTGTAGCCAGAGTCAACCGCTTTAAGTGCTTCAGGGATGGGGAGAGGGAGAGGAGTTTTCTTGGTTGTGCCCAGAGTGGCCACCAGGGCACCCTAGGAAGGGCTGGAGGCCCCCTATTTCGAAATAAGTGTCTACACAACACTTATTTCAAAATAGCATTTTCGAAATTGGTGCTATTCCTCATGGAATGAGGTTTCCCAATTTCGAAATAAGCCCTCTGCTCTTTCAATTTAATTTCGAAATAGCGGTTTGGCTGTGTAGACGCTGGTAAAGTTATTTTGAAATAATGGCTGTTATTTCAAATTAACTTTGCTGTGTAGACATACCCTAAGTGTTTGTGTACCTTCTGGTGAACACAGCGTGTGGAGGGATCTTCATTATACCTACTGCCAATCATAGCTAACTGCTCACTAACATGCTTTCAAAAGCCATTCTAACTAGAAAGTTGAAATACAAATAGTTCTGAGGAACAGATACTGACACTGAAATGGATCCCAGAGTTTCCCAGGAAAAGTGGCTCGCAAGGAATATGCAGGTACAAAATTCTTGATGATAAACAACCGTCAGCTCATTTTCTCATACTGGACTGTGGTTAACCAAATGCCCTGGTCAGCTTCTTTTCCACAGCCCTCTGTCACCAGGGTGCACAATAGAGCCAAAATCTGACTGTATCACATAGCTACAAAAATAATTAATTTCAAATCTCTCAGAAGCCTATGTGCAATATAAAAAACATGGATTCATGCAATGTAAATGCAATTCATGCAATATAGGTGCACTCACATGCTAACAGGGTACTCGTGCAAAATAAATGCATGCACACACACAAAGTGTTCTCACACAATAAAAATACACTCAGATACAGAGGGGAATCATAGGCTGTGTCTAGACTACATGGCTCCATCGATGGGCTTTCTTATTGCAGGGCTTTCTTATTTACAGCCACCTGGAAATGTGTATTTTTACTATATGGGTACGTCTAAACTACATGGCTCCGCCGACAGAGCCATGTAGATTAGACAAATAGGCAAAGGCAAATGAAGCCGCGATTTAAATGATCGCTGCTTCATTTACATTTACATGGCTGCTGCGCTGAGCGGACAAACAGTCTGAACGCTCCCGCACTGACATCAAAGACCTTTGTCGGCAGCCCCGTTATTCCTCGTGGGATGAGGTTTACCAGGGCTGCCGACAAAGGGCTTTGATGTCGGCAGGGGAGCGTCCAGACTAGCGCTCTGAGTGGACAAACAGCTGATCAGCTGTTTGTCGGCGCAGCATGGCAGCCATGTAAATTTAAATGAAGCCCCGATCATTTAAATCGCGGCTTCATTTGCCTTTGCCAAAACAACAAATCTACATGGCTCTGTCGACGGAGCCATGTAGTTTAGACGTACCCATATAGTAAAAATACACATTTCCAGGTGGCTGTAAATAAGAAAGCCCTGCAATTTCCTTGGCTCTACCCCATCCTTAAAACACCACAAACAGCAGGCACAGCAATATTGGTCTTTGGGCAGCTCACCATCTGTGGGGGTTCACAGGTAGAGCTATCTATGTTTGCACTCACTTTAGTCTTAGGGAGACTGGTATTGGTTTTGCTTTCCTTTTCAAAATGTATGAAAGATAATGGGAAGGAGAGAAATTGAGTGTAAGTGCAAATTGAACCCCAGACTGAAGTCTGTTGAGCCACTTCTGTAGATACTGAGTAACTCTAGAAAGTAACAGATGTAACTCACCCCTTCTATACATTTTTTAAAATATATAAAACACTCAAGAAACTGAACAAGAGAAAATGAGAAAGAAGGAAAGTGGAGTTGCACCAAGCCCCAACCTAGTGTGTGAAATGTTCTCTAGGTGAGCACTTTCTGTTCTCAGTCTGAAATGGGGACACATGTCCGACCAGATTTGTTTCCCCCTGCTTGCAGTGTGCTCATAATTCTCAGAATAGATGTGCCATTACACAGAATACAATCAGCAATACAGCAGGTGCAGTTAGACAAAGAGCTTCAGCAACAAGTTAATAAAAGACCTAGCAAAGCCAGAAAAAAAAAGAAGCTGCTAGTTGCCTTTTAAAAAACAAACTGTGGGAATGGAAAAATTGTTCTATGGTGCATATACAGTCCATACCTAACCATGATTACAAGACATATATTTTGCAATTCTGTTGTCTTCCATAGAGTTATGGCAGAAAGGAATTAGGTCCATAGTCTTCTCAACCCCATTACAAAAGACAGTCTGGGTACGTCTACACTACAACGTTAATTCGAACTAACTTAGTTCGAATTAGTTAATTCGAACTAAGCTAATTCGAACTAACGGATCCAGACTAAAAAACTAGTTCGAATTAGTGTTTTGCTAATTCGAACTAGCATGTCCACATTAAGTGGACCCTGAACAGGGCTTAAGGATGGCCGGAAGCAGTGCCGGCAGGGCATCAGAGGAGGACTTAGAGCGTGGAGATGCTGTCTCAGGCTAGCCGAGGACTGTGCTTAAAGGGTCCCGACCCCCACCCCGGACAGACAGTTCTCAGGGGTGCCCCGCTTGCAAAGCAGTCCTGGCTTGGAGTGCCCGGAGTACCGACACTGGGCACATCACACCCCTCAGCCATCAGCCCGGCTGCACTTGCCACAGGCTGGCATCTGGGGAGAGAGGGCAATTGGGGGGCTGCAGGAGAGCTTCCACCCCCAGAAGACCGCAGAGCCAGCCCAGTCCTCCCCATCGGGGGCTTGTACCCCATTCCTCCCTCACCTCCTTCCACTTACCCTTTCCTAGCCCCTTTTCTTGATGAACAAAATAAGGGACAATTGTGTTCAAAAATGGAATCTGTCTTTATTGAACAAAACTGGGGGAGACTGGGAAAAGGAGGGGGGAGAGGGGAAGAGAGAGGCTGGGAGAGGGGAGGGCAACTAAAATGATCAGGGGTTGGGAACAGGTCCCATATGAAGAGAGGCTAAAGAAACTGGGACTTTTCAGCTTAGAAAAGAGGAGACAGAGGGGGGACAGAATAGAGGTCTCTAAAAGCAGGAGTTGGGTGGAGAGGGTGCATACAGAAAAGTTCTTCATTAGTTCCCATAAAGAAGGACTAGAGGACACCAAAGGAAAGGAATGGGTAGCAGGCTTCAAACTAGTACCAGAAAGTTGTTCTTCACAAAGCAAAGAGTCAACCTGTGGAACTCCTTGCTGCAGGAGGCTGTGAAGGCTAGAACTGGAACAGAGTTTAAAGGGAAGTGAGATAAAGTCATGGAGGTTGGGTCCATGGAGTGGTATTAGCCAGGGGGTGGTGTCCCTGCCCAAGGTTTGTGGAAGGCTGGGGAAGGATGGCACGAGACAAATGGCTTGGTCACTGTCTTCGGTCCATCCCCTCCAGGGTCCCTAGGGTTGGCCGCTGTCGGCAGACAGGCTACTGGGCTAGAGGGACCTTTGGTCTGACCCAGGACGGCCATTGTAAGCTCAGGGCTCAGGGTTGGGGGGTCTCAGTGGACCCCCTTGATTCTCTTGCACACCTGCTCCTGGGTGGCCAGGCTGGCAGCTCTCCTGCCCTAGCCGGCCACTTTCCTGTGCCTAGTCCGGAGATTGTGGACGAGGTCCACGATGTCCGCACTAGCCCAGGCGGGCGCCCGCCTCTTGCGGTCCCGGGCAAGCTCCTGGGAGCCGCCAGCCTGGTCCCTGGAAGAGGGGGAGGGCTGGGGGGCATCGGGTGTGTGGCTCGATCCGTGCCAGGAGCAGGGTCTGCTGGCTGGGTGCTGGCAGGCTTGCACCTGGCACGGGCACCGTAGCCAGCCCATGCCCCTTTAAGGGGTCCGGGGCCGGGAGGGGGGCAGACGAGTTTCCCTGGTGTTGGCCAGAGTGGCCACCAGGGAAACCTGGGGAGGGCTAGCCTCCCACTAGTTCGAATTAAGGGGCTACACAGCCCTTAATTCGAACTAGTAAGTTCGAACTAGGCTTAATCCTCGTGGAATGAGGATTAGCTAGTTCGATCTAAGTGCTCCTTTAGTTCGAATTAAGTTCGAACTAACGGAGCGCTAGTGTAGCGCCTATGAAAGTTAGTTCGAACTAACGTCTGTTAGTTCGAACTAACTTTGTAGTGTAGACATACCCTCTGAGTGAAAGCAAGAGAAAAGGAAATTGAGTGAGTTGTTCCAAAAATATCTTAACTGTGTTTGTATTTTTACCCAAAATATATCCAAGCATAGTGAATAATAGCAGAACTTCTGAGGTGCACCCTTATGTCCGTTCCAAAATTTAAATTGCTAAATGGGGTGCCTCCACATGTTTTGTCCTTACCCCTACGTGTGGTCCTCCATGCACCACCTTCCCTCACAGGCACCAGTAACTCCTGTATCCAAGACAGAGATGAAGAGGAAGAAATGTAAGAACATAGAACAGTCCTTATAACTATCTTCTAGTGTGTCACGTGTGCCCTTGAAAGCATCTGGAGAGAAGGAATGTTCTGATTGAGCCATCAGTCTCAGATTTAACTGAATAATCCCTCTATATATTTTAGAGGGCATCTGTCTGCCTGTCTGCAAGTCCATTTGTTCAAGAACTCCTCCTAAATGGTAAGAGCTAGGAGGACCACTAAATTTGGTATGCAGCATCCTCTTGTCCTATCTTAACGCAAGGTCAAGTTTTGGTTGTACCAGGAAAATGGGAAGTGCCTGGAACATGACTGTTTTCTATAACATAGAAAGGGAGAGATCTGATCAGAAAAGAGTGATACTGTAGAGTCACCATGCTGAGTGGGTAAGTGGCCCCCATGCCTCAAAGAGTCCTGGGGGGACTCTCCACCCACTTGCCCTGCCATCACGGCGCCCCGGGGAGAATTCCTAGGGCAAAGTAGCACAGCCTGCTCCCCACCTAGTAGAGGAGACCTTCCAGAAGAGACTTCCTACCCTCCCTTCTGCACCCCCACACCCTTTTACTTCTAGTAAAAGAAAAACTGTAAATATTGTCTACAAACAAGCTTTATCTAATGATTAAATCACTTTCCTTCTTCTATTAATGCAAACATTTTCCCCTTCATTTTTGAAAAATACAAATATTTAAATAAAGCATGTACATTTCCCTTTTATTTTCCAAACAAACCCCCAAGCCCATTACTTCACTTGAAGACCCAAGCAACATTGGGTCCATCTGCTAGTATGTAATATCCTTGAGAACAGACTTTGATGTTTACTGTATAATGACTATTAACTGCAAATATCTGGGTCAACATATTCCCTCCTTTATCCCCTTTGTAACATAAATGTGAAATTTAAAATACATATGTGTTGCTATGCTTCAAAAAGGGTCACCTAGATTTAATGACATATTTAAAGTTAGTGCAATAATAAAACATTAAAATGTTGACTTTTTAAAATAAAAATTATTGTTCCTTTGATTCTTACTTTATATTTCTTTATTATAGTTAATTATTTATTAGAAATTATCCATCTTAAATATTTGTTTTTAAGTTAGCATTCTTGTTTATTAGTCATAAAATCTTTACACTTTAAGGGTATGTCTACACTACCCTCCTAGTTCGAACTAGGAGGGTAATGTAGGCATACCGCACTTGCAAATGAAGCCCGGGATTTGAATTTCATGGGCTTCATTTGCATAAGCAGGGTGCCGCCATTTTTAAATCCCCGCTCGTTCAAACCCCGTGCAGCGCGGCTACACGGGGCACGAACTAGGTATTTCAAATTAGGCTTCCTAGTTCAAACTACCGTTACTCCTCGTGGAATGAGGATCCTAGTTCTAACTAGCGGGGTAGTGTAGACATACCCCTAAGATCGCAGTTCAGCAAGGTACTTCAGCATGTTCCTAATTTTAAATATATGAAGAATTCCATTGGTACATGTTTAAAGTAAGGGACAGGCATAAGAACTTTGCTGAATCAGGGTCTAATTATATAACTAGATAGGGCTCCATTAGTACTCAGTAATGTACTAACCAAAATAATATAGTTTTATAAAGCACCTATCACCTAAACTAAACTACATTCTTCAGGGCATAAACTATTGTGTATTGAATGAAGATTAGATTTTTTTTCTAAACAATATGCTCTAAGTTGAACAAAAATTAATTTAGGAAAGTTCATTATCTTGTGTTATTCAGGTTAGGCTTAATGATCACAGTGGTCCCGTCTGATCTTAATCTAAAAAGCCATGGAAAAAAATTGCCAGAGTTTAGAAGGAACATTGGCTGTCAGTAGAGTTGGCTGGAAATCAGAATTTCTGTTTTGTGGGGATATCTGGCTTTTTAAAATAAATTCTGGAATTGGAACAAAAAGTTGGAATTTTGAAATTCTCCATGGAACAAAAAACATTTTTTTTTAAGTTTGGAACTATCAAAATATAATGTTTTGATATTGAAATATAGCAATATAAAATATTAACTTAGCCATCTATTATCAGGTAATACTAAATATACTATACATATAAATATACTGATTGTGCAGGTGTGTCCTCCTCCTACATATCTCCTTCTGGCCTCCATGCGGCCCTACAAGTAGCCTGTCATCTCAGTTTCCCTCTTTGGTCTCCAATAAGTCCATGTCCATAAGTCCATTTACAAAACATAGTGCAGATAGTTCATAACAAAGTCCCCAAACACTAGTACATATCCACGGTAGCCACCAATGCAAGTAGTCCTTAAAACCCAGCTTTCTCTCCAAACCCTTTCTCTCTCTCACCAAACCCTAGGGTATGTCTAAACTACATGGCTCCGTCGATGGAGCCATGTAGATTAGTTTACTCAAAAAAGGGAAATGAAGCAGTAATTTAAATAATCGCCGCTTCATTTAAATCAAAATGGCCGCCGCGCTGTGCCAATCAGCTGTTGTTGGCACAGCGCGGCAGTCTAGACGGGAATCTGACGATCCCAGAACCCTTCATCGGAAGATCCTTTATGCCTCGGGAAATGAGGCTTATAGGATCAGCTGACGAAGGGTTCTGAGGTTGGAAGATCCCCGTCTAGAGTGCCGCGCTGTGCCAACAACAGCTGTTTGGCACAGCGCGGTGGCCATTTTGATTAAAATGAAGTGGCGATTATTTAAATTACTGCTTCATTTCCCTTTGTCATCCTGCCTCATCTACATGGCTCTGTTGATGGAGCCATGTAGTCTAGACACACTCCTAGTGTCTTCTGCCACACCCTAGTGTCTTCTGCTCCTTCGTCAGTCCTCTTCTCTCCTTCTGCCATGACAACCCCACCAATCTTTCCTTTTGGGGTGGAACCCTATGCTTCGCAGTGAACACCCTGCCTCCAGTCTCCCTGGTGGGAACATCCTTACTAAGAGCATCGCTAACTTCCCCTGACCCTCTCACAAAATACTTTTGTGTCTAACTCTATAGCTCTGGAAATGTCAGAGAGTAAGCTTTTCTGCTGTTCACCTGCTTTCAGCCCTTGGATGCAGTTCTCTGGCTTAGATCCGAAAGGCAACTCCATCTGCTGCTGTGTCTCCTGCCTTCAAGTCCTTTCCATGCCTCCAGCCCTGGCTCTCCAGTTTGGAGATTTTAGACAGCAAACCCCTCTTACTTATCTTCTGCCCTCAGCCTTCTCCCAGGAACCAACTTTTCAATCAGGGAAACTGACAGCCTGCGTAGGCCTCAGAGCAAGGGGTGGGGAGGTAGCTTCATACTCCCAGAAGAGGCAGAGCCTTGGGAAGAAGAGGCAGAGCAAAGGATAGTCATTTTTCTGTGCTGCCTGGACAATAGTTCATGCCCTCCCATCCCTCAGAGCCTCACAGAGCCCATAGTGCAGCACTCCAGCGGCAATTTAAAGGGCTTTGGGCTCCAGATGCCACCACTGCTATTGGAATCCAGGTCCCTATGAATTGCCAGGCCCCAGGGAAACAGCCCCTTTTGCCCCTTCCTGTCAGCTGGCCTATTGGGAGCTATCCTCTGATGGCCTTCCTGACTGAGCCAGTGTGCCCTGATTCACTGTATTGGTACGTCAAGCAAAGAAGGGCTATAACCAAAATAAGCAGTAAATCCAAGAAAGAACATTCTTCTTCCAACGTCCCTTGTAAAATGAGGGTTCCAGGAGTCAGACTAAGAAGTCCTCCTGCTCTACGTTATTTTGACATTATGTCAAAATATCTGCTTGTATGTAGACACGTACTATGTTATTTCAGAATAACTGGTGTCAGTTATTCCAAAATAATGCTGCTGTATAGGCATACCCTACAAGATTAAGATGATAAGAATAGCCTTATTAGGTCAGACCAATGGTCCATCTAACTCATTATCTTCCAGCAGTGGTCGATGCAATGAACAGTACAGACAATCATCAAGTGACACATCTTCTGTCACCCACTCCCAGCTTTTGGCAATCAGAGTCAAGGGCCACTCAGAGCATGGGATTGCATCTCTGACCATCTTGGACCTATCCTCTATGAACTTATCTAATTATTTTGAACCCAGTTATCGTTTTTTCCTTCACAACATCCACTGGTACTGAATTCCACACATTGCTTGTGCATCATGTGAATAAGTACTTTCATTTGTTTGTTTTAAACCTGTTGTCTGTTGACTTCATTGGGTGTTATATGAAGAGGTAAATAATTCCTTACACACTTTCTCCACATCATTCATGATTTTATGGAACTTTATATTAATCTCTTTTCAAGATGAATAGTCCCAGTTTTTCTAATCTCTTCTCATATGGAAGCTGTTCCAGACCCTTAATCATTTGTATTGCCTTTACCAGTTCTAATCTATCTTTTAGAGATGAGGCAACCAGAACAGCACACGGTTTTCAAGATGTGGGTGTACCAAGGATTTGTATAGAGGCAATATGATATTCTGTCTGATTATCTATCAATTTCCTAATAGTTCCTAATACTTTTTTTTTTACTGCTGTTACAGGTTGAGCAGATGTTTTTGGAGAATTATTCACAGTGATTCTAAGATCTCTCATGAGAGGTAACAGCTAATTTAGACCCCCATCATTTTTTATGTAGAATTGGGATTATGTTTTCCAGTGAGCACTTATGCATTTATCAACAATTAATTTTGTTTGCAATTTTGTTCCCAGTCACCGATAAAGTTGTATCATTGACAAATTTCTCACTGTTTACTCCCTTTTCCAGATCAATTACCATATCATCACCACCAAGTCTCTGCTAGCCCCCAGGCGCTGCTTCAATCTCATGATTGACCCAAATAAGAGAATTTAGACTTGTATATAATAGTAATGTTAGTATCAGTGTAACGGGAGAGCTGGGCTGTTAGATGAAACTGGGTTTAGTTTGCCTGTTCTAGTCCAACTGAAATGAATCAAACTGCAAATGTTAAAATGAATCATATGTTCACTTTTTTACGACAACATGAAAACTTTTTCCTATCAAGAATTTAGTCTAAATCAGCGTGGGGTACCTCTGGCCCATGAGGAACATGCAATTCATTAGGGTTAGCCTCTGGGAGACTGCTAGACTGTTTATCTAAGTGTCCACAGGCATGGATGTTCCCAGCTCCCAGTGACCATGGTTTACCGTGCCTGGCCAATGGCAGCTGCAGGAAGTGGTGGCTTGGCCTGCACCGATTCCTGTAGCTCCCATTAGCTGGGAATGGCAAATTACAGTGACTGGGAGTGGTGAGAAGCTATGTCTGTGAGCACTCAGATAAACAAACTGTCTGGAAGCTTCCCAGCAACTAATCCTGATAAACTGAGCATAGCTGGCCTGCCAGAAATTCCCAATCGCAATCTAAATCAATGCATTCCAGTGAAACATTTTGATTTCAACAAAATTGCTTAGTCCAATAGAAAACTGTTTTTGTTTGTTTGTTTGTTTGTTTGTTTGTTTGGGGTATTGTTTGTTTATTTGTTTTTACAGGTCTACTTAGGCATACTGGGAAGGTGTTGATGTTATAGCATCAGACACTAGCCGCTACCACAGTGACAAACTGTATGAATGAACAGTCTGAGACTTTACTACACATCCTGTGCAGCATCAGACTTTCAAAGGATAAAATTCAGAGATAGGAAAGATGACAGGTTTTACGAGTCTATTTGGTAACTTCATTAGTTTGTGATGGTTGCTGTGGATGATGTCTCAAAGGGTATGTCTACACTACCCCGCTAGTTCGAACTAGCGGGGTAATGTATGCATACCGCACTTGCTAATGAAGCCTGGGATTTGAATTTCCCGGGCTTCATTAGCATAAGCGGGGAGCCGCCATTTTTAAATCCCCGCTGCTTCGAACCCCGTGCAGCGCGGCTACACGGGGCTTGAACTAGGTAGTTCGGACTAGGGTGCCTATTCCGAACTACCGGTACACCTCATTTCACGAGGAGTAACGGTAGTTCGGAATAGGAACCTAGTCCGAACTACCTACTTCGAGCCCCGTGTAGCCGCGCTGCACGGGGTTCGAAGCAGTGGGGATTTAAAAATGGCAGCTCCCCGCTTATGCTAATGAAGCCCAGGAAATTCAAATCCCGGGCTTCATTAGCAAGTGCGGTATGCATACATTACCCCGCTAGTTCGAACTAGCGGGGTAGTGTAGACATACCCAAACTGAGTATCAGATGGATAATTTTAGAAGGGGTCAGATTGTTCTATCACCATTATGATAATTTGTACTGTCATCACATACACGATACAAGATATGAGCAATCTAAACTTAATTCACAATTAAAAAGATGATCGTAAGGCACTGAAAGAATTATCTTCCTTTGTGTACAACAATGCACAACCGAGCAGGTGTGTGGTGGCTGAAATTTGCTTTCACTTGAAGCATCAATGCAAAAGTTATTGTTCAAAGCTGGATGCACAGTTTCATGGATCACTGATCAAGTGTCTCTAGGAGCAAATCCTGTGTTCTAACAAACAGATGGGTTCTCAAAATCTATTTTTCTAAAATCCTATTGTCATTCAGCAAAAGGTATAAGAAAATCACAGTAAAAATGACAGAAACTTACAGAACCATTTCCAACTGTTACATTCTTCATACTTTTCCATATTTTACCTTGAATGGATTTTTCTTTCAAAGAGGGATTTATTTTCAAAAACTGACATTTGACACAGTTTGAGTCTCACTATAATTGGCTACAATTTAAAATAAAACAACCTGATTCTTTACAGAACAGCAAATGTAAAGCAACTAGTTTATAGGATGCTTTCTGGGTTCAGTCAGATGAACAATGTGAAAGACTCTGAAAGGTGTCATGAACAGGGTGGTCTAAAGTACTTTTACTTTCCTGACTGCAGGTATCAATGTCAAACTAATCTAAATGGTGTGCTTTTGTGCACAGCCCTGAACAATCCTGTAATTTTTGATTTTCTCAAAATAGTTTCTCAAGAGGTTTCATATTGAATTTCCAGCCCACTCAATTAGCCTCATTAGTACCTACACTACTATTCACAGGTACATTTTTTTTCTTTCCTCTCCCTTCTTTTTCTGTTATAATTCTGATAGTTCCCCCTTTTTTCTTCACTCAAGCTCATCTGAAGAAGTGGGTTTTGCCCACAAAATCTCATGTCTCTAAGGTGTCACAGGACTACTTATTTTCAAAGTTACAGACTAACACGGCTTCCCCTCTGAGACTGTTTGAGACTTCCTTCCCTCAAAAGCACTAGCAGGTGGATTGGCTTATACAAATGATTAGTAATATAGTACAGAAATATTGTTTTTTAAGTCATCTGTTCAAATACAGTTGAGTCTGTTTGGACTAAAAATTGTTACCATCTGAAATATATGCATTGAGGTATGGGCAATCTGTTCATGGTCTCACTCTAGGTCCTAGTGGACGTGAGTCCAACACAAAAAAATACATTGCCTCAAAGCAGCCTGAGAACAACTGTTGTCTTCCAACTATATCTGATTATGTAACCAATGATCAGAGTGTGTAGTTAACTGATTTACATAATTGGTTTATGAGCTTACTATTGCTTCAAAAATTTCAAAGCTTTAGTTCAAGCTTTGAAAGTCCCAGGTTTGAATTCCTCTATTAGGCCAAGATATGTTGGTTAATTTTTCTTAAGATACTAACAATATATGTTGGCCTGCATTTACTGTTTCTCAGAAACCAAATTATTGCTTTATCTGGGAAGATCACCCAACAGGCTGAAGAAGAAGAAGAAGAAGAAGAAGAAGAAGAAGAAGCCTCTGTAGAAAAAAGAAACATACAGCAGTTGAGCCACAAAATGAATGGATCTTAACTTTTCTGTTTATTATTTTTGATGAAAAAAGATACATAAACAGACACAATGTACTGTATTCCTAACAATGAAATTTGTTCTAAGCAAACCCTTTGTGAGATCCTTTGTGATAGTATTTATCTTTTCATAAATTGACTTCTGCTAACAAAAGGTGAAGGATACCATCTGTGAGAGCAGAGCAGACAAAGAGAGCGTGGGTGTGTGAGATGTGACAGCTTCCTTCTTTTCTCCTGCTGCTTTGAAAACACGCAAAACACCTATGAATAAATGTGCACACTACTAACACTTGACCATGTCATCAGAAGTTCTAAAACACTGCTTGCAAATTATACTAATGCACCTCAGACACACTTGAGGTAGGTAGGTTATTTAGAAAGAGAGAGAGAGAGAGAGAGAGAGAGAGAGAGATGTTTTTGAAGAACAAATCTCTTTCCAGGTCTATTTTTTGACCAACAAATTTATCACCATATCTCTATATTGATCCATTCCACCAGGAAATAATATTTGTGATCTTCTTAGGAGCTAGTAAAAAAAGATCCAGTTTAACAGCTCTGCAGATAGCATAGCTGGGCTGAAAGCTAATCTTCAGCTTTAGATATTGGTTGAAGAAGATGTAGGAGAAGATATGCTCCTGTCTTCCTGGGAATTGCAGCTGTTCAGCACACTACCCAAATATACTGTAGGGCTACATCTAGACTGGCTTGATTTCTGCAAATGCTTTTAACAGAAAAGTTTTCCGTTAAAGCATTTGAGGAAAAGAGCGTCTAGATTGGCACAGACGCTTTTCCGCAAAAGCACTTTTTGCGGAAAAGCGTCCGTGCCAATCTAGACACGCTTTTCCACAAAAAAGCCCCGATTGCCATTTTCGCGATCGGGGCTTTTTTGAGGAAAACAAATCTGAGCTGTCTACACTGACCCTTTTGTGCAAAAGTTTTGTGCAAAAGGACTTTTGCCCGAACGGGAGCAGCATCGTCAGTGCTTTTGCGGAAATTCAAGCGGCCAGTATAGACAGCTAGCAAGTTTTTCTGGAAAAGTGGCTGATTTTCTGGAAAAACTGGCCAGCCTAGACACAGCCTAGATGAGGTTTACAAAAAGGCTCAGAGTTGCCCTGACTTTATTGTGTATATTGAAATTCATCAATGGCAGCAGAGACTGGCCAACTTTGAGTGGTTTAATATATCAGCCTGCTAATATGCCTGATTCACGAATCTCCTTTGCACACTATTTCTTTATTGTATGTTTAACTGTAATAATTGTTGCTATGTCAATCTAAATAGCAGGGCTAAGCACAATATGCAAAGCCATCCTGTCCATAGGATGGTTCGGGATGGCTACCATGGGCGTCATGCATTAGGGGTACCCACAATGGCCGCTCCAACCATCCTATAGATGGGATGGTACCCCATAGTGATGAGAGCCTCCAGGGCCGAGGGCAGTCTGCAGGATACCTGGGAGGCCAGGAGCAGGGTGGTAGCAGGTATCGTCCTCCCCGCACCACACACACACTCATTGTGTCACAGGAAGCCCAGGAAGCAGAGTGATGCACACAGCAGCCTGGGCCACTCCCGCCCTTGTCTAGTTAGTCCCTGCACTTCACCGTGGTGGTAGGAAGTGGAGTGTCCCAGCTTGACCTCACTGCACTCCATGCTCCAAGTGATGTGGGGCTCAGGGGAGCAACCAAAGCTGGGACTGGGAGATGGGGAGCAGGGCAGATGGAGCAAAAGAGGCTACCAAATTGCTCTGGCTCCTGCTACTGTAGTGTGCGTGGGGGTGGGGGGGAGGAGGGGAACCCTACTGCCACTCTGTGCCAAGCTGTTTAAGTAATCCTCCAGCTCTGAGGGGGCTTTAGGGGAAGAGATGGAAGGGGGTGGAGGAGGACCAGGAAGAGGCAAGGATGGGGGAGTGGTGGGGATCGAGGGAAGGAGTAGAGTGGCAAAGCAGGGGTGGGAGGAAGAAGGTGGCACAGCAGGGGTGGGAAGAAGTGAGTGAGGGCAGGGGGGTTGCCCTCGCCCCCTGCACCTGGAGTGGGGGGGAGTAGTCGACCAGGTCCCATATCCCCCTATGGAGGCCCTGATAATATGTTCACTATTCATTTAAAAGCTTGTAATATCTTTATAGTCACATCTTAATCCCAACTCCCCTGAAGGGATACCACAGATGTGCATTCACTGTGGTGCTACTTCCTTTTGCACCTTTGTATTTTTTCATAACAGCTAAAAGCTTATCATAATTGAAAAACTTTTCTTGCTAACAGCTAGCTAGCCAATTTATGTTTCTTCCTGAATGGTGTCAGGGAGCTGCTTGCCACTGCTACCTACTCAACTCAAAATAAAGTGCAGCTAACATGACAGAGTTAAATAATTTTATTTATCCTGTACCCTTTACTGTTTTGCTATGGGGAACATTAACAGAGATTAAATAAATAGTTTAGCTTGCTTTCCAAACTGAGAATTATTATTTCATTAATATAGAAGAAAAACAGTGGAAAATGAACCTATTTAAACACAAATATTCTCTTAATTCCCAGAGGTTTATTCTTTCTCTGTCCACTTTAAAAAAATGCTGGTGCTGTATTTCTTGCAGCAGAGCAGGTGGAAAATGTCTACACCCTATCAGGACAATGAAATTCACGAGCTGAACACAGGGACCACTATTAGTCAGAACTAAATCCCTTGAAAACTCTCTATCAATACCCAGATTGCTGTAAGAAATCTGGTTCATGATTCATCAGTGAGTTCTTCCCTTTTGAAACAATATCTTTGCATAGTGCTAGGAGATGCAGTGTTACTAGAGGTATCACCTTTTGGATGACATGTAAAATCAATATCTCAGCCATTTTTTCATAATAAAAACACCTTCCATGGAGAATGTTTTGCGTGGGAGGAAGGTGGGATAAGGCATCAAAGTGGGTGTGTCAATATTCCATCTTGCAAAATTATATTATATTATAAAATTATATTATAAAATCTACTTTTCAGTAGATACTTTATATCTACATTATATTTAAAAAATTACATTATATCCTATGTCTAGGCTGGAATACTGCAGAAATGGATCTAGGGGTCAGAGGACCACAAGCTAAATGAGTCAATAGTGTGACACTATTGCAAAAAAAGCAAACATTATTCTGCGATGCAATAACAGCAAGACACGAGAGGTAATTCTTCCACTCTATTCTGCACTGATTAGGCCTCATTTGGAGTACTGTGTCCAGTTCTGAGCACTACATTTCAAGAAAGATGTGGAGAAATTGGAGAAGGTACTGAGAAGATCAATAAAAATTATTAAAGATCTAGAAAACATTATCTATGAGGGAGGACTGAAAGAATTGGGCTTGTTTAGTTTAGGACAGAAAAGACTGAGAAGGAACATGATAGCAGTTTTCTAATATCGAAAAGGGTGTTACAAGGAGGAGGGAGAACAATTGTTCTCCTTGGCTTCTGATGATAGCAGAAGAAGCAATGGGCTTAAATTGCAGCAAGGAAGATTTAGCTTAGACATTAGGAAAAAATTCCTAACTATAAAAGTGGATAAACACTGGAATAAATTGCCAAGGGAGATTGTGGCATCTTCATCATTGGAGATATTTAAGAGCAGGTTGGATAGACATCTGTCAGGAATGATCCAGACGGTGTTTGGTCCTGCCATGAAGGCAGGGCACTGGAACTAATGATCTCTCAAGGTACCTTCCAGTTCTAGTATTCTATGATTCAATACTTGAATTCTCCTTGCATTTTATTACTAGATGAGATGAAAGGGGTATTGGTGATTATGATAACGATGATGATTGATGATGAAAAGGAAGAGAAAGAATGCTTAATATAGTGTCACACTAGCTCCCCTCTCCTCTGAAACTTTCCACTACTGCTGTTTCAGTACAGCATTGTGGAACCAAGGGATGGGGAGTAGCAATGTCAGGAATGCTAGTGTTGACAGATTTTGAGCAGATAACAGGGATTTAAAGCATCAGGCTCAGAGCAGGTCTCCATAATAACTTAAACACTGACAGCTCTCAAAGTCTTTCCTATACTAGGACTCCAAAAATCGCTCCAACCAATAATGGTAGTAACACTGGTGGGACATTGAAGGGAACAAAAGGCTCAGGTTAATCTTTATGTTCAAAGTAATGAATAAACATTAACTAAGTAGCACTTATTGTGCCAAATCTTCAGCTGTTGTGAATCAGTGTAAATCCATTGAAGCATACTGAACATGGAACTACACCAATTTACACCAAATAAGGATATGCCCTCCTATCTATAACATGATGTACTGTTGGTTCCTCTGCTTGTTATAGCTCTGTCATATTTCACCACAGAATTGGTTACATTTCAGTGATAAGTAGAGGGGATCTTAAAATGTTAAAAGTTTGGTGGAACCCTTCAGTCCAACCTAAAGTGTTATGTTAGCTCAGCACAAAAATGCGGATAGATGCAGATTCTCCTCCAGAATATAAATTTCAGTTCTAACTGAATTACAGCTTTATTAATTTCTCTACGTTCCCAGCATGATTTTACTAACATACTTTTACAAGTCATTAATTGTGTATTCTACCACTCTAGATTTAATGACACTGCAATTTATTTGAATGTTTATTATTTTTCAGTTTTTAGGTCATTTAGTGGAAACAGTAGTTAACAGTTCATTTCTGTAGCAATCAAAAATAAATACTTACTAATAAATAAATTTTTCACAGTCATTTCAAAATTCCGAGTCAAACACTTTGGCTGCATCTAGACTGGCATGATTTTGCAGAAATATTTTTAACAGAAAAGTTTTTCCATTAAAAGTATTTCCACAAAAGCACGTCTAGATTGGCACGGATGCTTTTGTGCAAAAAGTACTTATGCGCAAAAGCATCCGTGGCCAGTCTAGACACGATTTTGCGCAAGAAAGCCCCGATCGCCATTTTAGCCATCGGGGCTTTTTTGCGCAAAACAGTTCTTCCCTGTCTACACTGGCCGTCTTGTGCAAATATTCTTGTGCATGAGGCCTTTTTCCCGAGCGGGAGCATTAAAGTATTTGCGCAAGAAGCACTGATTTTGTACATTACAAAGTCAGTGCTCTTGCGCAAATTCAAGCGGCCAGAGTAGATAGCTGGCAAGTTTTTGTGCAAAAGCATTTGCTTTTGCGCAAAATCTTGCCAGTCTAGATGCACCCTTTAGATACAAGAGACAGAAGATGTAACAATGTTGCAGTTTATTAAGGAATTCAATCAAAATATTTTTATCTTACTCTAAAATTCAGTCATCATTTGAGACGTACTTAATTTTGTCACTAGCTCTATTCCTTCCAAGGTGTACTTGTCATTTGTTCTCAGAAGAATTCGAAAGGGACACAAAAAGGCATAAAATGGTTTTATTCTATTTTATTTTCCAAGGCTGTGTCTACACTGGCACCCTTTTCCGGAAAAGGGATGCTAATGAGACACTTCGGAATTGCAAATTGCATTTGCATGAACATGGCTGCCACTTTTTTCCGGCTCGGAGTTTTGCTGGAGAAAAGCGCCAGTCTAGATGGGATCTTGTGGAAAATAAGCCCTTTTCTGGAAGATCCCTTATTCCTACTTTCAAGGAATAAGGGATCTTCCGGAAAAAGGATTATTTTCCGCAAGATCCCGTCTAGACTGGCGCTTTTCTCCGGCAAAACCCTAGCCGGAAAAAAGCGGCAGCCATGTTCATGCAAATGCTGCGGGGGATATTTAAATACCCCATGGCATTTGCTATTCCGACTGGTCTCATTAGCATCCCTTTTCCGGAAAGGAGTGCCAATGTAGACACAGCCCAACTGTTCAAACCAAACAATGGATAGAGACCCCAGCAGACCCTAATAATAGGAATGGTCAAATTCAGTTCTACATTAACAAACTAAGAATGGTGAATGAGCCTGGAGAAAACACCAAGGCCAGTACAGATATAGGAAGTTTCTGAGAGTCAGTAGGGAATAGAATAGCAATTTGAGGTGTTCCAAGGGAGGCTGGTGTGTCAGGGTACAGTCAAGAGTTAGTCAAAATTATATCACAACTGCCTGACTAGAATAACAAAGTTTTAGTCTACATTTTATCGGTTTCTTGTTATTGATTGTTTCAAAGAAAGAAGTCAATGAAGGTTTTTGTGATAAGGAAAGTCTCAGTGTCTCATAGCTGTAATTCCAGTGTAATGCTTTAACGCAGGTTTTTGCATTACTCTCAGTGCTGATCTTGGGGTAATTTTTAATTTTGTACTTACAACAAAAGAAGATATGGAAGGAGCAAGTAAGTCTGGGAACCATCACCTCTAGCAGATTTCTAGAATTCATCCTTAACTTTATCCTGCAGAAATTAAGATTACCAGGTCAACTACTGAAATCCCCCCTTTAATAAGACTTCTAAGACCCTTTTTTCTAAATGTTCTTTCTGAATGTTGTAGCAAGACTGTTCTCTTGATCTATGAGGCACGGTCATATAATAACTATGATATCCTGTTTGATTCACTCTGCCCTTGTTTCTTTTAATCCAATTGAGATTTTTCCCTCTTGACTTTCAATGATTTACAAGTTTCTCTCTAACCAACTTCTCTGCTACCTCTCATGTGCTTCTCATTGCTCTCTTCCAATTATGGCCTCTGATCCTCATTAGGACTACTCATGGTTAGTGTTAATGATTCACAGAATCATAAAATCTTGAAGAACCTCAATAGGTCTAGTCCAGTCAGTGCACTGAAGGGAGGACTTAGTAATAATACATGATTCTTTATATACCAGTCTGATACGGACTTTCTCTTTTGATCTTGTTCCCATACCACCCCTTTTCTGCTATAGAGCTGCTTCTCTTCCAAGTCCTTCTAAATAGTTACTTTACATTTTAACATGTGACTGAAATTCACCCCAATGCTCTGAACTTACCACTCTTTTGACTGTAACTCTCCTTCACATTCCCTTTTTTCCCCTTAATTCTTCGTGTTTATCTGTAAATGTTTTCCTGCTTCCCTCTTCCTCCAACTGAAACACTCACACTCACCCACTTCCCCTTTTCCCATTGAATCACCTTGTCCTCACTATTACACTAATGCCCACTTGCCTTTCCCCCTCCATTAATGAATCCTTCCAGTCCCTACCATTTTCATCCTCATCATCACACTTTCATTTCAGTGCCTTCTCCTTGATGCTTCTCCGCTTTTGCTGGCACTCTGAGAATTTCTGCATTCCATTGTAGGAAGCATCTTCTCCGTTTCTTACTAGAAAGCATTTAGCCATGATGCAATGTAAATTCTATTTATGCTTTTCTTCCTTGTTTTATGCATACACCAGCTGGTATGCTTGTGAATAGAAGAAGTCTTAAGTAATTAGAAGGGTCACAAAACAAAAAGGGAGAAAATCAAGTGCAGAAACATTTTAAATATATGCTCTCCCAACCACACACAATATTCAAAATGAGAAGTAAACCCCAAATGGAAGTGAGTATCTTAACATTTTAAAATTATTATTAACAGCATTGATGATTAAAAGAACCAAGCTCATTGACTATTTTTTCTTAAGTTTTGAGAAGCATGAATAAATACAGGGATTCTATATTTGATGAATTGTGTAATAACATGCCTGGGAGATTTTAAATGTCTGATTTCCATATATCTTTGCCTTGATTTAGTTGCATCTGGCTTCCCCTCTTCCCCCCTTCACAACATACACACTCTGAGTTGTTCCTATAAATTCTATACTTGCAAGGGTGACTTTATTTTTGTTTTCAAGAACATTATCTCATTTGGTGGTGGAGAAGCACATATAAGAATTGTCTGATGATTCAGGTCATATAATTCTGTCCTTTTTTATATTTACCACTTGTGCTTCCAGAAAGGAAACCATTACCAGACATTTTAGGATTAAAAGACCTAGTTATTTTGAAGTCAATGCCAAAATGCCTTTCAATTGTCATGTTTTGTCTTCATAAAAGGCTTTCAGGTTTAGTGAAAAATTAGAATTTCACAGTATTCACTGAAGTGCTTTCAAGAGGGACAATATCCTGCAGATATAAATCCAATTATTTAGTTTCCATGAAATTAGCATAGTTTAAGTCATTTTAATTCCTGCTGGGAGCCTTTGCAACTTTTCTGAGAGTGGAAGCAGAAAATGATACAATGAATTTTACAATAAATTAGAGAAGGGCACAAAGAAAACTCCAGGAGTATGGGAAACTTTGCAATCCACATGCAGATTTTGCAGCTGATCCAATCCTTAAAAGTGATTGACCTAAAACTGCAGATCTGAACACCCAAAACTTGCAGAGCTTTTGAATCAAACCCAAACTTCTTAGCTGGACTCTGGTTCAGGATTTCAGTTTGGTGTCTTCTATAAAGAAACTATTTCAAACCTTTCTAGTATTTGTAGCCCATTTTTAATTTATATAAATGTGAACATCTTCCCATTTCAGCTATTTCTGAGATTTTATCCCTTACAGCCTATTAAGACACATGCACCTGGGAAAGTAATTAAAAGAAAAATGACCAATCACACCATGCTCAGTGCTGAAAGACCAAAACAACAAATCACACCAACCTCAGTTCCAGGTCCAGAATTGACCTAAGCCTGGCAAAATACAGATATCGCTCCACAGCAAAGAATATGAACAGTCCTATATTTTGGACTCAAAATATACAAAGGAGAAACCATGAAGATCCTTAAATAAAAAATAAGCAGAAGGGAAATCAGTGAACCAGCTGAAAGACACATGTCAAAATAAGGAATTTAAATGTCTGGAACAAATAGGAATTACACACAGTACTGAAGACAAGAAACACAATTGACGTCTAACATATATAGTGAGAATTTATATCTTGGTAAAGGGTGGTAGAAGAATACTTAGACTAGAATTTCATTGTATAAGAAACACACATTGAAATGCCTTTAAATGTTGGACAGTTTGTGAGTTTTGTCCTTTGGAGAGGATCTAATTAACTTAAAACACTGAACTTGTGAAAGAGCCATTCAAGTAATAATGAACTCATTTTACAGCCAACTCAGGTATATACAGGTTAAACCTCTCTAGTCCAGCATTCTCAGGACCTGACCGGAGCCAAACCAGAGAATTTGTTGAACCACAAGAGGCCAATTTTATCTAGCACCATTACTAATATATCCACTGATTACTGGGGTCTTAGAAGACATTTATGACATGTCTACAATAGGAAACTATTTCAAAATAAGTAAATTCATCTTGATAACGGCCGCTTGTGCCACTTGCTCCCCCGTGGTAGCCCGGCTGAGCAGCGCAGAAGTCAGCCGAGCGCCATGGCGGGAGGAGAAGGGGGGGCAGGGCAAAGACGTACATGGCCAGGGGGAAGGACCCGGCCATGTACATCACTGCCCCAGCCCCCTTCGCACCCCCCTTCACCTCCCGCCATGGTGCTCAACTGACTTCTGTGACACTCAGCCAGGCCACCGCAGGGGAGCCCAAACGGCCACTTGCTCTGTTTGCTCCCCCATGGCAACCTGGCTGAGTGGTGCAGAAGTCAGCTGAGTATCACGGCAGGAGGCAAAGGGGGGTGGGGCACTGACCTACATGTCCGGGCCCCACCCCCTTGCCATGTACGTCACCGCCCCGCCCCCTTCACATCCCGCCATGGCACTTGGATGACTTCTGCACCACTCAGCTGGACCACCGCAGGGAAGCCCAAATGGCCACTTGCTCCGCTTGCTCCCCCATGATGTCCCGGCTGAGCGGCGCAGAAGTCAGCCGAGTGCCACAGTGGGAGGCGAAGTGGGGCGGGGCAATGACATGCAGTATGACAGCGGCTCCAGGCCCCGCCTCCTGGCCGTGAATGTCATGGCCCCGCTCCCCTTCATCTCCCAGAGTGGCACTCTGCTGACTTCCGTGCTGCTCAGCTGGGCTGCCGCATAGGAGCAAGTGGCGCAAGCGACCGTTTGGGCTCCGTGGGGGGGGGAGGAGAAGAGAAAGAGAGAGATAGAGAGAGAGGCAGGAGGCAAAGGAGAGCTGAGAGAGAGAGGGGGGGAGGCAGGAGGAGGAGGAGAGAAAGACACAGAGCGAGAGACTGAAGGATCAGGAGAAAAGACCAACGTGGAGGAGAGACCTGAAAATCCTGTCTTATGATGGGCTAATTTGATGGGCTAACTGTTTCTGAATTAGCCTTACTCCTGATGAAAAGCAGAAGTACAGATTTCAAATTCCACAGCCCATTATTTTGAAATAACTGGCTTAGTAGTGTGGACGCTCTGCTTATAAATTCGACCTTGTGGGGGTTATTTTATAAGACAGCCCTACTGCAGATCAGGGCTTAGGGGTAAATTAAAGCTAAATAACAGCACAGAACATTGAGAGCCAGGACTGGTGGCCATAAACAAACTTTATGGGATCACAGAAAACTTGGCCACATCCATGATAATTGGACATCTGGGTAACTAAAATCATACTGGACAACAGTATGTTACCAGACCAGAGAGTGCCAGATTAGAGAGATTCAACATATACTTTCAGTTCTGAATTTATTGTGTTAGTCTATAGCACCTTAATTTAAATTTTGCTTTAAAAATATATCATTAGAGTGTTGCTAAAGATTATAAAACCACATCTCTAAAAATCATCATCATCCCGAGGCTGCCATTGGGTACTAATTTAATAATACTGTGTGGACTTCTATACAATCCTAAGGGTGTTTCCAGTCACCAGTCAAAAGAAAAAAAGATATTAAAATGAGGAAGATGTGAAGATATACTATGGAAATTCTGTTCATTCTTCCCAATAAATTATAGCACATGACTCACCAATGTTACTTTCCTGAACTCCATTATTTTTGGCCTGTACCTTAGGTCACTTAGAAGTCCTGAGTGGAAACAGAATTTTGTATGTACTAAATATAGGAATCCTGTGTCATATCTGTGTATTTCAGAACTTAAAGTAAGTACTTTCTCTGTTAACTGCAGTATAGAAAATGACCCATCTTTAATGTGAAATACACTGACATTTCAGTCTAATTACCTTGTGCACATATTTTAGATCATGGGGTTCCTTGTAAATTTTTCTGTGTTATTGAAGCTAAAATATTTCTTTTCTTCCCTTTTACAAAGCCAACATTAAAAAAAATGTGGCTCAGCTGCAATCCATGCCTTTGAGATACTCAGAACTCAGACAACAGCATAGTGTGTTCTGGGGAAATCTACTGGATACTGATATGTAAATAAGCAATGCAGACAATACAATCTGGTTCAGAATTACAGCTTCAAAGAGGCAACTCGAAACAAAGATGAGGCAAAACCCAACAGTCCATGTCCAAACATGTCCAGGTTTTGTCGTATTCAAAATCCAGATCTAAAGGTTAACCTTTGGGGCAATTTTTTTATACAGATCCAAACATTTCCAAATGCCAGGAACACTCATCTATCCCTCCTGTCATTCATCTATGTATTTATTTGTCTAACATCATGTATTTGCTACAGAATTTATAACGTGTCAATCAGTATAGTAAGGTGTTTAGTACGTTTACTGTTCTAGTTTGGATTCATTATTAAGGAAGACAGCTCAGTTTAGATTCAGAACAAATATTCTCAGAGATATGAGATATTAAAATGTGTTCCGTTACAGAGATAGGTTTGATTATAATTTATATCGGGATCAATCCAAAAGTGCCCCACATTCAGAAGTATTGGAGAGTTTCAAATCCAGAGTTCTGTTTCAGGTCCCTCTCAGCTATATAAGCTATAAAGGTAATGAGTCTAAGTATGGATTTTTCATAAATAGTGGTTATGGTCATTTTGGTATATATTTTGATGACATTAAATATGTACAACCTGTTTTATGCAGTCCCCAAACAATCGTCTATTAATAAATTATAGCTCGACTTAAAGAAAGCACCCTTTCTCTGTTTATGAAAGAATACATCAAGTGTACATCAAGTTTATATTCATAATTCCACCTTGTATCTGATTTTAATTCAGACAACACAGACAATGAATATAACAATGGCTATTGAGATTATTAATTATTTTTGCATAAAATTGTATTTTCAAGAAAGGAGGTAACTTTTATTATCTTTCTCTAGTACATTTCAATGGGCATTTCAATAATCACACATTTCAAATTATTATTGGTTTTGTAATGCCCACTTGATTTTTGTCTCATTAATTGATACAAAGTTATAGCTGCCTTTGTAACATTGTTCTACTTCTTTCCTTTGTCTCAAAGAATGCTCTTTTGAAATTGAGTTTATGCAACTCCAAAGAGCTTTATTCCTTTTGAAACAGTTTTGCAAATAATAAATCATTCTGTGGTAATTGCTCTGTTAACAATGGGGTTTCCTCAAAATAGACTGTTGAAACTTATTTCAAAATATTGAGCATTATTCTTAGAATGTATTAACATTTAAATTATTCTGAAAATTCTGTCCCCCAAAATTTAGAGATGAGAGAATAGATTGTGATAAAATAAGAAACAAACCAAAGGACATCTCTTTGGGGAAAATAAATAGAAAAGGGTCTAATAAGTTAATATTTGGGGAAGAGAATGGAAAGGAAATATTGTAGAAAAAAGAAGATTTTTTAAAAAAAAATTCATAAATTTCTTCCTACATTTCTCCTGCTTTTGATTTAAGGAAGAACAGAAAGCAAAAGCATTGGAAATTTCTCAAGAAAACATTCTTAAGATTTTCACATTGCTTTGAAAACAAAAACAGCTTCAGATGCATTTAGCTGAATAAATGAGTATGTAGTTGATTACCTTATTTATGAGCAATTTGAGCCCTATTCTGCTCTGTCTCCACCCTAGTTCGAACTAGAGTGGCTAATGTAGGCATTTGAACTTGCAAATGAAGCCTGGGATTTAAATATCCTGGGCTTCATTTTGCATGTTCCCAGATGGGCGCCATTTTTAAATCCCCTTAGTTCAAACTGACTGCCCGTGGCTACACGCGGTAGTCAAAAGTTAATCCAAACTAAGTCCTTAGTTTTGATTAACTGTTACTCCTCCTGCAATGAGGTTCAAACTAAGGGGATTTAAAAATGGTGCCCGTCCGGGAACATGCAAATGAAGTCCGGGATATTTAAATCCTGGGCTTCGTTTGCAAGTTCAAATGCCTACATTAGCCACCCTAGTTCGAACTAGGGGGCTAGTGTAGACATACCCCAGTGGATTAAAAATCAGGTATTTCTACTGACTTCATGAGTAGTTATGATTTGCACAACTATGACAACCAAGAATTAACTTGGTACTTGCTACCAATTTGTTATGCTGGAGTCAGAGTGAAATATTAGGTCCACTGACCATGAATATTTGAGGTCAAGTTTTTTTTTTCCTAATTAGATCTTAATGTAACGAAATTTGTTCTTTGGTATTGGGTTATATGTTTGTTCTCCTCTGTACAAAATCAGAACTTCGCTACTGTGCATCATAAACCCTAAAGGCTCCTAACAGCTAATAGGGATTCTCCTTTATCTTAAGTAGTACAATCCTATGTATTTAGGAAGGAGGATTTACATTTTCTAACTGCTGCTGCTATGAAGATCAGAGTAGCTAAAATACACAGATTAGCAAAGGAACTGATCATTTAATTATTACAGGGCTATTATTCTCCATCACTCTTCTTTCAACTGCTTATTGGACTGACACTGGTACCACCCAGCCATATTCCTAATCAGCAGCAAGGAAGGAAGGGAGACTGGAATCCACCTCATCAGCAGCTTTTAAAGAGGAGGCTAAAATATTAATTCTGGCTCCACTTATGTTAACAAACATTCAGAGGCAAAGGCAGTTCAGAGGGCCCCTGTGGAATCAAAGGCAAAGAGTACAAATGTGTGTTAAATAAGTCCCTTTATGGGATGAAGGAAAGATGATCCACTGGGGTGGGGGGGGGGTGCAAAGAAAGAGTGGAAAAAAGATAAAGGTCAAATTCTGAGCAGGGTTTCATTTCAAAGGGTCTGAAACACTGAAGCTTTGTGACTATAAAAGTGAAATATGATATGCCTTTCCTCACTGGGATTAGAAGTTGCTATTAAAAATGTCTGTTATCACATAAACTATAGTGTTGACACTGTGAGGCTAATATTTGGGGTGGGGGAGGAGCAAATCTTTCTTTGAGCTGAGAGTAAACCTTATGGCCCCTTGTGGCGAACACAGTGGCTTAGACCACAGCTATCCTTGAAGCCATACAATGAGCTTCTGGAAATACCTAGCAGTAAATATCAGAACCTTCTGCTATGACAGACTCCTATTGCAAGAGCTAAAGAAAATTTCCCTAAAGCTATTGGTCACGTAGAGACCTACGGCATAGGAGAGGGAAGTTCTGATTTCACAAAGTAGAGGCCAGCAATACACATAGCTTCTCTATGCTTGGATTATCTCAAAATAATATTAGTGGAACATGCTGGCTATGGGATAAATGATTTGTGGACAGTTTACAGGCTGATTCAGTTGTAAATTGAATGAGAAATAGTGTTTCCCGACTGGCAGCCTTGTCATCATTCCACTAGACATCATCTGCCTTACTGTGATATGGACTTTTCTTTAATACATATAAAATATGCTATAAATGCATCCTCCATCTGCATTTTCTGGTGCTAGGAATTGACAAACATTAACTGCAAGTTTCTGTGGAAAGAAACTATGTTCTGAAATGAGTGATCTATTTTGTACTTGCAAGCTTTTCATAACAATCTGAAAGTCCTATAAAGGCAATTTGCAAATTGCCCTAATGTCTAGACCTATAATGTCCACATACAAAGTCACATAGCTGATCATAATAATAACAAATATAGGAGGGTGATATGCGTGGACCACTGAAGTAAATGTTAAAACTCCTGTACCTTTTAGTGTCAGTTAAAAGCAAATAAATCTAATGAATGATGATTAGGTTATGGCTTGAAATCCATTCTGGGGTGACTCAAATTAAATTATCAGAGAATTGCTGTGACTGTAGAATCTTATATTTCAGACACAAAGAAACTCTTGATTTAGTGGGCATGAATGTTATTATGCTTGTTGCCATGTCAAGATTGGTATAGCCCAAGGTGCCCTTAGACTACATGGGGAAATACCTCTGCAGTCAATGTGAGTCAGCTGAGGTCAGTACTTTATACGGTTCTTTTGAAATTGGAGCAATACTGGAGTACTTTGAAGGAAGACTACTTTGAGCATTACCTAGTAAAAGAGTACTTGCTTGTCTTGAAACCTTCTTTATAACAGATAGCTTGACTACAACGTGGCTAGACACTTTCTTTAAGTTTTTAGACCAATACTGGATGGCTTTTGAGAGGATATACACTAGCCATACACGTTATGGGTCTTAGTACTAGGATAAGTAGGTGAATTTCTGAGGTTTTCAATATATAAGATGTCATACTAGATGATGTAAAGGTCCCTTCTGGTTTAAAATGTATAACTCTATGGTATGGATTTCACTTCCTTCCTCTCTCAGGACCATATTCTGTAAAAGAATGAACAATGATTTAAATGGGATTTGAATGTGCTAAAGATTTGTTCAGCAGTGATAAAACATTTTATATAGTTGAAGGTCATGAAGTCCTGGTTTCTCTAGTGTCCTTTTTAAAATATTGTAATTATAGGTGGTCAAATAATTCAGTGGTAAAAATATTTGTTGAAATTGTATGTTTTTTTCTGTTCATTTTGACTATTTAAAATGAGCAATTAGCCATCTGTATCAATCAGTATTATTCTATTGTTCCTTCTACCTGATTGAAAGCTTCTTAAACAGGAAAAAATTGAATAGCAAATGCCAAACGGTACATGTCTGTTCTAGATTTTCAGATGAATATTGATTTGTGGTAGCATTTGAGAAACATTGGGATCCAACAAATGTTTTCACAAATAAACAAGCAGTTTTGAAAATACTTTCAAATGTTGAATAATGTGATCCTATCAAAAATAAGGGAGTGAACTCACAATGGGCTTTTGAAAAACACTCGTTTAAAACTTTCTATGTTTCTTCTGTTACTTTTAATAGAAACTATGTCACCATACAGATTAGTTAAACCACCAAAAAATGAATGCTTTGTTTCATTGCCATCATTACATTCTTTTATTTGTTTGTTTGCTCGTTTGTAAATATGGAAGTTCTTTTTCTTTTGTGGTTCTGGAGCTACAATAAACAAACTGGAGAGCAGAGGTCAAGCACAAGGACCAGCAGAAACTAATATTTCCATCTTTATTATTCTTTTGTATTGATTTGTATTTAAACTTAACGTCAATAAAGAGGCAGACATGCAGCATGACAATGTGATGTTTACACATTTAGAAGCTTATGTTGGGGATGACTGCACAATTTACGAGTTGTAAGACCAGGAGCTGGTTAAACAAGCTATCTCAAACAACAGGCCACTCATTCTAGTGATAGTTTTGCCCATTTACATTGCTAGGGTGGTATGAAATGGATGTAATCCGGCTGCAAATGCCCATCAAAAATTTTGGGGGGTATAGGGAAACTTTGTGATTATCACTATCTCACATCTATGTTTGTGCCTCTGTCTCCCTTTCTGAACAGGCATGTACCAAGGATAGAAGATGCTACACTGGTGCATGGCAGAGCTCTGTTTTTCTTTATAATTTTTCTAATGGTAATCATGGCATCTATTAAGCACCCTGCATAGGTTTACAGCTTAGATCAGTTCAGCAGCAGGTTTATTATGCTACTGGGCTAAGCTGGCCTTTGAAATTTGGGAGGTTGAGCCAACTTCACAGAGTAAGACTTCTCATCTGCACTGAGCAAACCTCTCGTACAGGAGAAAATCTGTCATTTTAGAGAGAATCTGATGAAGTAGAATGTATCAGAACTCTTAGACAGGTTCAGAGCCTCAAGATCAGGATTTAACAAACATCTCTAAAGGAGATAGACAGGATTTCCATTTTCAATTCATCTTCAATTCATCTCAATTTTCAATTCAGTTTTAGGGTTTAGTTATTTCTGTGTCCTTGGGTTTTCTGAATCAAACAGCTGTCTATCCTGCCTTCTTATCCAACTTTCCATAGAGAAACTACAGTGTCCTATCATACTACTTTCTAAAGTATCTACCGTAGTCTACTTTGTACGCACAATTGATGTCTTAAGTAAATATTTCCTCCTCTCTACTTTTCCTTCTCTTTTTGAAAGTGCTGGTGAACATGGCGCTTTTCCTGAGATGCAATACCTCTTGGAACTTCTGTTTGGGCAATGCATAGCAACACTCCTAGAGACCATAGCTCATAGTCACAAGTGAACACTGGATTTTTCTCCAGAATTTATCTGAACTATTCAAACCTATTAAGTCTGCAAAATTACATTTCAATCTCCCAATAAAAGCCTTTCCTGTAGCTTGATGGTATTTCTGGTGTCCTTGCTAGAATCCTAAAACAGGAAAGAAAAAAGTGTAGTCATAGAAGAAGGTGTCCCTCTAACATTAAAAGGTGTAGAAAAATCCGATTACTGTATGGGGTGTATGAGAAGGGTAGCATCCTGAAGCACTAGACATCAAAGTTGGGTGCTCCTTTTTGGATTGGACTATATTATTTTTACTGAGTCACTGATACTCTTGTACCTATTTTGTGTAATACCTGAGAGCTGCTAAATCTCCTCAGCATGTCCGGGGCTATGTGCAGACTACATCTTACATCCAAGAGTGTTCATGTGTCTATGAATGGGTGAACTGGCCACCATCCTCCAGCAAGCTTCAGGGAGTAGCCGAGTGTCAGCCGACGGTCAGGGCAGTGAGTCCCTTATGACCGGCTGAAGTTCTTTTAAATTGTGCTTGGTTCTGTTACAGCAACTGAAGGAGTCAGGTTAAAGCTTAAACAGTTACTATTTTATTGTTACAGGGTAAACTTAGTTGTTAAATGCTACTGCTGTGTTACAGATAACACAGCCACTACAGAGGACAGGACAGAAATTACACTAAGAAGTCACTTACAGGTACCATGAAACCCTTTTGGTTCTCTGAGCTCTTATTAAATGCATGCAAAATAGACACATAGCAGGTATATATTCTCACCCCTGCGTTCCAGACTTGGCGTGGCCAGCGTCTTTCTCTCAATCCCTCGGGAAGAAGTAGGGCGAGGTTGGGCGTCCCACAGACCTCGGGAGACAATCAATACCTGCCAGCAGGTATAGATGATTGGAGCTCAAATGGGGTGGGCTGCTGAACCTCTTTTATACCCCTTGGGTCATGTAGGCTTCTTCCTGGGCTCAAGTGGCCAATTAGGAAAAATGGCTTTGAATGCCAAGTTTCCCACGAAGGGTGCAAAGCATAATTTACACCTGGGAAAATGCAGACAATGGGCACCTCTGGTATGTGATGGGCGAAGATTCCTCTCCTGGGACAGTGCAGGTGTGTCAATTACTGGTACTAGCCATCAGGGCGACGAGAGGCCCCGGGTCGTCAGCTAGCCCATTTACTGTCTGGTTTCTGTTTATGGTAGAGTCAGGGACAGGCAGCAAACCTGTGTTCCCAGGGCATCAAAGGCTGACTGCCTTTCTCTTGCTCTCTGGGGGCGGGGAACAAGATGGGGTTCGTGGAAAAACAAGATGGGGTTTGTGTCTGGCTACACCGAGTTAATCTGTACAGGATAAACTTAAAAACAACAAATAGTCTGGTAGCACTTTAAAGACTAACAAAATATGTAGATTTTTTTTAGTTTTTAAAATGCTACCAGATTATTTGTTGTTTTTAAATTTATTCTCCAGCAAGACATCTCGAACCACCATGTACTGGAACATGGATAGTTGTTCTTTCACTGGAGGAAGATTGGTGATCTACTGTACCAGAAATGTCTCTAGACTTGTGCTTATCAGTCCTCAGACTCTTCTATTTCATTGATCCTTTTTGTTTCCTGCTATAAAACCATCTGCTTACTGACCCTGGGAGTTTCAATCATTACAGCTGCATTTAGGTTGGTACACAGGAGCGAGCTACTTTGCTAGCTCCCTTTTGTTTTACTGGTACTTTATTTACTGCTTAACTACATTGGACTTATGGAAATATATGGAATACAAACAGCTAATAAATTCATTATGGTCAATACTATTACCAAGTGCATTGAGCAGCTGATGCATCTACACTGCACCCTTAATAACATAAGAATGGCCATACTGGTTCAGACCAAAGATCCATCTAGCCCAGTATCCTGTCTGCCAACAGTGGCTAGTGCCAGGTGCCCAAGAGGGGGTGGACCAAAGACAATGATAAGCAATTTGTCTCCTGCCATTCATCTCCAGCCTTTGACAAACAGAGACCAGAGACACTATTCCTTACCCCCTGGCTAATAGCCTTTTATGGACCTAACCTCCATGAGTTTATCTAGCTCTTTTTAAAACTCTATTATAGTCCTAGCCTTCACAGCCTCCTCTGACAAGGAGTTCCACAGGTTGACTGTGTGCTGTGTGAACAAGAACTTTCTTTTATTAGTTTTAAACCTGCTAGACATTAATTTCCTTTGGTCTCCTCTAGTTCTTATATTATGGGAAGAAGTAAATAACTTTTCTTCATTCACCCTCTCCACACCACTCATGATTTTATATACCTCTATCATATCCCACCCTCAGTCTCCTTTTTTTTTTAACTGAAAAGTCCCAGTCATTTTAGCCTCTCCTCATATGGGACCCAATCTAAACCCCTAATCATTTTAGTTGCACTTTTCTGAAACTTTTCAAATGCCAAAATATCTTTTTTGATGTGAGGAGACCACATCTGTATGCAGTATTCAAGAAGTGGGTGTACTATAGTTTTATATAGGGGCAGTAAGATATTGTTCATCTTATTTTTTATCCCTTTTTAAATAATTCCTAGCATCCTATTTACTTTTTTGACTGCCGCTGCACAGTGTGTGGACGTTTTCAGAGAACTATCCGTGATAACTCCAAGATCTCTTTCCTGATTAGTTAGCCCCCATCATAGTGGCTACGTCTACACTGGCCCCTTTTTCGGAAGGGGCATGCTAATTTTGAAAGTGAGAATAGGGAAATCCACGGGGGATTTAAATATCCCCCGCGGATTTAAATAAACATGTCCGCCGCTTTTTTTCCGGCTTGGGGAAAAGCCGGAAAAAAGTGTCTAGACTGGCCCGATCCTCTGGAATAAAGCCCTATTCCGGAGGATCTCTTATTCCTACTTCAAAGTGTAGATGTACCCTCATGGACATCGGTTCATGCCAAGTTGCAATGACACTTCTCTTGACATACTGGGCATATTTTTTCCACTGGAATTCAGTATACCAAAGCCGGATCTGCAGTATGTGTATGTGGCTTGTATGTACAAGTAACAAAGATTAGACAGTGATGGGAAGAAAATTAAGAGTTCTACATAAGGATTTGGTTTTGAAAAACTAAATCCACAGAGTCTGGATTTTGATCTATTTTCCTCCCCACAACTCATCCCAAAAGGCTACTATTTTGGCTCTTCTCTAATAGGGGCCGGGGAAACATTCAATGAACAGGAATTTGTTTTTGTTTTGCCAGCCTCATCAGTTGAGAGCTGCTTGCTCTGAAAGTCCAAAATGAATTTGGGGGATTTTCCATCACAAGTTTTGTTTGTTTGTTTTCTTTTTATTGTTTTTGACAGAAAATGAAGTTTCTTAAAAAGTCAATTATTTCCATGGAAAAAAATAGTTTTGCCAACATTTTTTGAAACAATATAAAGTATTTTATTTTAGATCAAGTCAAGCCAAAGCAAAAACTGTTAGTTTGTTGAATTGTTATGTTTTTATGTTCTTATGAATTTAATTGAAACATTTTGGTTTGAGTAAGTTAGACATTAATCTATTGTTGCCTAAACTTTTGCGGTGCTTCATGGGAACTACAATTCAGGAGACTGACACTCCCATTTTCTTCTATAAAACAAGTTCCATTCCTGGAAAGGATCTTTCATCATGCATCAACATATCCCTTTCCATTGATTTGATGTAGAACTTCACAGGAGTAACTAGAAAACAATATATCATGGGAAGCCAAGCCTACAGAACTGAATGGGGGATATGGCACCCATACTTTATTTCTCATGAGGCACCAGGACATCTTATAGCAGTGGTCCCGAATGTTTTGGGGCTGCCGGGCACCTGGGGGTGAGGCTGCTCACAGGCCATGTGCCAGGGGGCGGAGCCAAGCATGCGCCGCGTGCCCGGGGCCAGCACCGGCAGGGGCCGCCCAGGTGCCGCGTGCCCGGGGCCGGCACCAGCATGTGCCGCGACCCCAGGCAGGGGCCGCCCAGGCACCTCATGCCTGGGGCCAGCACCGGCATGTGCCATGACCCCGGGGCAGGAGCCACTCTTGCGCCCGGGGCTGGCACCTGCCACATGCCAGGGGGCAGGGCCAGCCCAGATTGCTCCGCGGGTGCACATAAATGGTCCGGCGGGCACCATGGCATCCACGGTCTCCGCGTTGGGGACCACTGTCTTAGAGGGACATAGTTTAATGTCTCACAAAGCCAAAAAAAAATTTGAAATTTCTAAATCAACAGTTTTCAAAATTTTCCATTCTGTGAAAAAAAAAATTGACATATCAACCTGATTTAGATGGCAAAACAATTTTATCAAATTGCAATTTCCCTTGGAACAGCAATTCTGATTTTTGACTGCCGCAAGTTCCAACATAGCTTATGGAGGAGTCAGATTAAATGGGTGTCTCAGTGTTCAGTCTGAGTGCTGAACTAGGGAGAGGTGGTGCCTATAGCAGTACTAGACAGATTAAGACATGCTGAGACCCTGAACTATGCCAAGTTTAAGAGTCCCCATAGCATTACCAATAATAATAATAAATAATAATAATAATAATAATTGTATTATTCTAACAGAAAGGACAATGAAAATAGAAATAATAAAGATGTATATTTGCATATGTACCAGTACATAGGCAAGGATGCATCTAAAAACTGTATTTGTGTTTAGAGGCTCCTCATAATCTGAGGTCCTAAATTTATTTAGCCTCTGCATAAATCTGGCATGGATTGGGAGTCAATCACAGCAAGAAGTAATTGCTATAAGACTATTTCAATAGCTATAATTACAACATAAAACAAACCTCTGCAGAAAGTAAATAGAGCAGCTGCCTCTCTGACATGTCCCCCACAAGGGTCTTAAGCCTTATGGTTAATATTTCTACTTTCATTATTATACAGAAACCAGATCACAAATAAGGCAGATTCCAGACCAGCCACATACATTCTAAATTCAATTGCTTCTCTTAATTATATTTCTTGGTGTTCTAGTTCTGGAGTTCTTCTGAGGAGAAATAGCTAAATGTGAGCAACACCATCTTCTGATTAGCTTAGCTATATTCATGGGTATGTCTAGACTACGTGTCTCTGCCAACAGAGGAATGTAAACTAGGCTACTCGACATAGTCAAAGAAGCTGGGATTTAAATATCCCTGGCTTCATTAAAATAAACATGGCTGCCACACTGTGCCGGCTCGCTGATTATCGGCACAGCGCATCAGTGAAGACTGGGGAAGCCTTTGTCGACCGCTCCTCTAAACCTAATTTCACGAGGTGTAAGGGAGAGGTCGACAAAGGCTTGCCCTGTCGACCGATCCACGTATTCACTCACGTGCTGTGCCAATGATCAGCTGAGCTGGCACAGTGTGGCAGCCATGTTTATGTTAATGAAGCCAGGGATATTTAAATCCCGGCTTCTTTGACTATGACGGGTAGCCTAGTCAGCAGAGGCATGTAGTCTAGATATAACCCATGTGTCTTCTAGCCAAATATGTCTTCCATGGCTGTTGGAAACTGTTGGCTTCTAATTATAGTTTGAATTCTAGAAGCTTCTGCTGATTGGCTGAGCCTTGATAAGGGGAGGGACTTTCAGGCACTCCAGGGCTTTATAAGGCAGTGGGCAAGCGAATAAGGAGCTTGCGAACAGGTGAGTGCTAACAGGAAGTTTAGAGAGGGAGTTGGGAAGGGGAGAAGAAAGGGGGCGAGGTTCTCTTCTCCAGGACAGCAGTGATGGATGGTGATAGGTCTGCTGTTGTTACCTGCACGGAGCGTGCCATGTTTGCCTTCCTACCAGAAGAAAGAACAGATTTCATCTGCACTAAGTGCAAGCTGGTCGCCATTTTGAAAGAAAAAATTAGAGGACTGGAGACCCAAGTGTCGACCCTACGCTTGATCAGAGAGGCTGAAGACTTGCTCGATAGAAGGCAGCGTTTGATCCTTCAAGTACAGCAGGCGGAAGAGCCGGATAGGGCAGTATGAGACCAGGAAGAGAACCGGCAGCATGTAACTTCTAGAAGGGGAAAAAGGTCAGCACGGGAATCCCCCAATGCTATAGAGGTAAGTAAGGGTATGTCTACACTAGAAAGTTAGTTCGAACTAACGGACGTTAGTTCGAACTAACTTTCCTATGCGCTACACTAGCGCTCCGCTAGTTCGAATTTGAATCGAACTAGCGGAGCGCTTAGTTCGAACTAGGAAACCTCATTTTACGAGGACTAACCCTAGTTCGAACTAGCTAGTTCGAACTAAGGGCTGTGTAGCCCTTTAGTTCGAACTAGTGGGAGGCTAGCCCTCCCCAGGTTTCCCTGGTGGCCACTCTGGCCAACACCAGGGAAACTCTATGCCCCCCTCCCGGCCCCGGACCCCTTAAAGGGGCACGGGCTGGCTACGGTGCCCGTGCCAGGTGCAAGCCTGCCAGCACCCAGCTAGCAGACCCTGCACCTGGCACGGCACAGAGCCACCCACCCGATGCCCCCCAGCCCACCCCCTCTTGCCGGGACCAGGCTGGCGGCTCCCGGGAGCTTCCCCTGGACCGCAAGAGGCGGGCACCTTCCTGGGCTAGTGCGAACATCGTGGACCTCGTCCACGATCTCTGCACTAGGCACAGGAAAGTGGCCGTCTAGGGCAGGAGAGCTGCCAGCCTGGCCACCCAGGAGCAGGTGTGCATGAAAATCAAGGGGGTCCACTGAGACCCCCGACACTGAGCCCTGAGCTTAGAATGGCCGTCCTGGGTCAAACCAAAGGTCCATCTAGCCCAGTAGCCTGTCTGCCGACAGCGGCCAACCCTAGGGACCCTGGAGGGGATGGACCGAAGACAGTGACCAAGCCATTTGTCTCGTGCCATCCCTCTCCAGCCTTCCACAAACTTTGGGCAGGGACACCACTCCTACCCTCTGGCTAATAGGACTCCATGGACCCAACCTCCATGACTTGATCTCACTTCCCTTTAAACTCTGTTCTAGTTGTAGCCGTCACAGCCTCCTGCAGCAAGGAGTTCCACAGGTTAACTATTTGCTTTGTCAAGAAGAACAACTTTCTCTTACTAGTTTCAAGCCTGCTACCCAGTCCTTTCCTTTGGTGTCCTCTAGTCCTTCTTTATGGGAACTCAGGAAGAACTTTTATGAATGCACCCTCTCCACCCAACCCCTGCTTTTAGAGACCTCTATCCTGTCCCCCCTCCGTCTCCTCTTTTCTAAGCTGAACAGTCCCAGTCTCTGTAGCCTTTCTTCATATGGGACCTGTTCCCAACCCCTGATCATGTTAGTTGCCCTCCCCTCTCCCAGCCTTTCTCTTCCCCTCTCCCACCTCCTTTTCCCAGTCTCCCCCAGTTTTGTTCAATAAAGACAGAGTCAATGTTGGAAGAAACGTTATCTTTATTTTGTACATCAATAAGAAGGGGGGCTAGGGAAGGGTAAGTGGAAGGAGGTGAGGGAGGAATGGGGTACGAGCCCCCGATGGGGAGGACTGGGCTGGCTCTGCGGGCTTCTGGGGGTGGAATCTCCTGCAGCCCCCCAATTACTCCCTCTCCCCAGATGGCAGCCTCGGCAAGTGCAGCCGGGCTGATGGCCAGTGGTGTGATGTGCCCAGTGTGGGCACTCAGGGCACTCCAAGCCAGAACTTCTTTGCAAGCGGGGCACCCCTTAGAACTGTGTGTCCGGGGTGGGGGTCGGGACCCTTTAAGGCAGCCCTCGGCTAGCCTGAGACAGTATCTCCATGCTCTAAGTCCTCCTTTTATGCCCTGCCGGCACTGCTTCCGGCCATCATTAAGCCCTGTTCAGAGTCCACTCAATGTGGACTTACTAGTTCGAACTAGAAAAACGCTAGTTCGAACTAGTTTTTAGTTCTAGATGCGTTAGTTCGAACTAGCTTAGTTCGAATTAACTAATTCGAACTAAGTTAGTTCGAACTAGCGCTGTAGTGTAGACGTACCCTAATTGCTTTCAGGCTCTCTCCACAGACTCTGCAGTGCTGAATGCTTTGGAAGGGACCTCACAAGGAAGAAACTGGAAGGGAATACCATCTACTGGAAGGCATGGGATGCGTAGTCCTAGGGATGGGGGTTCCATGGCCACCACCCTCAAAAGAAAACGACTGGTGGTGGTGGTCGGGGACTCCCTCCTAAGAGGGACTAAGCCATCCATCTGCTCTCCGTATCTGGAATCTCAAGAGGTGTGCCGCTTACCGGTAGCTCGCATTCAGGATGTGACTGAGAGGCTTACCAAATTTATCAAACCTTCGGATTGCTACCCCTTCCTGCTTCTCCATGTGGGAACTAACGATATGGCCAAGAATGACCTTGAGCGGGTTACTGCGGATTATGTAGCGCTGGGAAGAAGGATCCAAGAATTCAGAGCGCAAGTGGTATTCTCGTCCATCCCTCCCTGTTGAAGGGAAAGGACTGGGCAGGGATCGTTGAATTGAGGAAGTAAATACATGATGGAGGTAGATGAGGCTTTCTTCAGACAACTGAGAGAAGCTTCCAGATCGCAGGCTCTGGTTCTTGTAGGGGACTTTAATCACCCTGCCATCTCTTGGGAAACCAATACGACAGTACACAGGCAATCCAGGAAGTTTTTGGAGAATGTTGGGGATAACTTTTTGGTACAAGTGCTGAAGGATCCGACATGGGGCCGTGCGCAGCTTGACCTTCTGCTCACAATCAGGGAGGAACTAATAGGGGAAGTGAAGGTGGATGACAACCTGGGAAGCAGTGATCATGAGTTGGTAGATTTCAGGATCCTTACCAAAGGAATAAAAGAGAGTAGTAAAATACATACCTTGGACTTCAGAAAAGCAGATTTTGACTCCCTCCGAGATCTGATGGGCAGAATCCCCTGGGATGCTAACATGAAGGGGAAAGGAGTCCAGGACAGCTGGCAGTATTTTCTAGAAGCCTTATTGAAGGCAAAGAAAGAAACCATCCCAATACGTAGCAAGAGAGCCAAACATGGTAGGAAACCGGATTGGTTTACAGGGAAATCCTTGGTGAACCTAAGCACAAAAAGGAAGCTTACAAAAAAGTGGAAACTTGAACAAATGACCAGGTAGGGGTTTAAATGTACAGCTGGAGAATGCCGGGGGGTTATCAGGAAGGCAAAAGTGCAAATGGAATTGCGACTGGCTAAGGATGTGAAGGAGAACAAGAAAGGTTTCTATAGGCATGTTAACAAGAAGAAGGTGATCAGAGAGGGTGTGCTGCCTCTACTGGATGACCTAGTGGCAGAGGTAACCTAGTGACAGATGATGTGGGGAAAGCTGAAGTATTCAATGCTTTCTTTGCCTCTGTATTCATGGGCTTCTGGACTAATGCACTAAGTGACGCAAGATGGGATGAAGATGGACAGCTCTTGGTGGGAAAAGAACAGGTTAGGAACTATTTAGAAAAGCTAAACGTACACAAATCCATGGGTCCAGACTTAATGCATCTGAGGGTACTGAGGGAGTTGGCAAATGTCACTGAGGAGCCTTTGGCCATTATCTTTGAAAAGTCGTGGAGGTTGGGAGAAATCCCGGATGATTGGAAAAAGGCAAATGTAGTGCCCATCTTCAAAAAAGGGAAGAAGGATGATCTAGGGAACTATAGGCCAGTCAGTCTTACCTTGGTTCCTGGAAAAATCATGGAAGGGATCCTTAAGGAATCCATTTTGAGGCACTTGGAGGAGAGGAAAGTGATTAGGAATAGTCAGCATGGATTCACAAAGGACAAGTTGTGCCTGACCAATCTGATTAGCTTCTATGATGAGGTAACTGGCTTTTTGGACGTGGGAAAGTCAGTGGATGTGATGTACCTTGACTTTAGCAAGGCTTTTGATACCATCTCCCACAATATTCTTGCCAGCAAGTTAAGGGAATGTGGATTGGATAAATGAACAGTAAGATGGATTGAAAGCTGGCTAGAAGGCCAGGCCCAGCGGGTAGTGATGAATGACTCGATGTCAGGATGGTGGTCGGTTTCTAGCAGAGTGCCTCAAGGTTTGGTTCTAGGACTGGTTTTGTTCTATATCTTTATTAATGACCTGGATGAGGGGATGGATTACACCATCAGCAAGTTTGCGGATGACACTAAGCTAGGGGGAGAGGTAGATACGCTTGAGGGCAGAGATAGGGTCCAGAATGACTTAGATAAATTGGAGGATTGGGCCACAAGAAATCTGATGAGGTTCAACAAGGACAAGAGTCCTGCACTTGGGACGGAAGAATCCCAAGCATCGTTACAGGCTGGGGACCAACCAGCTAAGTAGTAGTTCTGCAGAAAAGGACCTGGGAGTTACAGTGGATGAGAAGCTGGATATGAGTCAATAGTGTGCCCTTGTAGCCAAGAAGGCTAATGGCATATTAGGTTGCATTAAGAGGAGCATTGCCAGCAGATCCAGAGTTGTCATTATTCCCCTTTATTCGGCTCTAGTGATGCCACATCTGGAGTATTGTGTCCAGTTCTGGACCCCCCACTACAAAAAGGATGTAGATGCATTGGAGAGGGTCCAGTGGAGGGCAACCAAAATGATTAGGGGGCTGGAGCATATGACTTATGAGGAGAGGCTGAGGGTATTGCATCTGTTTAGTCTGCAGAAGCGAAGAGTGAGGAGGGATTTGATAGTAGGTTTCAACTTCCTGAAGGGAAGTTCCAAAGAGGATAGAGAAAAGCTGTTCTTAGTAGTGACAGATGGCAGAACAAGGAGCAATGGTCTCAAGGTGTGGTGGGAGAGGTCCAGGTTGGATATTAGGAAAAACTATTTCACTAGGAGGGTAGTGAAGCACTGGAATGGGTTACCTACGGAAGTAGTGGAGTCTCCATCCCTAGAGGAGTTTAAGTCTTGGCTTGACAAAGCCCTGGCTGGGTTGATTTAGTTGGGATTAGTCCTGCCTAGAGCAGGGGACTGGACTTGATGACCTTCTGAGGTCTCTTCCAGCTCTATGGTTCTATGAATCTATGAATGGGAGTCTCATTGCTAGTTTTACCAGCTACTAGGGAATCCACATCTGAATGGTATGTTTTGAGCTGTTTTTGATGCATATTGCATTCACAGTGTTGGTCACCTCAGCACTGAAAAAGACACAGCAGAGAAAGGAAAGGTGAAGACAAAGCAGAAAATATTATAGGTACAAGGAATCTGTGGGGAGTCTGAACAAGAAGAAAATCAGGAATAGCTTAACTGAAGTAAAATAAAATAAAAGTGTGATCTGACTCAGGCTCTGTAGCTCGAGTTTAGAAAAAGGAAGACATTAAAAGCAGATATATTAAAAGGCCTGTAATGAAGTGGCTTGCACGTTTGCATACCACTGCTCTTTACTGGGTGGAATCAGAACTGCTCAATTATTTGTCCTCAGCCTAACAGCTAAATAGGATTATTCCTTTATATCAAGTGGTAGGTACTTATGTTTTTATGTCAGAAAGAGCTGATTTCTATTCTGACTGTCCCTATAAAGTGATGTGCAGCATAGTCAAATAAATGTGGAAAACATCATGGATTTGTTATTATGTTCACAATAACAAATGGTATAGAGAAAGCTGATTAAGATTCCCTTATTTACATGTTCTCATAACATTAAAAAGTAGACTCTCAAATGAAAAAGCATTGTGGGACCTGAAGCCATCATGGCGCTGTTGAATTGTAGACAGTTGGAGAGAGAGAATTAATTGTTTTATATTAAATCTACTAATTCTTTAACTTGACTTATTTCCATTTAAGGCTGGATGAACATGTTGCAAAAAATGAATAAGAACTGTTATGAACTTTTGCACAAAATCAACTTAAAGTTGCAATTTACTGTTCTGCATCATGCTATACTGCTTTGCCTTGTTCTGGTCCCATATGGGAAAATGCAACAAGAAAGCCTTTTTCTTTTGGACTTAATTCTACAAACCCCAACGTGAATCTATCTGGATATAAACCCAAATGTTTTGTTGCTTCTCTGAACTAGAGTTGTGAAACTCTTGAGGTTCACCCGTCACTGAAGAAGCTGAAGCTCACTCTTCTTTGTAATCTTTTTTCCCCTTTAATTGACATGCCTTTTTTTATCTAGCATTTCCTCTCTCTTAATCTAATGCAGCTGAATTATTAATGACTTTATCTTTCTCATCCATCCTCCAAAATGCAGTCAGAGAACACTAATGTCCAAGTGAATTAAGTATGGTCAGCTTAATTTTGAAAGGTTGCAGAGGCCTCTCTTCTACTCTATTTTAAGAATTAATCCAAAGCTCCCTGGCTCACCGTTATTGCCTGCTGAGCCTCCAGAGAAGGCCTGTACACTGAATACCAGTAAGTAGAAATTGAAAAGTAATGACAAAATGTGAATCCAGAAGTCCATTAACAGGCTATTCTTATACTGGGTCAAATTCCAAAATGCCCTAGTAAGGTTTATTTAACGGCTAGCTGGCTTTTTTTCAGTTGCCTAACACTCTGTCCCACCACGTTAGCAGTAGCTGTTCTTTATTGAATTCAATATCTAGTTCCCTCAAGGACATTTGGGTCCTGCCAATATGTGGCGCGCTAAGGCTAGCTTCTTCCCTATCAAGATTTACATGACTTTGAACCACATCAGTTTCTCACTCAGTAAATCAATATAAATGAACTTCATGGCTAAACTCAACAGCTGTTACAAAGACAAAGCCAACAGGAAGCCTGTGTGCCCTCATTTCCCTTTTGTAATGCATCTTTTAATTTAAATCAGATTTGCTGAGAACTTTTTAAAAGTAGCCAGTAGTGAGATACTGGCAGAGGGAATTGTATGTTCTATGATTGAAAACTCATGAGATGAAAGTATTTTGTCTTCAGAGGGGACCCAGCATAGATAAGTTGCAATACCAGATTTCATCATGCCATCCTGTCACTGGAGATACCATCTCCAGGGAGTGAGATTCACAAAGTCTTTCCTGCCATCCTCCCAACAAAAGAGGAGTTAGCCCTTTCACTGGCCAAAGGGAGCAATCAAAAACAAAAACAAAAAGATTGTCCAGAGTGGAGGAAAAAAAATAATGAGCAGCAAAGCAGTATGGTGTCCCCGGAGGAAGGTACCCAGGGCAACCACCCTGCTTGCTTGCCCCTAAAACCAGACTTGCCACCCAGTAACCAGTATATTAAAAAAATATCACCATTATAGTCAGCTGTGCCACATTTCATTCAAGAGTACCCTGGAAATGAAAGGCTTTGCATCTTTTGTTTTTACCTTACATTAAGCTGCTGAGTTGTAGTCCAAACTGCATTTGCCAAAATGTCACTATCCTATGTTTGCAATGTAAATGATACTATGTTGACTCCTGTCAATTCACACCTGACTTAGACAAACAACGAGTAGTCCTGTATCACTTTAGGGCATATCTACAATTGGAAATTATTTCAAAATAACCTATTTTAAAATATTAACTCCTAAAATAACTATTTTGAAATAAGCATTATTCCTCCTAGAAAGCAGAAATTATTTCAAAATAACTACCTCCTTATTTTGAAACAACAGGCTTGGTAGTGTGGATGCTTTGCTTCATATTTTGAAATAACTGCCTACCGTAGACCAGGGCTTAGAGACTAACATATATATATTATCACAGGCTTTTGTGGGCAAAACCCACCTCCTCAGATGAGCAGAGTGGTCTTTGACCATGAAAACTCATGATACTATATATTTGTTAGTCTCAGAGGGCTCATCTAGACTATGCGGAATGGTCGAAAGAGGATATGCAAATGTTGCGGGAATTCAAAAGCAGAACTTTCAAAAGTGAAAGTAGTTTAGACGTGGCTTTTTCGGTGACCCCCCTTTTGTCGAAAAGCCACTCTTCCTCAAAAAATGAGAATTTGCACATCCTCTTTCAACCGTTCCGTGTAGTCTAGATGAGCCCTAACATGCTACAGGACTGCTCATTTTTTAAAGTTACAGACTAACATGGCTACCCCTCTCTGACTTTGACAGGCAGTAGTTCTGAGATCTCTTCCAAACACAGAACTAATTTAACATTCAGATGCATTTGGACACTTTTGTAGTGGCATCCCTCACAAATCCTGTGAACATCCTGGAAAAAAAATAGCAATGCATAAAAGCAATCCTTATAAGGCTTCAGCTTTTATACCATGGTAGTTTAAACTAAGTGAACCTCAAGCTCATTATTAGTCTCTCTGCATAACAAACTTCGGTATGCCTCCCAAAAAAAGAGACTTGTATATTATGGAAAGGTTCATGAGCCTGAAGAGGTTTTAAGGCATTCTTTACAAAGATCTTCCTTCTCATTAAAAATGAAAAAGTGAACCTTGCTTTTGTATATATTGAGGAGGCGCAAATCCATTACAACTAAACTTTTGCCATAGAACCAATCCCTTGCTATATGATGCTGTTTCAATGTGATCAAATATTTTGGTTCCTATAAAATATTCATTTTCCTTTGATAGTAAAATGCAGTTAGATTGGCAAATGTTGTTATGTGTAAAGCTAATATCCTAATCGGATACAAATTCTTCCTTTATTGCCCCAGATACATGCTAAACAATGTGAACCATTAAGCTCTGTCTCTTGGTGAATAACTATATTTAATCCTTCCTTATGCATTATTTAATAGAGATCAAATCTCTCTGTGCATTGTATCCTCTTCATCATCAGAGTGGTGCTGTGTGTGCCACACTCTCCAGAGGGGAAGCTACAATTGTAGTATTTTGAAGAAAAAAAATGCCTGGTGCAGTGACAGCCAGTTGGTTGAGCCTATTCTGCCTGTGCCATGGAAGAAGAGGTGCACAATCAATGAAATGAAAAGGAAAGCAACACATAATGGAAAAAAGAATTATTTATTTATTTATACATGATAAACAAAAGCTGCAAAAATGCTGCTATGGCTTCTAATTGATCAATGTTAGTGACCTGCTTTGTAAATTACTTTTGAGATCGGTTCATGAAAAGGCCTATATAAAAGCTATGTATTTTAAAAATTATCATTGTTGTTGTTCTTATGAATCCCTTCATTATAGTATCTGACTTGTTGATTCAGGGACAATTTTTAAAGGGCTTCTTTTCTTTTTGTGTATATGCATTTATACTCCTGTATAATTACTACAGAGGTGAATTCAATTTGGAAAATTACTTGTCCAAAGCAGCATCTGACTGAGATGCACATTTATCATGTTCATAAAAACAAACCCTTCAAAAACACAATCCTTGTGGCAAGTGAATTACAAAAATATCTTAAGTTACAAAAATAAGGGTAACATTCCTGGGGCTATCAGCCCACATGCTTCAGTGCAAGAACAGTTCACCTGCTGTGGGATCAGGAAGACATGTCCATTGCCTTGCAGTTTGTAGTACAGGATGATTAGATAAGTGCCTTAGAGGTGAAAAGGGATTTTCCCTTTGTGATGAATCTAGTGAATGCCAATGCCTGAAGCAGGGCGCTAGACTAGATGGACCATTAGTTTATCTGTTCTATCATATTTTGCATTCCAATAACAAACCCTTTATTTCCAGGGGTTAGTAATGCTGAAGTATAGAATTATGCTCTATGCATTAAGCAGACAGTTCTGTGCAGAGCCTTTACTTTAAAAATATATTTTAAAATATTATTTTCACTATTTTAAAAACGGGGGCTTTCAGAAAACTTCTCTATAAAAAGCTGAATCAGAATTCTGGATCTGAACACCCCAGAAGTTGGGGAAGTTAAGCTCTAGATGTGGATCAAGATCTGAACTTAGCATCTGTTTGCGGTCTAGTTCTTTGACTGTTTTTCTTTAACAGTTACGGGCTCATCTAGGCTACACCGAAGTGCCGAAAGAGGATATGCAAATTCTGTGGGAATTTGCATATCTTCTTTCAATCTCACTTTCGAAAGCAGAACTTTCAAATGTGAAAGTAGTTTGGACGCAGCTTTTTCAGCAACCCTCCACCCCCTTTTAGAAAAGCCTCTTTTCCTCAAAAAATGAAGTTTATGTGGCTGTTTGAAAAAGAGAGTGTGTGTGTGGGGGGGGGGGGTTCACCAAAAAAACTGCATCCAAACTACTTTCACTTTCAAAAGCTCCTCTTTCGAAAATGAAATCGGAAGAAAATATGCAAATTCCCATGGAATTTGTATATCCTCTTTCGGTACTTCAGCATAGTCTAGATGAGCCCTTTGACTGCCATGTGGAATTGCTTAGGAACACATATGTATAAAACTGCTTGAGATGAATACTCCTACTTGCACAATGCTCTAAATTATGTATGTTCATGGTATTTTTCCTGTGCCAAACAGCTAGCTACTCATACTAATAATCTTGGACATTGCCTTTGCTTACCTTAGAGCTGTGTTGACAACATCCAAACCCGCATGATTTTCAGCTATATTGCTAGTGAGCAAAATGACCATGTCCCAACAAAATGTCTATTTTACGTTCAGGATACGGCTACCCCGTGGTTTTTTTTTAAGAATGTATGCAAATTGTGCTCGCATTTACATATCTTCTTCTGTCTTTTTTTTCCCTGGTAGAGGATTTTCCAATATTTGGGCCATCTACACGGGGCTAAATGCTGGAAAAAACTTCTTTCGGAAGCCCCCTGTATACCTCGTTTTATGAGGAATAAGGGGGCTTCCGAAAGAAGGGATTTTCCTGACATTTGGCCCCATGTAAACAGGCCAAATATCAGAAAATCCTCTTCTGGAAAAAAAATGGAAGAAGATATGCAAATATGAGCACAATTTGCATACCTTCTTCAACCTCCCCCACCCTCACAGTGTAGCCATACCCTCAGATCAAAAAGACACAATTCCCCTTATTCAACCTAATAAACTCTTCATATTAAAATACAAGTACTATGGCTTTGAATGAGTATGTTGCTCTGAAATCCCACTATTTCACATAAAGGTCCTATTCTGAGCACCAGTGAACCTCAGTGGGGAGCATCTCATCTCTGCACCTAACAAGGGGCATTGAGGACATCACATGACCAAAATTTGACATGTGATCCTTTCTATCTCTCATACTATTGGTCTACTCTGTGTCTGTATAGATTCTTATGCTGCACTAATCCTCAAAAGTAATGAAGTAACCCATGTTACTCTCTTTGCATTTCTACCTAATAGTGTAGCCTTATAAAAGATGAACTGGAGTACATAAAGAACGGACACAATAGTGTTACTTTGAAGGGATTGTCTGAAAAGTTTTCTTGATTTTGGTCCAGGTGCTTTTAACTTCCACTCATCACCTTAAATTTCATGAGAGTTTTGGGACTGAAATGATTTTGAAAATCCAAAGTGGTTTGATGTTGCATACCATATGGAAATGTAAATTTCCCATAACTCTGATGTGAAACTGCAAATCAGCGTCAGATTTTCATGAAACAAGATCCAGGTTTGCTTAAAAGTGTCACTGGCTAGTAAATGGGAAGAAAAGCTTGCAAAAATATTTATGATTTTCTACTTTCATGATAGATGGGAGGAGTGCTAGCCAACACTCAGTAACTAAAGGGTTAAACTCAGGTACGTAAGGTGTTGGCAGGGCTCCTGAAGAACCAATGGGATACAGATCTGAAATATGAATTGTATATAGATATCTGGCTACTCTTCCTGTGGGTGAGTTGTAAGTTATGGGCTGAAGGGAGCAATATGCAATAATCAGGACTACCGTGTCCCCAAGGAATTTGGGGCATGGAAGTGGACTGGACCATGAAGGGATCATGAGTAAATAAGGGGAAAATGTTTTGTTAGTAGCGACCAGGGTATTTTTCTTTGTTTTGGTTGTTTGATTAAACTTCTCTGTGTGAATTTCACGTGCTACAGCCCAAAGAGATTGTTTCTGTGTTTGTGGGTTTGCCTAGCCTGAGAGGTCAGCAACCAGAGACACAGTTTTTTTATGTGCTTTTTGTTTCCTTTTTCAAGCTCTTTTGTGGGAAAAGAGCTTGAGATACCTAAGGGAAAGAAATTCAAATGTTTCTTCCTGGTTTTTCAGGGTTTAAATCGCTTGATGGTAACAGTCTATCTTCCAGAATCAGTGCATCTCTGACTCTGGGGAGGGTGTGTTTTTGTTTGTTTTGCAGGTCTCCTGCAAATCATTTTACACTGAGGGTATGTCTAGACTACAGGGTTTTGTTGACAGAAGTTTTGTCGACAGATACTGTTGACAAAGCTTCTGTCAACAAAGAGCGTCTAGACTACATCCAGTTCTGTCGACAAAGCAAGCCACTTTGTCGACATGACAGTGTGGACGCAAAGGACAGTGTAGAAGCAATAATGCCTTCTATCGACAGAACTCTGTTGATAAAAGGCATTATTCCTCGTAGAATGAGGTTTACATACGTCGACAAAACTGCTGAGTTTTGTCGACATTATGTCGACATAACTCAAAGGCAGTGTGGACGCAGGTATAGTTTTGTCGACAAAAGTGGACTTTTGTCGACAAAACCCTGTAGTCTAGACACACCCTGAGAGTGCCAGAGTGCGGAACACCCCTGACAGCTTGTTATGAAAATTGTATCACCAGTTAAATTTTCTGGTCATCTTCAGTCACAAGTCTCAGTGAGCAACCTCCAAGTTTTAAAGGTGTGAAATATAAAACCAGCAGAATTTCTTATCTGACAAGTTAAGTTATCATCCTTCTGAGATCCTGGTATATAGGGTGCCAGCTCTTGCTAAGACTGTTTATTATAGTATTGGCTACCATCATTGTCTTTGGTGTCAGATCTAAGGTACTAATTTATATGGGGTAACCGACTAGTGTGCTGGGCCTGTCAGACACCTGTGGGTTTTTTGGTGATTTTTGATGTGTAACTATTTATCACTAAATCCAGCTTGCCTTGTTGGCAAGACATATTGGAGTACCCTGGGAGGATTGTACGTGACTCTGTACCAAGATTTGTACAGTGAGTGACACAGGAATTCACATTTGTGACTGTTAGTAAAATCTAGTTATGGAATACTAGCAGATTTACCCAGTGTTGCATATGTCCTTAACTCAATAAAGAGTTGGGGTTTTTTGCAGGGAGGAGAAGAGGGGGAGGAGGGAAATAAAAGGAAAGTGTACATTCTTTATTTAAATGATTGTATTTTTCAAAAATACAGCGTTATTTTTATTATGTTAATTATTATTTTAGATTTCTTTAAAAAGGTGATTAACATTTTTCCATTTCATTTTTTAGTATTTTTTAATGAGAATTCCATCTAGTGTGTTTTTTATTTCATCCTCATAAACTCTTATAATTTGCTATGCTTTAACAAAAAAAGGGCTATAGTCAATTTGATTTCCAATAACATTTTCTTCTGGTTTTTGAACCTTAAGCATTGATTTTGCTGTGCCAAATCAGAGCACTACTCCAAATTTCTCCATTTTATCTCTTTTTTTGTAAGATTAACTGAGAAGCCATCCTATTCCAGACTCATTCTTTTCTGGCTCATCTTGGTTCATTCTGGGGTGAAAGTAACTTAAATTTCTCATTGTTACTGTGGTATTGGAACCTCCCAGGGATCCTCAGGGCAGGAGGTTGGGAGGGGGTTGTGATGCAACAGTACCCATAAGAAACTGTGAGGTGCAGTATGAGGGACTCAAGCCATGGGGTTGAAGAGAGTCAAGCGGGGGGCTAAGAGATGGGGTGTGGGGGGCTCATGGCTAGGGGCATGGGAGTGCAGGAGTCAGGGTCGGGGTGTGGTGTGGTGCAGGAGTCAGGGTTGGAGGTAAGGAGAGGCAGGAGGTGTATAGTGGGATGCAATATGTCAGGTTTGGAGAGTCAGGAGGGGCTCAGGGAAGGAGGTGTGGAAAATGCAGGCATCAGGGTTGAGGGATGAGGAGGGGATCAGGGCAGGGAGTGAGGAGTGTGTGTAGGTTCAGGAGTCAGGATTGAGAGTAGGAGGACTCAAGGCAAGGTGTGGGAGTGTATATGGAAGGGTGCAAGAGTCAAGAAAGGGGGCTAGGTGTGTGTGGGGGCTCTGGGAAGTTTGGCGGTATGCAGGAGCCATAGTTGAGGTGAGGGGCTCAGGGCAGGGAGCTGGGGATGTGGAGGGTGTAGGAGTCTGGTTTGGGGGATGTGGGGGCTCAGGTAAGGGTCTGGTGTATTTAGGAAGGTGTGTGGGAAAGTGAAGGGGGGGGGGCTGAAGCTGCTTGCTGTTCTCCTTCCTGTCTCTAGCAGGGAGCAAGAACTAAGTGCACAGCTCGCCTGCCCCCTGCCCTCCACAGCTGGAGGAGAAGGAATGCAGCAAACTGCACTTTCCCCTGGCTCCCTGACAGTAACAAATGGGAACAGCAAGCAACATCCCCATACAAATCTTGTGCAGGGGAGCTAAAGGGAGGCTGGGGTGGAAGGCTTGTGGCTAGGGCAGTCCCAGATGGGGCACACCTCCTTTCATCTGTCTGGTTACCTGCTGCTTAGTGCCACAGCCTGTATCAGGGCCCTGGAAATCAGAGTGGAAGTGCACACTATCTCCTCCTATAATGAGCATACCAGCCGGCTGGCTCCTTTTTACCATAGTGGCACATCAGCTTGTTTTCATCTCTGGTTCAGTTTCTTTCAACATTTGTTGAGTTATGTTAATTTTAAGACCTGTGCTTGATTTGGTGATTCGGTCTCTTTTCTATTTGGTTTTAGGAAAAGCAATCCCATTCCAGCCACATCCCATTTTCCTGGCACAACCAAACCCTTACGTTGCTTTAAGTTATGACAAGATGGAGCTGTATAGTGAGTTTGGTGGTCCCAGCTCTTACCATTTAGATGAGGTTTGATCAAACAGACAAACTCTCTAAAACATATAGTAGATACTTCAAGGTTGAGGTGGTGTCTGCCCTGCTTTTTAACTGCCTGAAATTTACACTTTTTCATTGAGACACTCTAGAGGCAGTGTGATAGGGACAAGCAGCGTATTTCAAATGAATTGCCATTGATCACCTAGCAGAACATATAGTAATCTCCAATGTAAACAAATAATTGTAATCAGAACAAACTTGCTTTCATGGTATTTTAAAACATTTGATGCTGTGGGTTCCATTCATAAAATATGTTTTTTCTGAAATGCTAACATAGGAGAACCTAGTTCAATAGTTTAATCCCATGAGTCCTTTTATTATCTCTGTATTCTAAACCATTAGTGCGGTGATTGACCATGCATATCCTGTACTCAAATTCTTTTCATGCAACACACTCAGGGAAAAGGCAAATAAGCAGCAAGACATTTGCTTCATCATCTGTGCCACAGTACAGAGTTAAGATAACAATTATCAAACAAAATCTTTGCTGTGTCTAAAAGTTTCATATAACTAAATTGGAAATTAAAAGACTGACATGCCATAGAACACAAAAAAATTCCAATAGCTTTAAAACAAATTGCAAACCCGGAATATATGACAGATTCTTAGAAAATATAAGATGCTTAGGAAGATTATTTCCAAGAGAAACTGTTCTTTGTAGTGTGGATAAAAGACACAGCAGTGAGGGAAAAGCACAAAAGTGTCAAGCTAAATTTCCAGCCTTTACTGAATGATTCTAATGGAATGATTAGAATCTAGGGGGTGATCCAGACTCATACAACTAGAACTAGACATGACCCAAATCTTATAGTTCATAAAGTAACATTTTCCACTAATTTGTCTATTTGCACTAGAGCTGGGTAAACAGTGACGACATATACACAATGTAACAAACCTTGTGGTTGGAGGGAAAATAGATGTGGTAGCTCTTGCCCTTAGGGGCCTTCGAAGGCATAACCTTTTCATAAACAAACTAGGAAAACAGGGAACGTCTACACTACCACCCTAGTTCGAACTAGGGTGGTAATGTAGGCAACCGGAGTTGCAAATGAAGCCCGGGATTTGAATTTCCCGGGCTTCATTTGCATAAAGCCGGGCGCCGCCATTTTTAAATGTCCGCTAGTGCGGACTCCGTGCCGCGTAGCTACACGCGGCATGGACTAGGTAGTTCGGACTAGGCTTCCTAGTCTACCTAGACTTCCTAGACTACCTAGTCCGTGCCGCGTGTAGCTGCGCGGCATGGAGTCCGCACTAGTGGACATTTAAAAATGGCGGCGCCCGGCTTTATGGAAAGGAAGCCCGGGAAATTCAAATCCCGGGCTTCATTTGTAACTCCGGTTGCCTACATTACCACCCTAGTTCAAACTAGGGTGGTAGTGTAGACATACCCATACAGATTTGATGGGACTCCTATAAGGTGGGTGCATAAATGGCTGGAAAATAATTCCCACAGAGTAGTTATCAGTGTTTCACAGACAAGCTGGAAGCACATATTGAGAGGGGCCCCTCGGGGTGAGTTCCTGAATCTATTCAATATAATCATCAGTGATTTAGATGAAGATATGGGGAACACACTTATAAAGTTTGTGGATGATAACCAAGTGGAAGGCTTGCAAATGCTTTGAAGAACAGGATTAAAATTAAAAATAATGTGGACAAATGAGAGAAATGGCCTGAAGTAAATAGGATGAAATTCAATAAGGACAGATGCAAAACACTCCCTTTAAGAAGGATCAATTACACACATACAAAATGGGAAATGACTGCCTATGAAGACATATTCTGGAAGGCAATGGTAGGTTTAGAACCCGCGGGATGCATGTGGTCCATTGGGTTCTATGTGTGACCTTTGAGACATTTTATTTCCCACAGGGTTTGCAGATTCTTCTGGTTTCCATCCATATAATTTTTTTCCTACCAGTATTGCTAAAGTGACAAATACATAAACCAAGGACATGTGAAGTGCAGTGCGTGCAGATTATACCTACAGCATGGATTGTGAGAGCTATATGCTCCCTCTGCATCCACTCAAAGCACTGTATCCACTCAATCAGCACACACTACAAATTCTAGGTACACAAGAGCAGTTAGCAAAATTACCCTCTCTCAGGAGACAGTCTTGGAGACTGTAATCTTGTGGCCCACTGAGATGAAAGAGGGCCACTCATGCAGCCCTCTCACTAGCCTAGGTTACCCATCACTGGTAGAAAGGGATGGAGAGATGATAGTGGATTGCAACCTAAATGGAACACTAAGCTTTTTTTTTTTTTTGCTAACTGTAATACTGTAGGAGGGAAAAAACAAATATTATTCTTAGATGTATTAGTAGGAAGACGTGAGAAATAATTCTTCCACTCTAATCTTGAGAGATGAGGCCTCATCTGGACTATTGTTTCCAGCTCTGAATGCCATGTTTTAGGAAAAATATTGAAAATGCAGAGAAAAGCAGAGAAACAATTAAAGATCTAGAATATATGATCTACTAACAGAATGACTTAGCATTGCTCAGGACCTTAACTCGATTAATTTTTTTTTTTAAATAGAAGGAAAATGTGCATTCTTTATTCAAATGATTGTATTTTTCAAAAATACAGTGTTATTTTTATTAAATTAATTTTTATTTTGGATTTCTTAAAGGGAATGTTAATTGTTTTTGAGTCTATTAGTATTTTTTAAATAGAAATTCCCTAAAGTGTTTTTTTGCTTCATCCCTGTAAACTCTTATCATTTGCTTCTTTTTTTTTAAAGGGCTATAGTCAATTTAATTTCCAATAACATTTTCTGTTTTTAAATTTTAAGCATTGATTTAACTGTGACAAACCAGAGTAGTTCTCTAAGTTTCTCTGTTTTATCTCTTTTCTGTAAGGTTTATTGAGAAGCAAGTTCCAAGTTCATCCTATTTTTCTGACACCTCTATTCAGTCTCTTTCAACATTCTCTCCATTATGACAATTTTGTGGACTACTTGAATTGCTGATGCTACATCCTTTCTGTCTGGTTATATGAGAAACAATTCCATTCCAGGCACATCCCATTTTCCTGGTGCAACTAAACCCTTATGTTGATTTAAGTTGTAAGAAGAAGCTGTATACCAAATTTGATGATTTTAACTCTTACTGGTTAGGAGGAGTTCTTTATCAGTTATACAAAAAGACAAACTCTCTAATATATATAACACATAAGGAAAGATTAAAAAACTAGGTTTGTTTAGACTGAAAACTAAGGGTATGTCTACACTACAGCATTATTTAGAAATATAATATTTCGAAATAGTTAATTTAAAATAAGATATTTTGAAATAATGCGTCTACACACAAAATGCATTTTGAAATAGCGTGTCCACACTGATTGGACACTGAATCGCATTTAAGGCCGGCTGAAACCGGTTCCAGCAGGGCATCAGGTCAGTAGTTGCTTTATGTGGCTGCTCCCTGAGGCTATCCGAGGCTTGTGCTTAAAGGGACTCTCCTGAACAACCGGTTCTCAACTTTCCCTGCTTGCTTGCCTACCTTGCTGAGGGACAGCAAAGCATTTTTTTCTCTGCTTGATTTGGTTGCCCTGATTCAGGACATCACAGCACTCGGCACCATAGAGCCATAGCCAGCCCTGAGAACTCTGGTGCTCATTTTGGATCTCTTGCTGCAAGCCTGGCAGCAATTGCTGGAGACTGCCTGGCAGCATCTGCTGCAACCCAACCCCCAGGTTCTCTTCGTGACCACCCAGGGGGCCACGGAGGAGCAGCAGCAGCACCCAGATGCCAGCGTGCCCCATTGAATCTGGAGTCTAGACACCAGCAGAGACTGGTGGGGCCACAGCAATGTGGAGCACTGGAGTGACCAACAGTGGACCCAGAACTTCAGGATGAAGAAGGACACCTTCCTTGACCTCTATGAATGGCTCACCCATGCTTTGCGGTGACGGGACACGCACATGAGGCCCGCTATTCCCCATCACAAGCTTTTGGCCATCACCCTCTGGAAGCTCTCCAAACCGGATAGCTACTGATCTGTGGCGAACCAGTTCAGCGTGGGGAGATCCACTGTTGGAGCAGTGTTCATGCAGGTATGACAATCTCTGGCCACCGTGCCAGGAGGGGTGTGTGTGCAAGGAGGGGATGGGCTGCCCTAGGGAAAAGGGGAGGCGGGAGTGCAAGTCCCCTCCATGGAAGGGTTTGGTCTGTCCCACCCGCACTATGGTGCCCAGGATTGCAGGGGGGATTGCTCCTGGGAGTGCGGGCATGAGACAGTGGCGGGGAAGGAGCACTGTAAGCCACCCTGGAACCCCAGTGGCTCTTAGTGGTTTTGTGTGTCCCTCTGCAGGTGGTCAATGCCATCAACAGAGTACTGCTCTGCAGAGTCAATTGCCTCACTAATGTGGAGGTGGTGATCAAGGGGTTTGGTGCCTTGGTCTTCCCCAACTGCGGGGGAGCAATCGACGGGACGCACAACCCCATCCATGCCCTGGACCAACAGGCTTCCCTCTACATCATCCGGAAGGGATACTTCTCGATCATCCTGCAGGCTGTGTCTGACCTCCGGGGCCAGTTCGTGGTCATTAATGTGGGTTGGTCCAGCAAAGCACATGATGCGCGGATTTAACACAACTCCTCCATGTGCCAAAGGCTGCACGCTGGGACTTTCTTCCACAACATCAGGGTTGGGGACATGAATATGCCTGTGTGCCTGGTGGGTGATACAGCCTATCCCCTAGAACCCTGGTTGATGAAACCCTACACAGAACACCTCAACCCATCCCGACAGGCCTTTAATGCCAAGCTCGCCAGGGCCTGCATCATGGTGAAGAGGGTGTTTGGCTGGTTGAAGGCCCGTTTTAGATGCCTCCTCACCCGCCTGGACCTATCTGAGCAGAATATTCCGCACATTGTGGCAGCGTGTTGTGTGCTGCATAATATTTGCGAAAGGAAGGGGGGGAGGTTTTCCTGCCAGGCTGGATTGCAGAGGCCGACTATTCGGCAGCAGAGCCCCTACTTCGAAGTAGGAATAAGAGATCCTCCGGAAAAGGGCTTTTTTCCGGAGGATCGGAGCCAGTGTAGATGCTCTTTTCCGGCTTTTCTAAAAGCCGGAAAAAAAGCGGTGGACATTTTTATTTAAATGCCGCGGGGGATATTTAAATCCCCCGTGGATTTCCCTATTACGAGCTGTGAAATTAACATGCCCCTTTCGGAAAAGGGGCCAGTGTAGACGTAGCCTAAGAGACTAAGGGGGGATATGATATCTTTCAAGTCATAAAAGGTTCTTACAGGGAGAAAGATAAAAAATTGTTCTCCTCAACCTCTGAAGATAGGAGAAGAAGCAGTGAGCTTAAATTGCAGTAATGGAGATTTATTTTACACATTAGGAAAAACTTCTTAACTATCAGGGTAATTAAGCACTGGAACAAATTGCCAAGAGATATTGTGCAATCTCTGTCATTGGAGGTTTTTAAGAACAGGTTAGATAAACACCTGTTTGTAATGGTCTAGTTATTATGCTAGCCTGTCTGGAGTGCAAGGGTCTGGACTATGGGCATGTCTACACTAGGAAATTATTTCAGAATAAATAAATTCAAAATAACAACTCCCAAAATAACTAATTTGAAATAGCACATCCCCACTATGGAGGAGCCTCAGAATTTGTCCAAGGCAGGCTCCGTTATTGTGGATGTGATACCTCAACTTAGAGTCCTAGGATGCACTGAGGAGTAATTACTTCGAATTACTCTGGACAGTAGTTATTTCAAAATAGCAGCAGTGGAGAATCCACACCAACACTATTTTGAAATAACTACTTTGAAATCTGCTTTCCTCAGGAAATAAAGCTTAAGTACAGATTTCAAAATAACCAGCCCCTTATTTCGAAATAATGGGCTTGGTATTGTGGACGTTTCACTTATTTTTCCAAAATAAGGGGGGTTATTTCTAAATAACTCCTTAGAGTAGACCAGGGCTATATAAGCTCTCAAGTTTCCTTGCAGTCCTATACTGCTATGATTCTATGAGAATCAGAATCAAGGTTTGAGTTGACCATCTTCATACCTTTTAGTTTGTCATTCCATACCAATTCACTTATCATCATTCTGCTTGTACCAAATGTTTGAGAGGAGCTATTAGGATTCATGCAGATATTATCATGCAAAAGATTATGAATTTCTGTGTTTATGCCAGAAGTGATTATTCAATCATGGACGAGAAACAAAAACGTGATTTTTTAAAAAATGTAGTTCATTATTAAGGATTTTCAAACAATCCTGTGGCCCAAAGGAAATTGGTTCTCAAATACTATTAACCAAATGATTATGAGTAATGGCCAAATTTGGGATAATCACACTTAAATAATAGAAAGAAATAATGTGAAAAATTCAATAAACTGTACATAAATAGAGTTTGAACAGCTATAATTTTCACCATGGAGCTTATGTATTTCCAGGTTGTATCCAGGACTGTAAATGATGAAGTAGTATAAAGTAAAGTATTCTCATATTATTTCTGGCTAAACCATCATCAGGAAAACCATAAGATTTTTCTGAGAATCCTCATATTCTTTAGAGCTGGTCAAAAAGTGGAATTTCCATCCTGAAATTCATATGCATTTAAATATATGTTTTTATCATAAACAAGGGTGAAAAATTGAAATAGTTCATGGAATGGAAATTCTGTCATATTTGAATTTGGAAACTTCACAATAACATTATCAAATTGTTATCTTTTGATAAATTAAAAAAGAATGTCATATAATAGTTTAAATGAAACAAGAAACTCCAAAGTATGCTAATATCTTTATGGCTGACCTAGAACAACGCTTCCTCAACTCCCGTCCCCTTTTAGCCCTTCTCTACTTACGCTACATCGATGACATCTTTATGATCTGGACGCATGGCCAAGAAACACTGGAGACATTCCACAGAGATTTCAACAACCTACACCCCACCATCAACCTCACCCTGGACCATTCTACACGAGAGATCCATTTCCTGGACACCACAGTACAAATCAACAATGGAAAATTAGATACCACACTCTATAGAAAACCCATTGACTAATACAGTTACCTACATGCTTCCAGCTCCCATCCAGCACACACCATACGATCCATCATCTATAGCCAAGCCCTTCGATACAACTGCATCTGCTCTAATCCCACTGACAGAGACCAGAAACTTCAGGATCTCTACCAAGCATTTATAAACCTCAACTACCCACCCGGAGAAATAAAAAAGCAAATTGAAAGAGCCAGACGAATACCTAGAAACCATCTACTTTCAAGACAGACCCAAGAAAACCAACAATAGAACACCACTTGTCATCACCTACAGCCTCCAACTTAAACCTGTCCAACACATTATCAATAAACTACAGCCTATACTGGAACAGGATACTAAACTCCAAGAGGCTCTGGGAGACAGACCCATAGTCTCCTATAGATAACCACCTAACCTCAAGATGATTCTTACCAACAACCACAGGACATACCACACTAATACCAACCCTGGTACCTTCCCTTGCAACAAACCCCATTGCCAGCTTTGTCCACATATTCACTCTGCTGATACCTTTATTGGACCTAACCAAGTGAGTTATAAGATTAAGAACACATATTCCTGCGCATCCAGAAATATAATTTATGCTATCGTGTGCCAAAAGTGTCCATTTGCTTTGTACATTAGACAAATGTCTCAGACACTTTGCCAAAGGATCAATGCCCACAAAACAGATATTAGACAGGATCATAAAGAAAAAACAGTTTCTTGCCATTTCAACCAGAAAGGACAGTCTCAATGACTTAATTACCTGCATCCTGCTTCAGAAGCCTTTTAAATCTGCACTTGAAAGGGAATCCTCTGAACTGTCATTCATGCTAAAATTCAACACTCTACGTGGGGGGCTCAACAAAGACTCTAGCTATCTTACCCATTACAAAGATAGCTTTCCCAATTATAACCTATTATCACCATTAGCTCACAGACATTTACCTTCCGCCTCCCGCCCCCCCGCATTCGCCTTCTGTTCTGAAATTTGATTTGTCCTTTTCATATGTGTTCATTTTTTTTAAATTGTATCCTTTAGTATATATGGTTGTAACTATTTTCTTCCACTATTTGATCTGAGGAAGTGGGTCTGGCCCATGAAAGCTCATCATTTAATAAAGCATCTTGTTAGTCTTTAAAGTGCTACATAGTCCTGTATTTTGTTTCAGCTACACCAGACTAACACGGCTACATTTCTATCACTAAGAAACTCCAAAGCAGTCCATTTAGTTTTTGAATTGTCTTGAAACTTTTTCCACAAAATACTTCAAATTTGACAAAACTACATTTCCTTTCAGACATTTCCAGTTAAAATTTGAATTTGTCTGGATTGTCATGTTATTGTATGATTCACTTGGATCTTTAATTTTTTACATATACATATATACTCCAGTGGAAATGAAGAGACCAAATATGCCATCAACAAATTCAGTAAAATGCAGATGAGTTCTGAATTTTTTTAGTATCCACGTGTGCCGCTTGGGTGTTATTTTCAAGAGCATCTAACTCAGCTTTTCGGCATTCCACTCCTGTTTATGTATTAATATATTATGAATCATTAATACATATTTAAAAACATAAGGTTTGTTTTTCCCCGATCACGACACTAGTCCACTCAGTCTTCTCTACCACACACTGCACTTAGCCTATTGTTTAATTATGAAATCATTCTGAAATAGAGTTTATGTTTATTTGTCTGCTTCTCTGATCTCTATTTCCTAAAAGATGACGGGATAACCACTCATAACATAAGTAATACAAAATAATTGCTATTATTATTTTAAGAAGCTAGAATAGCATCTGTAATGGAGACATGAATGATGAAATCATTTTCTCTGTAACATAACTGAGATCAATAGAGTGACATCAGGGGGTAAAATAACTCAGTACAAGGAATTAGACAACTCAAATGTAGTTGTATCAAACCATGGAATCCACCATTTCTAAGGCTTCTGAGTAAGTATTGACAAAAATAGTAACTAAAGATGGAAAAGTCATTAAATGCCATTTAGAAAATGTCATTACATGTTTAATAAACAATGACTGAACATTTTCTTGATGCAAATGTTGATGGGAAAATAAAAATTTCAAATTTTCTACCTGGTCTAGCCTAAACAAAAAATTCTACATCCCTGAAATCCCTGAATTTTGGGGAGCTTCTGGTTCTGAACTTTGGCTTTTCAGCCTCTCTCTAATTACTGTTGTCTGAAATGAGCTGGTGGCCCTGGAAGAATCCATTCATATAGTCTCTTGTCTTCCAATTTCTGGAATATCATGTTCTCTGGCCCACTGATGTCTATTCAGAATGCTGTTGCAAAGATAATTTACCTAGCCTGTCACTTTGACTTTTTTCCCCATCACTTTGAATCCCTTACCTGACTTCCTTTGTTATATCAAACTTACAATACTTTTCTGTACTTTCAAGGCCTTTGATGACCTATAACCATAGATTCTCACCTAAAGGCATGAAACCAAACAATAGGGGTTGCTGAGAGATGGCAGGAGACCCGTAGTTACTATGTAAGATGACTGCTAGCAACTTTTAAAACTAAACAGGAGGAAGGATCAGGCCTAAGTTGGGAGGTTGTCTAGCTTGCAAGGAATGGTGATCAGAACTACTGTTAGGGTAAGCAATTGCATGTAACAAGTTTCTCAAAAGTATTAAGCTTAGCTGGTGTGTTTTGTTTTATTTTTCATGGCAACTTACTTTGGTCTCTTTCCTCTTACTTGCAATCACATAAATCCTACTTTTTATACTTAATACAATCACTTTTGTTTATTAATAAACCCGGTGTAAATAATTATTCCCTGAGGGAGAGAACAGCTGTGAATATCTCTTTCATTGATAAAGGGGACAAACATCTTATGAGCTTTCTCTGTATAAACTTCATGCATAGTGAGAATTATCTGGGGTTTTGGTCCCATTGGGGCTGTGTTAAGTCCCTTTGACTGAACCTTTCCAGAGCTGAGTGGATCTCAGTGTCTGTGCTACTCTGTTGTGGGAGGTGACCCCAACTCTGTGCCAACACTGAGGGAGACCAGAGGTTCTGTCTCAATAGGACAGAGTGGTGGGAAGCCCCAGAGGGCAGGTAGGTTAGGGGTATTTTCAGCACACCAAGTGACAGTCTCAGGGAGATCTCCCTTATGTATCATCTCTCATTCAGTACTGAAAAGTGAGTTCCCTACTGTGATTGGCCCTTGATTCCTGCCTCTTTTTCATACTTGTTTACATTTTCAAACAAGCTCCCTTATACTTTCTTCCAGGATGCTCTTCATACTTAGCAGAAGCTTCCTGTAACCATCACACAGTCACGTATTTAATTGTCTTTTTTAAATCTCACCTTACAATTTTATTCTGCTATGAGGCTTCCAATATATATATATATGACAATGGTGAGGCAGCTAGTATGCTGAGCCTGGAGCCTATGACATAGACCAATGTTTTCTTATTGTTTCTTTGTACTCACCAGTCTATCTGTATCTATCTGTTATCTCTTGGCTTATTCTTAGGCCACATCTACTTTACCACTTGCTTTGGTATAACTTCTGTTGCTCAGGGGTGTGAATAAATCAACTCCTTAGCAGTATAACACACACACACACCCATAAGCACCAGTGTGGACAGCACTAAGTTGTCAGGTGGGCTTTTACCACTGACACGGCTACCACCTATTGAAGAAACAGATTCATGATGTTAATTCGAGAGCTTTCTCTTGTTGATATAGAGTATCCTCACCAGACATGCCACAGTAGCACAATTGCATCAGTGCAGCGACACCAAGGTAATACTTCTAGTGAAGACTGGACCTTAGATTTTGAGCTCTTTCTTTGGGGATGGTTTTTCTATCCTGTTCTTGTACAGCACCTAGCACTATTGGGACACTGTGCTGTTTTACTTGCTATACAGATGAGCAGAAGACCTCATTCTCTGAGTCTCTCCATGAGAGACCACAATCAAATGATTACATTTCCAGACTATAAAAGTTAAGATTCAGATACTGATCAAGTCTCAACTAATGGCTTTCTGCGTATCCTGTCTTGAGTTCCCTATTTTTGAAATAATATGGGGATAATAATATTACTGTCATTATTGTCAGAGATGTTGTGAGGCTTATTTAATGAATGTATATAGGAAAATTTCAGTTCTCCAGAGGGACAGGGCAATAGAACTGCAACGTATAGTTTTTTGCCAAAATTAAATAAAAATAAGACAAATTTATTTAACTTCCAATAAAATCCCCACTTAATCACTCTAGGCCATATATCATATCTGGGGCATTTCTACAGCTGAGATAAGTGAGCCATCTCGACAACAGACTTCACAATAGAAATGCTGACAAGAGCATTGAGCAGTGCCTTTGGGTACTACTTCAATGATTAGCTTCACCCTTAAATGTTTGCTGATCTACTTTATCTGTGATGAGTTCAAAGGCTGGAGGTTACTGGAAGAAATTCCTGAAACAGGGAAATCTGGTTTGTGTGTATATCACGGCAGCATGCTAGTAAACACAAGGGATTTTTTAAATTATTTGTACTATAATTGTCCTCTGTTTTGTAAGGAGAGTTAAGTTAAATATTTTGTGTCCTGCTCTTTTTTACTGGAAAGAGTTTTACTATAATAAACTGATGGAGAAAATATTCCCTTTGTCAGCACATTTTTAATGGTTTTGTTTGAGTAACAAGGGAAAGAAGGAGAACTCTTTTTAGTAACATTGCTACATGTGTATCACATTAGGTGAAGAGATTCTCAGACAAATCCAATCTGCTGGTTGTACAACTCATTGTTTGAATATATCATAGGCCAAATTCAGCACTATCCGTTTTGGATCCCCAACTGATATAAAGATGGTTAGCTCCATCCAAATTCCACTCACGTAAATCCAGTATTAATTAAAGCCTTCTAGGGAAATTACTTCTATTTATGTCAGGACTCAGTTTGGCCCTATAGAGTTATAACAGTTGTTGCTGATGTTGTTTCCTAAAACAGTGTGGCTCTGGGTTAAAAGTTGCCTGTAAATTTTATAACATAGCCTAGGAGAGGGGACAGAGCTGGTGCAATACAGCTACACCAGAGGAGGCATTGGGCCACTAGCTACTCTTATATCTTTCCAGGAATCTGTACTAGCTATAAATAACTTGCTGGTATAGCATACAGAACCGTACTTCAGTGTACCCTCTAACTTTTTCCATCCAGGCGTGGAATACATTTTGTTACATGCACCAAGACATGTGTGGATGTGCACCACTAGTAGAAACACATGCTGCTGGTTGTGGGCACTCAGGGGACTCTGCTAATCAGTTGGGTGGCATTTGAATGTCTCCTTGGTATACATCCAAGCAATTAGTTTACAGGAAACACTGCAATACCAGCCTATTTGCACTGCTGCTATTTAAATTTCAATCAATCAATGAGAACAAAATATTTGTATTTCATTTATATTCCTCTCCACCCCCATTACCCTTTCCATAGGGGGGCAAAAGAGAACTTGGATAAGTAGATTTCACTGCAAACAAAAACATGTAACAGATGTATTGCAGCGGCTAGAGCATAGGACTGGGCTAAAAAAGATGTGGGTTTTATTCTGAGCTCTACAAGGGATTCTGTGCTAGTCATTTTGTCTCTCTGTGATGTTGCTTCCCCTCATACCCTTTGTCTGTTTAGACTGCGGGTTCTTTAGTCATGGACTGCTTTGTTACATGTGTGTGTATAGTGCCTAGCACGATGGTGTCCAAGTCTTGGCTGGACCATGTAATGGCTATGGTGATACAAATTACAATAGGAGTGGCTTGTGCCATCCAATTCTCTTTAAGAAACTAGACAGGAAGCTTTCTTAGTAGGATCAAATCATTCAGTTGTAGTAAAATCACTCAACACTGTATAAGCTACATTCATGAAATGTCATTCTCAATGCTAAGAATATAGCCCAATCTTGACAAAGTTTAAATTGACAAGGGTCTCAGATTAACTCTAGATGACACTAAATCCTCTAATCCTTCTGGCACACTCAGACCTAGCCTGTCACTCTATGCATTAACTTCAGGTTTTGCACTGTGGACAAAGGCATGCATGAGACCCAAGAAAAAGCTTATTCGGGACTTACAGCAGAATTCTTTTCAAGAGAGGTACTGAATGGGCCAAGGAAACAATCTTACCTTTTTTTTTATTGAACATTTATCCTATTCTGGTCCCAATAGCCAGTAAAAAAGCCTTTGGATTTTCCATACCTGAAGTAACACTACACTTTCTTGTCAAAACTCCTGTGTGGGTCATCTGGTTGCTGCCTCTTTTGCTACAACTTCTGCAATGTGCAGGCTACAATCATTTTCAAATAAAATCACATTACTCTGCAGGAGGAGAAGTAGCTACTGTTCAGACCAGTGAATACTTTTCAGATATATAAACCACACATAAATGTGCTTGTGCCAGGTACACTTATGACATCATATACATTAATAATAACTACAATAATAATATGAATAACAACAGATTCAGAATATCTGCCACTTCTTATTGCATTGAAACTTCATCTATTGAATGCCTTTGTGTGTAGGTGTAACCCAGGTGCCAATAAGCATGATATCTCTTTGAGGCTATGTCTATACTGCAGGGGTTTTGTGCAAAAACCCGCGGAGTATCCACACCTCAAGCACAGTTTTGCAAGTAAATTTACAGCAACTCAGAAAAACAGAGGGGTTTTGCAGTGTAGGTATTCCTCTTTCTACGAGGAATAACTCCTTTTTGCACAAGAGTTCTTGCATAAAAAGGTGTGTGGGGACAGGCAACAGAAGGTTTTTGTGCAAATAGAGCCAATTGACAAAAGCACAAGTGCTCTGGTGGCTATTCTGTGAATAGCAATCAGAGCTTTCTTTCAAGAGAGCATCCATGCATTCTGGATGCTCTCTTGCGCAAAAGTGCATCGTTTTTGCAATGCGCTTCTGTAGTATAGACACGCTCTTGCTCAAGAAGTTTTTGCAGAAGATCCCTTTCTCAAAAAGCTTCCTGTGCAAGAAGCCTGCAGTGTAGACATAGCCTAAGAGATTTATGTTGGGGTGGGTAGGAGTGAGTTGTGTCTGGGATTCTGGGTCATTGTTGCTAGGCTGATACACAAAATTAGCACTCAAAGAATCATAGGGCTGGAAGAGACCTCAGGGGGTCATCGAGTCCAGCCCCCTGCCCAAAGCAGAACCAGCCCCAATTAAATCATCCCAACCAAGGTTTTGTCAAGATGAGACTTAAAAACCTCTAGGGAAATTTCTGGCATTGGGAGCAATAGTTTGGAGTAATCACAATGAGGCCTACAGGCACTGTGGGCCCTGGGGCAAGGTCTAGGAGAAGCAGCTCTGCAGACCCAGGAGTGGAACCTCCAGGAGAAGAGGTAGGGCGAGGGTAGTCAGCCCTTAGTACCACCCCGAGAATGGTGCTGGGTGCTCTCTGAAGCCCTCTGAACCATGCAGAGCAGCTATTCCAGAATAGTTATTCCAAAATAGTTTATTTCAAAATAACACATCTACACTGCAGGGAAGCATCAAAATGAGTCCTAGGCAGGCTTCCCTAATTTAGATGTGCTATCTCAATTTAGAGTCCCAGGAGGAATAACTTAGAATGGCCCTGGTGAGGGGCTATTTCAAAATAGCAGAAGTGGAGCATCTACACACTCCTTATTTCAAAATAGCTATTTCAGAATAGGCGTTATTCTTCGTAGAATGAGGTTTACAGCAGTTGGAATAAGCTGTCTGCTATTTCAATATAATGGAATTACTGTGTAGATGCTCACATAGTTATTTTGGAATAATGGCCATTATTCCAAAATAACTTTGCTGTGTAGAAACACCCTAAGGCTGTGTCTACACTGGGCCATTTATTCTGGAAAAGCAGCCGCTTTTCCGGAATAAGCTGCGAGCTGTCTACACTGGCCGCTTGCTTTTCCGAAAAAGCAATGACGATCTACTGTAAAATTGTCAGTGTTTTTCTGGAAAAACTATGCTGCTCCCATTCGGGCAAAAGTCCTTTTCTGGAAAAACTATTCTGGAAAAGGGCCAGTGTACACAGCATAGTTGTCTTTTCCACAAAAAAGCCCCGATCGCGAAAATGACGATTGGGGCTTTTTTGCGGAAAAGCGCCTCTACATTGGCCACGGACACTTTTCCGGCAAAAGTGCTTTTCCGGAAAAGCATCCTGCCAATGTAGACGTGCTTTTTCCGGAAATACTTATAACGGAAAACTGTTCCGTTTTAAGCATTTCCGGAAAAGGGTGCCAGTGTAGACGTAGCCTATGAGTGCATCTACTCAGCAACCTAAACTCGAAATAAGATACAAGTCTACATGGTGCCAAATTTCAAAATAACACACTATTTTGAAATATCCCTTAACTCTCGTGGAACAAGGGTTACTGAGGTGTCAAAATAGCATGCCCATTATTTTGAAAAATATTTTGAAATAACGGATGGCTTGAGAAGATGCTATTTTGGGCTACCAGAGAATACCAGATGCAATGTAGATGTACTGTAACTCTGAAGCATTTTACCTCAAGTTAGTGACAGATAAGCCCTAGCAGGTTTAATTGTAGAAAGGGAAAATCATAAGGGAAAATTAATTAATTTTATTTTAGTTGTATACTTTTAATGGTGTGTGAGTTCTGGTAAACTATTTTAGTTAAATTGTCTCAACTGGAATGATTCACCTACTTTTCTTTAACATAACAATGGGTAAGGAAGAATTTAGTTTGATATTCTCAATTATGTATATTTCCTTGTAAGGGGTTTTTTTTTTTTTTTTTAAATCTTTAACTGAGTGGTTGGTCAATCCACTAGGGCTGTGTCCAGACTCCATGCCTCCGTCGACGGAGGCATGTAGATTAGCCAGCTCGGAAGAGGGAAATGAAGCCGCGATTAAAATAATCGCGGCTTCATTTAAATTTAAATGGCTGCCCCGATCTGCCGATCAGCTGTTTGTCGGCAGATCGGGAGAGTCTGGACGCGATGCCCCGACAAAGAAGCCTTTCTTCATCGACACAGGTAAACCTGGTTTCACGAGGCTTACCTGTGTCGATGAAGAAAGGCTTCTTTGTCGGGGCATCGCGTCCAGACTCTCCCGATCTGCCGACAAACAGCTGATCGGCAGATCGGGGCAGCCATTTAAATTTAAATGAAGCCGCGATTATTTTAATCGCGGCTTCATTTCCCTCTTCCGAGCTGGCTAATCTACATGCCTCCGTCGACGGAGGCATGGAGTCTGGACACAGCCTAGGTGACTGTATAACAGTGATTTCAGCAGAGGAAGAATCTGTACAATTTCCAAGTGAAGATTCCAACAAGCAAGCAGACAGAAGATGTTAGTTTTGAGTCAACAAACGGTATAGATCAATGATTCTGAAACTCGAGTGAGCTTAAGCTAAGTTTTTAGGAACTCTGAGTTTCCTCTCACTATGTTTCTGAGAGAAATGAGCTTATTAGATTTAATTTGTTTTCTTTATTTATGTTTATGATTAACAGTGAAGATAATATATGTGGATAATAATATAACCATATTATGCTGTAAAACTTCATTATTATTAATATTAATTATAATAATTATTGTAATGTTTCTTTATCATAAGATTGTTTAACATTGGTAAATAATGAAGTTTTTGTTCCTTTTTGTTCTTTTAGGGACCTGAATGTGGAGAAGTTGTCGCTGTGTAATTCATACCGAAAATCCTTATAAACTGAATTCTGGGTCTCCAACTGCTTTTCTATGGGAGTTGTAGAAGGAATTTTGGGGTGGAGGCACTAGAGGATGGTAATCAAGTGAACTCTATCACACCCAAAGAATACATAAGTGCATTGCAGTAAGCTAAATATAATTTAAAATGAACAGAAAAACAAAACAAAAAAATCAATGAATAAATTAGCTGTGTGCCTCTCTTCTATTAGCAAGTAGAGCTGACCAATCATTCCATTTGGTGGCAACTTTTTTTTGGTATCAACAGTTGTTTCCATTCCTCCTTAGAATGTAAATGAAACTTTTTGAACAATTTTGTAAAAACTATTTGTGTGTATATGCATGGGGCAAAGGGACTAGACTTCTTGAGATCACTTCCAGCCCTGTGTTTCTAGGATTCTATGTAGTTTGCTGGCTAAAATACTGGTTTGGGATAGGAGAGAGACAATTTTAAAAAGAAGTTTGGGCCATTAACTAATAGCATTTTAAAATATATAACATTCCTAAAGACCTGGACACCAACACTAGGAGAACCCTTTCAATTCAGGTAAGTTGGGGTACAAGGACCTAGGTTTCTTTTATCTCCACACCCATGCACACATGTTCTGTAGACATAGAATTAAGGAGAGTTAATGGGTTAAATATTTTTGTAAAGAGTCATAAAAGCAGTGTCCCTATTGAAAGCATGAATTTTATTTATGAATTTAAGTTTCCAGGCTCCTCTTTTGAAGGTGTTGCACACATTTCTTTTGAGGATGAGGGCAGAGAGGTAAGATAAGAAGCAATCATTTTGTGAAAGCTGCTCAGCCACATGCGATAAGCCATTTTTGTCTTATCATTATTCTTCATTATTCTGGGAGAGTTTATTCAAGAGCGTACTCATCATCTGCTTCCTCCCTCTGCTCCCCCCATAGTTGCTGTTGGGGCATTTGATCCCCAAATGAGGAACAAACACCTGCTACACATTGAAGCAGAGATGATATGTCTACAGATTTTGCATCTGTTGTCCTGGTAGGGTCTGATGGCCTGCCCCACACTATTTCGGGGCAACTCCCATTGGCTGAGAACAGCACACTGTGGCCAATATGAGCTGCAAGCAGCTGTACCTGTGGACATTCAGGAAAGTAAAGCATCTGGCAGTCATCCAGGGACTTACCCTGGCCTCACACAGGAGGTTCCCAACCCCTGTTTTACGTTATAGTTACCAGGTAATTCTTATAAGTTTTTTTCCTACATCCATTCCTGAAGACCTGAGTATTTTTGTTCTTTTAATTCCTTCTGACTTGTTAATATCTTTCTAGTAATGAAGTGCAAGGTGTGAACTCATCAGTTCTTTGTAAAGCAGAATTTACTTTGCAAAAAGACATGAGTAATGTTCCTTATTACGGGATCGCTTATGCTAACTTAGGATATTTTCCCTCATTAAAAATTGACCTTGATTTTTCAAGATTTAAAGCTAGCCTGGTGTGAAATGTGCTTTATTGAACACAGTTTGTGTAATGCACATTTGTAAAGGTCCTTTAACTCTTCATTGTAATGTAAGGAAGTCTTGCTCATCCTGATTTTCTTTTCTTTCGTTTTTCTTTATTGATTTTATATCCTGTGGCTCGGGATTGTTTTCAGACATGGCAGTTGGTGAAGTCTAGCCTGACACTTACCATGTGTTAGTTTCTGCTACACAATTCACTCTTTGTTTGCTCAGTGCATTCGGCCTCTCTGTTCTATCCCCAGATACTATTTCAGATACTCTTTTCCATTGTCTCCCTCACCAGACTACCATAAGGCACAGACATTGCTCTGGAGTGTATTTGCGAAGATTGTACTGTGGTAAATACAATTTCCATGTGCTTCTATAAAAGAGATCAGTGGTCAAAAATTCATTTTAGGTATTCTTGGAACCACCTTCTAAATAATTTGGTGGAGAACACTACAAAGGGATCAATGCAGAAATCATCAGTGGTTTATACACTCAGATCCCCACTTGATAGACATGTTCAACTAAAACTCTTTCTTCTGAATTAAATATGCAATGGAATGGACTCCTTATAAATAGAGTCTATATCTTGGAGATTGTGGAAAGCAAATGTAAAGGAGAAGAGATGAGGGAGGCATCATAGATTCTTTAAGTAATTAAAGTTATATCTCACAGAAGAAATTTGTCTTGTTCCTGTGTGTTATAGTCCTTTAAAACATGCTCTAATGCAGTGTTTCTCAACCAGTGGTACAAATACCATTAGGGGTACTTGAGAGAAGTCTGGGGGGTACATCAACACAACTGAAATTTGGAGAAAACTCAATTTTTGTTTTAAATTTACAGCACTTTATTATTTTTGTATTTTTATACCCAAAAATGTCATTGCGTGGCTACGGTTAAGTTGTTTAAACAAATATGTTGCAATGGTAGAAAAAAATGCGTGTCTGAAAACTGTAGATACTGGAGGTACTTTTTTTTTTTTTTTTAAAGAAAGGGATTCTTTATATAAAAAAGGTTGAGAAATACTGCTTTAATGCACCCGTTTTCCACTTAACATTTGAATCAGCTTACCTCCCTCTGACTAGGTTCCATTCTCATACCTCTTTGTGGGTTCCCTGTCAGAATATCTATATATGAACTTCTGGTAGAACCTGCCACTTTCCTTTGTCTACTGGCCTCATGGTCAAGTGGGCAAAACAGGAAATTATGTTACATCAGAACTGCTAACCTGAGGATCATATAGGAAATCTTCTATGTTGGGCCATATCAAGTTTCCTAAGGGTCAAGACTTTGTAGACCTCCAGATGACACTGGCAGCCAATGGAAGCTTATTCATGAATTCATGGTGAACACATATTCCATCTAGTGATGCCATGCCATAGAAGTAGGTTTACCACAAGTGTCATTAACACAAGATATTGAATTATTAGACCCATCCCATTATCCAGTACAGATTGTATCTAATAGGGTACAGCTCTGAACTATATATAAATGAGTGCACAGCAAAATTCCTCCTGGGACTCCCACAGAATGTATATTGGCTAAGCAACTCCCTCACAAGTTAAATGAATACACCATAGTCTCCTCACTCTCCCAGGTCACACCTACTGGTCAGCCTGGAGATCAGAATGGGTCTTGGCTGTACCCTCATCCTGCCAACTGTGGAGTACCTCAAGCTGCTCCAAGAGCTATTGGAGCATAATAGCTGCTGTGCTCCTCCCTGTCACATTGGGGACAATTCCTGTACATAATGCAAGGATATGTGAAAGCTGTCTGATACCTCTCCCAACTTGTGCACCTAGGCAAAGCAAGCCATAAGCTGGAGCTCGGCCATTCTGCAGGATAGCCTAAAGTGAAACATAAACCAGATTAAACTGTACAAGCCCATCAGAGACAAATTCACTTCCAGGTAAAAAACATGCTACCTATATTCCCTCAGACCATGGTGTCCAACACACTATCCACTAGTCACATGCGGCTACTTATCTGGTTGAGTGTGGCTAGTTGACTTGAACAATGTGGCTATTTGGTCAGTTGAGTGTAGTTTACTGCTTCAGAGCTGGCTGGACTCCACAGCCCTAAGGAGATGCTATTAAGTAACACAAGAGCATTAGCATCAATTAAGGTCCTAATTTGCAGGAAGCTTCGGAGTTATCATTTTATGCCCAAAGTACATTGTGCCAGATAGCAAAATGAAAACTGCAGAAAACTTTCCCTTACAGTATATTTCAACTGCAGTTTTATCTTTAAAGTATTTTTAAAATGAACTATCTGTAAATTTTTTTGTAGAAATAAATGACTTTTTATCTGCTAGAAGATTCATGCTAAAATATATAATTACATTATTAACACTCTTATATTTACCATTGCAGATCTCCAGAATTTCCCTTTCAGCCTCTTGAATTCACATGACTTTCCTTTATAAGGGCTTTTGTTTTACTTTTATATTTACTGAATGATAAAATCTAATTTATTCCACATGTGTCTTGAACAGTCTGGTTGTGAATGTGGGATGCAAATACTTATCTTTACATGTAATCTTTCATCCTGAAATATCCCTGAGCCCTTTAGAAGCAGCACATTGGTACTACTCACCTACAACTGTCAAGTAACTCTGAGGCAGAAACTCATAACATGTCTGTTCTCGTCATGTTACACAGAACTCCTTAGGAAGGAAGATGACTTCTCTGGTGCCCTAAATCCATCTAATTTCACCCACAATCATTATCTAGCTATCAACTCCTGAAGTAGAAGTAATTGAAGGAGGCTAGTCAAAAAGGGCCTCACCCCTCAACTCCAAAATAAGACACCATTAAGTCAGCTCTGGTATTTAATATACTTACTAATCATACAAAGGAACAGTTAGATAGCAAAATTTACAGATGGCTAAATTACTTAGCTTAGTCAACACCAGAGCAGACGTGAACTTTGGGAGACCCTAGCCAATCTAGTCAAATGGATAACACATTGGCAGATGAAATTCAATAGTAATAAATGCAATGGAAAGAGTATTAAGTGGCAACATCTGAAATACAGGTTTCTAAACTAACCACATCAACTTAGTGGTGGGAATTTGGTATCACTATAGACAAATAAAACCGCTGTTTCCACGAACAACTATGTGAGAACAAAATGGAAAATATTATCATGACTTCACATTAATTAACACTACAGAGTCCTATAGAATACTGTGTACAGTACTGTCATCCCATCTTAAAATGAATATTGCAGAATTAGAGCAATTCCAAAAAGAGCGGTGGGAATTACTGGGGGTGTGGAAAAAAATCTTGTGTAATGAAAGATTTAAAATATTGGGACTGTTTACCTTAGAAAGGAAATGAATAAGTGATAAAAGTATGTAAAATAATAAATGTTACAGAAAAGGTAGATTGGGAATTCTGTTCTCCCTATCTCAGATCACAAGAAGGGATATTCAATGAAATTGAAAGATGGCAAATTCAAAGCCAGTAAAAAGATTTTTTTCACTTTGGGTGCATCTAGACTGGCAAGATTTTGCACAAAAGCAACTGCTTTTGCACAAAATCTTGCCAGCTGTCTAAACTGGCCGCAAGAATTTGCACAAGAACACTGACAATTTAATGTAAGATTATCAGTGTTCTTGAGCAAGAACTCTGACCCTCCCACTCGGGAAAAGCCCTCTTGTACAAGTGTTCTTGCACAAGATGGCCAGCGTAGACAGGGACAGACATTTTTTGCATAAAAAACCCCCAATAGCGAAAATGGCTGCTGGAGCTTTCTTGCGCAAAACCGCGTCTATATTGGGCACAGATGCTTTTGCGCAAAAGCAAATCTTTTGCGCAAAGGCACTTGCCAATATAGACGCTCTTTTGCGTAAATACTTTTAACGGAAAAACTTTTCCGTTAAAAGTATTTCCGCAAAATCATGCCAGTCTAGACACACCCTTTGTGAATTAGGCTATGGCTCTTGTTGCCCTAGGATGTGAAATGCTTTGCAAGATATCAGATTTAAAAAAGGAGGCTTAACTATTAAGACCTGACTTTCATACTTGCAGCACACTCCTGATCCAATCAATTGCCATCATTCTTATTCAGTTTTGGAGTAAGTACTGACTTGTTAAGGTTGCTACCCTGTCCTATTCACTCCCAAGTGCAATTGAAGGTGTTTATATTGATTTCAAAGCCTTATGTGATTTAGGTCCTACTCCTGTCTGCTTTAAGACTATCCTCATTCTGCAAGCACTGTCCTGGCAGGTGAGGAAAACTGATGCAGTCTCTTACTAGAATTTCCCTAATTTAAGTATCTGGTGTCTCTTAGCAGAAAGTTTTCAGTGGAAAGTTTTGACATAGGAGTCTACTTTCTCCTTGTGCCTTTATAGGTGTGTAGCATTGTGCAACTCACTGCTATAACACTTCCTGCTGAGCACTCAGGGAATTAGCTCAAATCAGTCCTAGAGCACCTCCTTCTGGCCAGTGTCTTTCCTGCTTTATTTGTTTGTCTGTTTTCTGCTTTGAATCAGGACCCATATCCTTCCCAGTCCAGAAAGCCTCACAGTACTGCCCTGCTTCAGTGCCCTTGTGTTTGGGAATTCTTTAAAGGGAAGGATCCCAAACTCCCTATGCCCACCTTGCCTCAACAACCCAATGCCAGTCATCATCTAGTCTCTGCCCCCAGGAAAAACTACAATCTGAAATGGCCACTCATCATTGACAAGGGAGTAGACCTGCTGCCCTGGCTGCCTCCCGCAGTCCTCATAACCTCAGGCTTTAAGGCTACATCTAGACTGGCATGATTTTCCAGAAATGCTTTTAACGGAAAAGTTTTCCATTAAAAGCATTTGTGGAAAAGAGCATCTAGATTGGCACGGACGCTTTTCTGCAAAAGCACTTTTGCTCAAAAGCATCCATGGCCATCTAGACATGCTTTTGCACAAAACAAATCTGAGCTGTCTACACTGGCCCTTTTTGCACAAAAGCTTTTGCGCAAAAGGACTTTTGCCCAAACGGGAGCAGCATAATATTTCCGCAAGAAGCACTGATTTCTTACATGAGATTGTCAGTGTTCTTGCAGAAATTCAAGCGGTCAGTGTAGACAGCTGGCAAGTTTTTCTGCAAAAACAACTGCTTTTACGGAGAAACTTGCCAGTCTAGACACAGCCTAAGAGTAAGCCTCAGCCTGGGTGTTTGCTTGGACAGAGCTGCCTTCCCTCTCCTCCCCAGCCCAGCTCTGAATCAGGAAACCTTTCACTTGCCTAGCAGCCACTTCTCTCCCACTCCACAGCTGAAACCTAACTGAGTGTTTGTTCCCCTCTTAGGAGCCTTTATTTATACAGACCTCAGTTGGGCCCTAATTGGCTGCTATCTGCCACAGCTGCTTGCTCCACTTCCCCAGCCCTCTCCCAGGGCTAGATTTAACCCTTCTTATTCAAGTGTCGGGCAAACACCCTATTACAAGGTGACTATGTGGTTCAGTAGGTTTGCCCTCTAGTTTGCTATATAGTAAATCTCTTTTGCTTAATCTGTGCTGTACTACATTTAGCTGGGTCTATTACGAGAATGGGAAGAGTGATAGTATAATTAACATCACATGCCATGCTATGTGAAGTATCCACCCCTGTAGAATGGTTACAGCTGCCTTTGGGGCTGAATCTACTTCTTCAAACCTTTTGGTGTTTTTTTTTTATTTTATTTTGGTGGATAGGCCAGTTCTGTCAATTACATATACCCTTTCATTCCCTTCTGTAACCAAACTCTGCAAACTCCAGTTTGACATTTAAAAGCCTCCATCATGGGTGGGAGGAACTCCTCACACAAGATGTAGTAAGAATCTTGGATTGCATCTACAATGGAAAAAATAAAAAAGGAGTTCTTATGGAACACAAAATGTTAAATGTTACTAACCAGGGAATACATAAGGACTCTTGCAGTTGTATCCAGGAAATTAAAACCATGATATTTGTCCTTAGGTAGCTCATTTGCAGTAAAAATGTCAAGGATATTTTTCCATTACAAGAAAACATGTTAACTCTGTGTGTGTGTGTGTGTGTATGTGTGTGTGTGTGTGTGTGTGAACTGTAAAAATATCAAAAGGTTTACAATCTGTGAACTTTTTAAAAAGGCATTTTTATTTGTGAAATATTCTAAAAGGCAAAGAGAGTGAAATATTTTAAACAAGGGGTCTTGCACTCCCATCCCATGCCAGGGCAGTTGGGCAATGCAGCCTGGGAGCCCTAGCAGGCCAGAGAGGGTGCTATCTATTGCTGTTCCCAAAGCCCTGCCCTTTCTTGCCATCACTCCTCCCTCTCCCTCCTATGGCACCCTGAATCTCCAAGACACAGGCCTCTGGGATTACTGGAGCGCCTCGTGCAGGGCAGCAGCATCTGTTGGGCTTCCCCGCACTCCTCATGGTGACTGAAGCCAGGGGGAAGCAGCATACACTTGGCAGGTGCACTCATTCCATTTCCCTGCTGCTCCTCCACACACACACTAATCCCCAAAGCCACAGCCTCAGGAGACAGCATGCCATGGGAGAGAGAAGACAGGATGGTGGCAGGAAGGGGTAGGAGTTGGAGAATGGGAACAGAGAGAAACTGCTTCAGCCTAGGACAGCCCTGGAGTCAGGAGTCTGAGATTCCATACTTTAAACTAAACAGCACTGAGACAAGAGAATGAAACAAACTTCCATATAAAATGAAGGCTCGATGCGGGAGTTTTGTTACTCACAGGAAAACAAATATATGCAAAGTCACCAAGCTGAGGCAAACTGAGAAGCCTTATGTAAATACATTTTCCCAGACCGTTTCTTCTAGATCAATGAATTTTTGAAAAAGTGATACCGATCGCCAAAGAGCTACTTAAGTCTTATGGCAATCTCTGTGTTGAAGAGAAGGTATTAAATTAGAAACAATTTGGCTTCTGCATTTTCTGTATTTCTCTGCATCTGTTTTTTATTACAAAGAAATTTGTGAGACGAGGTGGTGAGGTAATATCCTCTATTAGACCAACTTTTCCTGGTGAGAGAGACAATCTTTCAAATTATACAGAGCTCTTCTTCAGATCTGCAAAAGGTTCTCAGTTTATCACAGCTAAATACAAGATCAAACAGTATATCATAAGTAGGTAGTAAATATACTAAGTGACCAATCAACGCAAAATGATGTGGGTTTTTTTTATAGAAATAGTAAACACTGATTATTTTATGTGCAACTTTAACAACTTCCTATCATTTTAACAGTTTTCAAGTACATAAAAGGTTGTTACAAGAAAGACAGAGCAAATTTTGTTCTTAACCTCTGATGATAGGACAAGAAGCAATGAGCTTAAATTGTAGTAAGGGATCTTTAGGTTGGATTTTAGAAAATGCTTCTTAACTGTCAGGGTGGTTTAAGCACTGGAATAAATTGACTAGGGAGGTTGTGGAATCTCTGTGACTGGAGATTTTTTAAGAGGTGGCTATACAAACACCTAACAGGGATGGTGTAGACTAGGGGTCTCAAACTCCCAGGCCATGGGCCTTTCCCAGCTGGAACAGTTGTGCAATGTGGCCCAGGAGTCTTGTCAGGGCAAGCACCTTTCTGTTCCCATCACCAGGCCCCTTCTGCCTGTTCCCTTCCTGCTGTCACCTCACCTTCTCCCCCTATGGCCTCCTATCCCCCAAGCGATATGGCCTTGGGAGTTACCAGGGGGAACCTGGCATGGGAGGGTAGTAGCCTTTGTCCCCTTGCACTTGCTACGGTGGCAGAAGCTGCGGGGAAGCAGAGTGCAGCGGACCAATTGCATGCACTGAGTGCTCTCCACTTCCCTGTAGCTCCTGCCACTTCAGGGGGCGCAAGGGAGAGGACTGACCACTGCTGCCTCCCTGAACCAGGCCCCCGTGGTGATTCCTGGGTCTATGTCTCTCAGAGGCTGAGGTGCCGTGGAGGGAGAGGGAGAGGTGATGGGAGGAAGGGGTGGAGTGATGACAGAAGGGGCAGAGCTTAGAGATGGGAAAAGACAGTCCCCCTTCACCCCCCTCCCCCGGCCTGACAGGACTCCTAGGTCAGATTGCACAACTGTTCTGGCTGGGGATGGCCCACAGGCCAGGAGTTTGCGTTCCCTTATGTAGATCCTACTTAGTCCTGCCACAAGTACAGGGGATTGGACAGACGACCTTGAGGCCCCTTCCAGTCCTATGATTCTATAAATCAAGAGCAGTATTTGAACTCTCATCATTCAGCCACCTAAGCTGCTACAGTTTAATTTTCTGGTAACAGTAGAATGCATCCCAGAGTCGTGATTGGGCCACTGAGTGTCACATGCCAGTGAGTACCATGAGAAAGCCCTACCTTGCACACTCAATCCCAGATTTCTCACATGCCCCTGTTCTGAGTTGGGGTAGATCCTGTCCTAAGAGGTGCCCCTAGAGAGTAGGCCAACAGGTGCTATATACTGAGTCTAGTTGGAGGAGTGTCTGGGGGAACCTTGTCTGGCACTCTCCCCTTCCTTCCAAGGAAGTATCTGCTTTTGTTCCTTTTACATGGCAACGTGGGCTCCGTTCTGTAGAATACTTGTGATTGTTTATTATTTGGATGTGCTGCCAAAATCTTCCTGAAGCATGACAGTGACAGAAGAAATATGGTGATTTTCAGAGCTTTAAATCTCAACAAAACCAAGCAGAACTTCATGGAACAAAGAAAAGGGACTTCTTCAACTCAGTGACTTCTCCTGCCAAACATCAAAAGTCTGCTGTACACAAGTGAGGGGTTAAAACATCTAAGAACGTACATACAAATATTGAAAGTATTAGCCTGAACACTCACTACCAGCTGCTCCAACACCAATACCCTCTCATCCCAGAGTGCTTTCCAAATCAGGATCACTAAATCCATCATAAAAAGTATTACTGTTCAGATAGAATAGCCACGGCTATTTAATAGTAAATGGCAACATCATATAAGATGTACAAGATGTGAAAGGTCCTGCATATAGTGGAGTGAAAAGAAAGACTAGGAATTGCCCAGCATGTCAGAGCTAATACTCTGAGGCTGCGTTTAAACTGGAATGATTTTGCGCAAAAGAGACTGCTTTTGCGCAAAATCTTGCCACTTGTCTACACTGGCCGGGGGTATTCACGCAAGAACACTGATGTTGTAATGTACGAAATCAGTGCTTCTTGCACAAATAATCTGCCGCTCCCGCTCAGGAATAAGCGCTCTTCCGCAAGTGTTCTTGTGCAAGAGACCAGTGTAGACAGGCAGCCAAGACATTTTGCGCAAAAGCAGTCTAAACGGAAAAAAGCCCTAGTGGCCACTTGGATGCTCCGTACCTGCAGGCAGCTCCCGGACTTCCTGGTAACCCGAGACCCCTGAAAGGCAGACGCAGTCTGCAGAGGCCACGAGGCAGAAGCCCTTCTGTGACCTCTGCTGAGAGCTGTCATGCGGCCCCTGCCATCCCCAAAAGCCACCCTGAGCAGGATGGCAGCTCCGGGGGGGAACAACTACCTGCACCCCCAGCGCAGGAGGCCCCAAGGGGCCAAAACGGAGGGCCCCATCCTGGTCCCCGGGGAAGCTGGAGGCCCTACTGGACCTCTGGGAGGAAGAGGAGGCCCTCCATGACACCCGCTCCCGTCGCCACAATGTGGATATTTTCGACCGCATGACCCAGGCGCTCGCCCACCAGGGACATCCAGCCCGGACCCTCGAGCAAGTCCAGGCTAAGGTCAAAGAGCTGCACCTGGGCTATGTCTGGGCCAGCGAGGTCCAGAGTGCAGGAGCCGACACCTGGCCCCACTACCAGCAGCTCCACTGCATCCTGGGCCAGGCTCCACCCCAGGAACAGTCCATCCCAGTGGACACCTGCAGGTGCCCCCCCGTCACCAGGACCAGTGAGGCGGGGGAAGAAGAAGACACCACCAGCGGGTTGGAGGACGAGGCCAGCACCGTGACCCTCCATGCAGAGGCCCCCTCCGGCACTCCCAATGCCTCCTGTGTGTCCTCGGAGGCCGGGGAAGGATCCACCGGTGAGTGTTGCACTTTGCACTCACAAGGGCAGGGGGGAGCCAGGCGCCCGGAGGGGGGAGAGGGAGAGCGTGTCACTCAGGCCGCATGAGCTGCACGCTGTGTAGCATTAGCAGTATGCAGCACGTGCAACCACGTGTAGCCTAGTGACCGAGCGGCACGTGGCTGCGGCAGGCAGCTGCAGGGCACGCCTGGGACCGTGCTGCTCACACACATCCAGTGGGACCAAGGGGGAAGGGTGGATGCTGGCTGGAATCAGCCAGGGCCCCAGGGGCTCAGGCCAGAGCCCGCACCTCTGCAAGGGTGCAGCGCGCAGACCGGCAATCTGTCCCATGCCTGGCTGTGAAGCACAGCCAGCTGCTCCTGGGAAAACCACAGCGTCACAGCCCTGTGAACATGGCCCCCACTGAGCCCCTCGCCTGCTCCTGGTGCTTTGGCTGGTACCCTGAGGGAAGTCCCCACTGTGGCCACACATGTCCCTGGGCTACCGTGTGTGAAGGCTAGCGGGGCGGGGGAGGAGGGAAGCACTCGGGCCGGCCCTAGACCCACCTGAGTTTTGCTGCAAGGATGGTACACTCCCCAGTCACTGGTTCCATCCAGGAGACATCCCACGTGATGGGGATCTGAGAGCCCAGACCACGTCTGCCATATGTGCTCCCAGGCACTGTGTGGGGATTCATTTTGCTCCCTGTCAAACACCATTGATTAGCCCAAAGCCTCACAGCCTCCACCGGCAGGGAGTTCCACAGGTTAACACAACACAAGCTCCCTCCCATCCCCCAAGGGGCCAGGACACAGACTAGTGGTTCCAATACATGGAGGAGGACCCTACTCCAGGGGAGGTCCTGTATGCAAACATACAACGCGGGGAGTATGGGGGTAACCGAGTGGGCCCAAGCCACTCGGTGGAGGACATGGGGTGTGGGGACAGGGGCCGGGCTGCCTGCCTGACCCATCCTTTCTTCTGTTCCCTGCAGCAGGACTAAGCACAAGTGGGAGACCCTCCAGCCCTGCGGCAGCTGCAGCAGTAGCAGCACCCCCAGCCACCCAACCACACCAAGGCGGTGGGTCCGGCGGTGGGACCAACTCCTTCGGTGCCACGTGCAAGCTGTCGAATGGGTGGAGGCAGCCATCATGCAGCAGGTGGAGGTGGACCTGCAGTGGCGCCAGGAGGCCTGGGGCTCCTTCCAGGCCCAGTGCATGCACATGACGGATGCCATATCCACCCTCACTGCGCACATTGGCCATGCCATTCATTATGGCATGGCCTTTCCCCATGCACCCGCCATTCCTCCCATAGCAATGCCTCCTGCTCCCACAATGGCTCCTCCTGCTCCTGCCCTTCCTGCACCCGCAATGGCCCCTCCTGCTACTACCCCCTCCTGCAATGACCCCTCCTGCTCCTGTCCCTCCTGCTCTTGTCCCTCCTGCCCCTGCCCCTGCCTCTGCCCCTCCTGCCCACCTCCCCATGCTGCCTGCTCCAACGCGGCCTCAACCCCATGTGCAGGTCCACCCCCTCAGAAGCAGTTGCAGGGGCAGTAGCTCCTCCCCCTCCCATCCTACATCTCCCCCTCCCCATTGTAAATAAAAAGTTCCAAGTTTGTGTTAAAAAAAAACTGTGTTGTTGTTTATTGGGAGGTAAGGGGAGGGGAGGAGGGAAGGGTAGGGGATGGGAGGGAGATGTAAAAGAAGACAGAGGCGACCCTACTATGGGGCCTGGGAGAATATGTCCATCGGGGCCTCCCGGATGCGCACCCCATCGTGGTGCGCCTGGCGGATGGCAGCTGTGCGGGGCTGTTCGTAGGCCTGGCCCTTGCCTGCCATCCATCCTGGGAGGAAGGCCTCCCCCTTCCACTCCACGAGATTGTGGAGCACACAGCACGCGGCCACTACCTCCGGGACATTCCGCTCACCCATTTTCAGACGGGTGAGCAAACAACGGAACCGGGCTTTCAGACGCCCAAAGGCGCATTCGACTTGGTTGTGGGCCCGGTGGAGGCGGTCACTGAACCAGGCCCGTTTGTGGTCTGGCCGCCCCGTGTAGGGCCGTATTAGCCAGGGCAGCAGGGGGTAGGCCATGTCCCGCACAACACATGTGGGCATGGGCACGCCCCTGACAGTAAATTCCCGCTGGGGGAAGTAAGTGCCCGCCTCCAGCCTGCCAAACAGGCTGGAATTGTGTAGGATGTGGGCATCATGTGCCCTGCCGGACCAGCCCACATAAATGTTCAGGAAGTGGCCACGGTGATCCATGAGAGCCTGGAGTACAACTGAGAAGTACCCCTTTCTGTTTATAAAATGGGCTGCTCAATGCTCCGGGGCACGGACGGGGATGCGGGTTGCATCCAGGGATCCCCCACTGTAGCGTCCATATCATGCAGGCAGATGACTCTCGGGAGCAGGATGTCAATGATGGCATGGACAACCTGCAGAAGGGTGCAGAGAAACACAGGGGAACGCATCACATAAGGCAGGGTGAGTGTGTGTTCCCTTGGGCCCCCCCTTCCTGTGATGCCCTCTGTCCTCACACACACATGCACACCAGGGCCCCTTCACCCCACAGCCCCTCTCCCCCCCCCCCCCCCCGCCACCAGCAGGTCTGTGCATGGGAGGGATGGCAGAAACCCCTGGGTGACCCAGCCTGGAATTTTGGCTGCCCTTGGGCATGGAGTGCAGCACCTTCCCCCCACCCCACTCCCCACTCCCCCTAGGACTTATCTCCATGACGATGATACCGACAGTGGATCTGCCCACCCCGAACTGGTGTGCCACCGATTGGTAGCTGTCTGGGTTGGCCAGCTTCCAGAGTGTGATGGTGACCCTCTTGTTGATGGGGATGGGTGCCCACAGCTGGGTGGAGGTTCTCTGGAGTGCAGGGGCGAGCCAGGCGCACAGCTCCAGGAACGTCTGCTTTCGCACACGAAAGTTCTGGAGCCATTGCTGGTCATCCCTTTGCCCCAGGACCAGCCAGTCCCACCAGTCGGTACTGGTGTCCAGTCTCCACAATGGCCTCTCCACGGTGGGGTGGGGATGTCACAGGGACACCATGGCCTTTCTGGTGAGGGAGTCTGGAGAGATCTGCGCCTCCAGGTCCTGGTGGAGGAGTGCAGCAGCCTGGCGCACCAGCTGCAGGCACTCCAAAATGGCTGGAAGGGGCCAGAGAAGGCACAAGGCCACTCTTGGATCCATGGCACAACAAACGAGCTGAGATGAAAAAATCAGCAAAAGGCACTAAAAGGCACAAGGAAGTGGTGTCCAAAAAGGCAGAGGGCAAACACAACAACTGCTACGGCTGTCAGTCCCTGCAAGATTTCCTATGGCATGCAGCAGGAGAAAAACGGCTGTCCAGGGGGATCCCTTTAAGCACATGTCTCAAAGGAGCTCCAGCCCCTGCCCCCGAAAAGGGCTGGTGCCCTTTTGCTCTCTTCAAAATGGTTCCAGGCTTCTGCTTTTGTGCAAAAGCAACCTGCCAATGTAGATGCGCTTTTGCGCAAAAGCTCATCGTCCTTACGATGACTCCCGGACCAATCTAGATGCTCTCTTGCTCAAATACTTTTAAAGGAAAAACTTTTCCATTAAAAGTATTTGCACAAAATCATGCTAGTCTAGACGTAGCCTGACTGTCACAACAGGTGTCCCATAACATATACTGACTCTTTTTACTATATTTGTACAGGACCTAGTACAATGGGGTTCTGGTCTTCACTTGGACTTCTAAGACCAATGATGACAACGTTAATAATATTAATACTTTTCCAGAGCTTTACTAATGTAGATCCTCTATTTTTTGAAATCCAGAAATGAAGGACTCATGATATATTTTCTCTTCGTTTTATTTTTTATCACTGCAGCTGTTGTGGCAGAACAAAAGGACTCCGTGTACACATTAGCTCTATTAATCTTCTGCACTGATTAAACAGCAAGAATAAAAAATGACAGCCTGTGCGAAGCAAAGAAGATTTTCTGAGGACATAGACAGTGCTGTAGATTTCAAGTATTTTCTGTCCCTTTAGCTGCATATGAGGAGTGGAGGAAAAATATTAATCTCCTTCACGTCTCAGCTATTGAAAAGGAAGAGATAGTGTGCCAAGGAGATAATGCATCTGCTCAAGACACTAACAACAGTTGTCACTTTAAATAAAAATAAATTTTAAGCCCAGTGTTAAATTAGAGCATTTTGGACAGTATTTAGCTGACATACAGATGCCCAGAAGGTAGAAAGTAAGCTTTTTCCAAAGGGCAAGTTAATGGGACTAAATAAACTCTCACCAATACACAAAGAATACAGAAGACAGATACAGGCACCAGCAGCAAAACTATCCAACAGGTATTTCCATGTACCACTATTGCTTGTCATATACCCTTTATCATCAATAGCCACAGTTTCTATTACCTTCCCTTATAGCTGAACTCCTGTCTTTCTGTTCTTCCTTAGTGAGGAATCTGAAACAAACTAAAAGACAAAGGGTACGTCTATACTAGCCCCCTACTTCGAACTAGGGAGGCTAGTGAGGGCGACCGAAATTGCTAATGAAGCGCGGGATTTAAATATCCCTCGCTTGATTAGCATATTCCCGGCCGGTCGCCATTTTGGAAACGGACTAGCCCGAAATAACTTCCCGTGTCTACACGCGACAGAGAAGTGGGATTTCAAGATAAACCCCTTAGTTCGAATTAACTGTTAGTCCTCATAGAATAAGGTTTAACAGTTAATTCGAACTAAGGGGTTTATCTTGGAATCCGGCTTCTCTGTCGCGTGTAGACGCGGGCAGTTACTTTGGGCTAGTCAGTTTCCAAAATGGCGACTGGCCGGGAATATGCTAATTAAGCACAGGATATTTAAATCCCGTGCTTCATTAGCAATTTCGATCACCCTCATTAACCTCCCTAGTTCAAACTAGGGGGCTAGTGTGGCCGTACCCTAACTTTAATAGCAAAGTTTAAAAATTGGAATGCTACATGGTTTTTGCAATTCAAGGATTCACAGAATTGTAGGGGTAGAAGGGACCTCAAGAGTTCTTCTAGTCCAGTCTCCAGCACTCAAAGCAGGACATAAAATAAAAGCATCATATTTGCTAAGCAACTTTTTAATGGCCTCAAACACACCTCAGTTCATCAAGGTATTTAAGGCTAAGAACAGTCTTGTTAGATTTTTCCTTTCAAATCAATGTGTCTTTAAAAGTCAGTTTAATCTGATTTGGGACTCAGGTATTAGTCATAGTTGCATGGAAATCACAGGACATCGAAACAAGACAGAATTAAGGTTGCTTGGATGCTCTAATTAAATATTTCTACACTTT